>NC_069708.1:38409352-39065618 GCF_023699985.2 Odocoileus virginianus
GTGTAGTTTTTCCTCTCCCTACAGTGGGACCCCTGTCCTAGAGGATGGGAGTGCTGAAACAAGTGGGACCCATGCAGAGTTCCAACATGCTGCCTATGCAGGTGCCCATGGGTCCATTCTGATGCACTCTCATGTGCAAGTCCCCTTTATCCCTCACAGCTGATTACTGCCCCTAGCTTCTGATGCCCCTGCCTTGTTGTAGTATCCACAGGGCTGGTGGTGCCTGGATTCTTGGCATATACTAGAAGGTGAGCTGTGGTGGAGTGGTCACCATGAGAGATCTGAGTTGCTTCTGGGTGCTGCTGGAGTAACAGCCAACAGTGGCCATGCTGCCCACCTGGACTCTACTCTGGGAGTGGGTCACCAATGCATCCCATGTTTGAGATTTGTTCCCTGGCTGTGGCTGCGTCAAATCTAGTGCCATGCTTTAGCATGGAATTAGAGGGGCCAGAGTGTTCACTCAGCTCAGGTTGGGTAGTGACTATGTGGTGGTGGGAAAACAGGCTGTCTCTAGTGCAGACCTCTCTCCACACTGCCTCACAAGCAAGTCCCACTGTCTCTCACAACTGATCATTCAGTCAAGCCTCCACCATTCTCATCCTGTTGTGGAACAAATTCTCAGGCCAGGTGGGACCTGCACATGGTCTCTCTGAGTGCATTAAGAGGAGAGCTGTGATGGAGTAGCTGCATCAGATTTCTGGGCTGCTTATGGGGTACTGCTTGAGTAAGTGCCAACAATGATCATGGCCACCTCACCTAGATTTCTGCACCAGGAGGGTTGCCACTGCATCTCACAGTTGTCTTTTCTCTAGTCATGGACACCTCAGGTACAGTTCCTCACTGTGGGACTGAGTGAGGCCAGAAAACTTCTAAAAATTTTGTTTTATTCCAACTATAAATAGTTGATTTATACTGCTGTGTTAATTTCTGCTTTACAGCAAAGTGATTCAGTTATACATATGTGTGTGTGAGTGTGTGTGTGTGTATATATATATATATATATATGTACATATATATATGTAAAAGTATATTTTTATATATATTTATATTTATTTATATTATATATATTTATATTTATTTATATTTTTATATATTTACTTTTTATATATACTTACATTATATTTACTTTACTTACTTACTTGCATATTCATATACACACACACACACACACACACACACATTCTTTTTCACATTTTTTTTCCATTATGGTTTATTACAGGGTATTGAATAAAGTTCTGTGTTCTATACAGTAGATATTTATTGTTTATCTATTCTATATATAGTAGTTTAAATCTGCCAATACCAAACTCCCAATTCATCCCCCTCTCACACTACTCTCTTGGCAACCATGAGTCTGTTCTCTATGTCTGTGAGTCTGTTTCTGTTCATTTGTGTCATATTTTAGATTCCACACATAGGCAATATCACATGGTGTTTGTCTTTCTTTTTCTGACTTAATTCACTTAATATGATAATCTCTAGGTCCTTCTGTGTTCCTGCAAATGGTATTTCATTCTTTATTTTCCAAAATTTAAACTTTTTATTTTGTATTGGGATATGGATGATTAACAATGTTGTGGTAGTCTCGGGTGAACAGTGAAGGGACTACACATATGTTATATACTATACATATACATATTTCATTCTTTGTTATGGTTGTGTAGTATTCCATTGTATATATGTACCACATCTTTATTCATTCATCTGTCAATGGACATTTAGGTTGTTTCCATGTCTTGGCTATGGTCAATAGTGTTTTGTGAACATAGAGGGGCATGTATCTTTATGGATTACAGTTTTGTTTGGATATATGCCCAGGAATGGGATTGCTGGATCATATGGCAACTCTATTTTTAGTTTTTTGAGGAAAATCCATACTGTTTTCCAGTTTGCATTAACACTAACAGTGTAGGAGAGTTTCATTTTCTCCCTCTCCAGCTTTTGTTATTTGCATATTTTTAATGATAGCCATTCTGACTTGTATGAGGTGGTACCTTATTGTAGTTTTGATTTACATTTTTCTTATAATTAGTAATGATGAGCATCTTTTCCTATGCTTGTAGCTATCTGTATGTCTTCTTTGGAGAAATGTCTGTTTAAGTCTTCAGCTCATTTTTTCTTTTTTCTTTTTTACTTACTCACTTTATTTTAATTGGAGGCTAAAAGCTTTACAATGTTGAGGTGGTTTTTGCCACACACTGACATGAATCAGCCATGGGTGTACATGTGTCCCATCATCCCAACCACCCCACCCTCCCACCTCCCTCCCTACCCCATCCCTCCCGGTTGTGCCAGAGCGCCAGCTTTGAATGCCCTGCTTCATGCATCGAACTTGCACTGCTCGTCTGTTTTACATTTGGTAATATGCAAGTTTCAATGCCATTCTCATCCTGCTCTCATCTTCTCCCACATAGTCCAAAGTCTGTTCTTTACATTTGTGTCTCTTTTGCTGTCTTGCATATATGGTCATCATTATTGTCTTTCTAGATTCCATGTATATGCAATAATATATTGTACTGCTGTTTCTCTTTCTGGCTTACTTCACTATGTGTAATAGACTCCAGTTTCATCCACCTCATTAGAACGGACTCAAATGTGTTTTATTATAGCTGAGTAATATTCCATTGTGTATATGTACCACAGCTTCCATATCCATTCATCTGCCAATGGACATCTAGGTTGCTTCCATGTCCTAGTTATTGTAAACAGTGCTGGGATGAACATTGTAGTACATGTGTCTCTTTCAATTCTCATTTCCTTGGTGTGTATGCCCAGCAATGGGATTGCTAGGTCGTATGGCAGCTCTATTTCTAGGTTTTTAAGGAATTTCCACATTGTTCTCCATAGTAGCTGTATTAGTTTGCATTACCTCCAATAGTGTAAGAGGGTTCCCTTTTCTCCACACCCTCTCCAGCATTTATTGTTTGTAGACTTTTTGATGGCAGCCATCCTGACCAGGGTGAGATGGTGCTTCATTGTGGTTTTGCTTTACATTTCTCTGATAATGAGTGGTGTTGAGCTTTTTTTCATGTATTTGTTAGCCATCTGTATGTCTTCTTTGAAGAAATGTCTGTTTCGTTCTTTTGCCCATTTTTTGATTGTGTCATTTATTTTTCTGGTATTGAGCTACATGACCTGCTTGTATATTTTGGAGATTAATTCTTTGTCCCTTGCTTCGTTTGCTATTATTTTCTTCCATTTTGAAGTCTGCCTTTTCACCTTGCTTATAGTTTCCTTCACTGTGCAAAATCTTTTAAGTTGAATTAGGACCCATTTATTTTTGTTTTTATTTCCATTACTCTGAGAGGTGGGTCATAGAGGATCTTGCTGTGATTTATATCAGAAAGTGTTCCGCCTATGTTTTTTGCTAACAGTTTCATAGTTTCTGGTCTTACATTTAGATCTTTAATCTATCTTGAGTTTATTTTTGTGTATGGTGTTAGAACGTGTTCTAGTTTCATTCTTTTGCAGGTGGTTGACCAGTTTTCCAAGCACCACTTGTTAAAGACATTGTCTTTTCTCCGTTGTATAGTCTTGCCTCCTTTGTCACAGATAAGGTGTCCATAGGTGTGTGGGTTTATCTCTGGGCTTTCTATTTTGTTCCATTGATCTATATGTCTGTTTTTGTGCCAGTACCATATTGTCTTGATGACTAAAGCTTTATAGTATAGTCTGAAGTCAGGCAGGTTGATTCCTCCAGTTCCATTCTTCTTTCTCAAGATTGCTTTGGCTATTTGCAATTTTTGTGTTTCCATACAACTTGTGAAATTAGTTGATCTAGTTCTGTGGAAAATACCATTGGTAGCTTGATAAGGATTGCATTGAATTTATAGATTGCTTTGGGTAGTGTACTCATTTTCTCTATACTGATTCTTCCAATCCACGAACATGGTATATTTCTCCATCTATTTGCATCATCTTAGATTTATTTCATCAGGGTTTTATAGTTTTCTATATGTAGGTCTTGTGTTTCTTTAGGTAAATTTATTTCTAAGAATTTTATTCTTTTCATTGCAATGGTGAATAGGATTTTTTCCTTAATTTCTATTTCTGTTGTTTCATTGTTAGTTTATAGGAATGCAGGAAATTTCTGTGTGTTAATTTTATATCTTGCAACTTTACTATATTCTTTGATTAGCTCTAGTAGTTTTCTGGTGGTGTCTTTATGGTTTTCTTTGTAGAGGATCGTGTCATCTCCAAACAGTAAGCATTTTACTTCTTTTTCAATCTGGGTTCCTTTTATTTATTTTTCTTCTTTGATTGCTGTCACTACGACTTGCAAAATCATGTTGAATTGTAGTGGTGAGAGTGGACATCCTTGTCTTTTTCCTGATTTTAAAGGAAATGCTTTTAATTTTTTGCCATTCAGGATAATGTTTGCTGTGGGTTTGTTGTATAGACCTTTTTTTATGTTGAGGTATGTTCCTTCTATTCCTGCTTTCTGGAGGGTTTTTATCATAGATGGATGTTGAATTTTGTCAAGGGTTTTCTCTGCATCTATTGAGATAATCATAGGGGTTTTTTCAAATTTTTTTAATTTTTTAATCTGGTGTATCCCATTGATTGATTTGCAAATGTTGAAGAATCCTTGCATCCCTGGGATAAAGCCCACTTGGTCATGATGTATGATCTTTTTAATATGTTGTTGAATTCTGTTTGCTAGAATTTTGTTGAGAATATTTTCATATATGTTCATCAGTGATATTGGCCTATAGTTTTTGTGTGTGTGTTTGTGTGTGTGTGGCATCTTTTTCTGGTTTTGGTATTAGGGTGGTGGTGGCTTCATAGAATGAGTTTGGGAGTTTATCTTCTTCTGAAATTTTCTGGAAGAGTTTGAGTAAGATGGGTGTTAGCTCTTCTCTGAATTTTTGGTAGAATTCACCTGTGAAGCCATCTGGCTTTTGTTTGATGGAAGATTTCTTTGTTATAATTTCTATTTCCATGCTTGTGATGGGTCTCTTAAAATGTTCTATTTCTTCTTTGTTCAGTTTTGGAAGGTTATACTTTTCTAAACATTTGCCACTTCTTCCAAGTTGTCCATTTTATTGGCATATAGTTGCTGATAGTAGTCTGTTATGATCCTGTGTATTTCTGTGTTGTCTGTTGTGATTTTTCCATTTCCATTGCTATTTTTATTGATTTGATTCTTTTCCCTTTTTTTCTTGATGACTCTGGCTGATGGTTTATCTGTTTTATTTATCTTCACAAAGAAACAGCTTTTAGTTTTGTTGATTTTTCATGTCTTTTTTAGTTTTGTTGATTTTTGGTATCCTTCATTTCTTTCTCAATTATTTCTGCTCTGATTTTTATTATTTTTTTCCTTCTACTAACTTTAGTGTTCATATTTTCTTCTTCTAGTTGCTTTAGGTGTAAAGTTAAGTTGTTGTTGTTGTTGTTTTACGTTTCTCTTATTTCTTGTGGTAGGCTTGTATCTCTATGAACCTCCCTCTTAGCATTGATTTTACTGAATCCCATAGTTTTTGGTTGGCCTGTTTTCATTTTCATTTGTTTCTATACATATTTTGCTTTATTTTGTGATTTCTTTCATGATCTGATGGTTATTCAGAAGCCTGTTTTTAGCCTCCATATGTTTGAATTTTTAATAGCTTTTTCTTGTACTTGACATCTAATCTTACCTCATTGTGATAGGAAAAGTTGCTTGAAACGGTTTTGTTTTGTTTTAATTAGGAGACTAGATTTGTAGCTCAGGATGTAATCTATCCTGGAGAATGTTTTTTGGTGCGCTTGAGAAAAAAGGTGAATTCCATTGTTTGAGGTGAATTGTCCTTAGATATTAATTAGGTCTAACTGGTCCTTTGTATCCTTTATTTTTTTTATTTTTATTTTTATTTTTTTCCATTTATTTGTATTAGTTGGAGGCTAATTACTTTACAATATTGCAGTGGTTTTTGTCATACATTGAAATGAATTAGCCATGGATTTACATGTATTCTGCATCCCGGTCCCCCCTTTGTATCCTTTAGAACTTGTGTTTCCTTGCTCATTTTCTGTTTGGTCGATCTGTTCATAGGTCTGAGTGGGGTATTAAAGTCCCCCACTATTATTGTGTTACTGTTAATTTCCACTTTTATAATTGTTAGCATTTGTCTTTCATATTGAGGTGATCCTATGTTGGGTACATATATATTTGTAATTATTATATCTTCTTCTTGGATTGATCCTTTGATCATTATGGAGTGTCCTTCTTTGTCTCTTATCAGAGTCTTTATTTCAAAGTCTATTTTATCTGATGTGAAAGCTACTCCTGCTTTCTTTTGGTTTCTATTTGGGTGGAATATCTTTTTCCAGCCTTTCACTTCAGTATGTGTGTGTCCCTATGTTTGAGTTGGGTCTCTTGTAGACAGCATATATAGGAGTCTTCTTTTTGTATGCATTTGGCCAGTCTTTGTCTTTTGGTTGGAGCATATAACCCACTTAAATTTAAGGTAATTATTGATAAGTATGATCCCATTACCATTTACTTTGTTATTTGCGTTAGTTTTTACAAACCTTTGCTATGTTTTTTGTCTATAGAAGATCCTTTAGCATTTGTTGAAGAGCTGGTTTGGTGTTGCTGAATTCTCCAGCTTTTGCTTGTCTTTAAAGCTTTTGATTTCCACTTCATATCTGAATGAGATCCTTGCTGGGTGGAGTAATCTTGGTTATAGATTTTTCTCTTTCATCATTTTAAGTATGTCCTGCAATTCCCTTCTGGCCTGAAGCATTTCTGTTGAAAGATCAGCTGTTATCCTTATGGGGATGCCCTTTTGTGTTATTTGTTGCTTTGCCCTTGCTGTTTTTGCTTTTTGCTTTTTGTGTTTGGTCTTTGTTAATTCGATTAATATGTGTCTTGGGGTGTTTCACCTTAGGTTTTTCTTCATTTAGACTCTGGATTTCTTGGACTTAGGTGGTTATTTCCTTCTCCATTTTAGGGAAGCTTTCAACTATTATCTCCTCAAGTATTTTCTCATGGCCTTTCTTTTTGTCTGCTTCTTATGGGACACCCATCATTCAAATGTTGGGATGTTTAACATTGTCCAAGAGATCTCTGGGGTTGTCCTCATTTCTTTTAATTCATTTTTTCTTTTTTCATGTCTGCTGCATTTATTCCACCATTCTATCTTCTACCTAACTTATCCTCTCTTCTGGCTCAGTTATTCTACTGTTCGTTCCCTCCTGAGTGCTCTTGATATCAGTTATTGCATTATTCATTATTGATCGATTCTTCATTATTACCTCTAGGTCCTTGTGAAGCATTTTTGCATCTTCTCAATCCTTGCTTCTAGTCTATTTGTCTAGAATTCCATTTTGCTTTCAAAATTTTAGATCATCTTTACTATCATTATCCTGAATTCGTTTCCAGGGTAGACTCCCTATATGTTCCTCTTTTGTTTGGTTTGGGGTGGTTTTATCATGTTCCTTCACCTGCTGAATATTTTTATGTCTTTTCATTTTGTTTAGATTGTTGTGTTTGGGGTGCCCTATTTGCAGGCTGGATGTTCGTGGTTCCTCTAAATTGTGAAGTCTATTCCCTGTGGGTGGGGTTTGACTAATGACTTGTCAAGTATTCCTGGTTGGGGGAGCTTGTGTCTGGGTTCTGGTGGCTGGAGCTGGATCTTTTCTCTCTGGAGTGCAGTGAAGTGTCCAGTAGAGAGTGTAGGGGTGTCTGTGGGTCTGGCATGGCTTTGGGAAGCCCATCATTTTTTTAACTTTTTTTCATTTATTTTTATTAGTTGGAGGCTAATTACAATATTGTAGTGGTTTTTGCCATACATTGATATGAATCAGCCATGGATTTACATGTGTTCCCCATCCCGATCCCCCCTCCCACCTCCCTCCCCATCCCATCCCTCTGGGTCTTCCCAGTGCACCAGCCCTGAGCACTTGTCTCATGCATCCAAACTGGGCTGGTGATCTGTTTCACCCTTGATAGTATACTTGTTGCAATGCTATTCTTTCAGAACATGCCTTCTCCCCCAGAGTCCAGAAGTCTGTTCTGTACACCTGTGTCTCTTTTTCTGTTTTGCATATAGGGTTATCATTACCATCTTTTTAAATTCCATATATATGCGTTAGTATACTGTATTGGTGTTTTTCTCTCTGGCATACTTCACTCTGTATAATGGGTTCCAGTTTCATCCATCTCATTAGAGCTGATTCAAAAGAATTATTTTTATTGGCTGAGTAATATTCCATTGTTTCCTTATCCATTCGTCCGCTGATGGGCATCTAGGTTGCTTCCATGTCCTGGCTATTACAGTGCTGCGATGAACATTGGGGTGCACATGTCTCTTACAGATCTGGTTTCCTCGGTGTGTATGCCCGGAAGTGGGATTGCTGGGTCGTATGGCAGTTCAATTTCAAGTTTCTTAAGGGATCTCCACACTGTTCTCCATAGTGGCTGTACTAGTATGCATTCCCACCAACATTGTAAGAGGGTTCCCTTTTCTCCACACCCTCTCCAGCATTTATTGCTTGTACACTTTTGGATAGCAGCCATCCTGACTGGCATGTAATGGTACCTCATTGTGGTTTTGATTTGCATTTCTCTGATAATGAGTGATGTTGAGCATCTTTTTCCATGTGTTTGTTAGCCATCTGTATGTCTTCTTTGGAGAAATGTCTGTTTAGATCTTTGGCCCATTTTTTGATTGAGTCATTTATTTTTCTGGAATTGAGCTGCAGGTTTTGCTTGTATATTTCTTAGATTAATCCTTTGTCTGTTGCTTTGTTTGCTATTATTTTCTCCCATTCTGAAGGCTGTCTTTTCACCTTGCATACAGTTTCCTTTGTTGTGCAAAAGCTTTTAAGTTTCATTAGGCCCCATTTGTTTATTTTTACTTTTATTTCCAATATTCTGGGAGGTGGGTCATAGAGGATCCTGCTGTGATTTATGTTGGAGAGTGTTTTGCCTATGTTCTCCTCTAGGAGTTTTATAGTTTCTGGTCTTACATTTACATCTTTAATCCAGTTTGAGTTTATTTTTGTGTATGGTGTTATAAAGTGTTTTAGTTTCATTCTTTTACAAGTGGTTGACCAGTTTTCCCAGCACCACTTATTAAAGAGGTTATCTTTTTTCCATTGTATATCCTTGCCTCCTTTGTGGAAGATAAGGTGTCCATAGGTTCGTGGATTTATCTCTGGGCTTTCTATTCTGTTCCTTTGATGCATATTTCTGTCTTTGTGCCAGTACCATACTGTCTTGATGACTGTGGCTTTGTAGTATAGTCTGAAGTCAGGCAGGTTGATTTCTCCAGTTCCATTCTTCTTTCTCAAGATTTCTTTGGCTATTCGAGGTTTTTTGTATTTCCATAAAAGTTGTGAAATTATTTGTTCTAGTTCTGTGAAGAATACCGTTGGTAGCTTGATAGGGATTGCATTGAATCTATAGATTGCCTTGAGTAGTATAGTCATTTTCACAATATTGATTCTTCCGATCCATGAACACGGTATATTTCTCCATCTATTTGTGCCCTTTGATTTCTTTCATCAGTGTTTTATAGTTTTCTATATATAGGTCTTTCGTTTCTTTAGATAGATATACTCCTAAATATTTTATTCTTTTTGTTATGATGGTGAATGGGATTGTTTCCTTAATTTCTATTTATGTTTTCTCATTGTTTATAAGAATTGAAGGGATTTCTGTGTGTTAATTTTATATCCTGCAATATTACTGTATTCATTGATGAGCTCTAGTAATTTTCTGGTAGAGTCTTTAGGGTTTTCTATGTAGAGGATCATGTCGTCTGCAAACAGTGAGAGTTTTACTTCTTCTTTTCCTATCTGGATTCCTTTTATTTCTTTTTCTGCTCTAATTGTGGTGGCCAAGACTTCCAAAACTGTTGAATAGTAGTGGTGAGCGTGGGCACCCTTGTCTTGTTCTTGACTTTAAGGGAAATGCTTTTAATTTTTCACCATTGAGGATAATGTTTGCTGTGGGTTTGTCATATATAGCTTTTATTATGTTGAGGTATGTTCCTTCTATTCTTGCTTTCAGGAGAGTTTTTATCATAAATGGATGTTGAATTTTGTCAAAGGCTTTTTCTGCATCTATTGAGATAATCATATGGTTTTTATCTTTCAATTTGTTAATGTGGTGCATTCCATTGATTGATTTGTGGATATTAAAGATTCTTGCATTTCTGGGATGAAGCCCACTTGGTCATGATGTATGATCCTTTTAATATGTCATTAGATTCTGTTTGCTAGAATTTTGTTAAGGATTTTTGCATCTATGTTCATCAGTGATATTGGCCTGTAGTTTTTTTTCTGTGGCATTTTTTTCTTATTTTGGTATTAGGGTGATGGTGGCCTCATAGAATGTGTTTGGGAGTTTAACTTCTTCTGCAATTTTCTGGAAGAGTTTGAGTAAGATAGGTGTTAGCTCTTCTCTAAATTTTTGGTAGAATTCAACTGTGAAGCCATCTGGTCCTGGGCTTTTGTTTGCTGGAAGATTTCTGATTACAGTTTCAATTTCCATGCTTGTGATGGTTCTGTTAAGATCTTCTATTTATTGCTGGTTCAATTTTGGAAAGTTATACTTTTCTAAGAATTTGTCCATTTCTTCCAAGTTGTTCATTTTATTCGCATATAGCTGCTCGTAGTAGTCTCTTATGATCCTTTGTATTTCAGTGTTGTCTGTTGTGATCTCTCCATTTTCATTTCTAAATTTGTTGATTTGATCCTTCTCCCTTTGTTTCTTGATGGGTCTGGTTAATGGTTTGTCAGTTTTATTTACCTTTTCAAATAACCAGCTTTTAACTTTGTTGATTTTTGCTATGGTCTCTTTAGTTTCTTTTTCATTTATTTCTGTCCTAATTTTTTAAGATTTCTTTCCTTCCACTAACCCTGGTGTTCTTCATTTCTTCATTCTCTAGTTGCTTTAGGTGTAGAGTTAGATTAGTTATTTGACTTTTTTTCTTGTTTCTTGAGGTAAGCCTGTATTGCTATGAACCTTCCCCTTAGCACTGCTTTTACAGTGTTCCATAGATTTTGGGTTCTTGTGTTTTCATTTTCATTTGTTTATATGCATATTTTTATTTCTTCTTTGATTTCTTCTATGATTTGTTGGTTATTCAGAAGCGGGTTATTTAGCCTCCATATGTTGGAATTTTTAATAGTTATTTTTTCCTGTAATTGAGATCTAATCTTACTGCACTGTGGTCAGAAAAGATGACTGGAATGATTTTCAATATTTTGATTTATGGCCTAGGATGTGATCTATTCTGGAGAAGGTTCCATGTGTTCTTGAGAAAAAGGTGAAATTGATTGTTTTGGGGTGAAATGTCCTATAGATATCAATTAGGTCTAGCTGGACCATTGTGTCATTTAAAGTTTGTGTTTCCTTGTTAATTTTCTGTTTAGTTGATCTATCCATAGGTGTGAGTGGGGTATTAAAGTCTCCCACTATTATTGTGTTATTGTTAATTTCCCCTTTCATTCTTGTTAGCATTTGCCTTACATATTGTGGTGCTCCTGGGAAGTCCATCTTTTCCTATTCAGGATTGTGGTCCTGTTTTGCTGGAGAATTGGTGTGGTGTGTCTTGTACTGGATCTTGTTGGCTCTTGGGTGGAACTTGGTTTCAGTGTAGCTGTGGAGACTTTTGGGCAAGCACTTGTCTCTTAATGTTCCCTGAAGTTGGGACTTCTTTGATGTTCTAAGTTTTGGACTTGAGCCTCCTGCTTCTGGCTTTTGGTCCTTCTCTTACAATAGCCTCAAGACTTCTCTATCCATACAGCATAGAAGATAACACCGCTAGGTTATTAGTGAAGTAATTCTCCACATTCAGAAACACTCAGAAGATTCACATAGTTATACAGGAAAGAGAAGAGGGAGGAAGAAGATAGAGGTGACCTGGAGGAGAAAAGGGAGAGTCAAAAGTTGAGAAATCAATCAAGCCAGTAATCAAATCCCTAAGTGAGAATGGATATTGAAGATTACATTCTTAGAAATACAAAATTGCTAGCAAATATCAAAAAGCAAAGATTAAAAGCCCAGGATAGAGGTGAGCTTCTCAAAAGTACAATATAAAAAATACAAAACATAATTAATCACACAAATTTTTAAAAATACAGAATTTGTTTTAAAATTTTTTTGAGAGGTAGGCTATAAAAATGAAAGTTAAAGGAGTACTAAAGAACCAATTAAAAGGTGATAATATTATAAATATATGTAGGAATTTTTCTGGAGATGTTGTGGGCAATGTGGGGTCAGTTCAGTGTCAGATAGTTCTTTGTTCCAACTTGTACTTGTTCTCAGAGTATAGGTGCCTCTCAAATGCACATTCTCCAGCATTAAACGCAGGGTTTTAATCTGTTTCACCTGTCACTTCCAGGGCAATTCCCCTTCTTTATTTTGGCTTCCTCTGTTTGAAAGTCCACTGGTCTACTAACCTAGATAGAAGGAAAAATCTCTCAATTTGTTCTTATTTTTGTGGAATAGATCCTATAGTGGATTCCTAGAGAAGCCAAAATGAGAGAGAGTTTTTTAAGTCCTTGAGTAGCTGAACATATTTTTTAAAATACTCCCATATTTTATTAAGTCCATTTATTCCAGGTTGAAAACACTTGCACTCAGATTATTATTATCATTGTTATTACAGTTATTACTCTATTGTCTTCTAGCTTTCAGTATTGCTACTGAAAATGGATACATATCTGATTATAAATATTTTGTATTCAGCTTATTTTGAGGCTAAGGTTGGTGAGCATAGACGAGAACTTTTAGAATCATTACTTAAACTTGGCTTTCATCAGTACCTGGGTCCGTTTGGGATTCAGTTCATTTCAGTCACTCAGTCATGTCTCATTTTTTTGTGACCCCATGGACTATAGCATGCCAGGCTTCCCTGTCCATCACCAACTCGTTTGGGGTAAGGCATCTCATTTCAAGCAAACAAGTCAGGCAGGAGTACATGGCAGTTGATGTAGGAAGCTTTGGTAAAACACAATCCTTACATCTTTCAAAACATCTTCATAATACTATCTGCCTCAGTCTGGAATCAGTCCCTGTTTGATACAAAAAGCAACTATAAATTTCTATTCTCTTAAATTTATTGATGTTTGTTTTGTGTCCTAGTATATGACCTATCCTGAAGAATGTTTCATGTGCACTTGAAAGGAATGTCTATTCTGATACATTTACAGGTAATGTCCCATAGATATTTATTAAGTTCAGGGGGTCTATCGTGTCACTTAAAACTACTGTTGCCTCACTAATTTTCTGTCTGGATGATCTCTTCATTGAGGTCAGTGGAGTGTGAAAATCTCCTACTATTATTGTCAATTTCTCCCTTTATATCACTTAGTATTTGCTTTATGTATTTAGGTGCCTCTCTATTAGTGCAAATATCAAGTTAATATCCCCTTCTTGTGTTGATACCTTCATCATTATATTAAGTCCTTTTTTCTTCTTTGTTATAGATTTTATTTTAAAGTTTACTTTGTGTGATATGAGTTTTACTACCCCTGTATTTTTTGTTTGTTTGCATGAAATACCTTTTCACATCCTTTAACTATGACATTTTGCACAGAAGTAGTACAAATAATCCTAAAATTTTTGTAGAACCACAGAAGACCTTGAATTGCCAAAGAAATCTCGGAGAAGAAGAAACCTGGAGTTATCATGCTCCCTAACTTCAGACTATACTGTAAAGCTACAGTAATCAAAATAATATGGTATTGGCATAAACAGACTTCCCTGGTGGATCAGACGGTTAAGTGTCTGCCTACAATGTGGGAGACCTGGGTTCGATCCCTGGGTGGGAAAGATCCTCTGGAGAAGGAAATGGAAACCCACTCCAGTACTCTTGCCTGGGAAATCCCATGGGAGGAGCCTGGTAGGCTACAGTCCATGGAATTGCAAAGAGTTGGATACAACTGAGCGACTTTACTTACTTTACTTTATTTATTGGCATAAACACAGACAATAGATCACTGGAGAAGAATAGAAAACCTAGATATAAATCCACACACTATGCTCAATCAATCTATAAATCTATAAACAAAGGATACAATGGAGAAAAGACAGTCTTTTCAACAAGTGGTGCTAGGAAAACTAAACAGCCACATGTAAAATAATGAGATTAGAATATTTCTTCACACCATAGACAAAAATAAACTCAAAATTGTTTAAAGACCTAAATATAAGAACAGAAACTATTAAACTACTAGAAGGGAACATGGGCAGAGCAACCTTTTACAAATCATAGCAATATTTTTGAGATCAGTCTCCTAAGTCAAAAGAAATAAAAACAAAAATAAACAAATGGAACATAATTAAAAGGAATGCACAGCAAAGGGAAACCACTGACAAAACAAAAAGTCAACCTATGGAATGGGAGAAAATATTTGCAAATGATGTAACAGGCAAGGGGTTAATATCCAAAATATACAAGCAGCTCATATAATTCAATGAAACAGACAAAAGAAACAACCTAATCAAAAAAATTGTCAGGAGACCTAAATAGACATTTTTCTAACCAAGATGGCGGAGGAATAGGACGGAGAGACCACTTTCTCTCCTACGAATTCATCGAAAGAACATTTGAACGCTGAGCAAATTTCACAAAACAACTTCTGATCGCTAGCAGAGGACATCAGGCGCCCAGAAAAGCAGCCCATTGTCTTCGAAGGGAGGTAGGACAAAATATAAACGATAATAAGGGAGTCAAAAGAGCTACGGACGGAGACCCATCCCGGGAAGGGAGTCTTGAGGAAGTTTCCAATCACCAGGAAACCCTCTCACTGGCGGGACTGGGGGAAGTTTTCGGCAATCTAACTGGGAGGAAAAATTAAACAAGGCCCACAGATTACGTGCCTAAAAGCAACTCCCAGCAGAAAAGTACCCCAGACGCCCGTGCCCATCAGCAACAAGCGGGGCGGAACGGAGAGGAGCGGGCGGCATTGCTTTAGGGTAAGAACCGGCCCGAAGACCCTGAGAGCAAACGGAGGGAGCTTTTTTAAACTGTGGGATAGCAAGGGTCAAAATTAACTGGCCCGAACACACTGCCGGTGGTTCGCAAAACAAAGGGACTGAGAATCTCCAGAGAAGAGCCGGCCCATCCCCACTGGAGGTAGGAGGCAGGGGGGAGGGGGAAAGGGCAAACTCAGCCCCTGAGAAGCCACCCCCTCCCACACTGCAAACAGGCCTCCGGGTTCTGGCTAAAGACTTCCTGAGACCCGACTGGCTGGCGGCGCGCGCTGGGGCCGCGGAGGGAAAAGGCGCGCCGCACCTAGGGAGAATACGCCCAAGCCTCTGGCTGCCTGGGCCGCTCGCCGCGGAGGGAAAAGGCGTGCTGCACCAGGGAGTGTACGCCCAAGCCTCTGGCTGCTTGAACCGCTCAGGCCGGGGAAGGCACAAAACGCAGGAGCAACCGAATCTGCGCTTTTGTGGACTACCCGAAAACTGGAATCGCACTCAACGCAGGGCCCGCTCCATATAGAGCAGCTGGGAGCCTGAGCAGTGTAGACGGCAAAAGCACAGACACCCGTGAGCGGGGCAAACCCAGTGTGGCCGGAACACGGTGAGCGCTATCCACACAGAGTGGTATCTGTCTGCAGCGCCCTGCCCTCCCCGTAGCAGGACTGAACTGAACCAGAGAACCTAAATAAGAGATCACCTCCGCCCGCCTGTGTCAGGGCGAAATTAGACACCAAAGAGACGGCAAACAGAAGCCAAGTAAACAAAGGGAACCGATTCAGAAAGGACTGGTGCAACAGATTAAAATCCCTGAAGGTAACACTGACTACACGGGAAGGGGCCTACAGATATCGAGAAGTGTAAGCTGGAAAGAGGAGCTATCTGAAATTGAACTGAACCGACGCTGACCGCAACAACCTCAGAGAAATTCCTTGATATATATGTACATATTTTTTTTTTAATTAAAAAAAAAAAAATTTTTTTTTCTTTCCTTTTTTTTTATTTTTATTTTTTATTTTTTCTCTTTTATTTTCTTTTATAATTCCCTACTACTCCCCCATTACTCCTCAACTTTCATTTTCATATATTTTTACAATTTTTTTAATTAGGGAAAAAATTTTTTTTTCTTTTTTTTTTCTTTTTCTTGTTTTTCTCTCCTATTTCCTTTTACAGTCCTCCAATACTCCTCTATTATTCCTTAACTTTCATTTTCATTTCACTATAACCTTGCAAAAAAAAAAAAAGCAAGAGAGAGAGGAACCCTATTTTTAAACTGAACTTCATATACAGTTCTAATTCTTTTGTGTCTTTTTGTTTTTAAATATTGTATTTCAAAGAGTCTAACCTCTACACTAGATTTTCAATCTTTGTTTTTCAGTAGTATGTGATATAAATTTTGGTCATTTAAGAATCCAATATTCAGTTCCCATTTCCATTCAAGAGTGTGGTGATACTCTCCCACTTTTGACTCTCTGTTTTCTACCTCAGAACACCTCTATTTCCTCCATTCCCCTTCTCTTCCCAATCCATCTCTGTGAATCTTTGTGGGTGTCTGGGCTACGGAGAACACTTTGGGAACAGACAACTGCGTAGATCTGTCTCTCTCCTCTTGAGTCCCCTTTTTCTCCTCCTGCTCACCTCTATCTCCTTCCTCCCTCTCCTATTCTTCATGTAACTCTGTGAACCTCTCTGGTTGTCTCTCACGGTGGAGAATATTTTCACCATTAACTTAGAAGTTTTATTATCAGTGCTGTATAGTTGGAGAAGCCTTGAGACTATTGGAAGAATAAAACTGAAATCCAGAGGCAGGAGACTTGCGCCCAAATCCTGAGAAAACCAGAAAAATCCTGACTACACGGAACATTAAGGAATAAGAGACCATCCAAAAGCTTCCATACCTACACCAAAACCAACCACCACCCAAGAGCCAATAAGCTCCAGTACAAGACATACCACGCAAATTCTTTAGCAACGCAGGAACATAGACCTGAGTGTCAACATACAGGCTCTCCAAAGTCACACCTAACACAGAGACCCATCGCAAAACTCATTACTGGACACTCCATTGCACTCCAGGGAGAAGAAATCCAATTCCACGCACCAGAATGCTGACACAAGCTTCCCTAACCAGGAAACCTTGACAAACCAATCGTCCAACCCCACCCACTGGGTGAAACCTCCACAATAAAAAGGAACCTCAGACCACAAGAATACAGAAAGCCCACTCCAGACACAGCAATCTAAACATGATGAAAAGGCAGAGAAATACTCAACAGCTAAAGGAACATGAAAAAAGCCCACCAAGTCAAACAAAAGAGGAGGAAATAGGGAATCTACCTGAAAAAGAATTTAGAATAATGATAATAAAAATGATCCAAAATCTTGAAAACAAAATGGAATTACAAATAAACAGCCTGGAGACAAAGATTGAGAAGATGCAAGAAATGTTTAACAAGGACCTAGAAGAAATAAAAAAAAATCAATTAAAAATTAATAATGAAATAAATGAGATCAAAAACACTCTGGAGGGAACCATGAGTAGAATAACAGAGACAGAAGATAGGATAAGTGAGTTAGAAGATAAAATGGTGGAAATAAATGAAGCAGAGAGGAAAAAAGAAAAAAGAATAAAAAAAAATGAAGACAACCTCAGGGACCTCTGGGACAATGTGAAACGCCCCAACATTCGAACCATAGGAGTCTCAGAAGAAGAAGACAAAAAGAAAGGCCATGAGAAGATACTCGAGGAGATAATAGCTGAAAACTTCCCTAAAATGGGGAAGGAAATAGCCAACCAAGTCCAAAAAACCCAGAGAGTCCCAAACAGGAGAAACCCAAGACGAAACACCCCAAGACACATATTAATCAAATTAACAAAGATCAGACACAAAGAACAAATATTAAAAGCAGCAAGGGAGAAACAACAAATAACACACAAAGGGATTCCCATAAGGATAACAGCTGATCTATCAATAGAAACCCTTCAGGCCAGAAGGGAATGGCAGGACATACTTAAAGTAATGAAAGAGAATAACCTACAACCTAGATTACTCTACCCAGCAAGGATCTCATTCAGATATGAAGGAGAACTCAAAAGCTTTACAGACAAGCAAAAGCTGAGAGAATTCAGCACCACCAAACCAGGTCTTCAACAAATACTAAAGGATCTTCTCTAGACAGGAAACACAGAAAGGTGGTATAAACGTGAACCCCAAACAACAAAATAAATGGCAACGGGACCATACCTATCAATAATTACCTTAAATGTAAATGGGTTGAATGCCCCAACCAAAAGACAAAGGCTGGCTGAATGGATACAAAAGGAAGACCCCTATACATGCTGCCTACAAGAGACCCACCTCAAAGCAAGGGACACATACAGACTAAAAGTGAAGGGCTGGAAAAAAATATTCCACGCAAACGGAGACCAAAAGAAAGCAGGAGTCGCAATACTCATATCAGATAAAATAGACTTTCAATTTAAGTCTGTGAAAAGAGACAAAGATGGACACTACATAATGATCAAAGGATCAATCCAAGAAGAAGATATAACAATTATAAATATATATGCACCCAATATAGGAGCACCGCAATATGTAAGGCAAACACTAACGAGTATGAAAGAGGAAATTAATAGTAACACAATAAGAGTAGGAGACTTTAATACCCCACTCACAACTATGGATAGATCAACTAAACAGAAAATGAACAAGGAAACACAAACTTTAAAGGACACAATGGACCAGCTAGACCTAATTGACATCTATAGGACATTTAACCCCAAAACAATCAACTTCACCTTTTTCTCAAGTGCACACGGAACCTTCTCCAGAATAGATCACATCCTGGGCCATAAATCTAGTCTTGGTAAATTCAAAAAGATTGAAATCATTCCAGTCATCTTTTCTGACCACAGTGCAGTAAGATTAGATCTCAATTACAGGAAAAAAATTATTAAAAATTCAAACATATGGAGGCTAAACAACACGCTTCTGAATAACCAACAAATCATAGAAGAAATCAAAAAAGAAATCAAAATATGCATAAAAATAAATGAAAATGAAAACACAACAACCCAAAACCTATGGGACACTGTAAAAGCAGTGCTAAGGGGAAGATTCATAGCATTACAGGCCTACCTCAAGAAACAAGAAAAAAGTCAAATAAATAACCTAACTCTACACGTAAAGCAACTAGAGGAGGAAGAAATGAAGAACCCCAGGGTTAGTAGAAGGAAAGAAATCTTAAAAATTAGGGCAGAAATAAATGCAAAAGAAACTAAAGAGACCATAGAAAAAATTAACAAAGCTAAAAGCTGGTTTTTTGAAAAAATAAACAAAATTGACAAACCATTAGCAAGACTCATTAAGAAACAAAGGGAGAAGAACCAAATTAACAAAATTAGAAATGAAAATGGAGATATCACAACAGACAACACTGAAATACAAAGGATCATAAGAGACTACTACCAGCAGCTCTATGCCAATAAAATGGACAACTTGGAAGAAATGGACAAGTTCTTAGAGAAGTATAACTTTCCAAAACTGAACCAGGAAGAAATAGAAGATCTTAACAAAACGATCACAAGCAAGGAAATCGAAACTGTAATCAGAAATCTTCCAGCAAACAAAAGCCCAGGACCAGATGGCTTCACAGCTGAATTCTACCAAAAATTTAGAGAAGAGCTAACACCTATCTTACTCAAACTCTTCCAGAAAATTGCAGAAGAAGGTAAACTTCCAAACTCATTCTATGAGGCCACCATCACCCTAATTCCAAAACCAGACAAAGATGCCACAAAAAAAGAAAACTACAGGCCAATATCACTGATGAACATAGATGCAAAAATTTTTAACAAAATTCTAGCAAATAGAATCCAACAACATACTAAAAAAATCATTCATCATGACCAAGTGGGCTTTATCCCAGGAATGCAAGGATTCTTTAATATCCGCAAATCAATCAATGTAATACACCACATTAACAAATTGAAAGATAAAAACCATATGATTATCTCAATAGATGCAGAAAAAGCCTTTGACAAAATTCAACATCCATTTATGATTAAAACTCTCCAGAAAGCAGGAATAGAAGGAACATACCTCAACATAATAAAAGCTATATATGACAAACCCACAGCAAGCATCACCCTCAATGGTGAAAAATTGAAAGCATTTCCCCTGAAATCAGGAACAAGACAAGGGTGCCCAGTCTCACCACTACTATTCAACATAGTTTTGGAAGTTTTGGCCACAGCAATCAGGGCAGAAAAAGAAGTAAAAGGAATCCAGATAGGAAAAGAATAAGTGAAACTCTCGCTGTTTGCAGATGACATGATCCTCTACATAGAAAACCCTAAAGACTCTACCAGAAAATTACTAGAGCTAATCAATGAATACAGTAAAGTTGCAGGATATAAAATTAACACACAGAAATCTCTTGCATTCCTATACACTAACAATGAGAAAACAGAAAGAGAAATTAAGGAAACAATCCCATTCACCATTGCAACAAAAAGAATAAAATACTTAGGAGTATATCTACCTAAAGAAACAAAAGACCTATACATAGAAAACTATAAAACACTGATGAAAGAAATCAAAGAGGACACAAACAGATGGAGAAATATACCGTGTTCATGGATTGGAAGAATCAATATTGTCAAAATGGCTATACTACCCAAAGTAATCTATAGATTCAATGCAATCCCTATCAAACTACCAACGGTATTTTTCACAGAACTAGAACAAATAATTTCACAATTTGTATGGAAATACAAAAAACCTCGAATAGCCAAAGTAATCCTGAGAAAGAAGAATGGAACTGGAGGAATCAATCTGCCTGACTTCAGACTCTACTACAAAGCCACAGTCATCAAGACAGTATGGTACTGGCACAAAGACAGAAATATAGATCAATGGAACAGAATAGAAAGCCCAGAGATAAATCCACGACCCTATGGTCACCTTATCTTCGACAAAGGAGGCAAGGATATACAATGGAAAAAAGATAACCTCTTTAACAAGTGGTGCTGGGAAAACTGGTCAACCACCTGTAAAAGAATGAAACTAGAACACTTTCTAACACCATACACAAAAATAAACTCAAAATGGATTAAAGATCTAAATGTAAGACCAGAAACTATAAAACTCCTAGCAGAGAACATAGGCAAAACACTCTCCGACATAAATCACAGCAGGATCCTCTATGACCCACATCCCAGAATTTCAGAAATAAAAGCAAAAATAAACAAATGGGACCTAATGAAACTTAAAAGCTTTTGCACAACAAAGGAAACTATAAGCAAGGTGAAAAGACAGCCCTCAGATTGCGAGAAAATAATAGCAAATGAAGCAACAGACAAAGGATTAATCTCAAAAATATACAAGCAACTCCTCCAGCTCAACTCCAGAAAAATAAATGACCCAATCAAAAAATTGGGCCAAAGAACTCAACAGACATTTCTCCAAAGAAGACATACAGATGGCTAAAAAACACATGAAAAGATGCTCAACATCACTCATTATCAGAGAAATGCAAATCAAAACCACAATGAGGTACCATTACACGCCAGTCAGGATGGCTGCTATCCAAAAGTCTACAAGCAATAAATGCTGGAGAGGGTGTGGAGAAAAGGGAACCCTCTTACACTGTTGGTGGGAATGCAAATTAGTACAGCCACTATGGAAAACAGTGTGGAGATTTCTTAAAAAGCTGGAAATAGAACTGCCATATGACCCAGCAATCCCACTTCTGGGCATACACACCAAGGAAACCAGATCTGAAAGAGACACGTGCACCCCAATGTTCATCGCAGCACTGTTTATAATAGCCAGGACATGGAAGCAACTCAGATGCCCATCAGCAGACGAATGGATGAGGAAGCTGTGGTACATATACACCATGGAATATTACTCAGCCATTAAAAAGAATTCATTTGAATCAGTTCTAATGAGATGGATGAAACTGGAGCCCATTATACAGAGCGAAGTAAGCCAGAAAGATAAAGACCATTACAGTATACTAACACATATATATGGACTTTAGAAAGATGGTAACGATAACCCTATATGCAAAACAGAAAAGAGATTCAGATGTATAAAACAGACCTGTGGACTCTGGGAGAAGGCGAGGGTGAGATGTTTCAAGAGTACAGCATTGAAACATGTATATTATCTAGGGTGAAACAGATAACCAGCCCAGGTTGGGTACATGAGACAAGTGCTCGGGCCTGGTGGTCTGGGAAGACCCAGAGGGATCGGGTGGAGAGGGAGGTGGGAGGGGGGACTGGGATGGGGAATACATGTAAATCCATGGCTAATTCATTTCAATGTATGACAAAAACTACTGTAATGATGTAATTAGCCTCCAACTAATAAAAATAAATGAAAAAAAAAAAGAAGCCATATATCTTGCTAACAGACACATGAAAAGATGTTCAACATTGCCAACTACTAAGGAAATGTAAGTCAAAGCAATAATGAAAACTCCTATCAGAATTGCTAGTATCAAACAGTCAACAAATTTTGGATAAGATGTGGAGAAAGGGAACCCTTATATACTGTTGGTAGGAATGAAAATTAGTGCAGGCATTATGAAAACCAGTATGGAAAGTCCTCAAAAATGTAAAAAATAAACTAACATATGATCCAGGGATTTCATGCTTCTGAGTATGCTTATGTATGGAAAATGTTAAAACACTAATGGAAAATATATATGCACCCCAATATTTATAGCAGCACTATTTGCAATATCTAAGACATGGAAGCAACACAGAGCTCATCAACAGATGAATGGATTAAGAACATGTAGTATGTATGTACACACACACACAATGGAATGTCACTCAGCCATAAAAAAATGATGGAGTTCTGCCATTACAGCAATGTGGATGGACCTAGAGAATATTATGTTAAGGGAAATAAGTCAGACAAAAAGACAAATACTTTATGATATCATTTATATGTGGAATGTAAAAAGTAACATAAGTTAATGTATATGAAAAAGAGAAACAGACTCATCCATCAGAGGGCAGACAAAAGAACGAAAAACTACAGCCCCATGGCCTCCAGAACGAAAGCCACAATCACAGAAAACTAACCAAAATGATTACATGGATCTCAGCCTTGTGTAACTCAATGAAACTATGAGCCATGACATGCAGGGCCATCCGAGATGGACGGGTCATTGTGGCTAGTTCTGACAAAACATGGTCCACTGGAGAAGGTAACAACAAACCAGTATTCTTTCACTGACTATTTCTTCCTAAACCCAATTCACTCTAATGCAAAAATCAAAATATGTCATGAATATTTCAAGGCAACTAAAAATATTTGTGATGAAAAGTAATACCCCGTTTCTTTGCCACCATCAAAACCAAGAGTATTGAAATGTCAAAAAGAAAAAGTTAGGAGAAATATTTTCCCTAACAAATATACCCAAAAATATTCTGATATATTTTCCTGGGTCTCCATGTATTTAAATAAATTAAGCATGATACTTTTATGGACAAAGCAAAAAATGCGTATGATATTTCTAGGTTCCTGTACTAACAATGTGATTTCATTTATAAAGAATGCTATAAAATACAATTTTATGTGGAGGTTACTGTGTTTCTGATTCTCCCACTCTCTTGAAAAGCATTTTTTTATTTGTTTTTTTTATTTCAATATTTCTGGAAATTTTATATCTACATTAAGACCTCATTTTGGAAAATATTAAGCACCCCATTTAGCCACTTGTTACTGTTTATAGAAAACAATGGGTTATTTATTTAGCAGTTATGAATTATAAATGTTTCTAGCAGTTAAGTAGAGCAGGGAAATCTGAGCCAAGGGAATTGAATAGTTAATAAAGAGGTCTTAGTCTCCTCTTGAATTGATAATAGTTCTTAGAGTCTCTAAGAAAATTATTCAGTAGCAGTGGTTAAGTAGTCATGTTGGCAGTTAACTACAGGGCTCTACATGTGCACTGTCAAATGATAAGGATGTTCAACTGGGTGAGATTAAGCAGTAATTATAGAAGCGAAAACACTTTAGTCCATCGGTAATCCCTTGAGACCCTTAATGCCAGTGTTTAGCTAATGATGTTTCTGTAGAGCTCTGCTTTTTAAAAAAAAAAAAAAAAAAACTGTCTACAAAATTCATTTTTAGATGAGAAATAAGAAACAGAAGGTAACAGACCCCTCAGCACCCGTCCCTGAGTCCTGGGTAACCATACATGTGGAGGGAAAACCCGTTGGCTTCATGGTGGACACTGGCGCCCAACACTCTGTTTTAAATCAAAAACTGGGACCAATGTCTAAGAAAACCGGTTTGGTGCAGGGAGCCACGGGGACAAAAAAATATTGTTGGACCACGGAACGGAAAGTAAATCTGGGGACCCATCAGGTGTCCCATTCGTTTTTGCTGATACCAGAATGCCCAGCCCCTCTACTTGGACGGGACTTGTTGACTAAAGTTAATGCTCAGATCCATTTTGACCCTGGGGGAATGTCAGTCACAGATGGACTTGGACAGCCAATACATGTCTTGTCTCTAGCTTTAAGAGATGAATACAGACTTTTTGTGCCTAAGCCCTCAGAGGTTATAGCACCAGATGTACAACCGTGGGTCCACAAATACCCATTGGCCTGGGCAGAAACAGCAGGAATGGGACTGGCCAAACAGAGACATCCAGTCGTCATCGAACTAAAAGCCGAGGTGACTCCTGTGAGGGTGAGACAGTACCCTATGAGCCAGGAGGCTCAGCGGGGGATCACTCCCCACATTCGACGGCTCATGGATGCCGGAATTCTCAAGCGGTGCCAATCCCCTTAGAACACCCCCTTACTGCCGGTGAAGAAGCCAGGGAGTTCGGATTACAGACCTGTCCAGGACCTACGAGAAGTCAACAAGCGGGTGAGTGACATACACCCCACTGTCCTCAACCCGTATACCCTCCTGAGCAGTCTGCTGCCTGAGGACACTTGGTACACTGTGTTGGACTTTAAAGATGCTTTTTTCAGCCTACCCCTGGAGGCCCAGAGCCAGGAGATATTTGCCTTTGAATGGACTGAGGGGGAAAGCCAATTGGTAGTACAACTAACTTGGACCCGCCTCCTACAATGGTTCAAAAACTCCCCTACCTTGTTTAATGAGGCTTTGAGTGAGGACCTCTATGAATATCGGACTCGCCACCCAGAGGTCATCCTGCTGCAATATGTGGATGACCTTATGTTGGCTGGAACCACAGAGGAGGCATGCAGCCGTGCCACCGGTGACCTCTTACAGACTCTAGGCACCTTGGGATATTGTGCTAGGGCAAAGAAGGCACAAATAGCCCGGCAAGAGGTCACCTATTTGGGGTATAAGATCAGGCAGGGGCAAAGGTGGCTAACTCAGGCCATGAAGGAAATAATATTCCAGATACCAGAGCTCAAGAACCCCCGCCAGGTGAGAGAGTTTTTAGGGACTGTTGGATATTGTAGACTGTGGATCATAGGGTTTGCTGAGAAGGCCCGGACCTTGTATGAGGGAAGTAAAGAGACCCCAAACTGGACTTGGATTGAGCCAATGAAACAGGCTTTCCAGACACTCAGACGGGCCCTACTAGAAGCCCCAGCCCTTGCCCTGCCTAACCCAAGTAAGCCATTCCAGCTGTTTGTAGATGAAAAGCAAGGAATAGGAATGGGGGTCTTGACGCAACAATGGGGACCATGGAAGCAGCCAGTGGCAGACCTTTCAAAGCGATTGGACCTGGTGGCCTCTGGGTGGTCCCCTTGCCTCCGCATCATTGCAGCCACTGCCCTCCTCATCTGCAACGCTGACAAGTTGACGTATGGACAGCAACTCTGGGTTTACACCCCCCCCCCACGCCATCGAAGGGGTTTTAAAGCAGCCGCCGATGAGATACTGGCTGAGGCCCTGGCGGCTCAAAAACCTGATATTGCCTGCCATCCTGGGTCGTCACCTATGTGAACACCTACACACACCTACACACTTGGGGGGAAAAAAAAGACCTTGACACTTCAGACAGCCTACCTGAGGTTCCCTCGACAAAATGCAACTGTATAAGAGATAATCCAGGCTTGCGAAGCATGCCAGCTGATGAGGACAGGGAAAAGACAGCACACTGAAACGATGTACCAAGGGGAAGAGCCAGGGAAACACTAGGAGATAGATTTCACTGAGGTAAGACCAGGCAAGTACGGGTATCGCTATCTGTTGGTTCTGGTAGATATCTTCTCGGAGTGGGTAGAAGCCTTCCCCACTAAGGGAGAAACGGCAATAGTGGTTGCTAAAAAGATCTTAGAGGAGATAGTGCCTAGGTACGGGCTGCCAGTGACTATGGGCTCTAATAACGGACCTGCTTTTGTGAGCCAGATTGTACAAGGGCTGGCCCAAGCTCTGGGGACAAAATGGAAGTTACATTGTGAATATAATCCCCAGGGCTCAGGAAAGGTTGAGAAAATGAATCAGACCCTAAAAGAAACTTTGACAAAGTTGGCAATAGAGACTGGCGGGGACTGGGTGACCCTCCTTCCCTTCACGCTCTTTTGAGCACATAACACCCCTTATAAGCTGAATCTTACCCCTTTTGAGATTCTATATGGAAGACCCCCTCCTGTGTGTCCTATATTCGAGGGAAAATGCCTACCACCCCCTACCTTGGGACAATTCCAGCAAACACTGATGACATTAAGTAAGGTACATAGCCATGTTTAGAAATTAATTCGAGAGATACACGAGGGAACAAGCAAGGGGACCATCCCCTCACATAATATTGGCCCGGGTGATTGGGTTTGGGTAAAACGACACCAATCTAAAGCATTAGAACCTAGATGAAAAGGCCCTTATGTTGTTCTCCTTACCACTCCTACTGCTGTTAAGGTCGACGGGATCGGGCCCTAGGTTCACTGCAATCACGTGCGGCAAGCCACCCCGGAAGAACAAGAAAAGGCACAAGCAGAATGGGAGGCAAGACCTCACCCGTCAAACCCTTTAAAACTGAAACTCGTACGACGAGAGCCCTCTTAACTCTCCTGCCGATAACAGTTTTCATCAGCCCAGGAGCAACCAGCCACAGCTCCCATCAGCCAGCTAACCTGACTTGGGTGATCTACAATCCTGAGACTGGAGAAGTGCTTAATTCGAGCTCCAACGTGACCCCCAAAGGGACATGGTGGCCAATACTGACCTTTGATTTGTGCGTGCTGGCCGCTGACGGTAATGGGTTTGGTCCCCACCAACTGACTAAGTTCTTTGCCCACGGCTCTTTCAGTCTGTTCACCCGTAACTGTGAGCGAAAAGGCCCACAGTACTACGAACAGGTGCCTGTCTATGTCTGCCCCGGGGGGAAGAAAGGATCAAAACCAAATTGAAAAATGTGGGAGAGTTGACTCTTTTACAAAAATCTCTCCAGAAAGTAAGAGAGAGACTAGCCCAGCGGAAGAAAAAACGAGAAGCCCAACAAGGCTGGTTTGAATCTTGGTTTCAGCGCTCCCCCTGGTTGACCACTTTGATTTCCACCCTCCTGGGTCCACTCATAATATTAATATTGTTACTGACCTTTGGTCCATGCATTTTAAACCATCTGGTCTCATTTATTAGAGAGCGCCTAAATACCATCCAAATTATGGTATTGAGACAACAATATTAGTCAATTTCACAGGGTGAGGAGAAAGATTCATCTACAAAAGTACAAAGACAGGGGGGAAATGTGAGGCTGTCAGGCAGCCTAGATTAGGAGTAGGCCTGGTTTCCGGGGTAACATAATTATCAGGCCTCCTGGAGCTAGCCAATCAACATATGCCTAACAAGAAAAAAGGGAACCTATCAGGGGAAAGCTGAAAGCCCCACGTTGGGCCAACAAAAATTGCCTTGCAACTGTGTAACCAATCTGCTTGCACCAACTACCCTCTGTGTAACCAATCCGCTTGCGCCAACTACCTGCTGCTTCTTATTGACCTAATAAATACCCGAGAGAACTGGGGCTCGGGGCCTTTCGTCCTCACACCCTTGGTGAGGGCGGGAGGCCCTGGCTCGAGTCAGTAATAAATTCCCCTATTGCAAGTTACATTGTTTCGAGGAGTCTTCCTTCCCGACCGGGGACTCGGACTATGGACAGAACAGAAACCTGATAAATGAGCATCACTAGCAGATTTTAGGACCAACAAGACCAGAAAAATTCACCTAATTAAAGCCAAACAATGTCCATTTCTTGCATTGATCATATGCTCAGAGAATTTTTTGGTTTGGTTTGTGCTATCAGAATTGGGTAACTAAACTGTTTCAGCAATAATAGTAGTATTTATTTCTGTCATTCATATCAGCAACACAGATCAATATTTTAAAATTATTTGCTCTTAACTCTGTTGTTAGGGGGCCTGGCTGAGCCTAAGTGATAGTGTCTGGACTCACTGATGCACTGATCATCTTTTTGCATGTGGAAGGAACCTAGGAAAAGGAGGTATGTTTGAAGGACTTGCTGAGTGGATGGAAGAGGAAAAAATGGAAGGGAATGCCTGACATTTGTTCTCCTGCCTGGATTCATGTACTATGTTTAAGCCCGAGAGAGAATGGAGCTCTAGCATCAAGGTGAAAGAAGCTTTGTTTGTTTGTTTTTGAGATTTAGGGCTTAAGCAGAGCTACCTTGGTGCTTGGGGCTTCCCTGGTGGCTCAGATGTTAAAGAATCTGCCTGCAATGTGGGAGACCCAGGTTCAATTACTGGATCAGGAAGATCCCCTGGAGAAGGGAATGACTACCCACTCCAGTATTCTTGCCTGGAAAATTCCAAGGACAGAGGAACCTGGTTCATGGGATCTCAAAGAGTCAGACACAACTGAGAGACTAACAGCTTCACCTTGGTGCTTAGGTATTAATGCACAACTCAAGCTATGAAGAGAGGAATATTCCCATTCTGAGCAAAACATAGCATGACTCTGATTCATTTAGGACTGAAAGAAGTGTAATGCTGTTTTAGCACCTTGAGGACTTCAGTTTTGGTCTGCTGGGTTCTACCAAATATTTGTCTCAAATTTAGTAGGCCTATGAGAAAACAGGGCTGAGGAGCCTGACACTAGATAGGGTTGGAGGAGCATAAAATGGAATAGAGGCTGAAGACACTGACCCATGATCACACCCTAGGAGGTGCCAGGCCCATTCACTGAAGAGAATAGAGAATAGACTCAATCTTGGCCAGGCATTGACCTCTGCATTTACAGAACACTGCCTATAAGGGGCTATGGATTCTTCCAGTGGTTAAGAGAAAAGAGTTACTATGTGTCATTCAGGACTCCATGCTTCCAATGGCAGATGATTCATTACAGCCCTGAATGTTCAAATGTATTTACTTTCAGTCAGTCAGTCAGTTCAGTCACTCAGCTCAGTCGTGTCTGACTCTTTGCAACCCCATGAATCGCAGCATGCCAGGCCTCCCTGTCCATCACTAACTCCTGGAGTTTACTCAAACTCATGTCCATGGAGTCAGTAGCCATCCTCAATTCTGTTGCAATATACATTGCTACTGCTACTGCTAAGTCACTTCAGTCATGTCCGACTCTGTGCGACCCCATTCGTGGGATTGTCCAGGCAAGAACACTGGAGTGGGTTGCCATTTCCTTCTCCCATGCATAAAAGTGAAAAGTGAAAGTGAAGTCCTTTAGTCATGTCCGACTCTTCGCGACTCCATGGACTGCAGCCTACCAGGCTCCTCCATCCATGGGATTTTCCAGGCAAGAGTATTGGAGTTGGGTGCCATTGCCTTCTCCAGCAATATACATTAGGATTCCTCAAAGAAGAAAATATTTAAATTACATTACAATACCTCCCCAATATCCTGAATAACAAGAGGGAAAGAAGAAATCATTAAGACTAAAGAAAGAAATCATTGTCATAATGACACAAAATTTGTCCTACCAAATCAAAGTCTTTAGACTAATTCAAAGTTTATTATAAGATTCCATAATAAATGAAAGGTAGAACAATTAATTTTATGTCTATAGTCCAGACCAGATATAATAAAATATCTACAATGTAACCTTCAGTCCTCCTTGTCAATGTCAATAAATGACACACTATTGGCCATTGGACTCAACAAATTTGACTAATCAGTCCAGTTCACTTTAGTCACTCAGTCATGTCTGACTCTTTGCGACCCCGTGAATTACAGGATGTCAGGCCTCCCTGTCCATCACCAACTCCCAGAGTATACCCAAACCCATGTCCATCAAGTCGGTGATGCCATCCAGCCATCTCATCCTCTGTCATCCCCTTCTCCTCCTGCCCCCAATCCCTCCCAGCATCAGGGTCTTTTCCAGTGAGTCAACTCTTCATATGAGGTGGCCAAAGTATTGGAGTTTCAGCTTCAGCATCAGTCCTTCCAATGAACACCCAGGACTGATCTCCTATAGTATGGACTGGTTGGATTTCCTTGTGGTCCAAGGGACTCTCTCAAGAGTCTTCTCCAACATCATAGTTCAAAAGCCTCAATTTTTCGGCACTCAGTTTTCTTCACAGTCAAACTCTCACATCCATACATGACCACTGGAAAAACCATAGCCTTGACTAATAAGAGTTACCAAATTAGAGACCAGACTTCTTGAAGGAGGGTTTTACCCTCCTTGGGCAAGTCCCATTGGACAAAGTAAAGATAAATGGATGGAGCCCAATTATGATTCATAATACTTCCTATCACAATGCCACCTATAAAATTCCAATTTCAAACATTATCAAAAATACAAATTCTATTTGGTAGACTAAGGCAACTTAGCATGTGCAACCAAGCTGTTGAGAGAGCTTCCCAGGTGGTGCCAGTGGTAAAGAATCTGCCTGCCAATGCAGGAGACTCAGGAGATATGGGTTTGATCTCTAGGTTGGGAAGATCTCCTCCAGAAGGAAATGGCAATCCACTCCAATATTCTTGCCTGAAAAACTCAATGGAGGGAGGAGCATGGCAGGCTACAGTCCATGGGGTTGCAAAGAGTTGGACACGACTGAGCAACTGAACAACAATGATAGGATTGGCTAACATGTTCTATTCAGTGCCTCTTTCAATAGCCTTCCAGCTTCAATTTCCATTCCTCTTCAAAGGAACACTGTACACTCTTACTTGTCTCTCCATGATACCTGAAAAATCTAGCCATCACACATAGGAGAGAGTTAAAGCTTAGGCAGGCAGTCCAAGGCCCTTTAAGGACTCCTCGCTCATGCTTTCCTTAAGCCTAGTGCAACAATGTATCTTGCCCAAGAACTGGCCTTTCCTTTTTTTAATTTATTTTAATTGAAGGCTAATTATTTCACAATATTGTGGTGGGGTTTGGCATACATTCACACGAATCAGCCATGCGTGTACATGTGTTCCCCATCCCTCAGGGTTATCCCAGCACACCAGCCCTGAGTGCCCTATCTCATGCATCAAACCTGGACTGGTGATCTATTTCACATATGATAATATACATGTTTCAATGCTATTCTCTCAAATCATCCCACCCTCTCCTTCTCCCACAGAGTTCAAAAGACTGTTCTCTACATCTGTGTCTCTGTTGCTTTCGCATGTAGCATCATCGTTACCATCTTTCTAAATTCCATATATATGTGTTAATATACTGCATTGGTGTTTTTCTTTTTAACTTACTTCGCTCTGTATAATAGGCTCCAGTTTCATTCATCTCATTAGAACTGATTCAAATGCATTCTTTTAAGTAGCTGAGTAATATTCCATTGTGTATATGTACCACTGCTTTCTTATCCATTCATCTGCTAATGGACATCTAGGCTGCTTCCATGTCCTTGCTATTGTAAACAGTGCTGCGATGAACACCAGGGTACACGTGTCTCTTTCAATCCTGGTTTCCTCAGTGTGTATGCCCAGCAGTGGGATTGCTGGGTCATATGGCAGTTCTATTTCCATTTTTTTAAGGAATCTCCACACTAGAACTGGCCTTTCTTTAGGAGCTAATAATCACACAGCACAATGTCTTACTCATGGAAATGCTTTTCTTAAAATCTATGTTAATAATTATAATTGTAACAAATCTTGCCTGGGAACCTGTTTGTCAAGACTTGTACCCATGATTACACAGCAACAGTATATCTCCCCCAGAGACATTGCCTGTAACTCATTCTCCCTGGCTAATCTTGTATTGAAGTTATCTCAGGATACATGACTTGGAAAAGGGCCTGGTGGAACTCTCACAGCTTTGAGGTATTCTTTTCATCTATTCTCAGCAGCCAGTTGAAAAGTATATAATGCCCTGCTTAAACTAGCGAAGCAGGTAGTCCTCTATCCCCTTCTGATGTCTATGTCAGATGCTTTTTCTGTCACTTTCACTTTAAATAAAAATCTGCACAAAGCTCTGAGTGACTGAGACTCTTAGGTCCCAGAGTTAAATCATCTCCATTGGAGGCCACTAATTGGTGGCACCGTTCACTGTAAGCTATCACATAGATGATACATACAAGCCCTCAATCATATCCAGTTGCCTCCCAAAATCCAGGTATGATATTTTATTAATAATATCCTACATGGACATACAGATATTCATTTAGAAGCTTTCTAATAACATTTATTGGGTTTAAAGAGATTTTTGAGGTGACATATTTCCATTTACAAATTTCATTAGTTATATGTCTGCTCATGATAAATGGGGCATGCCTCACCAACAAGCCCTAGAGGTTGTGCTATATGACAAGCATTTTCTTTAATGTTACCAGGCTTTTCCTTTCTAGATAAAGCTTATCCACACTTACTCATGCTTTCTGAAACCTCTGGATTACTTTGGATGACCAAATATGTGAGCTCCTGGATATACTCTAATAAAACAACAATTGCTATCTGCATATTAGGCCTTTTTGGACATTGAAGTTCATTGGTCCTAAACCAGTAACCCTTTGGATAGAGTTGTCCATCATGTTTTGAGTCATGGAGGCAATGACCCACCAGTTAGGCACAGTCACAGAAGCCTCCTGGCAAAAATAAAAATTACATCTTTAGGATAAACCCAGATCTGGGCCATCTGGCATTTTTTTTTTAGGAAATCAAATCAAAATGTATTACAGATGAATTAATTAATGCAAACAGAGGTTGACAAAGGTGGCAATTAGATCATGCATGATATATGTTCTCATCAGAATGCTACTATTTCAAGAAAAGACACACACATGTTGAGAGTGCTATTTACAGGTTTTTCTTGTCATGAATATGTATGTATGTGTGTATATATATATATATGTGTGTGTGTGTGCGTGTGTGTGTATATGTGTGTGTATACATGTATATATGTATGTATGCATGTATTGTTTACTCAAGATCTTATCAGTCCTTTTTTTAAGTTCTTGGCCTTTTTTATGTTTATTTATTTTTAATTGATTGATGATTGCTTTACAATATTGATTTGATTTCTGTCATACATCAGCATGAATTAACCATAGGTGTACATATGTCCCCTCCCTCTTGAATGTCCCTCCCACCTCCCACCCTTTCCCACCCCTCTTTACAGAGCCCCAGTTGGAGTTCTCTGAGTCATACAGCAAATTTCCATTGGCTATCTATTTACATATGTTAGTGTATATGCTTCCATGCTACTCTCTCCATTCATCTCACCCTCTCCCTCTTTTACCCCACCCTTGTCCATAAGTCTGTTCTCTATGTCTGCATCTCCATTGCTGCTCTGCAAACAGGTTCATCAGTACCATCCCTCTAGATTCCATATACATGTTTTAATATATATGTATATATTTGTTTTTATTTTCCTGACTTACTTAACTCTGTTAAGTAGGGCCATCTACCTCATTAGAGCTGACCCAAATGAATTCCTTTTTATGCCTGAGTAATATTCTAGTGTATATATGTACCACAGCTTCTTTATCCATTCATCTGTCAATGGATGTCTAGGCTATTGTAAATGGTGCTGCAATGAACATGTATCTTTTTCAGTTTTGGTTTCTTCAGTGTATATACCTAAAAGTGGTATTGCTGAGTCATATTGTGATTTTATTCCTAGTTCTTTAAGGAATCTCCATACTGTTCTCCATGGAAGTTGTATCAGTTTGCATTCCCACCAACAATGTAAGACAGTTCCCCTTTCTTCAGACCCTCTACAACATTGTCTGTAGACTTTTTGTTGATAGCCATTCTGACTTGTGTGAGGTGATGCTTCATTGTGGTTTTGATTTGCATTTCTTTAGTAATGAGCAATGTTGAGCATCTCTTCACGTGTTTATTAGTCTTCTGTATGTCTTCTTTGGAGAAATGTCTGTTTAGGTCCTTTGCCCACTTTTTGATTGGTTGTTTTTCTGGTATTGAGTTGTATGAACTGCTTGTATATTTTGGAAATTAATCCTTTGTCAGTTGTTTCATTTGCTATTATTTTCTCCCATTCAGAAGGCTGTCTTCTTACCTTACTTATAGTTTCCTTTGCTATGCAAAAGTTTTTAAGTTTAATTAGGTGCCACTTATTTAGCCACCTGGCATTTTTATCTGTACGAGAAAATTATTTCTTCTTGTCCTCAGTACCTTGACCAAGACTATGATGCTAGAAGAGGTCACCCTTCTCTCAGAGACATTAGCCACTTTCAGGGGTGGGACATGTTAGAGAACCAGAAAAGAAGTTTGTAAATTTGAATATGCTAGAGTTGCTATGACAAGTGATAGAGTCCACTGGACACAGCTGTTTTCTATCACTTCATGGGGACATCCCTGACCAAGTATGGACCCAAGGGTCAGTTCAATTAGCCAAACTACAAGCTACTATTGTAGTAACAGAAGATGCTTTGGGTAACCATAGGCCTTGTCCATACCTTTTTTTTTTTTTTTTTTTGGACTCCTGAGCTGTACTAATGGGTTAATCACCTATAAAATCAGAATTACAAAATATATTGTCTCTTCATAGTTTAAAAAGATTCATATTTCAACCTACTTTTGACCAGGTACCAAATACTGACTCTTGAATAAAAGACTCAATAAAATTTAAAATTTCCTTAGTTTCAATCTTGCCCCAACCCATTAGAAAATAAGACTAGATTGGAAGCAAAGGTGAATACCATTAAAAATGATCTTCTAATAATAAATTCCAAAGGAGTTTAAGCTTTATTTTTGATAACCCATTAATTCTATGCTACCCATGAATAACAAAACTAAAATTAAAACTTCACCAAGATTAAAGTTTTACCATCCTTCTGTACCCCAAAGACCAGCCTACCCCAATATAACTTATACAATCTGTCGATAAAGTCTGGGCTCCTGGGGAGGTGTCAATAATCCTATACCTCCATAGTGACTCTTCATAGATCAATATAAGCTATTTTAATTTTTTTTAAATTGTGGTTAAGTGGAACATGAAATTTACCATCTTAGCCATTTTTAAGTGTACAGTTCATTAGCATTAAGTATGTTGTTATGAAATAAAGTATCCATACCTTTTTCATCTTGCAAAACTGAAACTCAATACACATTAAAAAGCAACTCCCTCTTTCCTCCTCTCCCAGACCCTAGAAATCACCAGGGGCTTTCTGTTTACTTTCAATCTCTATGAATTTGACTACCTGCCCATCAACAGACGAATGGATGAGGAAGCTGTGGTACATATACACCATAGAATATTACTCAGCCATTAAAAAGAATTAATTTGAATCAGTTCTAATAAGATGGATGAAACTGGAGCCCATTATACAGAGTGAAGTAAGCCAGAAAGATAAAGACCATTACAGTATACTAACACATATATATGGAATTTAGAAAGATGGTAACGATAACCCTATAAGCAAAACAGAAAAAGAGACTCAGATGTATAGAACAGACTTGTGGACTCTGTGGGAGAAGGCGAGGGTGGGATGTTTCAAGAGAACAGCATCGAAACATGTATATTATCTAGGGTGAAACAGATCACCAGTCCAGGTTGGATGCATGAGACAAGTGCTCGGACCTGGTGCACTGGGAAGACCCAGAGGGATCGGGTGGAGAGGGAGGTGGGAGGGGGGACTGGGATGGCGAATACATGTAAATCCATGCCTAATTCATTTCAATGTATGACAAAAACCACTGCAATGTTGTAAAGTAATTAGCCTCCAACTAATAAAAATAAATGGAAAAAAAAAAGAGCAACCATACAGTATTTGTCTTTTTTGTGATTAGATTAATTCATATAGCATACATTTGCAAGATTCATCCATATTATATATGAGACAAGATTTCCTCCTTTTGTAAGGCTGAATACTAATCCTTTGCATATATAAACACATTTTATTTATATATTCATCTGTCAATAGACATTTGGCTTGCTTTCACATCCTGGATATTGTGAACAATGCTGCAATGAAAATGGGTGTGCAATTGTCTTTTTAAAATCCTGCTATCAATTCTTATGATTAAATATACATACATGGGATTGCTGAATCATATGGTAGGTCTAGTTTTAATTTTTTGAGGAATATTTACATTATTTTCATAGCAGATGCACCATTTCATATTTCCATTGACAGTGCACAAGGGTTCCAATTTCTCGACATTCTTGCCAACACTTGTTATTTTCTGTTTGTTTGTCTTTGATTATGACTATCCTAACAAGATAATATCTCATTGTGGTTTTTATTTGCATATCTCCAATGGTTAGTAATGCTGTATATCTTTTCATATGCTTATTATTGGTCATTTCTATATCTTCTTTGTAGTCCATATATTAATGAGGTTATTTGTTGTCAAGTCACATGAGTTCTTTTTATATTCTAGATATTAACCCTTTATCATATATATGACTTGCAAATATTTTCTCCCATTTCATAATTTGCCTTTTCATTTTGTTATTTCCTTTGTAAAGCAGATTTTTTTTTTTTAAGTTTGATGTAGTTCTATTTGTCTATTTTTTTGTTGTCACTGTTGCCTAGGCTTCGGTGTCATATCCAAAAAACAATTTCCAAATGCAATGTCTTAAAGTTTTCCTCTTATGTTTTCTTTTAGGAGTTTTATACTTTTAGGTCTTATGTTTAGGTCTTTAAGACATTTTGAGTTAATTTTTGTATATGATGTAAGGTAAATGTTTAACTTGTTTCTTTTAGATGTAGATATCCATTTTTTAATACCATTTGTGGGGACCCTGTTGTATATTGGCATCCTTGTGAAAGACCATTTGACCACATACATGAATGTTAATTTCTGGGCTCTTTATTCTGTTTCATTGGTGTATGTCTCAGACTTTATGCCAATACAATGCTGTTTTGGTTACTCTGGCTTTGTAGTGAATTTTGAAATCAAGAATTGGGAGTCTTCAAACTTTCTTCTTCAAGATTTGTTTGGCTGTATGTAGTCCCTTGAGATTCCATATGATCTGTAGAATTTTTTCTATTTCTGCAGAAAATGACATTGGAATTTTGATAGACACTGGATTGAATATAGATTGCTTTCAGTAATATGAGTGTTAATTTTATGTGTCAACTTTACTGCACCATGGGGTGCCCATATATTTTGTCAAACATTATTCTGGGTGTATTTTGTGAGGGTATTTGTGGATGAGAATAACATTTGAACTATTAGACTGAGTAGAGTAGATTGCCTCCCCCAGTATAAGTGGGCTTCACTCAATCAGTTGAAGGTTTGAATAGCACAAAGAGACTGAGAAAGAAGGAACTCCTCCTGCCTGATTCCCTTTGATCTGGGGCAGCATTATTTTTCCTGCCTTCAAACTCAAACTAAAATATTGGCTCTTGGAAAAGTGACCAAAATGATAGAGTGGGAAGACCCTGAACTCACCTCCTCCCACAAACATACCAAAATTGCAACTATTTACAGAGCAACTATCCATGACAGTGACCTGAAGACTAGTAGAAAAGATCTATAGCTAAAGATAAAGAAGGAACCACAATGAGACAGGTAGGAGAGGTGGAAACATGTTATAGTCAAGACCCATATCCCTAGTTAGGTGACACACAATTATAATTGCTGAGATTTTTCCAAAGAATGAGGGCTACATCAAGCTCCCCAGCCTAGGAGCCCTGCACTGGAAAGACAACCCCCAAGAGCATTTGGTTTTAAAGGCCAGTGGAGCTTACTTTTGGAACAGCCAGTGAGCTGTGAGAAATAGACTCCATTCTTAAAGGGTGCACATAAAATCTCACACACTCTGAGATCCAGGATAGAAACAATAATTTACTTGAATCATACCCACTTGCTGATCTTTGAGAGCCTCCTGGAGAGGTAGGAGACAACTGAAACTCACTCTGGTGGCATAGACACTGGCAGCAGTCATTTGGGAGCTCATCTCACCACAAGGGCACTGGTACTGGTAAGAACAATTTTGGAATTCTCTTTCTAGTTTATTAGTGTTAGGACCCTGTCCCACCCACCAACCAATCAGCACCATTCTTGAGATGCCCAAAGCCAAACAGCTAGCTGGCAGGGACATGGTCCGCCCCCATTAGCACCTGTTTTTTAGCCCATAGTCACCCCCGATAGCAGGGCTTCCCTGATAGTTCAGTTGGTAAGGAATCCACCTGCAATGCAGGAGACCCTGGTTTGATTCCTGGGTCAGAAAGATCCCCTGGAGAAGGGATAGGCTACCCACTCCAGTGTTCTTGGGCTTCCCTGGTGGCTCAGCTGGTAAAGAATTCACTTGCAATGCAGGAGACCTAGGTTCAATCCTTAGGTTAGGAAGATACCCTGGAGAATGGAAAGGCTACCCATTCCAGTATTCTGGCCTAGAGAATTATAAGGACAGTCCATGGGTTCACAAAGAGTCAGACATGACTGAGCAACTTTCACTTTCACTTTCTTTCAGCCCGGAACCCAGCCCCAAATACTAGAGGGCCAAGGACTTTGCCCCACTCACCAATGGGCAGGCAACAACCCCAGTACTTTACCTCACTCACCGGTGAGTGGGCATCAGCTCCAGGATCACCTGTGCTCCAATCCTGCCCACTTTCATATTTTAGCCTCCTGTGAGTTTGGTGGGAGATAAAGACAGGGAGTATCAGCTCAAGAACCTTCTTCTTAGGACACAAGAGTAGATGGTTACAAAATATACATTTTTAAACAACATTTATTCATAGGGGCTTCCCTGGTGGCTCAGATGGTAAAGAATCCACCTGCAATGCAGGAGACCCAGGATCGATCCCTGGGTTAGAAAGATCCCCTGGAGAAAGGAATGCAGTGTTTATTTACAGAGGAATGGCAATGCCTAAGCCAAGTTGATGGCAACAACGACGGAAAACAAGAGTTGAGTCCTAGAGACACTGTAAAAGAATCCCCATAAACTGTGCACTCATTTTGAGGTTTAAAGAATCAACAGTGACAAAGATATTGAAGTTTGCAAGCCCAGAAGGAAGTCAGAAGGATAATTAAGCTTTATCTACAAGGAAAACTAGCTCATTTTCTAACTTACTGAATGTGAAATATATGTTGTTGCTGTTGTTCAGTCACTCAGTCTTGTCCGAATCTTTGCGACCCCATGGACTGCAACATGCTAGAATTCCTTGTCCTTCACCATCTCCCGGAGTTTTCTCAAACTCATGTTCATTGAGTCAGTAATGCTATCTAGCCATCTCATCCTCTGCCGCTCCCTTCTCCTTTTGCCTTCAATCTTTCCCAGCATCAGGGTCTTTTCCAATGAGTTGGCTTCTTGCATAAGGTGGCCAAAGCATTGGAGCTTCAGCACTAGCATCAGTCCTTCCAATTCCATTTTTTGAATGTTGAGTTTTAAGATAGATTTTTCACATTCCTCTTTTACCCTCGTCAAGAAACTCTTTAGTTCCTCTTCTCTTTCTGCCATTAGAGTGGTAACATATGCATATCTGAGGTTATTGATATTTCTCCCAACAATCTTGATTCCAGCTTGTGATTCACCAGCCCCACACTTTGCATGATGTGCTCTGTATATAAGTTAAATAAGCAGAGTGATAATATACAGCCTTCCCAGTTTTGAACCAGACTTTATGTTAAAACTTATTTTCAGTGGTGAAAGACTAAAATAATATTTCTCTAAAATCAGGAACAAGACAAAGGTGCCCACTCTCACCACTATTATTCAACATAATTTTGGAAGCCCTAGCCACAGCAATCAGGGAAGAAAAAGAAATAAAAGGAATCCAGATTGAAAAAGAAGTAAAACTCTGCAGATGACATGTTTGTTGTTGTTGTACAGTAGCTAAGCCGTGTCTGACTCTTTGTGGCCCCATGGAGTGTAGCACACCAGGCTTCCCTGTCCTTCACTATCTCCTGGAGTTTGCTCAAACTCATGTCCATTGAACAGATGATGCCATCCAACCAACTCATCCTCTGTTGCCCCCTTCTCCTCCTGCCTCCAATCTTTCCCAGCATCAGGGTCTTTTCCAGTGAGTTGGCTCTTTGCATCAGGTGGCTAATGAGGAAATATATGAGGAACATACAAATGAAAGTGCTCAGCAAGTAGTTGGAAATACCATATATAGGGCCAAGAGGCACAGCCTGTAGTTATAAAATGTCAGTTCCTATGATAGGTGTCCATAAATCCTACTATGAAGGACTTGCTTTCTACTAAGTCAGTTCTTAAAGTAAATCCTAGAAAGGACATGGTTGCTTAATGCTGAGAGGAAGACAATGATAAAGGTGAAGATTTGTTGTTCAGAACAAAACGATTTATTCTGCAAGTTAACAGAGAACACACTTCTCATGTAGAACTGCAAGAGAAGCTACATTTTCATGATTGCAAAGCCACAATGTGATCCAGCAAATGCTGAAGTTATTTCTTAGATTTGGTTTGCACAAGATATAACGTCTTGGGTTTGAAATGGTTTTGAGAGATATTACTGTCTCTCATAGGTCAAAGGCAGTTGCTGGGACCAGAAGAAATAACACTATCAAATGTTGCATATTTTTTTCCTGTGCAGATCATCTTGCATTGTTTTACATAAAAAGTCCTTTTCCAAAAAGCAAGAGAAAGGAGGGGGCAGGGTGAATTAATAATGAAGATATTCTTAGCCAGATGGCAACTTTCTTTTGATTGAAGCGCATTCTCTACTACATAGCTAAATTCATCCTTTGATATTTTAATTTCCTGTGAATGACACTGCACTCCTCCCCGAGATTAGGGAGGGCTGGCTGCAGGCAGAGCACATATCAGTGTGCACGCAACTTTCAAACCTCCTGTTTTTCATTGCTTCCTGAATAGCCTGGCTATTCTCTTCCAAGACAGAGAAAAATGATTCCCTGGAAATGGAACTTCCTCATCTCTATGCTGCGAAGAGCTCATATTCATTTTCTCAGCCTCTCACAGCTTCAGAAAAGATAGCTATAGTTAGCATGGACTATTCTTGGAGCCAGAAATGCTATGGTTAGGGCACTTCATCAACCAAATCACAGTTGTTCTGCCTTTCCATAAGTGATATGCAGCCGTCCTCACCTTCTATTAGATTGCTTCAGGAAAAAGTTTGCTATAACTAAATCGCTTCATACAGAATTTTTATTTGTCTAGACCTTTGGCCTGTAGCTAGTCTTTCTCTTCAAGTATGGTGATTCACAACACATCTGGAGCCACAGCCAACACCACAAAACATCTAGGTTTTCCTTTGTCTCTTTATGTAAGATTGCACTAAAAAAGATTTTTGAACACTGAAAATTACACTCTTTCACTTGCCTTTGTCTTGTCTTTTCTCCTAAGGATTTAAATAAAACTCATCCCTCACAATTTGGAGAAAACAGGAAATAGCCTAATTTAGCTTCTGTATTCTTACATTATATGTTGGTGAATATATATGTGCTTAAATATATTCAGTAGGCATGCATACTGAAAACTTTACAGGTACTCAAATTTTAAAATGAAATAGATACTTTGTCTCTTTTGACACACACAACCTTGTCCCCACAAATTAGAGGTGATGTTAATTTAGGTTTATGTAAGATAGCAAGGAGAGTTCTTAGGAGGGAATTTCCAAGTTAGAGCAACTCACTCTTCTTGAAGTTATTAAAATGTTAAAAGATGGGAAAAAACAGATTGACAATATAATTTCTAAATCCTGAGACCTTAACTTTCTCAAAACATGTAACACAATAACTACAGCAACAACAGAAACAAACAAACAAAAAATTTCTCAGAGATATTTGGAGGAATGCCTAATCCCAGGGCTATGATAAGGTAGACACAAGACAAACCTGAAACATCTCATTATACCAAAAATGTAATAATAATGTTTTGATTTTATTGGAGTATGTCACAAGGATGCTTGAAAAGGCTTCCCCTGGCCGAATCTGAGACAATATGAGCACCAAAATAATTAAGTAAACCATTAATAAAAATAAAAATTCATAAGTCCACATTGATAATAATAGATAAATATATAAATTAAAGTGGGATAAAGGCGCTTTCTTAATGTAGAATTCTGAGGATTAGCTGGTAACTGTAAGAAGGAGTATTGGAGTTGAAAAATCATTTTACAACAATCATAGTAAAGTTTGGCTTATGCAGGAATCATCAATGGAGGCTGGATCTTAAGAGGAATTATAATAAGGAGGAGGATATTTGCATGGTCTTAAAGTGACTCTTCAGGCTTCCCTGGTAACTCAGCTGGTAAAGAAACTGCTTGCAATGTAGGAGACCCCAGTTTGATTCCTGGGTTTGGAAGATACCCTGGAGAAGGGATAGGCTACCCAGTCCAGTATTCTTGGCCTTCTCTGGTGGCTCAGGCCATAAAGAATCTGTCTGCAATGTGGGAGACCTGTGTTCAATCCCTGGGTAGGGAAGATCCCCTGGAGGAGAGCATAACAACCCATTCCAGTATTCTTGCCTGGAGAATCCCCGTGGATAGAGGAGCCTGGCAGGCTGCAGTCCATGGGGTTGCAAAGAGTCAGACACGACTGAGCAACTAAGCACAGCATAGCACAAAGTGACTCTTCATAGACTGCTCAATAGTTGAAAAGGAGAAAAAAACAGTAATTATACCAGGGAAAAATCAGCAACATCTTACTTGATTCAATGAGTAAACGGCAAAGAAAGGCTATGAAACTGTTCTAGATTACAGAAACCTAACAAGACATGACAACAGTATGTGATACTACATACTAATCTAGATCCTCCTCAGTTGGAGGAGAACAATGTTCTCTAAAGGATACATTTAGACCAACTGACAAGAGTGGAACATGAAAGATACACTAGATAAAAGTATGTATCATATTTTAGGACCAAGATGAATATAACTTGCCCTTGCATAGTTTAAAAAATATTATGAAATTATCTGTGTGTATATCAATATCTATCAATTCTCTCTCTCTCTCTCTCTCTCCCTATGGGAGAGTACACAAATACAAACCAAAAGGGATAAAATATTAACAATAGATACATCTGATTAAAGTGTATCCAGGTTTCTTTGTTTTATTTTTTGCTTACCTTCAAGTATGAATTAATTTCCCAATAAATTTTTAAGAATTGGTTCTTAATATGAAAATCCAGTATGCTAATTGAATTTTCCCTCCCAACTTGATTATTGGTTTGCCAATAAGGTATAGGTGGGTAGAGGCCAAACAAGTCGGTAGTGACTTGGAACTGTGGCCTAAAGTTAAGTTGAACATAACATCAAACCCAAAGTTGCAAAGGATTGGTAAGTTTCAGAAGACCTTAGAAGGAGACAGGTCAAGCCTAAAGAATGTGGATGGATTTTGTATTATTGGAAAACTCAAACCTATTGTTATTAGTGACAAAACATTGCTTAGAAATCACTGCATTATATGACTTTCTTTGGTGATCTAATGACTAGGATTCCGTGCTTTTACTGCCATGGCCCAGGTTCAATTCCTGGTCAGGGAGAGCTTTGGGGGAATTTCCAGGTGGTTCATTGGTAAAGAATCTACCTGCCAAGGCAGGAGACACAGGAGATGTGGGTTCGATCTCTGAATCAGGAAGATTCCCTGGAGGAGGAAATAGCAACCCACTCCAGTATTTTTGCCTGGAAAAGCCCATGTACAGAGGAGCATAGTGGACTATAGCCCATGGGGTTGCAAAGAGTCAGACACGACTGAGCAACTGAACATTCACGTGCACATAAATTACTTATCTGTGTATATATGTATACACATAAATATATGAACTGCAAGTCATAAGTGTGTTTGTAATGTCAGGTATATGCATCTGGTAGTGCCTGACAGCCTTAAAAAACTGAAGTGTAACACTGAACTTGCTGATAACATCCTAAATGGAAGCAAAACTGAGAGAAATATTTTTAATAGCATGTTCAAATTGTGTTATCCTCTTGACAAAAATGATCAATGATTGCCACTGTATATTCATGTGGCATGTATTTCAGTTGCTTGTGAAGCCCAGTACTTTTCACCTTTATGTTGAGGGGACTATTCTTGCTGCTGCTAGTACTATTACTAGTAACAAAACTAGTCTACTAGTTGATGATTTTCAACCATATATTCAGGCGTGTGTATTCTTGCCACCTCTTCTTAATATCTTCTGTTTCTGTTAGGTCCATACCATTTCTTTCCTTTATTGTGCCCATCTTTGCATGAAATGTTCCCTTGGTATCTCTAATTTTCTTGAGGAGATCTCTAGTCTTTCCCATTCTATTGTTTTTCTCTATTTCTTTGCAATGATCACTGAGGAAGGCATTCTTATCTCTCCTTGCTATTCTTTGGAACTCTGCATTCAAATGGGTATATGTTTCCTTTTCTCCTTTGTCTTTTGCTTCTCTTCTTTTCACAGCTATTTGTAAGGCCATCGCAGACAACCATTTTGCCTTTTTGCATTTCTTTTTCTTGGGGGTGGTCTTGATCCCTGCCTCCTGTACAATGTCACGAATCTTTGTCCATAGTTTTTCAGGCACTCTGTCTATCAGATATAACCCCTTGAATCTGTCACTTCCACTGTATAATCGTAATGGATTTGATTTAGGTCATACCTGAATGGTCTAGAATACACAGACTTCTTTTTTTTTTTTTTTTTTTGCTCCAAAATCACTGCAGATGGTGACGGAAGCCATGAAATTAAAAGACTCTTAAAAAAAATTTTTTTTAATAATAAATAAAAGAGTCTTGCTCCTTGGAAGAAAAGCTTTGACCAACCTAGACAGCATATTAAAAAGCAGAAACATTACTTTTCAGACAAAGGTCTGTCTAGTCAAAGCTCTGTTTTTTCCAGTCGTCATGTATGGATGTGAGAGTTGGACTTAGAGCCCAACTATAGAAAACTGAGCACCGAAGAATTGATGCTTTTGAACTGTGATGTTGGAGAAGATGCTTGAGAGTCCCCTGGACTGCAAGGAGATCAAACCTGTCAGTCCTAAAGGAAATCAATCCTGAATATTCATTGGAAGGACTGATGCTGAAGCTGAAACTCTAATACTTTGGCCACCTGATGCAAAGAACTGACTCGCTGGAAAAGACCCTGATGCTGGGTAAGATTGAAGGCAGGAGAAGGGGATGACAGAAGATGAGGTGGTTGGATTGCATCACCTACTAAATGGACATGAGTTTGAGCAAGCTTCAGGATTTGATGATGGACAGGGAATCCTGGCATGCTGTGGTCCATTGGGTCACAAAGAGTTGGACATGACTGAGCGACCAAACTCAACTGTTATGGATGAATATTTGTGTCCCCATTCCCAGGGTTGAAGCTCCAACCCTTGATGTGATTTTTTTTGAGGATGGAGCTTTTATGGAGATAATTAAGATTAAATGAAGGCATGATGCTGAGGCCCTGATCCAACAAAATTAGTGTCACTATAAGAAGAGATACCAGAGAGTTCACATTTCCCCTCTCTTGCAACTAGAGGGAAGACCATGTGAGAACAGCACAGCTGTCTACAAACCTGGTAGATGGTCCTCATCAGAAACCGAAACTTGCTGAAACCTTGATTTTAGACTTTCTAGAATTATGAGAAAATGAATGTCTCTTGTTTAAGCCACACAGTCTGTGATATTTTATTACAACATTGCAATTCTCTCTTTGCTTCTTGCAGTTGGCTTTGGTTATTTTTAAGTGAGAAAACTAGTTATAACTTCATCATGGATGTTCTCCCAATCTGTGTTATTACTATATGCCAGTGTATCTCAAACTTGAGCATGCATGGGAATCACTTGGAGAGCTTTTTAAAACACAGTGCTGGGCCTCATCACAGAGTTTCTGATTCAGTCGGTGTGAGTTGAGGCCCAAGGCTTTGTACTTCTTGAGAACAATAGCTATATACTTTAATATATTATTGTATAAACACATAGTTTAAAATAAACTTTTACAATAGCCTTTTAGGCTGCAAAAACTCTTAGATTCTCGATTCAAAATTAAGCTTTTGAAACTAAAACAAACAAAATAAGCAACTCTTCTTTCTCAGAAAGCTAAACTTTTTTTTTTTTTTACTTTTTTTTTCCCCATTTATTTTTATTAGTTGGAGGCTAATTACTTTACATCATTACAGTAGTTTTTGTCATACATTGAAATGAATTAGCCATGGATTTACATGTATTCCCCATCCCAGTTCCCCCTCCCACCTCCCTCTCCACCCGATCCCTCTGGGTCTTCCCAGTGCACCAGGCCCGAGCACTTGTCTCATGCACCCAACCTGGGCTGGTGATCTGTTTCACCCTAGATAACATACATGTTTCAATGCTGTTCTCTTGAAACATCTCACCCTCGCCTTCTCCCAGAGTCCACAAGTCTGTTCTATACATCTGAGTCTCTTTTTCTGTTTTGCATATAGGGTTATCGTTACCATCTTTGTGATTCAAAAGTGCCTTGATTTCAAAGCTATTATCTCTCCCACGAATTAAAAAAAAAAAAAAGTCTATTTAGAAACTGAAATGACTTTTTCTCTTGGAGTTCTTTTGTGTTCTCACTCTTTTATTTTTCACTTTTAAATACCACTTCATTGAGGTATAAGGGACATACAACAAATTGCATATATTTAAACTGTATAATTTGGTGAATTCCAACATATGGAGACACCTATGAAACCATCATCACAGTCAGGATAGTGAACAAACCATTCCCTCAGAAGTTTCCCGGTGCAGCCCTGTGAATCCTCCCACCTTCCTCCCCACCCACTCCACCCCATTCATAGGCCACCACTGATCTGCTTTCTGTCACTATAGATTAGTTTGTATTTTCTAGAATTTTATAGATGGAACTACATAGTATGTAGTCTTTATTTTTTTGTGTTTTTTCATGCAGTGTAATTATTCTGAGATTTCTCCATGTTGCTGCAGATACCAATAGTTCACTCCTTTTTATTGCTGAGTAGTATTCCACTGAATGGACACATTATAGTTTGTTTACCCATAAACTGGACACTTAGGCAGTTTCCACATTGAGGATATTAAAAATAAAACTGCTGTGAATATTTGAAAATAAATCTTTGGATGGACACAAGCTTTCATTTCTTTTGGGAAGATACCTTGGAGTGATATGGTTGGATCATATGGTAGGTATGTGTCTATCTTTGAAGTTTTCTAAAGTGGTTGCACCATTTTACACCCTCTCCAGCAAAGCTTGAGGGGGTCCAGTGGCTTCATGTCTTCACTAGCATTTGGTATGGTCATTCTTTTGCATTTAACCCACTCTAATAGGTGTGCAGTGGTGTATCATTGTAGTTTTAATTTGCATTTGTCTAGTGACTCACGATGTGAACATCTTTTCATGAACTTGTTTGCCATTCTTATATCTTCTTTGGTGAAGTGCCCATACCTGTCTCTAATTTTTTTTTTTTTTCATTTATTTTTATTAGCTGGAGGCTAAATACTTTACAATATTGTAGGGGTTTTTGCCATACATTGACATTAATCAGCCATGGATTTACATGTGTTCCCCATCCCTCTGGGTCATCTCAGTGTACCAGCCCTGAGCACTTGTCTCATGCATCCAACCTGGACTGGCGATCTGTTTCACAATTGATAATATATATGTTTCATTGCTATTCTCTCAGATCATCCCACCTTCGCCTTCCCCCATAGAGTCCAAAAGTCTGTTCTATATATCTGTGTCTCTTTTTCTGTCTTGCATATAGGGTTATTGTTACCATCTTTCTAAATTCCATATATATGTGTTAGTATAATGTATTGGTCTTTATCTTTCTGGCCTACTTCACTCTGTATAATGGGCTCCAGTTTCATCCATCCCATTAGAACTGGTTCAAATGTATTCTTTTTGATGGCTGAGTAATAGTCTATTGTGTATATGTACCACAGCTTTCTTATCCATTCGTCTGCTGATGGGCATCTAGGGTGCTTCCATGTCCTGGGTATTATAATCAGTGCTGTGATAAACATTGGGGTGCACGTGTCTCTTTCAGATCTGGTTTCCTCGGTGTGTATGCCTAGCAGTGGGATTGCTGGGTCATATGGCAGTTCTATTTCCAGTTTCTTAAGGAATCTCCACAACATTCTCCATACTAGCTGTACTAGTTTGCATTCCCACCAACGGTGTAAGAGGGTTCCCTTTTCTCCACACCCTCTCCAGTATTTATTGCTTGTAGACTTTTGGATAGCAGCCATCCTGACTGGCTTGCAATGGTACCTCATTGCGGTTTTGATTTGCATTTCTCTGATAATGAGTGATGTTGAGGATCTTTTCATGTGTTTATTAGCCATCTGTAGCTCTTCTTTGGAGAAATGTCTGTTTAGTTCTTTGGCCCATTTTTTGATTGGGTCATTTATTTTTCTGGAGTTGAGCTGCAGGAGTTGCTTGTATATTTTTGAGATTAATCCTTTGTCTGTTGCTTTGTTTGCTATTATTTCCCTCCCATTCTGAAGGCTGTCTTTTCACCTTGGTTATAGTTTCCTTTGTTGTGCAAAAGCTTTTAAGTTTCATTAGGTCCCATTTGTTTATTTTTGCTTTCATTTCCAACATTCTGGGAGGTGGGTCATAGAGGATCCTGCTGTGACTTATGTTGGACAGTGTTTTGCCTATGTTCTCCTCTAGGAGTTCTATAGTTTCTGGTCTTACATTTAGATCTTTAATCCATCTTGAGTTTATTTTTGTGTATGGTGTTAGAACGTGTTCTAGTTTCATTCTTTTACAAGTGGTTGACCAGTTTTCCCAGCACCACTTGTTAAAGAAGTTGTCTTTTTTCCATTGTATATTCTTGCCTCCTTTGTTGAAGATCAGGTGTGCATAGGTACATGGATTTATCTCTGGGCTTTCTATTTTGTTCCATTGATCTATATTTCTGTCTTTGTGCCAGGACCGTACTGTCTTGATGACTGTGGCTTTGTAGTATAGCCTGAAGTCAGGCAGGTTGACTCCTCCATTTCCATTCTTCTCTCTCAAGATTGCTTTGGCTATTCGAGGTTTTTTGTATTTCCATACAAATTGTGAAATTATTTGTTCTAGTTCTCTGAAAAATACCATTGGTCGCTTGATAGGGATTACATTGAATCTATAGATTGCTTTGGGTAGCATAGTCATTTTCACAATATTGATTCTTTCAATCCATGAACACGGTATATTTCTCCATCTGTTTGTGTCCTGTTTGATTTCTTTCATCAGTGTTTTATAGTTATCTATGTATAGGTGTTTTGTTCCTTTAGGTAGATATACTCCTAAGTATTTTATTATTTTTGTTGCAATGATGAATGGGATTGTTTCCTTAATTTCTCTTTCTGTTTTCTCATTGTTAGTGTATAGGAATTCAAGTGATTTCTGTGTGTTACTTTTATATCCTGCAACTTTACTATATTAATTGGTTAGTTCTAGTAATTTTCTGGTAGAGTTTTTAGGGTTTTCTATGTAGAGGATCATATCATCTGCAAACAGTGAGAGTTTTTCTTCTTTTCTATTTAGATTCTTTTTATGTCTTTTTCTGCTCTGATTGCTGTGGTCAAAACTTCCAAAACTATGTTGAATAGTAGTGGCGAGAGTGGGCACCCTTCTCTTGTTCCTGACTTTAAGGGAAATGATTTCAATTTTTCACCATTGAGGATAATATTTGCTGTGGGTTTGTCATATATAGCTTTTATTATGTTGAGGTATGTTCCTTCTATCCCTGCTTTCTGGAGAGTTTTTCTCATAAATGGATGTTGAATTTTTGAAAGGATATTTCTACATCTATTGAGATAATCTTGTGGTTTTTATCTTTCAATTTGTTAATGTGGTGTATTACATTGATTGATTTGTGGATATTAAAGAATCCTTGCATTCCTAGGATAAAGCCAGGCCTAAGCCACTCAGATTCAGGTTCTCGGGTACTCCACAAAGGTGCAGACTTGGTTGGGCCTGCATTTTGTGCTTTCCCCATCCGAGTAGCTCAGGCAACCAGGAGCTTGATGAGCTCACTCTCCCCAGGTGCAGAGCGCCTTATCCCCTCCCCATCCCAGCCTCAGTTTCCGGGCAAGCCCGGTCCGGTGCACCTTGTGTCTCTTCTGGGGAGCTGATCTCTGACTGCAACTCTCCAGGTGGATGTCACCATCCAGAATCTCAGGAAATCTTTGGTTAGAAACTGGAAGCCTGTTTGCAGTTTGGTAGGGGATGCCCTCTCTGGGGCCGAGTTTGCCTCTTTCCAGCCTGGCGCCCGCCTCCTCCCTGCCTCCTCCGGCAGATGGGCTGGTCCGCAGCTGGCTAGCTCTTCTCTGTCCTTTGTTCTGTGAATGGGCTGGCTGTGCCTTAGGTTAGGGCTTTTCGCAGGTTAATTCTCTCTCTCTCTTGCTATCCCACAGTTTAAGTTACTATCTCACATTAGCTCCCTCAGATTGCCCTCAGGACATTCAGGTCCAGTTCTTACCCTAAGCAATGCTGCTGGCTCCTCTCTGTTCAGCCCCCAAGGGTGGTGGATGTGGGTGTCCAGGGTACTTTTCTGCTGGTTGTTGCTTTTAGACTTGTAATCTGTGGGTTTTATTTATTTTTCCTCCCTATTAAGTTGCCCTCCGAGATTCAAAAACTTCCCCCAGACCCTCCAGTGAGAGGGTTTCCTGGTTTTGGAAACTTCCTCTATTAAGACTCCCTTCCTGGGACAGATCTCCGTCCCTAACTCTTTTGTCTCTCTTTTTATCTTTTGTATTTTGTTCTACTTCCTTTCGAAGACAATGGGTTGCTTTTCTGGGTACCTGATGTTCTCTGCTAGCGATCAGAAGTTGTTTTGTGGAGTTTTCTCAGCGTTCAAATGTTCTTTCGATGAATTTGTTGGGGAGAAAGTGGTCTCCCCGTCCTATTCCTCCACCATCTTAGCTCCTCTCCTGTGTTCTCGTTCTTTTAGATGAAAAATGTCTCCAGATGCTTTGAAAACCAACAATTCAGTAGGTAAAGGCTCTCATGAAAGCAGAAAAATGCAGTAAAGGAAAAACCTTAGTTATCTCAGAATTTGATCCTATCACAAAAAACTACCATTTATTTAGTCTTTATGCTAGACATTATACTGATAATGAGTTCTATGTTTTGTTTAATTCTCCTAATGAATATCTTCAAAATATGCAATGTGTTTATCACTGTTGTAGTTACTGTTCCCATTTACAACTGAGCAAAATGAGCCTTAGAAAAGTTAAATTACTTGCCCAAGGTTTCACAACTGGTAGGTGGCAGAGCTGAGATTCTAACCCAGGCCTTCTTGTTTGCAGATCTTACCTGCTGCTATCCAGTTTTTCTAACATTTTTTAAAATTTATTTGTTTTTAATTGGAGGATATTGATGAACTTATTTGTGGGGCAGCAGTGGAGACAGAGACAAAGAGAACAGGTTTGTGGACACAGTTGGGGAAGGAGAGGGTGGAATGAATTGAGTGAGTAGCATTGAAACACATACATTATGATATGTAAAATTAGATAGCCAGTAAGAGTTTCCTGTATTATGCAGGGAGTTCAAATCAGGTGCTCTGTGATAATCTAAAATAACATTTTAAAACAAATTCATTATGGTTAAAAATGAAATAGCTAAATTTATTCAAAATTAACATGCATTTTTCTCCTGTAAGACACATCTAGAATGAATATTAAGAATAATGCCCTAGTCGGGAGATCTGTTAAATTCTTGTTAGAAGTGGTAGCAACTTCATGCCTTTAGTCATTTAAAGTGGACAATATAGAGCACTGGAATGTGTGTCATTTGAAAAACCTTCACATCAGCAAAGAATTGAAAGTTTAAAATTTTTTAATAGAATAACTTGAAATCTTGTCCACAAGTTTTTGAATCAAGTTACTCATTTGTTTAGTCATTGCCCAGTATTTCTTCCAAGAGGAACAAATGTTTGCTTCAGTCTGACCCATTATTCATGGGAGATTCACAGTAGAAAATGTGGTTATCTGAGCCCCACTCAAATGCCAATATTGCATAGCTGTTTATGTATCTTTCTCATTCTCCTTGATGAACACTATGCAAACAGCACAGCCATCTGGCAGTGAGGATATAAATAGTGTAAAAATGAGATATGCATGTGTAAATAAAATATTGATGAATGAAGCTCTGAGAGCTGAGATGAAAGTGAAGCAGAACAGACAGGTAAATCATTCTGATACTTGTGTTAGTACTAAAATTATGTTCCTCACTTTCTGTTTTTTTTTTTTTTTCTTCTGACAGCAGTGCAGGTGACAAAAAATACTTTCAGTTTTGCTGCTGACATAGTATTGAAGTGTGGGAAGCAGTTTCCATTTTGCTGCTGAGAACACAATCTGCCTTCAAACGAAAGGGAAGGGTGCAAGGATATTGGCCTATTTATGGTATGTAGTACATACTATGGCACATACTATGGTATGTAGTTAATGCACAAACTAAGGTAAGGTGGTCTGGGAAACAATTGAATGAAAATCCAATTAGTGAAATGTGGGTAATGTGAAATTTATTTCATTCCTTTGTTGAATTTTCTCTCCCTTTACATTGATTTTGATCTCTAAATTGAGTATAAAGGTGGGAGAAGAAAATGCTTGAAACTGGTTACTAATCTTTATTAATATATAGAATAGCTAATAATGTGTATTAGGGTATTTTTAACCACATAATGAAACACCATGCTATGTGTTTTCTCATTAACTTTCTTGTAACTACTCTGTGAAATAGACACCATTATTGTCTCCACTTTTACATATGAAGACATGGGCACAAAGAAATTGAGTGACTTGCTTAAGGTCACATAGCCAGGATGTGGTGAAACTAGGATTTAAGCAGACATACCATTTGATTTCAGAGTCTGTACTTTTTATAGTATCAATCCCCCTCCCCAGCTTTACTGAGGTTTAATTGAATACATTTAATGTGTATTACTTGATGATTCGATATATGTATATGTTGTGAAATAACCACCATAGTCAAGCTAATTAACATACCCATCACTTTACATAATTACTATTGTGTGTGTGTGATGAAAACACTTGAGGTCTACCCTCTTGGAAAATTACAAATATACAAAACAGTATTGTTAACTATAGCCACAGTGCTGTATTCTAGATGTCTACAATTTATTTTTCTTACATAATTGAAACTTTATACCCCTTGACCAGCATTTCCCCATTTTCTCTACCTCCTAGCCTCTGGCAACTACCATTCTATTCTCTGCTTCTGTGAGTTGGACTATTTTAGATTCCACATATAAGAGATAATACAATATTTGTCTTTATATTTGAACTTGCATCTCCTACTACTTCTACATTGGCAAGCAGATTCTTTTCCACTGAGCCACTTGGGAAGTCCATTGTGTGTGTAATATATATGTATATATATATATATATATATGGAGAAGGAAATGGAAACCCAATCCAGTATTCTTGCCTGGGACATCCCATTGACAGAGAAGACTGGTGGGCTACAGTCCATGAGGTTGTAAAGAGTCAGACGTGACTGAGTGACTAAGCTCAGCATATGTGTGTGTGTGTATATATACATATCTTTGTCCATCCATCCACTGATGGTCAATTAGATTATTTGTTTCCATGTTCCAGCTACTATGAATAATGCAGCAATAAAGATAGGAGAATAGATATCCCTTTAAGAGAACTCTGATTAAGACAATTGCCCATGGGTGAAAGAGCTTTTGTGGAAGTTCAAGAATGCAGCAGAGAAGTTAAAACACATCATAGGTGCATAAAAATGGAGATAAGGTACATTGGAGTGGATAAGAGAAACAGTTTTACAATATTACCCCTCCCCCAAGGCAATACAACTCAGTGCCAAGAGCACTAATATTAGCCTATTATTTCTCCTGTAGGAAAGTGTGAGAGAATGTGAGTTGGTACCTGGTTTCCTCAGCTCTGTGGAAGCTCTGTGTTCTGTCAGAGAAGTCCATTTCTCTCATGCCCCATCTAAACTACTAAGTCATGGACTGGATGACTAGGGGATATTGAGTAGATGGGAGAAGTGCAGTCAGGGGTCAGAATGGAACATTTCAAAGGGACACTGATTTCTACTAAACACATCATGGGCTCTGTTGGAAGACCTCCCATTGAGGGACTGAGAAATGTCTCACTTGTGGATTCTGACAAGTGTTCCATGGACACCACAAGAGCTACATGTGTCTCACCCACACACTCTACAATCCATGGAAAACTCCCTGGACAAGTCCTTCAGCAATGAGAGTGAGCTTTTGCAGATGGGCAATGAATACATGCAGAAATTCTGCCCAAATCTGTGATCCTGGGAGAGAGCAAAAATTTGAGTATTTAGCACCATCCTCAGTAGAGCTAAAAGGAGGCTGTCAGAACTTTGGTTGGCTTTGCAGGATGAAAAGGAGGCATACAGTCTTAAGAATTCTGCTGCAAGAAGAAGCAAGCTGTTTGGAGTAGATATATCCAGAGAAAAGATCTGAGAATCCCTAGAAGAGCTGATGAAAGGTATTTCTCTCTTGGAAGTCAGCCAGTAAAGACTGGAGGAGGTGACTGCTACTTCAGGTACAAAGGCAGCAAGGCAAGAACTCAAGGAACATTAAAAAATGAAGGAAACCTGATATCACCAAAAGAACACAATAATTTTCTGTTAACCCACCATGGAATATTACTCAGCCATTAAAAAGAATTCATTTGAATCAGTTCTAATGAGATGGATGAAACTGGAGCCCATTATACAGAGCGAAGTAAGCCAGAAAGATAAAGAGCATTATAGTATACTAACACATATATATTGAATTTAGAAAGATGGTAACGATAACCCTATATGCAAAACAGAAAAAGAGACTCAGATGTATAGAACAGACTTGTGGACTCTGGGAGAAGGCGAGGGTGGGATGCTTCAAGAAAACAGCATCGAAACATGTATATTATCTAGGGTGAAACAGATCACCAGCCCAGGTTGGGTGCATGAGACAAGTGCTCGGGCCTGGTGCACTGGGAAGACCCAGAGGGATCGGGTGGAGAGGGAGGTGGGAGGGGGGACCGGGATGGGGAATACATGTAAATCCATGGCTAATTCATTTCAATGTATGACAAAAACCACTGCAATGATGTAAAGTAATTAGCCTCCAACTAATAAAAATAAATGGAAAAAAAAATTTTTTCTGTTAACCAGACCCCAAAATATAAAGATTTATGATTTACTCAATGAAAAAAATAGCTATTCTAAGGAAGTTCAATGACTTAAAAGAAATAGAGAAAAATAATTGAACAAAATCAGAAGAACTATGCATGAAGAAAATAAGAAGCTTCAGAAATAGATATAAATCATTATAAAAACTGAAATTTTGGAGATAAGGAATACAATGAATGATGTGTAAAATACAATAGAAAGCATCAACATTGAGAATGGATGCTTCTCAATCAAGCTGAAGAAGCCATGAAGTAGAAGACAAGACTTTTGAACTTACCCAGGAGAAAACAAAGAAAAGAATGAGAAAAGATGAAGAAAGCCTATGGGAATTATGGCATACCATAAAAAGAAACAATCTGCAGATTAATTGTGTCCCAGAAGGAGATGAGAAAGAAGATGAAGGAGGCAGAAAGTTTATTTAAAGAAATAATGTCTGAGAACTTCCCAAATCTGGTGAAGTTTTTCAACAATGTTTTACTTTTGAAAAGTATATGCAGAATTGGGACTCCACGAATGGTGGCATGAGAAGCTTGAGGAAAACTATGTTCTGGAGAATAACATATTAAGTCAGTCAAAATTAATAAAGAAAATCATTTATAATCTCTGAAGAATGACCAAAGACTTACAAAACATTTAAAAACATGTATTCAACAAAATCTATGGAATGTTTCAAGAATAGTTGGAGGTTGTGGCATTTGAGAGACTTCACCTGTTCCTCCACAACTCTACCCTGTAGAAGAATTATTTAAGAGAACTTGGAAACAGAATATAAATTCCTATCTCTCCCAGATTTCTCGAATGGAAGAGATATTCTGAGTAGTTTCTAAAGCTAGTGAACAATAGAAGATTCCATTTTTTACAGCTTTGTAGTATAGAAGGTCAACATCCAACAGATGGTGGCATCCAAACAATGCCCATCCTCTCACCTTCAAATTCCACTATATAAGGAGGCTCCCAGTGGGATAATTGGTGTAGAATGTGTTCCCTTTTACCTTTGTGTCATAGGAGAGCTGCTACACTGGGCTTATCAGGTGAGTGACACCTACTATCTCCTCTAGACTTTGCAGAGTTAGTTCAGCCAAATCACTAAACAAATAAGCAAACAATCAAGTGAAAAACAATAACACTTTTGGGGGATCCTTATACAGAATCAATGCAATATATTATCTGAAAGGTTCAATGTTCAGACAAGGATGATCACTCTTGCCACTTTTATTCAAAATAGTTTTGAAAGTCATAGCCATAACAGTCAGAGAAGAAAAAGAAATAATATGAATCCAAATTGGAAAAGAAGAAGGAAAACTGTCACTATTTGCAGATGACATGATACTGTACATAGAAAATCCTAAAGACCCTACCTGAAGACTATTAGGGCTCATCAATGAATTTAGTAAAGTTACAGGGTACAAAATTAACATACAGAAATCTGTTGCATTTCTGAACACTACCAATGAACTATCACAAAGAGAAATCAAGAAAACAATACCATTTATAATAGCATAAAAAAGAATAAAATACCAAGGAATAACTCTAACTAAGGAGGAAAAGACATGTACAGAGAAAACTATAAGACATTAGTGAACAAAACTGAAGATGACAAAAACAAATGGAAAGATAATACTGTGTTAGAATCAATATTGTTAAAATGACCGTACCACACAAGAACACCTTTAGATTCAGTGCAATCCCTGCCAAATTACCAATGGCATTTTTCACAGAACTAGAACCAAAAAAATCACAATTTGGGGGGGAATACAAAAGACCTCAAAGAGCCAAAGCAATCTTAAGAAAGAAAAATGATGCTGAATAAATCTGGCTCCCTGACTTCAGACTATACTACAAAGCAACAGCCATCAAACATCATACAGTATTGGCACAAAAACAGACATATAGATCAGTAGAACAGACTAGAAAGCCTAGAAATAAAGCCACACACTTATGGTCAATTGTTGTTGTTGTTCAGTCGCTAAGTCATGTCTGACTCTTTGTGATCCCATGGGCTGCAGCATGCCAGGATTCCCTGTTTTTCACTATCTCCAAGAGTTTGCTCAGATTCATATCCATTGAGTCGGTGAAGCTATGCATCACCGACTCAATGGACATGAATCTGAGCTAATGACAAAGGAGGCATGAATAAACAATGGAAAAAAGACAGTCTCTTTAACAAATGGTTCTGGAAAAACTGGACAGTTCATGTAAAAGAATGAAATTAGAGCATTTTCTACCACCATACACAAAAATAAACGCAAAATGGATTAAAGGCTTAAAGGTCAGGCCAGAAATCATAAAACTCCTAGAGGAAACATAGGCAGAACACTCTTTGATATAAGTTGCAGCAATATTTTTTTGTATCTATCTCCTAAAGTCATGGAAATAAAAACAGAAATAAACAAATGGCACCTAATTAAATCTAAAAGCTAAAATAAGCCATGGTTGTATAATTAAAGGAAAGTATGGTGACAGCGATAGAGAATATCATTGGAAATGTATAAAAAACAATGAAGTGGAAATTTGAAATTGAAGTAAAAAAAAATTATCAAAATAAAAATTTCACTAAAGGACCTTGGCAGTAAGTAGATTTGAACTGACAAAAGAAAGAATCAGTGACCTTGAAAATAAATCAATAGAGATTATGAAATCTGAAGAACAGGGAATGAAAAAATTTAAAAATGAACAGAGACCTAGAGATGCATGGGACATCATTAAGTATATATGTCTTTAAAAGAAGTAATGGTGGAAAACTTCCTAAATTAATGAAAACACTAATATACATATCTTAAAGCTTCTATGAACTGATGTAGAATAAATTCAAGATATTCAACCAGAGACATAATTATGAAATTTTTGAAAAATAAAGTAAATATTTTGAAAAGAATAAGAGGAAAATGACATTTCATACAAGAGAACTCCAATAAGATGAACAGCTGACTCCTCAACAGAAACAGATGGGGGCAGTAGGACATTTTTAAAGTGCAAAACATGAGACATATACAAACAAAAAACAAAATGGTAGAAATGAATCCAATCATATTAATAATGACCTTAAACGTGAATGAATTAAACATTCCAATAAAAATCCATGGATTAAAAAAACAACAATCATGATCCTACTGTACATTGTCTATAGGAAACACACAGTATACTCAAAGACATAAATAGATTGAAAGCAAAAAGACAGAAAAGTAAAAGATAGAAAACAACAACCATAAGAGAGCTGGTGTGGCTGTAATAATATCAAGCCAAATAGACATTAAAGAAACAGCTATTACTAGAAACAAAGAGTGACCTTTAAAATGATTTAACAATCATAAGCATATGCATGTAATTAAATATAGTTCCAAAATGCATGAAACAAAAACTGACAGAATTGAAGAGAGAACTGAATAAATCAACAGTAATACTTGGGACTTCAGCACCCACTTTATTAGTTTCCTAGAGCTGCTGTAACAAAATACTACAAACTTTGTGTCTTAGAACAATGAAAATTTATTCTCTCATAGTTTTATAGACTAGAAGTTAGAAATCAAGGTGTTGACAAGTTTGGTTTCTTCTGGAGGCTCTGAGGGATAATCTCTTCCTTGCCTCTCTCCTAGCTTCTGGTGGCTGCCAGCAATCTTTGACATTCTTTGACTTTAGCGTATCAGCCCAATTTTGCCTCCATCATCACATGAATTTCTCCTCTGTGTCTCTATGTTTAAATATCTGTCTTCTTACAAGGACATCAGCCAAAAACTGGATTTAGAACCCACCTTAATCCAGTATGATCTCATCTTTACGTGATTATATTTACAAAGATGCTTTTTCCAATAAGGTCGTATTCACAGGTTTTGTATAGGTATGAATTTTGGAAAAACACTATTCAACTCAGTATACCCATTTTCCATAGTGGATAGAAAACCTAAGCAGAAGATCAAAAAGGTTATAGAAGATATAAGCAATACTACTAACAAACTTGACCTAATGTATTTATAGAACACGCCACTCAACAACAGCAGAATACACATTTTTTGTGAAGTTCACATGACATTCTTCAGGATAGACAATATTGTCTGATAGGAAATAAAATAAGCCTTAATAAAATTGAAAAGTATTTAATGTAAAGTATGTTCTCTGACTACAAATAAATTAAATTAGAAATCAATAACAGATCGAAATTTGGAGAATTGACAAATAAGTGAAAATTAACCATCCTAAATAATCAATATGTCAAGGAAGAAATCACAAAGTAAATTAGAAAATACTTTAGCATTAATGAAAGCAAAATACAATATACTAAATTCATGAAACAACTAAAGGAGAGCTTAGAGAAAAATGTGTGCTAAGTCACTTTCAGTCATGTCCAACTCTTTGCAACCCCATGGACTATAGACTGCCAGGCTCCTCTGTCCATGGAATTTCCCAGGCAAGAATACTGAAGTGAGTTGCCATTTCAAATCCAGGGGATCTTCCCAACCCAGGGATCGAAACTGTCTCCTGTATTGCAGGTGGATTATTTGCCTCTGAGCCACCAAGAAAGCCCTTATACATAGATAAATCCAAGTAATCCACTGAAAAATCTTTAACACACTAATATAATAATATTATTAAGAATTAATATATGAGTTCAGAAAGTTTGCAAGATACAAGATCAATATTCAAAAATCAACTGTATTTTCATATACTCCCAATGAACAACTTGAAAATCAAATTAAATAAACACATAATAACATCAAAAAGAATTAGATACTTAGGAATGTATTTAGCAAATGAACTACATGATTTGTACAATGAAAACTAGAAAATTTTGCAAAACTTAAAGAAGATATAAATAAATTAAGACATAGTGCAATCCCAATCAGGAACCTGGCTGGCTTTTTTGTAAAAATTGATAAACTGATCTGAACATTTATATGAATATGCTAGAATAGGCAACTGAATCATGCCAAAGAAAAACAGAGTTAGAGGAAGAAATCAAGAAAGTATGGTATTGGAATAAGGATATACATATAGGTCAGTGGACTATAACTGAGAATCCAGAAATAAACCTACATATCAATTGTTAGCTGATTTCAATAAAAATGTCAAGACCATACAATAGGGAAATAATACAGTTTTCAAAGAATGGTGCTAGGAAAAGTGAATATCCACATGCAAAATACTGAATTTGAACCCCTATGTTACTCCATATGCAAGCAAAAAATAACTCAAAATAGATTATAAAACTAAATATAAGAATGAACCATCAGAACAAGTAAAATTATAACTGTTACTGCTTGCAGATCACATGATACTATACATAGAAGATCCTAAAGAGTCTATCAGAAAACTACTGGAGCTCATTAGAGAATTTGGTAAAGCTGCAGGTTATGAAATTAACAGGCAGAAATATGTTTCATTTCTATACACTAACAACAAAAGATCAGAACAATAAAGGCAAAGAACAATTTCATCTGCCATCACATCAAAAAGAATAAAATAGCTAGGAATAAACCTACCTAAGGAGTCAAAAGACCGGTACTTCAAAAACTATAAGATGCTGATGAAAGAAATCCAAGAAGACATAGATGGAAAGATATACCATGTTCCTGGATTTGAAAATACAGTATTGTCAGAATGATTATAATATTCAAAGCAATCTACAGATCCAGTGCAATTTCTATCAAATTACCAATGGCACTTTTCACAGAACTAGAACAAGAAATTCTTAAAATTTGTTTGGAGACACAAAAGACCCCAAATAGCCAAAGTAATCTTAAGAAAGGAAAATGGAACTGGAGGAATCTGGCTCCCTGACTTTAGACTATATACACTACAAAGCTACAGTCCTCAAAAGAGTATGGAACAGACACAAAAATAGAAATATAGATCAGTGGAGCAGGATAGAAAGCCCAGAAATAAACCCAGGCACCTATGGTCAATTAATCTGTGACAAAGGAGGCAAGACTACACAATGTTGGAAAGACAGTCTTTTCAAAAAGTGGTGCTGGGAAAACTGGATAACTACATATAAAAAATGAAATTAGATACTTCTTTAAAACCATACACAAAAATAACCTCAAAATGGATTAAAGACTTAAATGTGAGACCAGACACTATAAAACTCCTAGAGGAAAATACAGGCAGTACAATCTCTAACTAAAATCACAGCAATATCTTTTTCAATCCATCTCTCAGAATAATGGAAATAAAAACAGAAGTAAACAGATGAGACCTATTTAAACTCAAAAGCAAAGGAAGCAATTTTTGAAAAATGAAAAAACAACCCACAGATAAGGAGAAAATATTTGCAAATGATGTGACTTGCAAGGGATTAGTCTCCAAATTTTAGAGTAGGTTTAGATTTACAGAAAAAAGTACAAAGATAATACAGTTTCCCTATATCCTAGGCTCAATTCCCCTATTACCAACAGTTAACACTGCATGATATATTACAATTAAAGAGCTGATAATGAAGACACTATTATTAACTAATTTCATATTTTATTCATATTTATATTCTGAATATGAGAATAAAATATTCTCATATTTTATTCAGATTTCACTAATTTTTGCCTAGGACTCATTTTCTTTTTCAGGGTCCCATCCTGGAATCACATTACATTTGGTTTTTATAGCTTTGACTCAGTTTGGCTGTGATAGTTTTTCAGCATTTCCTTGTTTTTGATGAGTTTAACAGTTCTAAGGAGTACAGATAAGGTATCTCATAGAATGTCCCTCTACTGGGAGTTGTGAATTATTTTTCTCATGTTTGGACTGTGGCTATAGGTTTGGAAGAAAGAGACCATACAGATAATGTGTCATTTTGATTAAATCAGATCAAGAGTTCACAAATCAACATGTCTTATTGTTGCTGATTCTGACCTTGAACACTTAACTGAGGTAAAGTTTCTTAGGTTTCTCTCCTATAAAGCTAACTCGTTTTCTCTCCTTTCCATAATGTACTGTTTGGAAGGAAGTTATTATGTGGAGTCCACATGCAAAGAGTGGGGAGTTGTGCTCAACTCTGTGGGGGCAGATTATCTAAATAAATAATTCAGAATTCTTCTGCATGAGGAATTTTTCTCTCCTTTTTCATTTATTTATTCAGTCAATCACTTATTTATTTCAGAATAAACTCATATCATTTTATACTTGGTGTTATAATCCAATACCATTTTACTTATATTACTACTCAAATTGTTCCAGCTTTGGCTCAATTTTTAAAAGCTCTATGACTCACTAATTTTTCATTATAAAAAGATAATGTCAAGGAAACAAGATAGCAGAGGAGTAGGTGGACACGGAGTACATCTCTCTCTCTTAATCCATCAGGAATACACCTTCAGTTGCAGAAGATCTTTCAGAATACCAGCTGAGGGCAGGCTGGAGTCCCTGACCACCAGAAGGAAATGTGTAGATCCATGCAAAACTCAGTAGGATAAGGGAAGAAAGTGAAAAAGAGGAGAGTGAGCAGGACTGGACCCTCACCTAGGGTGTGGGGGAACTGAAGCAGGGGTCATATCCCTACATTGGGGAAATTATTTGGGACAGAGGGGAAGCATCTGAGGCTGTGGGAGAGTGCAGCAGGTGATCTGTCATAGTCTGAATGGAGTGATTGCCACACAGACAATCCTTGCTGCAGCCTTATATACCCTAGGCAGGGATGCAAGTCCCCTGGAATGTGCTATGGCTGGGAGCTGGAGTGTAAGGATTGGAGAGCAATCCTAGGATGAGGTGTGCTGTTGACTGTGGGGAGATGACCTGAGAGGATGTGAAGGAGGAGATCACAATGGGGACTGCCTTTGGAGGAAAGCTGGGCAGCTATGGAGGCAAGGTGACACTACTGAGTCACATATAAGAGTTGGAGTCATCACTGTAGCCTCTTTCTCTCCAACATGCCAGCACTGGCAGCTGACCAATAGAGAAAGACCCTAGAGAGGGTGGCCCTTTAAGTGCCTGATGCATCAAGCAATAGAGAAGAACTCTAGCCAAGGGGGACCTCTGAGCACCTGCCATGCCAAGCAACAGAGAAAGACCAGCCAGGGAGGCCCTTTGAACACCAGCTGCCAGAGATTAGAACAAAACTCTAATAGTGCCACAACTCCTGCACCTGAGGCCACCAGATCCCTGAACACTTGGCACCACAAGGATTCCTGCAATCCAAGCAGCTGCATTACCTCCTTGCTCAATCCTCACTGGGACAGAGGATATACAGTAAGACAATAGTAGTAGGGGACTTTAACAGCCCACTTGCACCAATGGACAGATCATCAAAACAGAATTAATAAGGAGGGGGCAGTCCTAAGATGATGGAGAAATAGGAAGGGGAGACCACTTTCTCCCCCAAAAATTCATCGAAAGATCATTTGAAAGTTGAGCAACTTTCACAAAAAAACTTCTAAATGCTGGTGGAGGACACCAGGCACCCAGAAAGGCAGCCCGATCTCTTTGAAAGAAGGTAGGACAAAATATAAAAAACAAAAACAGAGACAAAAGATTTAGGGATGGATACCCATCCTGGGGAGGGAGTCCTGAAGGAAGAGAAGTTTCCACACAATAGGAAACCCTCTCACAGGCGTGTCTGTGGGAATTTTTGGAATTTCAGAGGGCAGCATAACTGAGAGAAAAACAAAACCCACAGAAAATGCACCTAACTGCAACTACAAGCAAAGACAGAGAAGTGGCCCAGCGGCTTGCATCTGCCACGAGTGAGTGGGGGCTGAGCAGAAAGGCATGGGCTGTATCATCAATCCTTAGGGTAAGGACCAGGCCTGAATGCCCTGAAGAAAATCTGAGGGAGCTAATTTGAGATAGCAACCCAAACTGTGGGATCACTAGAAAGACAAAAGACAAAAAAAAACCCTTTCCCGCAAAAGTCTCTAATACCACACAGTGACTACTGACACACAGAACAAAGGATTGAGCAAATACCAAAGAAGTCGGCTGCTGTATAGGGCCTTCCCTCCCCGGAGGCAGAGAGGCAGATGTGCAACAGCCAGAGCCAGTAGGCAAGGGACTGCTGCAATCTCGGCCCCAGAGACCGCATCTTCCACTAAACTGTGAGCAGGCTCCCAGATGCTAACCACATTTTACAGGGATCCTGGATGAATCACATCTGCCAGGAATGTCACAGCCTGACATCAGCACCCCAGAGGAGACACACGGCACACCTGGGACTGTGCTCTCATGGTGCACCCAGGAAACTGAGTGTCCAGGACCAGGCAGGTAAATAAGGTGCACGACCCAACTGGGACAGTGCACTCGCCAAGCACCTGATCACTGAGTGGCTTGGACCTGGAGAGGGCACAAAACGCGCAGTCTATCCGAGTCTGTGCCCCTATGGAGCACCTGAGAACGTGAGGGGCTTAGATCTGGGAAGTGCATGAAACGCAGGGCTCGCTTGGGACAGTGCCCTTGCAGAACACACTGGGACCTGAGCTGTGTGGACCCAGGAAGTACATGCGGCCTTGGGCTGTGACAAATCCAGTGTGGTCGATCCACTGCAAGCACTCCTCACACATGCCATGTGAGCACTCCTCACACATGCCAGCAGTATTTGTTTGCAGTGTCCCTCCCTCCCCACAACACAACTGAACAAGTGAGCCTAAATATGTGACCACCTTTGCCCCCTTGTGTCAAGGAAGAAATTAGACACTGAAGAGATTTGCAAACAGAGGAAGCCAAAATAAGGGTTTGTTTCTTTCCAAACAAAGAAGGGAGAACCACTCTGGAAGTGATAGTTGCAACTATTAAAACCCAGCAGTTAAAGCTGAAACTGTGCATTTGAAGGGGAGCTATAGATCTTGAGAACAAGTATGGCCAGAACAAGGGATTATCTTACACTGAACTGACCCCACTCTGCCCACAACAGCTCCAGAGAAATTCCTAGATATATTTTTACTATTATAATTTTTTTTCATTTATTTTTATTAGTTAGAGGCTAATTACTTTACAATATTGTAGTGGTTTTTGTCATACATTGACATGAATCAGCCATGGATTTACAAGTATTCCCCATCCTGATCCCCCCTCCCACCTCCCTCTCCACCTTATCATTTTTTAAATTTTTTTTTAAAAAATTAGTTCTTTATTACTACTTTAGCTTTCATTTTTATAGCCTAGTATTACCTTTCAAAATATCCCTATTTTTTTACAAACAAATTTCACATATACATTTTTAAATTTTTGTGAATGATTTTGTTTTGTATTTTTATATTGTATTTTTGAGAGTCTAACCTCTATTCCAGGTTATTAATCTTTCTTTTTTTATATTTGTTATCAATTTTGTATCGCTAAGAATCTAATCTTCAGAATCCATTTTCACTTAAGGATTTGATTACTGGCCTGATTGCTCTATCCCCTTTTGATGCCCCCTTTTCCCCTCCTGGTTACATCTATCTCCCTCCTCCCTCTTCTCTTCTCTGTATAACTCTGTAAGTCTCTCTGGGTGCTCCTGGCTGTGGAGAATTTTTTCATGATTAAACTAAGGGTTTCATCTTCTGTGCTGTATGGATGGAGAAGTCTTTGCTGCTGCTGCTGATAAGTCACTTCAGTGGTGTCCGACTCTGTGTGACCCCACTGATGGCAGCCCACCAGGCTTCCCCATCCCTCGGATTCTCCAGGCAAGAATATTGGAGTGGGTTGCCATTTCCTTCTCCAAAGCATGAAAGTGAAGTCGCTCAGTCGTGTCTGACTCTTAGTGACATCATGGACTGCAGCCTACCAGGCTCCTCTGTCCATGGGATTTTCCAGGCAAGAGTACTGGAGAAGTCTTTAGGCTATCATAAGAGAAGAACAAAAAGCCAGAGGCAGTAGGCTTAACTCCAGAACTTTAGAACATCAAAGAACTCCTGACTCCAGGGAACATTAATAGACAAGAGTTCACCTAAAAGTCTCCATATCTACACTGAAACCAAGATCCACCCAAGAGCCAAAATTTCCAGTACAAGACATACCATGCTAATTCTCCAGCTAAACAGGAACACAACATTGAACATTAAAAGACAGGCTGCTCAAAGCCATGCTAAATCCATAGACACCCCTAAACTGACTACTGGACACTTGATCACACTCCAGAGAGAAGAGAGAACACAGACACAAGTTATATCAACTATAACACAGACACAAGCTCCTCCAACCAGGAAAACTTGACAAGCCACTGGTCCAACTACACTCACAGGGAGAAGACTCCACAATTAAGAGGAACCACGAATTGCCAGCCTGCAGAAAGGGCACCCTAAACACAGCAATAAAACAAGATTAAAATGCAGAGAAATATCCAGCAGCTGAAGAAACATGATAAAAACCCACTAAACCAAACAAAGGAGGAGAAGATAGGGAGTCTACCTGAAAAATAATTCAGAATAATGATAGTAAAGATGATCCAAAATCTTGAAAGCAAAATGGAGTTACAGATAAATAGCCTGGAGACAAGGATTGAAAAGATGCAAGAAATGTTTAACAAGGACTTAGAGGAAATAAAAAGAGTCAATCAGTAATGAAAAATGCAGTAACTGAGATTAAAAGCACTCCGGAGGGAACCAACAATAGAATAACTGAGGCAGAAGAGAGGACAAGTGAGGTAGAAGATAAAACGATGGAAATTAATGAAGCAGGCAGGAAAAAAGAATCAAAAGAAATAAGGACAACCTCAGACACCTCTGAGATAATGTTAAATGCCCAACATTCGAATGATAGGTGTCCCAGAAAAAGAAGACAAAAGGAAAGGCCATGAGAAAATACTTGAGGAGATAACAGTCAAAAGCTTCCCTAAAATGGGGAATGAAATAACCACCAAGTCCAAGAAACACAGAGTCCCAAACAGGAAAAACCCAAGGCAAAACACCCCAAGACACTTATTAATCAAACTAACAAAGAACAAACACAAAGAGCAAATATTAAAAGCAGCAAGGGAGAAACAACAAATAACACACAAAGGGATTCCCATAAGGATAACAGCTGACCTATCAGTAGAAACTCTTCAGACCAGAAGGGAATGGCAAGACATACTTAGAGTGATGAAAAAGAAAAGCCTACAACCAAAGATTACTCTACCCAGCAAGGATCTCATTCAGATATGAAGGAGAAATCAAAAGCTTTACAAACAAGAAAAAAACAAAAAAGAGAATTCAGCACCACCAATCCAGCTCTTCAGCAAGAGCTAAAGGATCTTCTCTAGACAGGAAACACAGAAAATGTATAAAAACAAACTCAAAACACAAAGTAAATGGTAACAGGATCATACTTACTTTAAATGTAAATAGATTAAATGCCCCAACCATAAAACAAAAACTGGCTGAATGGATACAAAACAAGACCTCTATATATGCTATTTACAAGAGACCCAAACCTAAAGACACATGCAGACTGAAAGTGAGAGGCTGGAAAAAAGATATTTTATTCAAATGGAGACCAAAATAAAGCAAGAAAAACAATACTCATATAAGAAAAAATAGGCTTTCAAATAGATAGTGATAAGAGACAAACAAGAACACTACATAATGATCAAATGATCAATCCAAGAAAATACATAAATATATATGCACCCAGCATAGGAGCACCTCAATATGTAAGGCAAATGCTAACAAGTATGAAAGGGGAAATTAATAGTAACACAGTAGTAGTGTGGGACTTTTATACCCCACTCACACTGATGATCAACCGAACAGAAAATTAGCAAGGAAACACAAGTTCTAAATGATACAAAGGATCAGTTGGGGGGCGGAGCCAAGATGGCAAAGGAATAGGACGGGGAGACCATTTTCTCCCCTACAAATTCATTGAAAGAACAATTGAATGCTGAGCAAACTTCACAAAACAACTTCTTATCGCTAGCAGAGGACATCAGGCGCCCAGAAAAGCAGACCATTGTCTTTGAAAGGAGGTAGGACAAAACATAAAAGATAAAAAGAGATACAAAAAAGCTAGGGACGGAGACCCATCCAGGGAAGGGAGTCTTAATAGAGGAAGTTTCCAAATACCAGGAAACCCTCGCACTGGCAGGTCTGGGGGAAGTTTTTGAATCTCGGAGGGCAACCTAACTGGGAAGAAAAATAAATAAAACCCACAGATTACATGCCTAAAAGCAACTCCCAGCAGAAAAGTACCCCAGATGCCTGCATCCACCAACAGCAAGTGGGGGCGGAACGGAGAGGAGCGGGCAGCATTGCTTAGGATAAGGACCAGGGCCAAAGGACCTGAGAGCAATCGGAAGGAGCTTTCGTGAGATAGCAACTTAAACTGTGGGATAGCAAGAGAGAGAGAGAAAATTAACCAGCCGGAACACAACTGCGGGCCGTTCGCAGAACAAAGGGACTGAGCAATTCCAGAGAAGAGCTAGCCGGTGGAGGACCGGCCCATCCCCGCCAGAGGCAGGAGGCAGGGGGAGGGGAAAGGGGCAAACTCGGCCCCAGAGACGGCATCCCCTACCACACCGCAAATAGGCCTCCAGTTTCTAACCAAAGACTTCCTGAGATTCTGGATGGTCGACATCCACCAGGAGGGTCACGGCTAAACACAAGGTGCACGCACCCGACTGGCACAGGCGGAAACTGAGGCTGGGACCGCGGAGGGGAGAAGGCACACCGCACTGGGGAGAGTGCACCAGTCAAGCTCCTGGCTGCCTGAGCTGCTCGGGCCGGGGAAGACACAAAACGCATGTCTGCAGCGCCCCTCCCTCCCTGCAGCAGGACTGAACTAGTGATAGCGAACCTGAACAAGAGACCACCTCCGCTCGCCAGTGTCAGGGTGGAAATTAGACACTGAAGAGACCGGAAAACAGAAGCCAAATAAACAAAGGGAACCGCTTCAGAAGGGACCAGTGCAACAGATTAAAATCCCTGTAGGTAACACCGACTACACCGGAAGGGGCCTATAGATATCGAGAAGTGTAAGCTGGAATGAGGAGCTATCTGAAACTGAACCAAACCCACACTGACCACAGCAGCTTCAGAGAAATTCCTAGATATATTTTTACCTTTTATTTTAATTAAATTTTTTTCTTTTCTTTTTTAGTTTTTCTCTTTTATTTTCTTTAAAATTCTCTATTACTCCCCCATTACTCCTTAATTTTCATTTTCATATACTTTTACGATTTTTTTAATTAGGAAAAAAAATTTTTTTCTTGTTTTTTTCTTTTTTTTTCTCTTATTTTCTTTTAAAGTCCTCTATTACTCCTTAATTTTCCTTTTCATTTCACCATAACCTTGCAAAAAAAAGAGAGAAGCCCTATTTTTTAAACCAAAATTCATATTTATTTCTAAAATTTTGGGGGTTTTTGTTTTTGTTTTTAATATTGTATTTTTAAGAGTCTAACCTCTACTCTATATTTTTAATCTTTGTTTTTCAGTATATGGTATAAATTTTGGACATTTAAGAGTCCAATATTCAGTTCCCATTTTTATTCAGGAGTGTGTTGATTACTCTCTCCCACTTTTGACTCTCTGTTTTCTACCTCAGAACACCTCTATTTCCTCCTTTCCCCTTCTCTTACCAATCCAATTCTGTGAATCTTTGTGGGTGTCTGGGCTACGGAAAACACTTTGGGAACAGAGAACTGCATAGATCTGTCTCTCTGCTCTTGAATCCCCCTTTTTCTCCTCCTGCTCATCTCTATCTCCCTCCTCCCTCTCCTCTTTTTCATGTAACCCTGTGAACCTCTCTGGGTGTCCCTCACAGTGAAGAATCTTTTCACCATTAACCTAGAAGTTTTATTATCAGTGCTGTATAGTTGGAGAAGTCTTGAGACTACTGGAAGAATAAAACTGAAATCCAGAGGCAGGAGACTTAAGCCCAAAACCTGAGAACACCAGAAAACTCCTGACTACACAGAACATTAAGTAATAAGAGACCATCCAAAAGCCTCCATACCTACACTGAAACCAACCACCACCCAATAGCCAATAAATTCCAGAACAAGACACACCACAAAAATTCTCCAGCAACGCAGGAACATGGCCGTGAGCATCAACATACAGGCTGCCCAAAGTCACACCTAACACATAGACCCATCTCAAAACTCATTACTGGACACTCCATTGCACTCCAGAGAGAAGAAATCCAGTTCCACGCACCAGAACACTGACACAAGCTTCCCTAAGCAGGAAACCTTGACAAGCCAATCGTCCAACCCCACCCACTGGGAGAAACCTCCACAATAAAAAGGAACCACAGACCACCAGAATACAGAAATTCCACTCTAGACACAGCAATCTAAACAAGATGAAAAGGCAGAGAAATACCCAACAGGTAAAGGAACATGAAAAATGCCCACCAAGTCAAACAAAAGAGGAGGAGATAGGGAATCTACCTGAAAAAGAATTTAGAATAATGATAATAAAAAGGATTCAAAATCTTGAAAACAAAATGGAGTTACAGATAAATAGCTTGGAGACAAAGATTGAGAAGATGCAAGAAATGTTTAACCAGGACCTAGAAGAAATAAAAAAGAGGCAATTAAAAATGAATAATGCAATAAATGAGATCAAAAACACTCTGGAGGGAGCCAAGAGTAGAATAACGGAGGCAGAAGACAGGATAAGTGAGGTAGAAGATAAAATGGTGGAAATAAATGAAGCAGAGAGGAAAAAAGAAAAAAGAATCAAAAGAAATGAGGACAACCTCAGGGACCTCTGGGACAATGTGAAACGCCCCAACATTCGAATCATAGGAGTCCCAGAAGAAGAAGACAAAAAGAAAGCCCATGAGAAAATATTCGAGGAGATAATAGCTGAGAACTTCCTTAAAATGGGGAAGGAAATAGCCACCCAAGTCCAAGAAACCCAGAGAGTCCCAAACAGGATAAACCCAAGGTGAAACACCTCAGGACACATATTAATCAAAATAACAAAGATCAAACACAAAGAACAAATATTAAAAGCAGCAAGGGAGAAACAACAAATAACACACAAAGGGATTCCCATAAGGATAACAGCTGATCTATCAATAGAAACCCTTCAGGCCAGAAGGGAATGGCAGGACATACTTAAAGTAATGAAAGAGAATAACCTACAACCTAGATTACTCTACCCAGCAAGGATCTCATTCAGATATGAAGGAGAACTCAAAAGCTTTACAGACAAGCAAAAGCTGAGAGAATTCAGCACCACCAATCCAGCTCTTCAACAAATGCTAAAGGATCTTCTCTAGTCAGGAAACACAGAAAGGTTGGATAAACTTGAACCCAAAACAACAAAGTAAATGGCAACATGATCATATCTATCAATAAATACCTTAAATGTAAATGGGTTGAATGCCCCAACCAAAAGACAAAGGCTGGCTGAATGGATACAAAAACAAGACCCCTATATACGCTGTCTACAAGAGACCCATCTCAAAACAGGGGACATATACAGACTAAAAACTGAAGGGCTGGAAAAAAAGTATTTCACCCAAACGGAGACCAAAAGAAAGCAGGATTCACAATACTGATATCAAGAGGGAGGTGGGAGGGGGGATCGGGAGGGGGAATACATGTAACTCCATGGCTGATTCATATAAATTTATGACAAAACCCACTTCAATATTGTAAAGTAATTAGCCTCCAACTAATAAAAAATAAATGAAAAAAAAAATAAATTGGTTTACCCACCAAAAAAACACAAACAACTCATATCAGATAAAATAGACTTTCAAATAAAGGCTGTGAAAAGAGACAAAGAAGGACACGACATAATGATCGAAGGATCAATCCAAGAAGAAGATATAAAAATTATAAATATATATGCAACTACATAGGAACACTGCAGTATGTAAGGCAAACGCTAACAAGTATGAAAGAGGAAATTAATAGTAACACAATAATAGTGGGAGACTTTAATACCCCACTCACAACAATGGATAGATCAACTAAACAGAAAATTAACAAGGAAACACAAACTTTAAATGACAAAATGAACCAGCTAAACCTACTTGATATCTATAGGACATTTCACCCCAAAACAATCAACATCACCTTTTTCTCAAGTGCACACAGAACCTTCTCCAGAATAGATCATATCCTGGGCCATAAATCTAGTCTTGGTAAATTCAAAAAAATTGAAATCATTCCAGTCATCTTTTCTGATGACAGTGCAGTAAGATTAGATCTCAATTAGAGGGAAAAATTATTAAAAATTCAAACATGTGGAGGCTAAATAACACGCTTCTGAATAACCAACAAATCATAGAAGAAATCAAAAAAGAAATCAAAATATGCATAGAAATGAATGAAAATGAAAACACAACAACCCAAAACCTATGGGACACTGTAAAAGCAGTGTGAAGGGGGAGGTTCATAGCATTACAGGCTTACCTCAAAAAACAAGAAAAAGTCAAATAAATAACCTAACTCTACACATAAAGCAACTAAAGAAGGAAGAAATGAAGAACCCCAGGGTTAGTGGAAGGAAAGAAATTTTAAAAATTAGGGCAGAAATAAATGCAAAAGAAACCAAAGAGAACATAGTAAAAATCAACAAAGCTAAAAGCTGGGTTTTTTTTTAAAAATAAACAAAATTGACAAACCATTAGCAAGACTCATTAAGAAACAAAGAGAGAAGAACCAAATTAACAAAATTAGAAATGAAAATGGAGAGATCACAACAGACAACACTGAAATACAAAGGATCATAAGAGACTACTAACAGCAGCTCTATGCCAATGAAATGGACAACTTGGAAGAAATGGACAAATTCTTAGAAGACTATAACTTTCCAAAACTGAACCAGAAAGAAATAGAAGATCTTAACAGACCCATCACAAGCAAGGAAATCGAAACTGTAATCAGAAATCTTCCAGCAAACAAAAGCCCAGGACCAGATGGTTTCACAGCTGAATTCTACCAAAAATTTAGAGAAGAGCTAGCACCTATCTTACTCAAACTCTTCCAGAAAATTGCAGAAGAAGGTAAACTTCCAAACTCATTCTATGAGTCCACCATCAGCCTAATTCCAAAACCAGACAAAGATGCCACAAAAAAGAAAACTACAGACCAATATCACTGATGAACATAGATGCAAAAATCCATAACAAAATTCTAGCAAACACAATCCAACAACATATTTAAAAGATCATACATCATGACCAAGTGCGCTTTATCCCAGGAATCCAAGGATTCTTTAATATCCGCAAATCAATCAATGTAATACACCACATTAACAAATTGAAAGATAAAAACCATGTGATTATCTCAATAGATGCAGAAAAAGCCTTTGACAAAATTCAACATCCATTTATGATTAAAACTATCCAGAAAGTAGGCATAGAAGGAACACACCTCAACATAATAAAAGCTATATATGACAAACCCACAGCAAGCATTACCCTCAACGGTGAAAAATTGAAAGCATTTCCCCAAAAGTCAGGGACAAGACAAGGATGCCTACTTTCACTGCTACTATTCAACATAGTTTTGGAAGTTTTGGCCACAGCAATCAGGGCAGAAAAAGAAGTAAAAGGAATCCAGATAGGAAAAGAAGTGAAACTCTTGCTGTTTGCAGATGGCATGATCCTCTACATAGAAAACCCTAAAAACTCTACCAGAAAATTACTAGAGCTCATCAATGAATACAGTAATATTGCAGGATATAAAATTAACACACAGAAATCCCTTGCATTCTTATACACTAACAATGAGAAAACAGAGAGAGAAATTAAGGAAACAATCCCATTCACCATTGCAACAAAAAGAATAAAATACTTAGGAGTATATCTACCTAAAGAATCAAAAGACCTATACATAGAAAATTATAAAACTCTGATGAAAGAAATCAAAGAGGACACAAACAGATGGAGAAATATACCGTGTTCATGGATTGGAAGAATCAATATTGTCAAAATGGCTATACTACCCAAAGCAATCTATAGATTCAATGCAATCCCTATCAAGCTACCAACGGTATTTTTCACAGAACTAGAACAAATAACTTCACAATTTGTATGGAAATACAAAAAACCTTGAAATGCCAAAGCAATCTTGAGAAAGAAGAATGGAACTGGAGGAATCAACCTGCCTGACTTCGGACTATACTACAAAGCCACAGTCATCAAGACAGTATGGTACTGGCACAAAGACAGAAATATAGATCAATGGAACAAAATAGAAAGCCCAGAGATAAATCCACGAACCTATGGTCACCTTATCTTCGACAAAGGAGGCAAGGATATACAATGGAAAAAAGACAACCTCTTTAACAAGTGGTGCTGGGAAAACTGGTCAACCACTTGTAAAAGAATGAAACTAGAACACTTTCTAACACCATACACAAAAATAAACTCAAACATGGATTAAAGATCTAAATGTAAGACCAGAAACTATAAAACTCCTAGAGGAGAACATAGGCAAAATACTCTCCGACATAAATCACAGTAGGATCCTCTATGACCCACCTTCCAGAATATTAGAAATAAAAGCAAAAATACACAAATGGGAGCTAATTAAACTTAAAAGCTTTTGCACAACAAAGGAAACTATATGCAGGTGAAAAGACAGCCCTCAGAATGGGAGAAAATAATAGCAAACGAACCAACAGACAAAGGATTAATCTCAAAAACACACAAGGAACTCCTCCAGTTCAATTCCAGAAAAATAAATGACCCAATCAAAAAATGGGCCAAAGAACTAAACAGACATTTCTCCAAAGAAGACATACAGATGGCTAAAAAACACATGAAAAGATGCTCAACATCACTCATTTCAGAGAAATTAAAATCAAAACCACAATGAGGTAGCATTACACGCCAGTCAGGATGGCTGCTATCCAAAAGTCTATAAGCAATAAATGGTGGAGAGGGTGTGGAGAAAATGGAATCCTCTTACACTGTTTGTGGGAATGCAAACTAGTAGAGCCACTATGGAGAACAGTGTGGAGATTTCTCAAAAAACTGGAAATAGAACTGCCATATGACCCAGCAATCCCACTTCTGGGCACACACACCAAGGAAACCAGATCTGAAAAAGACACGTGCACCCCAATGTTCATCGCAGCACTGTTTATAATAGCCAGGACATGGAAGCAACCTAGATGCCCATTGACAGACGAATGGATAAGGAAGCTGTGGTACATATACACCATGGAATATTACTCAGCCATTAAAAAGAATTCATTTGAATCAGTTCTAATGAGATGGATGAAACTGGAGCCCATTATACAGAGTGAAATAAGCCAGAAATATAAAGACCATTACAGTATACTAACACATGTATATGGAATTTAAAAAGATGGTAACGATAACCCTATATGCAAAACAGAAAAAGAGACACAGATGTACAGAACAGAATTTTAGACTCTGTGGGAGAAGGCAAGGGTGGGGTTTTGAGAGAACAGCATCGAAACATGTATATTATCTAGGGTGAAACAGATCTCCAGCCCAGGTTGGATGCATGAGACAAGTGCTCAGGCCTGGTGCACTGGGAAGATTCAGAGGGATCAGGTAAAGAGGGAGGTGGGAGGGGGGATCAGGATGAGGAATACATGTAAATCCGTGGCTGATTCATGTCAATGTATGACAAAAACCACTACAACATTGTAAAGTAATTAGCCTCCAACTAATAAAAATAAATAAAAAAAAAACAAATGATCAGTTAGACATAATAGGTATCTATGCGTCATTTCACCCCCCAAAAAATGAATTTCACCTTTTTTCTAAAGTCAGAAGGTACATTATCCTGGATAGATCACATCCTGGGCCATAAATCTAGCCTTTGTAATTTTAAAAGCATGAAATTATTTAAAGCATCTTTCTGGATCAGAATACAGTAGATTAGATGTCAACTACAGAAAAGAAGCTATTAAAAATACAAACATGTCAATGTATGACAAAAACCACTACAATATTGTAAAGTAATTAGCCTCCAACTAATTTTAAAAAATACAAACATGTAGAGGCTCAACAACACACTTCTGTATAATCAACAGATCAAGGAAGAAATAAAAATGGAAATCAAAATATGCATATAAACAAATGAAAATGAAAACAGGACAACCCAAAAGCTATGGGATTCAGTAAAGGCAGTGTTAAGAGGGAGATTCATAGCAATACAAGCCTACCTTAAGAAACAAGAGAAGCATCAAATAAAAAACCTAACTTTACACCTAAAGTGACTAGAAAAAGAAGAAAAGAAGAACCCCAAAGTTAGTAGAAGGAAAGAAATAATAAAAATCAGAGAAGAAATAAATGAAAAAGAAACGAAGGAGACGATACCAAAGATCAACAAAACTAAAAATCGGTTCTTTAGGAAGATAAATAAAATAAGCAAACTATTAGCCAGACTCATCAAGGAAAGAAGAGAGAAGAATCAAATCAATAAAATTAGCAATGAAAATGAAGAAATCACAACAGATAACACAAATACAAAAGATCATAAGAGACTACTATGAGCAACTAACTATATGCCAATATAATTGACAATTTGGAAGAAATGTCAAATTGTTATAAAAGTATAACCTTCCAAAACTGAACCAAGGAGAAATATAACATTTTAACAGACCCATCACAAGCATGGAAATCAAAACTGTAAAGAAAAATCTTCCAACAAACAAAAGCCCAGGACCATATGGCCTCATAGGTGAATTCTACCCAAAAATTAGAGAATAACTAACACCTATCCTACTCAAATTCTTCCAGAAAATTGCAGAGAAATGTAAATTGCCAAACTCATTCTATGAGGCCACCATCACCCTAATACCAAAACTAGAAAAAGATGCCACAAATAAAGAAAACAGGCCAATATCACTGATGAACATAGATGCAAAAATCCTCAACAAAATTATAGCAAACAGAATCGAACAACATATTAAAAAGATCATACATCATGAACAAGTGGGTTTTATCCCAGAGATGCAAAGATTCTCCAATGTTTGCAAATCAATCAATGGGATACACCACATTAACAAACTGAAAGATAAAAACCATATGATTATCTCAATAGATGCAGAAAAAGTCTTTGAAAAAATTCAACACCAACATGTGATCAAAACTCTCCAAAAAGCAGGCACAGAAGGAACATACCTCAACATTAAAAAGTCATATACAACCAACCCACGCAAACATTATCCCAATGGCAAAAAAATTGAAAGCATTTCCTTTAAAATCAGGAACAAGACAAGGGTGCCCACCTCACCACTACTATTCAACATAGTTTTGGAAGTCCTAACCACAGAAATCAGAGAACAAAAGGAAACATATCCAGATTGGAAAAGAAGTAAAACTCTCACTGTTTACAGATGACATAATCATCTACATAGAAAAACCTAATGACACCACCAGAAAATTACTAGAGCTAATCAAAGAATAAGTTGCAGGATATAAAATTAATACAAAGAAATCCCTTGCATTCCTATACACTAACAATGAGAAAACAGAAATAGAAGTTAAGGAAACAATCCCATTCACCATTGCAATGAAAAGAATAAAATACTTAGGAATAAATTTACCTAAAGAAACAAAAGACCTATATATAGAAAGCTATAAAACACTGCTGAAAGAAATCAAAGATTAACAGATAGAAAAATATACCATGTTCATGGATTGAAGGAATCAAGATAATGAAAATGTGTATACTAACCAAAGCAATCTATAGATTCAGTGCAATCCCTTTCAAGCTACCAATAGTATTTTTCACAGAACTAGAACAACTAATTTCACAATTTGTAATTGAAATGCAAAAAAACCTTGAATAACCAAGCAATCAGGAGAAAGAAGAACGGAAGTGGAGGAATCAACCTGCCTGACTTCAGACTATACTACAAAGCTACAGTCATCAAGAAAGTATGGTACTGGCACAAAGACAGACATATAGATCAATGGAACAAAATAGAAAGCCCAGAGATAAACCCAGGCAGGTATGGACACCTTATCTGTGACAAAAGAAGCAAGAATATACAATGGACAAAAGACAATCTCTTTACCAAGTGGTGCTGGGAAAACTGGTCAACAACCTGCAAAAGAATGAAACTAGAACACTTCCTAACACAGTACACAAAAATAAACTTAAAATGGATTAAAGATCTAAATGTAAGACCAAAAGCTATAAAACTGTTAGCAGAAAACATAGGCAGAACACTTTCTGATATAAATCACAGCAAGATCCTCTATGACTCACCCCCCAGAGTAAAGGAAATAAAAACAAAAATAAACAAATGGCTCCTAATTAAACTTAAAAGCTTTTGCACAGTGAAGGAAACTATAAGCAAGATGAAAAGGCAGCCTTCAGAATGGGAGAAAATAATAGCAAATGAAGCAACTGACAAAGAATTAATCTCCAAAATATACAAGCAGGTCATGCAGCTCAATTCCAGAAAAATAAACGACCCAATCAAAAACTGGGCCAAAGAACTAAACAGACATTTCTCCAAAGAAGACATAGAGATGGCTAACAAACACATGAAAAGATGCTCAACATTACTCATTATCAGAGAAAAGTAAATCAAAATCACAATGAAGTATCATCTCACTCACGCTTGTCAGAATGGCTGCCATCAAAAAGTCTACAAACAATAAATGCTAGAGAGGGTGTGGAGAAAAGGGAACCCTCTTACACTCATGGGAATGCAAACTGGTACAGCCACTGTGGGGAACGGTGTGAAGATTCCTTAAAAAAACCTGGAAATAGAACTGCCATATGACCCAGCAATCCCACTGATGTGCATACACACTGAAGAAACCAGAATTGAAAGAGACACATGCACCACAATGTTCATTGCAGCACTGTTTACAATATCTAGTACATGGAAGCAACCTAGATGTCCATTGGCAGACAAATGGATAAGGAAGTTGTGGTACATAAACACAATGGTATATTACTCAGCTATACGAAAGAACACATTTGAGTCAGTTGTGATGAAGTGGATGAAACTGGAGCCTATTATACAGAGTGAATTATGTCAGAAAGAGAAACATCAATACAGTACATTAATGTATATATATGGAATTTAGAAAGATGGTTACAATGACCCTATATGCAAGACAGCAAAAGAGACACAGATATAAAAACAGACTTATGGACTATGTGGGAGAAGGCAAGGGTGTAATGATTTGAGAGAATAGCATTAAAATATGTATATTACTATATGCAAAATAGATGACAAGTGAAAGTTCAATGCATGAAGCAGGGCACTCAAAGCTGGTGCTCTGGGACAACCCAGAGGGATGGTGTGGGGAGGGAATTGGAATGGGGGTTCAGAATAGGAGGACACATGTGCACCTGTGGCTGAAATATGTTGATAAATGGCAAAAACCACCATCACAATATTGTAACATAATTAGCCTCCAATTAATGCAAATAGTTTAAAAAATAAAGTGCATATATGTTTTTTAAAAAAGAAAATTAATAAGGAAACACAAACCTTATATGATTAGATTAGATCAGATGTACTGATCAGATGTATCTAATTCACATCTTTAAAACACTCCATCCAAATGCAGAAGAATACACTTTCTTCTCAAGTGTACATGGAGCATTCCCCAGGATAGGCCACATCTTGGACCACAAATCAAGCCTCAGCAAATTTAAGAAAATTGAAATAGTATCTTTTCTGCCCACAACACTATGAGAGGAGATATCAATTACAGGTTGGAAAAAAAGGCAAAAAAATTTAAAAACACAGGGAGATTAAACAATGCATTTCTAAATAACAGGTTACTGAAGAACTAAATAGGGAAATAAAAATTTCTAGAAACAAATTACAATGAAAACATTTTGATACAAACCCTATGAGATGCAGCAAAAGCAGTTCTAAGAGGGAAGTTTATAGCAATACTACCCTACCTCAAGAAAAAAGGAAAACACCGAATAAACAACCTAACTTTACACCTTAAACAACTGGAAAAAAGAAGAACAAAAATCCCAAAGTTAATAGAAGGAAAGAAGTCATAAAGTTCAATGCAGAAATAAATAAAAAAGAAATGAAGGAAACAATAAATAAACATTAACAAAACTAAAAGCTGGTTCTTTGAGAAGATAAACAAAGTTCACAAAACATTAGCCAGACTCACCAAGAAAAAAAGGGAGAAGAATCATCAATAAAATTAGAAATTAAAAAGGAGAGGTTACAACAGATAATGCAGAAATACAAAGGATCATAAGAGACTAGTAAAGAAACTATATGCTAATAAAGTGGACAACCTAGAAGAAATGAACAGATTCTTAGAAAATTTAAATCTTCCAAGACTGAACCAGGAAGAAATAAAAATTATGAACAAGACCATCACAAGTACTGAAATTGAAACTGTGATCAAAAATTTTCCAAAAAACTAAAGCCTAGGCCAGATGGCTTCACAGGTGAATTCTATGAAACATCTAATGAAGAGCTAATGCGTATACTTCTGAAGCTCTTCCAAAACACTGTAGAAGAAGGAACACTTCTGAACTCATTCTGCAGGCCCACCATTACACTGATACCAAAAGCAGATAAGGACATCAGAAAAAGAAAATCATAGGCCAATATCACTGATGAACATAGATTCAAAAATGCCCAACAAAACTCTAGCAAACAGAATTCAACAACACATTAAAAAGATTATACACCGTAATCAAGTCAGGTTTGTCCCAGGGATGCACAGATTCTTCAATATGTGCAAAACAAACAATACGATACACAATATTAAAAAAAATGAAAGAGAAAACCCATATGATAAACTCAATAGATGCAGAGAAAGCTTTAGACAAAATTCAGCACCATTTGCTGTTACGGCTCATGAAACTCAAACAGGGGCTCTGTATCAACCTAGAGGGGTGGGATGGGGAGGGTGATAGGAGGGAGTTTCAAAAGGGAGGGAATATATGTATACCTATGGCTGATTCATATTGAGGTTTGGCAGAAAACAACAAAATTATGTAAAACAATTATCCTTCAATAAAAATATAAAGAAAATTTCAGCACGCATTTGTGACAAAAGTTTTTCAAACAATGGGCATAGAGGGAATCTACCTCAACATAATAAAGGTCATATATGATAGGCTTCGCTGTAGCCCAAAAGGTAAAGAATCTGCCTATGATGCAGGAAACCAGGATTTGATCTTTGGGTCGTGAAGATCCTCTGAAGAAAGGAATGGCAATCCACTCCAGTATTCTTGTCTGGAAAATCCCATGGACATAGAAGCCTGGCAGGCTACAGTCCATGGGGTCACAAAGAGTCAGACACAACTGAGCAATAGAAGGAGTCTACATCAACATAATAAAGGCCATATATGATAAATCCACTCTCTACTATTATTCAATATAGTTTTGGAGGTTCTGGCTATGGCAATCAGAGAAAAAAAAGAATCCAGATTGAAAAACAAGAAGTAAAACTCTCACTGTTTGCAGACAACATGATACTATACATAGAAAACCCTAAAGATACTATCAGAAAATTACTGGAGCTAATCAGTGAATTTAGCAAAGTCACACAATACAAAATCAATACACAGAAAACAGTTGCATTCTTATACACTAACAATGAAAAATCAGAAACAGAAATTAATTAATCAACCCCATCTACCACTGCAAGGAAAAGAATAAAATACCTAGGAATAAACCTAGAAACAAAAGGCCTCTCTCTACACAGAAAACTATAAGACACTAATGAAAAAAAATCAAAGACTACATAAACAGATGGAGAGCTGTTCCATGTTCCTTGGTTGGAAGACTCAATATTGTGAAAATTACTATATTACCAAATGCAATCTACAGATTCAATGCAATCCCTATCAAATTACCAATGGCCTCTTTCACTGAACTAGAACAAAAAATTTCAAAATTTGTATGGAAACACAAAAGACTCTGAATAGCCAAAGCAATCTTGAGAAAGAAGAATGGAGCCAGAGGGATCATCCTAAACCTTCCTGACTTCAGACTATACCACAAAGTTACAGTCATCAAGACAATATGTTACTGGCACAAAAACATAAATATAAACCAATGGAACAAGATACAAGGCCCAGAGATAAATCAACACACCTATGGGCATTTTATTTTTGACATGGGGCAAGAATATACAATGGGGCAAAAACAGTCTCATCAATAAGTGTTGCTGGGAAAACTGGACAGCCACTTGTAAAAGAATGAAATTAGAACACTTCATACACAAATATAACTAACACCATACACAAATATAAATCCAAAATGTATTAAAGACCTAAATGTAAGACCAGAAAACTCTAAAAGCCTTAGAGGAAAACATAGGAAGAACACTCTTTGACATAAATCATGGCAAGATCCTGTAGATCTTGCTCCTAGACCCACCTCCTAGAGTAATGGAAAAAAATAATAATAACCAAGTGAGACCTAATAAAACTTAAAACTTTTTGCACAGCAAAGGAAACTACAAACAAGGTGAAAGACAGCCCTCAGAATGGGAGAAAATAATAGTGAATGAAACAACTGACAGAGGATTAATTTCCAAAATATAGAAATAGCTCATGCAACTCAATACCAGGAGAACAAACAACTCAGTATAAAATCAGCAGAAGACCGAAACAGACATTTTTCCAATGAAGACATACCAATGGCTAATAAACACAGGAAAAGATGTTGAACTTTGCTCAATACTAGAGAAATGCAAATCAAAGCTACAATGAGATATCATCTCGCACAATAGGATAGGATTACACCAGATGGGTGTTTCTTCAGGAGAAGCAAGGGTGGATGCTCCACATCAGGCACCACAGCCCCTGAAATCTATATCAGAGAGAGCACCGCCACAAAAGTCTGACTTAAGAAACCAATAGGGCTGACATTCAAGGGTCCCAAAGTGCTATAGGAAATTGATATTCCTTGCTTAAAGGACATGTGGTCATTTACCCCAAGACCCAGTGAAATAACAGCAATTTGGAAAGTGCTGAGACTTTGTGTGAAGGAGAGTCATTTGTGAATCTAAAGGCATGAGCTGGAGGGCTTGGACATTGAGGCAAGCAATTGTGGCACCGTCCTACTGCAATGCCGAAGCTGAAGAGCTCCAGCAAACGCAGCACTCCCTCAGTCCCTAGCTGGGACTGGCAAGTGTAAGCTGTCTTATCTGTTTCCCAGCCTAAAACCAACTCAACACTGCCCTTTCTCTTGACTGAGGTTGGTAGCAAGTGCAGTCTCAGCAGTCTCTCACTCCAGGCCTAAAGCTGATGCATGTGCGTGGACAAGGCATCTCTCATGTTGTACTGCTGAGCTCAGAGGCATACACGTTCAAGTCATTTTCCTGCTGCCTTCCTTAAACAAGAGAACAAGCCCTACTCCGACACTCTCCAGCTGCCTACCTAAAGACAATTGAGGTGTGCCATCCACAGAGGACACCCCTTGATTACCTGGCACTGGTGGCCAAGGGGCTAGAATTCCAGGGCTCCATGGAACTGTAACAATGAAAGTCAATTCTTGGCACGCCACCCGCTGCCCCCACCCAATGCACTGCATAGACAGCAGACTGAAATACAAGTCAGTTTTCTTGTGAAAAAAAAAGCATATTTAATTAGCCTGGTGCTTCACATTTGGGGACAGGCTTCACACTTCCCACACATCTAGCAGCTAAGAAGGCAAGCCAGGAGACACCATACTTGCACACTCTCTTGGCCTCGGTATGGCTCAACAAGACTCTCCATAAAAGGACTGTCACACTCAGTAGGAGCCTCAGTGATTTGTAACTATCACCCAGGGGATACCTCCAGGTCTCCTGGTTTGGAAACCAGCAGGGATACAGTTGAAACCCCATAGGACTATACATATCTATGTACTTTAAAGGCTGCTGCCTGAGAGTCTGGAATCCAACCAACCTAAAACTAAATGCTAAATGAGATTCCTCCTCTTGGAACCCTGACAGGTCTTAGCACATCCTCAACAAAAGCATATCAAGAATAAGTCAGGCAATCTTGAAAGTGACATCAGTGTCATAGTGATATGAGAGTCTCCTTTTGTCTCTTTCCCTCAGTCTATAACCAGTAAACAAAGGTGCCTCAGCCCAACACATCAGTATGCTGAAGGATTCCACTCATTTGTACATCTAAAGTTGGGTGGACTGGAACACATAAAGGAGGCATGACTAAGGGAACAGAGGAGGGAATGCCAGCATTTCTGGACCCTTGGCCATGGTCCACAGCCCCAGATAACCTTTTAGCATCATGGGAGGTAGTGCAGATAACCATGGCCTCCTGATTACAGCAGAGACTATGACCACAGGGAACCAGACAGCAGCAGCAAGGTCTGCAATCCTGTCCCTTCAGCCACAGAGACACATGTGACTCTGGCCAGAACCACCCTCATCACTGCCTGCAATAGTGGTACCTAGGGTCCTGACAATCCTGGTCACGGCAGAGACACTGTGACCCTCTCCCTACTCTTGCAACAGCAGAGCCAGGAGACCCCAGATGTGGTCCCACCATTGTGATGCTCCAAGCTGTGATGCCACCAACACCAGCAACAGAAAGCACCAACCCAAGAGGCACAAGCAGTGGCAACAAGGTCATAAAGTGACACCTCTAACAGAGGTGAAGAGTGGAAGTGAAAGGTGAAGGGTGGAAAATGCCCATTCTCAAATATAACCAGAGGCTGATCAAGTAAGAGAAACCAAAACGTGTTCTATAATGCCACCTACTGGAAAACAAAAGAAAGATCTCTAATTACTAATCAGTTGAATTGTGAAGAAAGGCAGTTGTTACTACAAAAGCAATGGCAGAGGAATACATCAAGTACCATGAAGAACCATGTTTACATGGTATCACCAAAAGAAAACGGTAATTCTCTAAAAAACAAACTTAAAATTATAGAATATTGCTATTTCAGTCAGTTCAGTTCAGTCTCTCAGTCGTGTCCAACTCTTTGCGACCTCATGAACCGCAGCACGCCAGGCCTCCCTGTCCATCACCAACTCCCAGAGTCCACCCAAACCTATGTCAAATTGAGTCGGTGATGCCATCCAATCATTTCATCCTCTGTCGTCCCCTTCTCCTCCTTCCCTCAATCTTTCCCAGCATCAGGGTCTTTTCCAGTGAGTCAACTCTTCACATGAGGTAGCCAAAGTATTGGAGTTTCAGCTTCAGCACCAGTCCTTCCAAATGAACACCCAGAACTGATCTCATTTAGGATGGACTGGTTGGATCTCCTCACAGTACAAGGGACTCTCGAGAGTCTTCTCCAACACCACAGTTCAAAAGCATCAATTCTTCTGCGCTCAGCTTTCTTTATAGTCCAACTCTCACACCCGTACATGACCACTGGAGAAACCATAGCCTTGACTAGATGGACTTTTGTTGGCAAAGTAATGTCTCTGCTTTTTAATATGCTGTCTAAGTTGGTCATAATTTTCCTTCCAAGGGGTAAGCGTCTTTTAATTTCATGGCTGCAATCACCATCTGCAGTGATTTTGGAGCCCAGAAAAAGTAATACTGCTATTTAATGATAAAAAACTCAAAATAGCTGTTATGAAGAACCTCAGTGAGCTACAAGAAAATTCAGAAAGTTAATTGAATGAACCCAGAAATAAAAATGATGAAAAGAATGGATACTTTACCAAGAAGATTGAAACTCTAAAAAGGAACCAAGCAGAAATTCTCAATAAATGAGATAAAGAATGCATTAGAAAGCAATGGAAATAGAACAGACAATATGGAAGAGAGAATTAGTGAGCTCAAAGACAGAAATCTAGAAATGATACAAGTAGAAGAAGAAAGAAGAATAAGATATTTAAAAAATGAGGGAAAAGTTTCTCTGACTCTGTTTTTTTCCTCTGATTCTTTTACGAAGGGCAACATTAGGGTAATTGGTATTCTTGAATGAGAGAGGGAGAACAGAGCAGAGAGCTTATTAAAAAAAAAAAAAGCTGAAAACTTCCCAAGTCTGGGGAAGAAACTGAATATACAAGTCCATGAGGCTAAGAAAACACCTAATTACATCAATGCAAAATGATCTTCTTCAAGACATATTAAAACTGTCAAAAGTCAATGACAAAGAAACAATCATAAAGGCACTAGGGAGGAAAAAAGAAGTGGCAACCTACAAAGGAACTCCTACTAGACTATTAACAGATTTCTCAGCAGAAACTCTATCCAGCAAAGTTATCATTCAGATATGAAGAACAAATAAAACTTTTACAAACAAGCAAAAGCTGAGGGAGTTCATCAAAACTAGACTTACAGTAAATGTTGAAAAGAGCGCTCTTACCTACATCACAAGGCAAGAGTGGCCACTGATGAATGAATGAAGAAAGAAGTTGCAGGATAGATAGATAGATAGATTGGTTGATTGATTGATAGGTAATGGGATATAGTTAGCCATAAAAGGTAATGAAACTTGCCACTTACAACAACATGGATGGGCCTAATGGATGTTATGCTAAGTTAAATAAGACAGAAACACTATTACCTCGTGATTTCCCTTATGTGGAATTTAAAAAACAAGACAAAAAGAAACTCATAGATACAGAAAACAAGCTGATGGTTGTCAGAGGGGAGGGGGTTTGGTGAGTGAAACAGGTGAAGAGGATTAAGAGGTACAAACTTCCAGATATAAAACAAATAAGTCATGAAAATGTAATGTACAGCATAGGGAATATATTCAATAATATTTTAATAATTTTTATGGTAACAGAGAACTAGACTTATTGACGGGATCATTTCAAAATGGATATAAATAAATCACTATGATGTACACCTCAAACTATTATGATATTGTATGTCAGTTATACTGCATAAAATAGATATTTCAGTGCAAGTTTTAAAATGTCAACAGTCTAATGTCTTTCATCTTTCATCAACCATAGTTGAATGTAATCCCTATATTATTTATTGCTATTTATATAATGTTCCTCTATGATTCCAACAGATTTTTAGTGTGGCCTTAGAATTGAAATTTTCCATGGTCATTCATGCTTAAGGCACAGTCAACAGCACAGTCCAGTAGAAATGCAATGTAAACAACATAGGTAATTTAAAATTTCCCAATAGTTATATTAAAAAAACTTTTTAAAAATCAATTAAATGTATTTTAATAGTATATTCTGTTTAACCCAATATATCAAAAATGTTATCATTCAACATATGATCAATATAAAGAATATTAATGGAATATTTTATTTTTATTTTTTCCCATTTATTTTTATTAGTTGGAGGCTAATTACTTTACAATATTGTAGTGGTTTTTGCCATACACTGACATGAATCAGCCATGGATTTATATGTATTCCCCATCCCGATCCCCCCTCCCACGTCCCTCTCCACCCAATCCCTCTGGGTCTTCCCAGTGCACCAGCCCTGAGCACTTGTCTTGCAATAAGTTTTCAAACTCTGTTATGTATTTTACACTTAGACACAACTATACATTTCAGGATTACAGTAGCCACAAGTGGCAACAATGCTGGACTATACAGTATAGAACATCATGGTAATGTCCTATTTATGACCTCATTTGATCCTTACAAATCTATTAAAGCAAGTTGTTGTTGTTTAGTGGCTAAGTTGTGTCTGACTCTTTGTGACTCTATGGACTGTGTAGCTTGCCAGATTCCTCTGTCTATGGGATTTCCCAGGCAAGAATACTGGAGTGGGTTGCCATGCCCTCCTCCAGGGGGTCTTCTCAACCCAGGGATTGAACCCATATTTCCTGCATTGGCAGATGGATTCTTCACTGCTGAGCCACCAGGGAAGCAGCCCATTAAAGCAAGTAGGATAGATACTATCTTTCACATTTTACCAAAAGTGAAACTGAGGACCAGAAAGTTTTTAGAGTTTTTCAAGATCATATAGTGCTAGGTTCAGCTAGAATATGAAATGACAGTCCATTGTTTACAGCATCTGTCAATGATGTAATACTAAGTATTATTACTGAGTTGAATGTGGAAGAATTGGTGCTTTTGAACTGTGGTGTTGGAGAAGAGTCTTGAGAGTCCCTTGGACTGCAAGGAGATCAAATCAGTCAATCCTAAAGGAAGTCAGTCCTGAATATTCATTGGAAGGACTGATGCTGAAGCTGCAACTCCAATACTTTGGCTACCTGATGTAAAGAACCGACTCATTGGAGAAGACCCTGATGCTGGGAAAGATTGAAGGCAGGAGGAGAAGGGGATGACAAAGCATAAGATGGCTGGATGGCATCACTGACTCGATGGGCATGAGTTTGAGCAAGAACTCCAGAAGTCGGTGATGGACAGAGAAGCCTGGCATGCTGCAGTCCACGGGGTTGCAAGGAGTCAGACACAACGGAGCAACTGAACTGACTCAAGTATTATTAAGGTGTGGTAGCCATGTAAATATGCCACTCAGATTTCATGATACAAGGAGCATAATTGATTGATGGCTCCAACTGTGATCCTTCTGGGTTCACCAGTGCATTTATGATGGGGCAGTGCTTTTCCTGTGAGCTGCTTTCAACCAGTGACTAAGTATTATGGGCATACTTAAAGCAAGATTCTTGAGAAGCACAAGGCTTCTTCAATGGAGACATTGGCTTGAGGATTCCCCATTGGCCTAGCTGAACTGCTGTAACAACTATGCTACAGCTGAAGACTCTTCTCATCCAATCTCCTTTCCTTATTTCTATTCTTTCACAAGTGTCAGACATGAATTGTGATCTGAAGCCTCTCCCCTCCTCCTGTTCCCAGTAAATTTCTTGTCCATGTAATCTTATTATGGTATCAGCTTTTGAACATATCTGAACTAACACATGAGGCAAATAGTGGTACCAGAATATGTCACATAGCTTGAAGGAATTATCTGGTTAATAGGATGACTAAAAACTAATACAAAATCATATAGCCAAATAGCCAACTATATACACATAAATAAATATCTATGATGATTTTGGAGGAAAAGTGATAGCTGCATCAGATTTTAAGTAGTATTTGGAATGTTTAACTAAAGATAAATTTCTTTTCTGCTTTATATGATATTACTTTAAGACAATCTTATAACTGAAGAGTATTAACATTTATATAATTAGATGGTATTTGAGATACACTCTGACCACTCTCTGTGTAAAGTGTGCAAGTTGTGCGCTGGGCCTTTTCCCTTTCTCTGGAGTGAAAGTGAAAGTCGCTCAGTCATGTCAGATTCTTTGCAACCCCGTGGACTTACTCCATGGAATTCTCCAGGCCAGAATACTGGAGTGGGTAGCTTTTCCCTCCAGGGGATCTTCCCAACCCAGTGATCGAACCCAGGTCTCTGACATTGCAGCCAGATTCTTTACCAGCTGAGCCACAAGGGAAGCTCAAGAATACTGGAGTGGGTAGCCTACCCCTTCTCGAGCAGATCTTTCCGACCCAGGAATCAGAATAGGGTCTCCTGCATCACAGGCGGATAGTTTACCAGCTGAGCTATGACGGAGGGAGGTATTTTATGCACACCCATAGTTTAAGTGACTGTCTACCATGTTGATAAGTTGTAATTCTAGCTCAGACCTTTCTCTTGAACTCTAAATCCATATGTATATCTCCAACAGTAGGTTGAACATCTTCAGATAAATGTTACATAGCATCTCAAATTCACTCAAAACTGACATCATCATATTCTCTGAAAAGGCTTCTCTGCTACTTTTCCTTGTCTTAGAATATGATGCCACTAACAGCCCAGTCACTAAAAGCCAGAATGTAAGTAGACTGGCATTCCCATCCCTTTTACACCTTATATCCAATCCAACATGGGTTTTGCTTCTGAAATATTTCTTGAAGGTGTCCCCTTTCCTTTACCCTCCTTTCAAAGTCCTACTTGACAGCATTTCTCGTTGGACTACTTCAATAATATAAATTGTTTTCCTGATTCGATTTTCTCAGATCTTTGCCTAATTGCCTCTTTCTCATCTATCATTTAGTGAGTGTTTTGCTTGACTTGACATGTCTTGCCAATCACTTTCTCTTTTATTTTATCATAGCACCTTTGGCCACTTTATACATTGTTGCTCACTTATATATGTATTTATATCAGTGTTTAGTGTAAGTTCCAGAAGAGTAGGAACATCATCTATTTTTTAAAAACACTTTTCCTCAACACATAAAGGTTCTGGAATGTATAATATACTTAATTTGTGTTGTTGATAAAAAGACAGACTGAACACCAAGTAAATGTATGAATAAATACTCAATATAGCAAAAATTGCTTTTGTTGACAGAGTAATTTTACACTTACATTACCAGATTTCCTCACCTACTGAGGAAATACACCTTCTGAGTATATTTTCAAATTCTGGAAAATATCCATTTAGATATAATAGAGGTGTTCTTGAAAAGATTCATATGTTTGATACTGTGTTGATGTATGTTAGAGTCTTGAGGGAAGAGCTAGCAAAAAAAAAAAAAACTTTCCCATAGGTGTCCTGAACCTGTTGAAACATAAGAGTTAGAAGTTGGGAGTCTAAAATATTGAATTATTGCTTGTACCACTGAGATATGTGACTTACATCTGTGGGCAAGTGGCTTCCTAATACTCATCTTTAAAATAAAATTAGCAACCCAGTCACCAATAGCAACAGACTGAGGCAAACTTCCTCCAGCAGAGACGGAGCCTGCACCTATAAATTTTAAAGCATGAAGTTGTAGAGAACACTTAGGCATTTGCCATTTGGACAGTAGTTCTCAAAGTGTGCATCCCTAACAGTCCACCTGAGTACAAGCATCGTTGGTATCATCAGAATTTGTAGAAATACTAAAATTCAGACTCCAACCTAGAATTAAAAAAAAAAAAAAAAAAGCTAAGGTCCAGAAATTTGTTTCATTGCACCATCCAGTGATCCTGATGCACACATGGGTTGAGAATCACAAACCTAAAACTTAAGCGAAAAGAAGGTCTCCTTTTATTTCTTAGGACTAAGCTTACCTCTTGGCCAAGACCAGTTTGTTACTTGGGTGAGTCAAGCATGGGCATAAAATTGAAACAAGCAGTTATTCTCATGGTGTTCACATATTACAGTACTTCTGTTGTTAAATAGAGAGCCCTGTTGAGGACACTCCATTGTCTCATTTAGCAGAGTGCTAATTTCAATTCAATTAATTAATAATATATTGATAATATAGAACTTTGATAGATTTTAAAGGTAGTTTTATTGAAATGTGTTTAAATTTTTACAAAACTGGCAAAAATCAAGCAGCTAGGATTGCAATTACCTTAACCCTTTATGTTAACATCTTGTTTCTGAATGTGGTTTTCTATAATTAAATTAGGAATCAGAGAATTTTAGAACTGTGTGATACTTTAGAGATCATCTAATGAAAAGCCAGACTTTGAAGGAAAAGTATTACCAATAAATAGAATAATATCTAGTCTAATAACATTTAGGATATGCAGAGAAGGTGACCCCTAGGATATGTGTACTTATTTCACATTGCTTGATTTACTTATGTAAATTTTCCATTTAAATACTTGGAGGTTCATCTCTGACTCTTTTAAGTCTCCTTTTAAAATGTAACACATCTCCTCTATGACCCACATCCCATAATATTAGAAATAAAAGCAAAAATAAACAAATGGGACCTAATGAAACTTAAAAGCTTTTGCACAACAAAGGAAACTATAAGCAAGGTGAAAAGACAGCCCTCAGATTGGGAAAAAATAATAGCAAACGAAGCAACAGGCAAAGGATTAATCTCAAAAATATACAAGCAACTCCTCCAGCTCAACTCCAGAAAAATAAATGACCCAATCAAAAAATGGGCCAAAGAACTAAACAGACATTTCTCCAAAGAAGACATACAGATGGCTAAAAAACACATGAAAAGATGCTCAACATCACTCATTATCAGAGAAATGCAAATCAAAACCACAATGAGGTACCGTTACACGCCAGTCAGGATGGCTGCTATCCAAAAGTCTACCAGCAATAAATGCTGGAGAGGGTGTAGAGAAAAGGGAACCCTCTTACACTGTTGGTGGGAATGCAAACTAGTACAGCCGCTATGGAAAACAGTGTGGAGATTTCTTTTAAAACTGGAAATAGAACTGCCATATGACCCAGCAATCCCACTTCTGGGCATACACACCGAGGAAACCAGATCTGAAAGAGACACGTGCACCCCAATGTTCATCGCAGCACTGTTTATCATAGCCAGGACATGGAAGCAACCTAGATGCCCATTGACAGACGAATGGATAAGGAAGCTGTGGTACATATACACCATGGAATATTACTCAGCCATTAAAAAGAATTCATTTGAATCAGTTCTAATGAGATGGATGAAACTGGAGCCCATTATACAGAGTGAAGTAAGCCAGAAAGATAAAGACCATTAGAGTATACTAACACATATATATGGAATTTAGAAAGATGGTAACGATAACCCTATATGCAAAACAGAAAAAGAGACACAGATGTATAGAACAGACTTGTGGACTCTGTGGGAGAAGGCGAGGGTGGGATGTTTCAAAAGAACAGCATCGAAACATGTATATTATCTAGGGTGAAACATATCACCAGCCCAGGTTGGATGCATGAGACAAGTGCTCGGACCTGGTCAACAGGGAAGACCCAGAGGGATCGGGTGGAGAGGGAGGTGGGAGGGGGGATCGGGATGGGGAACACATGTAAATCCATGGCTGATTCATGTCAATGTATGACAAAACCCACTACAATATTGTAAAGTAATTAGCTTCCAACTAATAAAAAAAAAAGATAAAAAAATTAAAAATAAATTAATTAAAAAAATAAAAATGGGGGGATAATAAACACACATGAATATTAACACTCTGTAGGTTGTGGGATCATAAGTAATTATAATTTCTTACTTGGCTATAATAAATGTGAATTTTTGTGCAATAAAAATAACAAAAACTTTTCTTTAAAAAATGTAACACATCTAGATGGACTATAAGAAAATGTATTATTGATTCTTGACATATTTGTATGATTTGGTTGATCAAATTATTTTTCTCCTAGAACATATCAATTAATAAAGCCAATCTGAGGAAATACATCTAATATTTATGGAGCATATTGTGAAAGATACTATGCTATGAATAGTAATTGTAAAATCAGGAGAGGAAAGATGTTTCCATTGATGATGGACCTATTTGTGGAAGCAAATAGAGCATCCAGAGAGCAGCAAGAAGGTACTAAATACCTTTCGGGCAAGGAAGAGGGAGGCAGAAAAAGAAGTTCTCAGTGGTGCAACATGACTGCTTTGAATGAAATTTAGATATCCATTATCAGAGGGATGGTTAAATCAATTGTGATGTATCCATACAAGGGCATATCATGTAGCCATCAAAAAATTGACACAGCTCTCTACTTATATTAATAATCCTTATGTTGGTTTTAAGTAAAGAAGCAATGCATTATACTCTCTTGAAATTCATTTAAAAAACAATATAACTATGTATAGAAAATGCCAATAAATATTTTCAAGAAACTTTAGCAACAGTTACAAGAAGCAAGGGAAAGAGCAGCATGACCAGTGAGGACTGACTACCAAGGATAAGAGAAAATTATATGTGTCCCAGTGGATAGAGCATAAATGGGTGATAATAATCTAAACCATATTTCTTCCCACTCTGCCTTGGCCTACCAAGATTTATAAATTATTTGGGGTAAAGGGGTAGAAAAGGGATGCTGGTATTAATATGTAACTTAATGATTTTACTCAGTCCAGGTTTGCAAGGCCAGAAACTCAGTAGTGATTCTGCCTAGAAGATAACTAGATCTTGGAGAATAGCTTATATTTCCCAAATTCACAAAAATGCACCAAATCTGAGACACAAAATAGAATAACAATTTAAAATTTTACTTTTAAAATATAACTGCTACATGGGCTGGAATGTTCAGTCAGTACATTCTCTTCTCTATTGTAAAGTTTACATGGGATGATAATCAGATTATAACCACGTGATTTAATACAACTGGAGAGTGAGCTGATTGATTTTCATGGCTGCTATCAACCAGCTGGGAGAATAATGTACTACTCATCTTCACAGAAGGGGTCACATTGCTGACGAAATGTTGATGTCAGTTCACCAAGACCTCTTCTCCTGGATTGTGCCTCCATAATAATCTTTTCCAACAAAGCTATTTCAAAATCAACCACTCTGTTTCTATCATCAGAATCTTTAGGTTAGTCAATACCATTGATTAGGCTGCAATCTAGTGCTTGCTTCTATATTTTGTCCTGAAAGACACTCTTTCTTTCATGATATTTGTGTATAACAGCTCATCCATTGTGTGTTGCCTTTATTTAGTGTAAGTTACAATTGTAAAGGGGCCTCACCGATACTCCCAAAACCACTTGCATTGTAGTATGTAAGTTAGTTTATACCTAAGCATATATATATTTAAAATATTTAATATATTTATAAATATATATTAAACTATACTCCAATAGAATAATTTTTAAAAAAGATTTCCATGTGAATTTAAAAAAACCCAGAAGCTTATGCATTGAAACATAATGGTGGTTATCTCTGGGCTTTAGGATCATGTGTTGTTCTTAATTTAGTCTTTATGTTTCTTGAAATTTATAACTTTCAGTAGTGAAAATTCAGTTCTTATGATACAAGAAAAATGTTTTACAATATTCAGTTGCATTACAATAGACTCTTCAACGGTATGGAGTCACAAACCTTCGACTTTCATATTTCTTCCATTAATGTTTCTAAACCTCCTGACCCTGTTTCTCTATCAGATGAATTAATCCAGCTCAGATCAAAATGGGGAAGTGGATTTAGTTTAACCACTAGCAACTTTTTTTCTACCCCCTTTCTTTCCCTTCAATATTCCCAGGCCTTCTATACTACCATGTTGTATTTCTTCTGTAAAAGAGTATGATGATAATGATAATGTTGATAAATGCAATAATAATTGCAGTAGCAATCAAAGCAAAATTAGAATTTTATCTAGTGCTGACAGTGTATTAAGCACATTAGCTATGTAACTGTTTTTGGACCCATATAGCTCTTTCAGGTAGGTCTTATCAGTGTTATTTTATAGTTAAGAAAACTGAGTTTCAATAATTTAATGGAAGTACTATATAGATGGTAAGCAGCAGAAACATGATTTAAATCTAGTTTTGCTAGAAGCAAAACTCCATGATGGCAAAATTTTTTCTACATTGCCTTCACTGAATTATCATGATTCAATGAAAAACAGACGTCCCAAGACATTTGCACCCTTCCTCTAGATAATCTCACTACTTAGAGCTACCTGCATCTTTCTTTACCTCAATTACCATAGGAGAGGTAGGTTCCTAGGTCATTTCATTACTATTTACCTCCTGCCTCCATCCTGTTTTCTACATCTCCTAGTTTGTACCAGTATCACACTACTTCTTCCCACACTGAATCCACTTACCATATTGTCCAGCAACTCACAAACTATCATTTAAACTTTTAAAGTAAAAACATTTTGTCCTCAAAATTTTATTTCTTGATTTTTATTGTGGTAAAATATATGTAACATGAAATTTACCATTTCGATCATTGTAATGGTATAATTCAGCAGCACTAAGTATAAAGAGATGGGAATACCAGACCACCTTACCTGTCTCCTGAGAAATCTGTATGCAGGTCAAGATGCAACAGTTAAAACCGGACATGGAACAATAGACTGGTTCCAAATTGGGAAAGGTGTACATCAAGGCTGTATATTGTCTCCCTGCTTATTTAACTTATGCAGAGTACATCATGCAAAATGCCAGGCTGGATGAAGCACAAGCTGGAATCAAGACTGTCGGGAAAAATATCAATAACCTCAAATATGCAAATGATACCACGTTATGGCAGAAGGCAAAGAACTAAAGAGCCTCTTGAGGAAAGTGAAAGAGGAAAGTGAAAAAGTTGGCTTGAAACTCAACATTCAGAAAACTAAGATCATGGTATCTGGTCCCATCACTTCATGGCAAATAGATGGGGAAACAATGGAAACAGTAATGGAACTTATTTTCTTGGGCTCCAAAATCACTGCAGATGGTGACTGCAGCCATGAAATTAAAAGACTCTTACTCCTTGGAAGAAAAGCTATGACCAATCTAGACAGCATATAAAAAAGAGACATTACTTTGCCAACAAATGTCCATCTAGTCAAAGCTCTGGTTTTTCCAGTAGTTACATATGGATGTGAGAGTTGGACTATAAAGAAGGCAGGAGGGGGGATCGGGATGGGGAAGACATGTAAATCCATGGCTGATTCATGTCAATGTATGGCAAAAACCATTACAATATTGTAAAGTAATTAGCCTATAACTAATAAAAATAAAAAGAAAAGAAAGCTGAATGCCGTAGAATTGATGCTTTTGAACTGTGGTATTGGAGAAAACTCTTGAGAGTCCCTTGGACTACAAAGAGATCCAACTAGTCAATCCTAAAGGAAATCAGTCCCAAATATTCACTGCAGGGCTGATGCTGAAGCTGAAACTCCAATACTTTGGCCACCTGATGCGAAGAACTGACTAGTCATTGGAAAAGACCCTGATACTGGGAAAAATTTAAAGGTGGGAGGATGAGATGGTTGGACGACATCACCGACTTGATGGACATGACTTTGAGTAACTTCCAGGAGTTTGTGATGGACAGGGAAGCCTGCCGTGCTGCGGTACATGGGGTCACAAAGAGTCGGACATGACTGAGTGACTGAACTGAACTGAAGTACATGCATATTTGTTGTATAACCATCACTATAAAACCACCACCATCCATTTCCATAATTTTCATCTTCCCAACTAAAATTCTGTATCCAATAAACAATATGTCCCCTTTTGCCCTTCGCTAGTCCCTGGTAACCTGTAATATACAATGTGTCTCTGTGAATTTGATTATTCTAAATATCCCATATGACTGGACACATACTATATTTGACCTTTTGTGTATAGTTTCATTTACAATGTTTTCAAGATTTATTCTTGTTATAATAACTATCAGAATTTTCTCCCATTCTATGTATATATCACATTTTGTTTATCCATTCATCTGTTATGTACATTTAGGTTATCTACAAGTTTGGCTATTGTGACTAATGCTGCTATGAACAATGGTATACAATGCCTACTCAAGCCCTTGTTTTCAAATCTTTTGACTATATACCTATAAGTAGAATTGTTGGATCATATGTTAATCCTAAATTTATTTTTTGGGGGAAACCTTGTGCTATTTTCCACAGTGGTGTACCATTTTACATTCCCTTAGCAATGCACAGCGTTCCAACTTCTCCATATCCTTAAAAACACTTACATTATGTTCTGGGTTGTTTTTGTACTGGTTATCCAAATGGATGTGAGGTTAATCTCAGTATGGATTTGACTTGTATTTCCCTAATGATTAGTGACAGAGACAGGGAGGCCTGGCATGCTGCAGTCCATGGGGTGGCAAAGAGTCAGATAAGACATGGGTGACTGAACAACAACAACAAATGGTTAGTGAATGGGCTTTCTTGGTGACTCAGTGAACTTGCCTGCCAAAGCAGGAGACCTGGGTTTGATCCCAACCTGGGTTCAATCCCTGAGTTGTGAAGATTTCCTGGAGAAGGAAATAGCAACCCACTCCAGTATTCTTGCCTGGGAAATCCCATGGATAGAGGAGCCTGTTGGGCTATATAGTCCATGGGGTCACAAAGAGTTAGGCATGACTTAGTAACTGAGAATACACACAATGATTAGTGATATTGAGCATCTTTTCATGTGCTTATTGGCTATTTGTATATCTTCTTTGGGGCTTTCCAGGTGGTGCGCAGTAAAGAACCCACTTGCCAAGGCAGGTAGATGTAAGAGACGTGGGTTCGATCCCTGGGTCGGGAAGGTCCCCTGGAGGAGGGCATGGAAACCCACTCCAGTATTCTTTCCTGGGGAATCTCATGGAAAGAGGAACCTGGTAGAAAATGTCTATTAAAGGATTCTATTTTTAAATCAGTTATTTGTTTTCTTGTTGTTGAGTTGTAGGTGTTCTTTAATATATTTTGAATATTAATCCCTTATAAATACATGATTTGCAAATATCAATACTAAAACATTCACCTTGCCTCATTTATTTCAATCTTTAGCATCTTATCTTTGTTTTACCCACTATCGCTCCCCAAGTCTATTCATCCCTACTCACCCAACTTACTTACATTCACTGCCATCTCTATAGTCTAGCCTTTGTAAAAATTTTTAACCTCGATGTAGCACCTGGGTAAAATAAGAGGTGAAATCAACCCTAAATATTCATTGGAAGAACTGATGCTGAAGCTCCAATACTTTGGCCACCTGATGAAAAGAACCGACTCATTGGAAAAGACCCCGATGCTGGGAAAGATTGAGGGTTTGAGGATAAGGGGACGACAGAGGATGAGATGGTGGATGGCATCATTGACTCAATGGACATGAGTTTGAGCAGATTCCAGGAGATAGTGAAGGACAGGGAAGCCTGCCGTGCTGCACTTCATGGGGTCATAGAGCGTTAGACATGACTGAACGACTAAATGACATCACAAAATAGGAAAGATCTCATTCAGACTACCCATAAATCATAGACTGAGATTGCTCATACTGTATCAAAGCAACTGGTTTTATCTCAATCAGCATTATTAATTAGGGCTTTTATGTTGTCTTTTTTACCTTGAAGCTTCGTTTATAAAGATCACATATGAAATCACCTAAAATACAGGATAAAAAAAATGAGGAAGTCTTACATTTTATTTTTGGGGAAAGAGGCAAGGATGTTAAAGCAACATAGCAAATGATTTAGAACTCTTTCACCCTAACAAAACCTATTGGTGTAATGAGACTGCAAGAAGCTTACTAGATTTTGTGAATACATATTCTGTTATCTGCAAAAGTGGGAAAGTTTGGCTTCTGTTTCCTTTGCCTTGATTCTTTTAGTTATTATTGCCTCATTATACAGTCATTTGTACAACGGTTTGGCAGACATTTACTGTTGCATAAATTAAACTCATGGAGTCTCATTTTGCCAACAGGTCCTTATGAAAATATTAGCAACATTTTTATTTGAGTATCAAAGTTTGCCAACCATTAAACTGATTGATTTTTCATTACACAATTCAATAGAAGAGGCAATCTTCAGTCTGTATGCAGCATTATTCTGGGGAAAAGACTCACCATTGAAAAATCCTTCCTGCTTATACTTTAAAAATGATATCCTTTTCACAGGAGAGCCTCATGTTTGAAAGCTATCTTTATATATATGAATTGTTCCATTAATATGCTTGGTACAGGTATAGCATGGAATTCACCTTACCACAAAGAAAGAGCCTTTCTATTTTGTAGTAGCAACACTAGCTTTTTGATTGAATTATATTTTAATCTCTCTCAGAAAGAACCTATTGTTCATGCAATGTAGACTGTGACCCTGAAGAAAATGATTAAATTAACTATCTTGTGAAAATAAGAACCTTTTTTCAGGACTAACAGGTCTCAGCAGCTATGTTGTATTTCCTACACAAATCTTTAAAGTGGATCATGAACTTCTTTTGTAAGCACACCTCTTGTGGAAATAGTCTAGGCTAAATTGTAGGTTTCTTTATCCTTTGGTTATGCCTCTAAAAATGTCAACAAAGATACCAATCCATGCCAACTACTGCTGGACCAGCTGTTAGTTGGTTAGGAATGAGAGAGCAACCTTTATATTGGTCTATTTATTTGGAACAAAAAAGAAAGATGGAAATGTCCACAGTCACATCCTTGTTTCATTAAAACAGATGTGTATCTGTTGCTTGTATGTCACATAATCCCTGAACAATACAAGAATTAAAATTTTCTTTGTTTGAAAACATCATCACAAATGTCAAAAAGACAGAAATGTCCAGCAGTAGGAAACTAAATGAAGTTGTAAAAAATCTCCTTCCTCTAAATATTAAAGATACATGACTTCTCAGAAGACAAAAAAGTGATCGATGAAGGGAAAAAAAAAAATAAAGGATATCTGTTGAAAATGGAACCCTGAAAGAAAAGTTTTCAAGTCCCCTCCCCCTTTTTTAAATTAATTAATTGATTTTGCTTTACAACATTGTATTGGTTTTGCCATATATTGACTTGAATCCACCATGGGTGTACATGTGTTCCCCATCCCGAAACCCCTCCCACCTCCCTCCCCATCCCATCGCTCTGGGTCATCCCAGTGCACCAGCCCCGAGCATCCTGTATCATGCATTGAAGCTGGACTGGTGATTCGTTTCACATATGATAATTAACACATTTCAGTGCCATTCTCCCAAATCATCCCACCCTCGCCCTCTCCCACAGAGTCCAAAAGACTGTTAACAATACATCTGTGTCTCTTTTGCTGTCTCGCATATAGGGTTATCATTACCATCTTTCTAAATTCCATATATATGCGTTAGTATACTGTATGGTGTTTTTCTTTTTGGCTTACTTCACTCTGTATAATAGGCTCCAGCTTCATCCACCTCATTAGAATTGATTCAAATGTATTTTTTAATGGCTTAGTAATATTCCATTGTGTATATGTACCACAGCTTTCTTATCCATTCATCTGCTGATGGACATCTAGGTTGCTTCCATGTCCTGGCTAGTATAAACAGTGCTGCGATGAACATTGGGGTACACATGTCTCTTTCAATTCTGGTTTCCCCGGCTTATATGCCCAGCATGGGGATTGTTGGATCATATGGCAGTTCTATTTCCAGTTTTTTAAGGAATCTCCACGCTGTTCTCCATAGTGGCTGTACTAGTTTGCATTCCCACCGACAGTGTAAGAGGGTTCCCTTTTCTCCACACCCTCTCCAGCATTTATTGCTTGTAGACTTTTGGATAGCAGCCATTCTGACTGGCGTGTAATGGTAACTCATTGTGGTTTTGGTTTGCATTTCTCTGATAATGAGTGATGTTGAGCAACTTTTCATGTGCTTGTTAGCCATCTGTATGTCTTCTTTGGAGAAATGTCTGTTTAGTTCTTTGGCCCAGGTTTTGATTGGGTCTTTTGTTTCTCTGGAATCGAGCTGCAGGTGTTGCTTGTATATTTTTGAGATTAATTCTTTGTCTGTTGCTTCAATTGCTATTATTTTCTCCCATTCTGAGGGCTGTCTTTTCACCTTGCATATAGTTTCCTTTGTTGTGCAGAAGTTTTTAATTTTAATTAGGTCCCATTTGTTTATTTTTGTTTTTATTTCCAATATTCTGGGAGGTGGGTCATAGAGGATCCTGCTGTGATTTATGTCGGAGAGTGTTTTGCCTGTGTTTTCCTCTAAGAGTTTTATAGTTACTGGTCTTACATTTAGATCTTTAATTCATTTTGAGTTTATTTTTGTGTATGATGTTAGAAAGTGTTCTAGTTTCATTCTTTTACAAATGGTTGACCAGTTTTCCCAGCCCCACTTGTTAAAGAGATTGTCTTTTCTCCACTGTATATTCTTGCCTCCTTTGCCAAAGATAAGTTGTCCATATATATGTGGATTTATCTCTTGACTTTCTATTTTGTTCCCTTGATCTATGTTTCTGTTTTTGTGCCAGTACCACACTGTCTTGATGGCTGTGGCTTTGTAGTAGAGACTGAAGTCAGGCAGGTTGATTCCTCCAGTTCCAGTCTTCTTTCTCAAGATTGTTTTAGCTATTCGAGGTTTTTTGTATTTCCATACAAATTGTGAAATTATTTGTTCTAGTTCTCTGAAAAATACCGTTGGTAGCTTGATAGGGATTGCATTGAATCTATAGATTGCTTTGGGTAGTATACTCATTTTCACTATATTGATTCTTCCAATCCATGAACACGGTATATTTCTCCATCTGTGTCCTCTTTGATTTCCTGAAAGAAAAGTTAGAAGTTTAGCTTGTATAATAAATATCACAAGGTGAGAAATCACAAAGTGATGAAAGTGAGAAATTGATGCTCATACGCTTGCTAAGTTAGTAGCCTTGAACCTCTAAAAATGGTATTAAGAGAGCATCAAAGAAACATTGAATTACTTGTAGATCTTGAAAAATCTATCAAGCCAATAGACATGGTATACTTTCAGATATTGTGGGCTGAAGATCAATGGCTAACTCTAGAGTTAAGATCTTGCCATATGCACTGAAGGGAACTTTCTGAAATGACTGCGATAAAAAGTGGAAAGTCTGGGCTTAAGGTGCTCATGCATGCTTTCAAAGAACACTAGACTGATTACAAATGACAGAGATACAGTTCAGATCATTAAAATAAGATCAACAGTCACATAATTAAGAATATGAAAGAAGGATTATGATGAAAGATTAATATCATTTCAGTTATCCTTCATGTAGAATAAGCCAAATCATAAAACTTCAGGTGGTATTTATTTTGAGTTATGTCCACCTCTCTACTTCTCCAAGTTTAGCCTGTGACAAGTTGCTCCCAAGATCTATAATTAAATTAAATGCTAATACTATTAATAATTATTTATTTAAAATCTTATTTTAAAATGATTAAGTGTATTTTAAGATAAAGATGAACATCTTTACAAAATAGTAATTTTAAACTCAAAAGCCGAGTAATGCACCTGGGAAGAATCCATTGGAGGGAGGAGACAGGATAGTGAAGTAGGATGACTTGAGTTCAACTTCCTCTCACAAAAACATCAAAATCAAACATACCTGCTGAACAACCATCAAAAAAGAGACTGGAACCTACAAAAAAGATATTCTACATCCAAAGGCAAGGAAAAAGCCACAAGGAGATGGTAGGTGGGGCACTCTCGTGATATAATCAAATTCCATACTCACTTGGTGGGCAACCTCAAACTAAAAAAATGTATATCACAGGGATTCTCCCACATAAGTAAGAGTTCTAAGTTCCGCATTGGGATTCTCAGCCTGGGGGGTCTAGCATCAGGAAGAGAATCCCCAGAATATTTGACTTTGAATACCAGTGAACTTCAAAGTTCAGGAGATCCACAAGACTGGGGGAAACAGAGATTCCACTCTTGGAGGGTGCACACCAGGTTTCTTGTGTACTGGAACCCAAGGCAAAGCAGTAACTTCATATAATCCTGGGCCAGGCCTACTTGCACATCTTGAGGTAGTGTGTCTTAGAGCTTAAGGGTCTCTTAGAGAAGCAGGGATCAGATGTGGGTCACTCTGGGGGCAAGGACACTGGTGGCAGAGACTCCAGGGAATATTCATTGCTGTGTGACCACCCAGAGGTCTCCATTTTGGCACTGAGACCTAGCCCCATGCAAGAGCTTTCAGGCTCCACTGCTGTGACATCTCAGAAATGAGAAAGTTATCATGAACGCCACAGAAATGCAAAGGATCATAAGAGACTCTATGCCAACAAGATGGACAACCTAAAAGAAATGTACAAATTATTAGAAAGGTACAATCTTCTAAGACTGAACCCAAAATAGAAAATATGAACAGACCTATATATTGCATAGGAACCTATAATGTTAGGTCCGTGAATCAAGGTAAATTGGAAGTCAAACAGGAGATGGCAAGAGTGAACATCAACATTTTAAGAATCAATGAACTTAAGATCTCTTTCTTCAAATCTCAGAACTGCATCAATTGTAGGCAGCACAGCTTTAATTATACTCAAGTTTGAAATGACAGGTAATACCCTTTGATCATACATTCATCCTATTCAAAAAATCTCTGCTGCAAAAAAGTCTATATGAACAAAATCTCTGCCTTATATCTATAACTCATTATCATGATGCAGGTGAAAAAAAGTCCTCAGAAAAGAAAAATTTCTAAGAAAATGAATAAAATATGTCTAAGTCTATATTTTTAATGAAAATTCATGAGATCAATGCCAGTAAAATTAGCTTTCCAAATTTTTAATATTAAAATTTATATGTATATATTAAAAGAATATTTATATTAATTACACCTATATGTTCACTACCAAAGATAAGTTGGTCTAAGTTTAAATGAAAGTAAATAAATAAATAAAATGGACGGGAATGGGCAAATTAGTTCAGATGACCATTATATCTACTACTGTGGGCAAGAATCCCTTAGAAGAAATGGAGTAGTCCCTCATAGTCAACAGAAGAGTCCAAAATGCAGTACTTGGGTGCAAGCTCAAAAACAAAATGATCTCGGTTCATTTCCAAGGCAAACCATTCAATATCATAATAATCCAAGTCTATGCCCCAACAACTGATGCCAGAGAAGATGAAGTTGATTGGTTCTATGAAGACCTACAAGATCTTCTAGAACTAACACCAAAAAAAAAAAAATGTCATTTTCATCAGAAGGGATTGGAATACAAAAGTAGATTCGAATCAGTTCTAATGAGATGGATAAAACTGGAGCCCATTATACAGAGTGAAGTAAGCCAGAGAGATAAACACCAATACAGTATACTAATGCATATATATGGAATTTAAAAAGATGGTAATGATAACCCTATATGCAAGACAGAAAAAGAGACACAGATGCATAGAACAGACTTTTGGACTCTATGGGAGAAGGCGAGAGTGGGATGATCTGAGAGAACAGCATCAAAACATGTATATTATCAAGTGTGAACCAGATCGCCAGTCCAGTCTGGATGCATAAGACAAGTGCTCAGGGCTGGTGCACTGGGATGACCAAGAGGGATGGGATGGGGAGGGAGGTGGGAGGGGTGTTCAGGATGGGGAACACATGTAAATCCATGGCTGATTTATGTATGGCAAAAATCACTACAATATTGTAATTAGCCCCCAACCAATAAAAATAAATGAAAAAAAAAGTAGATCATGAACTCCTTATTGCAAAATTCAGACTTACACTGAAGTAAGTAGAGAAAATCACTAGGCCATTCAGTAATGAACTAAATCAAATCCCTTATGGTTATACCACAGAAGTGTTCTTGAGTGTCCCCTGGACAGCAAAGAGACAAAACCAGTCAATCCAAAAGGAAATCAATCTTGAATATTTGGGGTTGGAAGGACTGATTCTGAAGCTGAAACTTCAATACTTTGGCCACCTGATGCAAAGAGCTGACTCATTGTAGAAGACCCTGATATGAGGAAAAGTTAAGGGCATGAGGAGAAAGTGGGTACAGAGGATGAGACGGTTGGATGGCATCATTGAGTCAATGGATAGGAGTTTGACCAAACTCCAAGAGATAGTGAAAGACAGGGAAGCCTGGCGTGGTGCAAACAAAATCACATGTATTGAACTTGAAACTTTTCTTTTCATTCTTTTTTTATTTTTTTTAATTTTTCCATTTATTTTTATTAGTTGAAGGCTAATTACTTTACAATTGGTTTGTGTCATACATTGACATGAATCAGCCATGGGTTTACATGTATTCCCCATCCCAATTCCCCCTCCCACCTCCCTGTCCACCTGATCCCTCTGGGTCTTCCCAGTGCACCAGCCCCGAGCACTTGTCTCGTGCATCCAACCTGGGCTGGTGATGTGTTTCACCCTATATAATATACATGTTTCAATGCTGTTCTCTTGAAACATCCCACCCTCACCTTCTCCCACGGAGTCCAATAGTCTGTTCTGCACATTTGTGTCTCTTTTTCTGTTTTGCATATAGGGTGATCGTTACCATCTTTCTAAATTCCATTTGATTTAAAACTTCCAGCAAACAAAAGTTCAGGACCAGATGGCTTCACAGGTAAATTCTATCAAGCATTTAGGGAAGAGTTAACACCTACACTTCTGAAACTATTTCAAAAGACTGCAAAGTAAGGAACACTCCCTAAGTCATTCTATGAGGTTATCATCACCCTGATACCAAAACTAGACAAAGACATTAAACACACACAAAGAAAATCACAGGCCAATATCACTGATGTACATAGACAAAAATATCTTCAACAATATTCTACCAAACACAATCCTACAACACATTAAAGGATCCTACAACATGATCTCTTGGCAAAACTCTGTTAGCCTTTGCCCTGCTTCATTTTGTATTCCAAGACCAAATTTGCATGTTACTCCAGGTATCTCTTGACTTCCTACTTTTGCATTCTAGTCCCCTATGATGAAAAGGACATCTTTTTCGGTGTTACTTCTAGCAGGTCTTGTAGGTGTTCATAAAATCGTTCAGCTTCAGCTCCTTCAACATTACTGGTTGGGGCATAGACTTGGATTACTGTGACATTAAATAGTTTACCTTGGAAACGACAGAAATCATTATTGTCATTTTTGAGATTTCACCCAAGTACTGCATTTCGGTATGCCAGCAAATTTGGAAAACTCAGCAGTGGCTACAGAACTGGAAAAGGTCAGTTTTCATTCCAATTCCAAAGAAAAGCAATGCCAAAGAATGTTCAAACTACCACACAATTGCACTCATCTCACACGCTAGTAAAGTAATGCTCAAAATTCTCCAAGCCAGGCTTCAACAGTACATGAACCATGAACTTCCAGATGTTGAAGCTGGTTTAGAAAAGGCAGAGAAACCAGAGATCAAATTGCCAACATCCGCTGGATCATCAAAAAAGAAGAGAGGTCCAGAAAAACATCTATTTCTGCTTTATTGATTATGCCAAAGCCTTTCACTGTGTGGATCACAACAAACTTTGGAGAATTCTTCAAGAGATGGGAATACTAGATCACCTGACCTGCCTCTTGAGAAATCTGTATGCAGGTCAGGAAGCAACAGTTCAAACCAGACATGGAACAGACTGGTTCCAAATCCGGAAAGGAGTACGTCAAGACTGCATATTGTCACCCTGCCTATTTAACTTATATGCAGAATATATCATGATAAACGCTGGGCTGGATGAAGCACAAGCTGGAATCAAGATTGCCAGGAGAAATATCAGTAACCTCAGATACGCAGATTGCACCAACCTTATGGCAGAAAGTGAAGAAGAACTAAAGAATCTCTTGATGAAAGTGAAAGAGGAGAGTGAAAATGTTGACTTAAAGCTCAACATTCAGAAATCTAAGACCATGGCATCTGGTCCCATCACTTCATGGCAAATAGATGGGGAAAAAGTGGAAACAGTAGCAGACTTTATTTTGGGGGACTCCAAATTCACTGCATATGGTGACTGCAGCCATGAAATTAAAAGACGCTTACTCCTTGGAAGGAAAGTTTTGACCAACCTAGACAGCATATTAAAAAGCAGAGACATTACTTTGCCAACAAAGGTCCATCTAGTCAAGGCTATGGTTTTTGCAGTAGTCATGTATGGATGTGAGAGTTGGACTGTGAAGAAAGCTGAACATCGAGGAATTGATGCTTTTGAACTGTGGTGTTGGAGAAGACTCTTGAGAGTCCCTTGGACTGCAAGGAGATCCAACAAGTCCATCGTAAAGGATATCAGTCCTGGATGTTCATTGGAAGGACTGATATTGAAGCTGAATCTCCAATACTTTGGCCACCTGATGTGAAGAACTGACTCATTGAAAAATCCCCTGATGCTGGGAAAGATTGAAGGCAGGAGAATGGGACTACAGAGGGTGAGATGGTTGGATGGCATCACCAATTCCATGGACATGAGTTTGGGTAGTCTCTGGAGGTTGGTGATGGACTGGGAGGCCTGGTGTGCTGCAGTCCATGGGGTCGTAAAGAGTCGGACAAGACTAAGCGACTGAACTGAACTGCATTCGGACTCTTGTTGACTATGAGGGCTACTCTTTCTTCGAAGGCATTCTTGCCCACAGTAGTAGATACAATTGTCATGTGAATTAAATTTGCCCATTCCTGCCCAGTTTAGTTCACTGATGCCTAAAATGTCGATGTTCACACTTGCCATCTCCTGTTTGACCACTTCCAATTTACCTTGATTTATGGACCTAAGATTCCAGGTTCCTATGCAGTATTGTACTTACAGCATCAGACTTTACTTCCGTCACCAGTCACATCCACAACTGGGCATTGTTTTTGCTGTGGCTCTGTCTCTTCATTCTTTCTGGAGTTATTTCTCCACACTTCTCCAGTAGCATATTGGGCACCTACTGACCTGGAGAGTTCATCTTTCAGGGTCATATCATTTTTCCTTTTCACACTGTTCATGGATTCTCAAAGCAAGAATACTAAAGTGGTTTGCTATTCCCTTCTCCAATGGACCACATTTTGTCAGAACACTCCAGCATGACCCGTCTGTCTTGAGTAGCCCTACAAGGCATGGCTCATAGTTTCATTGAGTTAGACAAGTCTGTGATCAGGTTGATTAGTTTTTGGTGACTGCAGTTTTTATTCTGTCCACACTCTGATGGATAAAGATAAGAGGATTATGGACCCTTCCTAATGGGAGAGACTGACTATGGGGGAAACTGTCTTATTCTGATGGGGCCGTGCTCAGTAAATCTTTAATCCAATTTTCTGTTGATTGGTGGGGCTGTGTTCCCTCCTTGTTGTTTGGCCTTAGACAAGACTATGGTTGAGGTAATGAAGATAGTGGGGACCTCCTTCAAAAGGTCCTGTGCATGCACTGCCATACTTAGTCCCTGATCCTGCAGCAGACCACCGCCAACCCACACCTCTGCCAAAGACTCCTGGACACACCATCAGTAGTTCAGTTCAGTTCAGTCGTTCAGTCGTGTCTGACTCTTTGCAACCCCATGGACTGCAGCACGCCAGGCCTCCCTATCCATCACCAACTCCCAGAGTTTACCCAAACTCATGTCCATTGAGTCAGTGATGACATCCAACCATCTCATCCTCTGTCTTCCCCTTCTCCTCCTGCCTTCAATCTTTCCCGGCATCGAGGTCTTTTCAAATAAGTCAGTTCTTAACATCAGGTGGCCAAAGAATTGGAGTTTCAACTTCAACATCAGTCCTTCCAATGAATATTCAGGATTGATTTCCTTTAGGATGGACTGGTTGGATCTCCTTGCAGTCCAAGAGATTCTCAACAGTCTTCTCCAACACCACAGTTCAAAAGCACCAGTTCTTTGGTGCTCAGCTTTCCTTATAATCCAACTCTCACATCCTTACATGACTACTGGAAAAACCATAGCCTTGACTAGACATACCTTTGCAAAGTAATGTCTCTGATTTTTAATATGCTGTCTAGGTTGGTCAAAACTTTCCTTCCAAGGAGTAAGCGTCTTTTAATTTCATGGCTACAGTCACCATATGCAGTGACTTTGGAGCCCCCCCCCCCAATAAAGTCTGCTACTGTTTCCACTGTTTCCCCATCTATTTGCCATGAAGTGATGGGACTGGATGCTTTCTCACTCTCTTCTTTCACTTTCATCAAGAGGATCTTTAGTTCTGCGCTTTCTGCCATAAGGGTAGTGTCATCTGCATATCTGAGGTTACTGATATTTCTCCCGGCAATCTTGATTCCAGCTTGTGCTTCATCCAGTCCAGCATTTCTCATGATGTGCTCTGCATATAAGTTAAATAAGCAGAGTGACAATATACAATCTTGACATACTCCTTTTCCTATTGGGAACCAGTCTGTTGGTCCATGCCCAGTTCTAACGGTTGCTTCCTGACCTGCATACAGGTTTCTCAAGAGACAGGTCAGGTGGTCTGGTATTCCCATCTCTTTCAAAATTTTCCTCAGTTTGTTGTGATCCACACAGTCAAAGACTTTGGCATAGTCAATAAAGCAGAAGTAGATGTTTTTCTGGAACTCTCCTATAAGTTAAGTATGCAGGGTGACAATATACAGCCTTGACATACTCCTTTCCCGATTTGGAACCAGATTCAAAGGATTAGATCTGATATCGAGTGCCTAAAGAACTATGGATGGAGGTTCATAGCATTGTACAGGAGTTAGTGATCAGGACCATTTCCAAAAAAAAGAAATGCAAAAAGCCAAATTGGTTGTCTGAGGAGGCTTTACAAATAACTGAGAAAAGAAGAGAAGTGAAAGGCAAAGGAGGAAAGGAAAGATATACCCCTTTGAATGAAGAGTTCCAAAGAATAGCAAGGAGAGATAAGAAAGCATTCCTAAGTGATCATTGCAAACAAAAAAAGAGGAAAAAATAGAATGGGAAAGACTAGATATCTCTTCAAGAAAATTAGAGCTATCAAGGGAGCATTCCATGGCAAGATGGGCACAATAAATGGTATGGATCTAACAGAAACAGAAGATATTAAGAAGAGGTGGCAAGAATACACAGAAGAACTATACAAAAAAGACCTCCATGACCCAGATAATCAAAATGGTGTGATCACTCACCTAGAGTCAGAAATCCTGGAATATGAAGTGGGCTTTAGGAAGCATCACTACAAACAAAGCTAGTGGAGGTGATGGAATTCCAGCTGAACTATTTCAAATCCTAAGAGATGATTCCTGAAAGTGCTGCACTCAATATGCCAGCAAATTTGGAAAACTCAGCAGTGGCCACAGGACTGGAAAAGGTCAGTTTTCATTCCAAACCCAAAAAAGGGAAATACCAAAGAATGTTCAAACTACCACACGATTGCACTCATCTCACATGCTAGCAAAGTAATGCACAAAATTCTCCAAGCCAGGCTTCAGCAGTACATGTACTGTGAATGTCCAGATGTTCAAGCTGGATTTAGAAAAGACAGAGCAACCAGATATCAAATTGTCAACATCTGTTGGATCATAGAAAAAGCAAGAGAGTTCCAGAAAAATATCTACTTCTGCTTTATTGATTGATTAAGTGTGTCCACTCTCATCACTTTAATTCAGCATATATCATTTACATGTGAAATTTTAAAAGATGATACAACAGAGCTTATTTACAGGACAGAAAGAGACTCAAAGACTTTGACAACAAACTAATGGTTACCAAAGAGGAGAGATAAATTAAGAGTTTCAAATTAACATATACACAATACTATATATAAAATTGATAACCAACAAGGCCCTACTACATAGCACAGGGAACTCACTTGATACTTTGCAATAATCTATATGGGAAGAAAAGTATGGAAAAGAATGGATATACGTATATGTATAACTGAATCACTTTTCTGTACACCTGAAACCAACACAACATTGTTAATCAACTCTACTCCAGTATAAAATAAAAGGAAATTGGAAAAAAAAATATTCAATGTGACAAACAGGTTTCTTCTACATTAAAGAAAAGACTATGAGAGCAACATAATAAATTACACAAAAGAGTGTATGACATCCAAGCAGTTATGTATCAAACATAGATATAAATTGCTGTAAGTATGAATGATTGAATTTCCAAGTTCCTTGTTTGGATAATATTCAGATGTATGGTATTCTGAGTCATTTCCTGTAAAGAAACTAAGGAATGTCTATTTTTCAGGAATGCAATTTATTAAATGCTTATCCAAAATATAAAAGATATTCAAAGTAATCTTTCTAAAAATAACATTCAAAATTCATTGTTGTTCAGTTGCTCAGTCATGTCCAACTCTTTGCGATCCCATGGACTGCAGCACACCAGGCTTCCCTGTCCTTCACCATCTCCTGGAATTTGCTCAAATTCATGTCTCTTGAGTCAGTGATGCCATCCAACCATCTCATCCTCTGTTGTCCCCTTCTCCTCCTGCCTTCAGTATTTCCCAGCATCAGGGTCTTTTCTAATGAGTCAGCTCTTCACATCAGGTGGCGAAAGAATTGTAGCTTCCGTTTCAGCATCAGTCCTTCCAGTGAATATTCATGGTTGATTTCCTTTAGAATTGACTTGTTTGATCTCCTTGATGTCTGAGGGACTCTCAAGTTTTCCCCAACACCAAAGTTTGAAGGCATCATTTCTTCGGCACTCAGTCTTTTTATTGTCCAGCTCTCACATTCATACATGACTAACGGGAAAACCATAACTTTGACTATATGGACCTTTGCAGGCAAAGTAATGTCTCAGCTTTTTAATACACTATCTAGGTTTGTTATTGCTTTTCTTCCAAGGATTATTTACATTAGGTGCAAAGTCCAAACTGATTTGAAAGATTCATAGAAAAATAGGCATTCCAGACTTTTCCTAAAAGTTCTTCACAGCAAAAATGGAATTCAGTTGTTTCTTCCCCAAATCTACTTCTTAACCTTCTGCCCTTACCAATAAGCAACTTGCTACATTGACATTTCCATTATGTTTTAGAGTTAAATATCATTACATTATACGACTATCACTTGATTTTCAGGAGAACCAACAAAGAGAGGTATAACATAAAATTTCTTCTTTAAGATATATCTGATAAAATCCAACCAAACTGCTTTGATAAAAATCTACACACGTTGCGCTCTGGTAAGAAGCATTTTTTACATAGATGGGAAATAAAATGTATTACATTTTTAGCTAAAATTGGATACTAATTTTGAGACATAGTCAATTAACTTAAGATATATGTTTTCATGAACTCTATATATTGAAGATAACTGCATTCTGATATGAAAGGAATTGTTATATAGAAGTGGCAACCTGGAAGCCCAGAGATGGATTGTGTTTTGTTCACATAGTATTTTTTTTAACTGGATTATTATAGTTGTCAGAAGCTTGTCAGGAGAGTTTGTATTAAAATTTAGATTTCTAACTACGCTTGCAAATTCAGAGAATTTTTCAACTGTTAGCTTGCCTCCCTGCATGGGAATATCCATATTGCCACAAGTAGGAGTCGTTGAATAGATGATACTTAATTTAGAGGCTGTGCTGTCCAATTGTGCATAGTCTACACTAGATCCTCTTTATTCATTTAGGTCATCAGCCTGGCCCCTATAAGTTTTGTGAACTCTTTCTAAGAGAACTAGTCCTGGTATGTTGGTGAGTTTACTGTATCTCACTGCCATAAAGATTACAGTTGGCTTTGTGTTAAATGTATCTTGATGTTTGAGTAATTCATTTTATTTTGCTAATGCAATAAGTGGAAGCAAATTATAACTCTGTTGGAGTGGCAATGGCAAGCTAGACATAAATTGTATACCATAATCATTTCCACAAATTATCATTCAATAATGATAAACAAATTATCTTATTCTTTTGTGTAACATCACACTATGAAATAGGCACTTGTTCCCATTTTCCAGTTGAAGAAACTGAGGCCACAGTTCAATTACATAACTTGCTATTACATGGAGGATCCAGGATTCTAAGTCAGATCTGTCTGACTTCATGGTTCCCTGTGCTTAATCAATACATTATTATAAAATAGCCTGGTGGGCTGCAGGGCAATGAGACAGGCTTAAGATCTGGAACCCTTTGCTTCAGTGCCAAAAATCTGGCACTTGAATACACCTTTCCTAGAGATAAAAGATACAAAGAAACTATATGGGACAAAATAACTGCACATGTGAGGTTGGGGCAAATTCTTGACCAAAAAGATACAAAGACATAAAGCCCAACTTCTGCTTCTGAAGAGCCAGGAGCAAAAAGAGGGTACCATGCATGACCACCGGCACTCAACACCACACAGGGGTGGGCAAACCACCTAAGCCACCCCTCCAGCTCGAACCCTGGACACACCCCTACCCTCACTCCATATGAGGAACTAACTCTCTCCCCTCTGGCTTTGGGAAAGAGTATCGGAACCTGTTACTTGTTTTCACTCCTGAAGCTGGTGCAAGAGCCTCAATAAAGCCTTGCCCAAATTTCGTGTCTGTCATCTAGTCAATTTCTATTGTTTTGAGAAGGCCAAGAATCCTTGTCATTATCAGACTCAGTGGTTCCCAACATGGGGCAGTTGTCCCCTTCTGGGGAGAGGATCTGGGTACCTCCAGGACCATCGAGCACAGCTTCCTCATGGATGACCACCTCCACCAGCTTCCTCGTGGCCACCTGAACCTCTTGTTTCAGTGTTACTGAATCTGGTAAGTCTGCTTTCCTCACCTCCTGGGGCCTCAAGACCCTTGTTTAGGCAATGTTTTCCCCTCCCCTTTGTCCTTTTCCCTCTCCTAATATCTCTCTACTTCTCTCTTTGTCCTCTTTTATATCTATCCTCTCCTTCCAAGAGAGTGGATGTCAAACATCAGTCTTCTCAGTTTGTGAGACCATGCTCCCCCTGGTTGGCAATGGCTCACCTTGATTGGCAACAAGAAGAGGTAAAAGAGGCTCTCCTTACAATGTGCAGACCCTGGTCCAGCAGGAGATTTATGACAGCATTAGAGGTTTAAACCTCATATCATGTAGTAGCTGAAAGTATTATTGACCCAGTGAAAAGTGAAAGTCGTTCAGTTGTGTCCAACTCTTTGCGACCCCATGGACTATACAGTCCGTGGAAACTTTCAGACCAGAATATTGGAGTGGGTATCCTTTCCCTTCTCCAGGGGATCTTCCCAACCCAGGGATTGAACCCAGGTCTCCCATATGGCATGCAGATTCTTTGCCAGCTGAGTCATAAAGGAAGCCCAAGAATGCTACAGTGATAGCCTATCCATTCTCCAGGAGATTGTCCCGACCCAGGAATCAATCAGAGTATCCTGCATTGCAGGTGGATTCTTTACCAACTGAGATATCAGGGAAGACCAGTAGTCTTACTTTATTTTACTGTTGTGTCTTTCTCTTTTCCAGTCTTTTTTGTCCCTCTTCCTTGTACCTTTCCCTTGATCCTTATACCTGCACTCATATCTCCTTTATTCTGAAAACTTTTTTGTGTCTTTTTAATTTTTATTGGAGGATAATTGTTTTACAATGCTGTGTGGTCTCTGCAGTGCATCAACATGAATCAGTCATAAGTATGCATATATATTTCCTCCTTCCCCCATTCCACCCCTCTAGGTCATCAGCGAATGCTGGGCTGGGCTCCCTGTGCTTAAAGAAGCTTCCAGCTAGTTATTTATTTTACACATGATAGTGTATACATGTCAATGCTACATTTTCAGTTTGTCCTTCCTTCACCTTCCCCCACTAAACAGTGTTTGTGTCTATGTTTTTGTCATTGGTGTCTGTTTTATGTAGTTTTGTCTGTCCAACTGCTCCTGCAAGACTGCCAAAACTGTGGGCACAGTGGACCATTTAAAGTTTGAAATACAAATGCAACCCACATTGCCTGAGACTCCAGCCTTGGTTTCTTGGTAGGATTTTAAAGAACAGAAGAAAAGAAAGTTTGCATTTCTGCCTCCTATGCCTTTGCAATGTAACTATTCTACCTGAGCTGGAGGAGCTTACAAAAGCTCTCTTCTACTTTTGCAATGTAACTATTCTTCTGGGCTCTTGGAAACTGCTTGGTTCATCTGTAGTCCTCTAGGCTGAGTGGGGAAAGGGGGACCATTTTAATTTCAAGCAGGAAAACTATGAGATCTCTGGTTCTACAGAAATTTGCTTGTCTGGCTTAAGCTTGTGGACTTAATTAACACAGACCTGCCTTTAGAGTCATCAACATTAAGTGTAATACTTTCATTGTAACTAGGGTTATGGAAAGTCAATAAGTGCATATTGTTTTTGTTATGAAATCTATCAACAGGGAAAATAATCTGATGTGATTAAACTTTTAAGTAAATGTAACTGGGATAATGGCATTTTGGTAAATTCTACAGGAATAATTATGTTTAGAAAACATGCATCTGAAATGGTCCCTCCAAATTTTGGTAACAAAATTAAATTAAGGTGAGTGATAAGAATTCATTGAATATACAGACCATTTCAAATAAGAAAAAAATATTGGGAACATTAATTGCTAAGTAGGTCTAAATTTACTTACTTTTGTCTTTTTGTGAGAAAGAAACTAAAGCTGTTTGGTGCCACCTTGAGATGTTCTCTACTAACCTGTAGAATGCTAATGTGAAGGACAGTTCCTGGTTGCTTGAGTAGAGTAGGATGTGTGGTTTTAGAAAAAGAGGTGTGAGGAATGGAAATATATTTTGTTAAAGGAAAAAGAGTTGATTCTGTCCTAAAGCTGGTTATTTCTAAATGGAAAGAATACGAGATAAAATATGGTTACAGAAAGTGGCAGAAGGTTTGTGGAAGTGGGACACTGAGAAAAGAATTTTATGTGGTCAGGATTTTATGAGGTTAGATTTAGGTAAATAGATTTTATTTAATTTATTTAGGTAAATGGATTTTATTAAGATAGGCTGATGCAGGACTGGATTTGGTTTCTCTCTCATAAGAGAACAAAGTTTTCCTGGAATGTTCCTTCTGATAACAGATTCTGGACTTCCCTCATAGCTCAGTTTGTAAAGAATCCACCTGCAATGCAGAAGACCCTAGTTTGATTCCTGGGTTGGGACAATCTCCTGGAGAATGGATAGGCTACCCACTCCAGTATTCTTGGGCTTCCCTTGTGGCTTAGCTGGTAAAGAATCCTCTTACAATGTGGGAGACCTGGGTTTGATCTCTGGGTTGGGAAGATCCTCTGGAGAAGGGAAAGGCTACCCACTCCAGTATTCTGGCCTGGAGAATTCCATGGACAGTGCATGGGGTCACAAAGAGTCGTACATAACTGAGCAACTTTCACTTCACTGTGTGTTTCTATACTTTTAAGGGATCTTCATTTACTTTTGAAATCTTTTTTTCACCTTACTTCAAGGAATAATTGTTTCACAGCATCCTATGATTCTATTTGACTAGGTGTTTAAAATATTTTTTTTAAATTTTTGACATACTTCCCAGATACCAAATTCTAATAAAATTTCTTTTGACCTCCAGCTAACTAGGAAGTACTCCAAAGGGCCCCTGGATCATCTCAAACAGACATCCTAAATTAATTGGGTTGGTATGTTAAATTATGTGGGAAGCGCTATCCAAACTCGCTGTTGTTTGTGTCAGCTTGAATAATCTGCTGTCTAGTTTCTCACCTTACTCTATGTCCAAAAAATTCCCTGTGGGAATACTCCCACCTCTAGACCTTCAGGTTCTGAAACCCATGGCATTTTCCATTATGCCTAACTCCAGTTCCTACAGGAGTTCCTTTTGCATGTGAAATAAAGGACCTCCTTCTATGCCAGACCTTGACAGCCCATACCTTTTTACAGATTACCTATTGGATTGTTTGATTCGAAGCAGCCCACATTCTAGGCTTTACAGATGTTCAATCTCGAGGTCTACAACCCAACTTTGGGGAAATTGTTATAGGACATAAGCATCATATAGACAACAGATCTCCCTCAAGGAGAGTCCTGGCAACACACTGACACTGGTTCAAATGTCCCTATTGAGGACCCCTTGTGCAAGAGATGAGGATCACCAGAAATATCTGGTTAGGTGATGGGAGAGTGGAAAATGCTCAAAATCCCATTGGGTGAGAAGGGAAATCAGAGGACACTCCAACTCCCTTCTGAAAAAAAAACCCCTGGTAAAATGTCTCCAGGATGATGGATTTCATTTATAGGAGTGCTTTTTCTCTATACTAAGTTATTCAACATGAGAGGATCTTCTTCTAAGCCAGATGAAACACCTCTGGAGTGTATCCTTAAAAACTGGAAAAAAATTAAAAAATAAATTGGCTGAAAGGGAAAAACTTTAAACTTTGTTGCCAGGCCTTCATATAGGTTTGGGGGGATGGAGAAAACTGGCCTGAATATGGGTCTCTAAATTACAATACTAACTTATGATTTGATCTTTACTGTCACAAAATGGAGAATTGGACTGGGGTTCATATTCCAAGGCTTCATGGTCCTTTACCAAAACCCTGCTCTACAAGGCTCTTGTAATCAAAAGCCTGGGGAATCAGAAAGCACTCCCAACATTTTAGATGATACCTTCCCAATCTTCCCCAATTCTCAGGGGGAGCAGGAAACCAAATTTCCCCTGCTTCTCCAGAGCCACCTACTTCTCTGGAGGCACCTATTTCTCCAGATCTCTCTGACCAATCCCAAACTCCACTCCCTATATCCATTTATACCCTTCATTACCCCAGGAGGGAGCTACTAGTTCCTGCGAAGTAACTTAGTGGAACTTCCTATCACCGAGGATCAGGAAAAAATATGCCCTGATGAAGCAACAATCAGAGAACATATGCCTTTCTCTTTAACTGATTTAACCCAATGCAAACAGAGATTGCGTTGATTTTCTGAAGACCCTAGTAAGTTTGTAGAAATGGCTTCAGTCCCAATTCTGGCATTTGATTTAACTTGAATGTTTTAGTAGTCATATCTACTTGATGTACTCCTGGGAAAAAAATAAAGGCTCAAAACAGCAGCCCAGGGGCATGGTGACCAGCTTGCCAGAGACTAACCTGAACATTTTGTGGGTGGAGACACAGTTCCAAATCAGGAGTCCCGTTAGAATTCTATTTCCTTGGAGGTAACAGAATCCAGGAAGTACATGATCAAATCAATGTGTATTAGAAGGGATGAGAAAGTGTATCAAAAAGCCAGTTAACTATGACGAGGTTAAATGAATGAACCAGGAAGAAAAAGAAAATCCAACCCTCTTTCAGCAATGGCTTGTGGAGGCTTTTAGAAAAGTTACTAACATTGATCTTTCCATTCCTGAAGGTTAGTCCCTGATACTAGGAGGAAACTCCAAAAGTTACCATTAGGCCCACAAACCCCAATGCCCCAGCTCCTAGAGGTGGCCTTTTGGATATTTGATAATTGAGATCAAGCCAAGGAAGAAGAGAGAACCTGATGAAAAAGCAGGCAGGCCAGGGCTCATGCTAAACTGGTGGCCATAGCTGTCAGCCATGTCTTATAACCTCAGGACAACCCAAGGGGACCAAAGAAGTTTAACCATCCACCTGGAGACAAAACAAGCAAGGCGGAATGCTTTAAATATAAGTCAACCAGCCACTGAGTCCCAGACTGACAAAAGGAACCCCTGGTCCATGCCAAGTCTGCAAACAAACATGTCATTAGAAGTGGGACTGTCCCCATTCCCAAAGGGGAAGTCAGGGGGTGGCTCTTACTCCTAAGATGGCTATGATGAATGATTAAGGCAGCTCAGGGATTCTGGTGGCTCCCCCAATGAGATGTCTATCTCCACTGAGGGGCTCTGGTTGGTCCTTGACATAGTTGGTAGGAAAATCAATTTGTTAATGGGTACAGGAACCACTTCCTCTGTCCTGATTTCTCATACTGGGTCTTTTCTTTCAAAAACTCTACTGTGACTGGTGTTGACAGAAAGCCTCACACCCATTTCTTCACTGGGCCTCTCACTGGCCAGTTTGAACTGTGTTTGATCTCATAGGTCTTAGTTGTGCCTGAGTTTCCTACCCTACTACTGGGAAGAGACTTTCTGGGCTCCCCCTGTAGCCATACTCTGGTTAAGAGGCCCAAACCATCCCCTCTTCTTGACTCAGACTAAGACAAGTCAGCTGGAAGAACAAGGTCCTATTCCCAGTCATTCTGCATGCAGTTTGGGACAACGGAATCCCTGGGAAGGCTATTAATGTACAACCTTAAAGAAAATAGCCTTTGCCAGTCCAGGTTCGATGCATGAAGCAGGGTGCTCAGGGCTGGTGCACTGGGATGACCCTGAGGGATGGGATGGGGAGGGATGGTCAGGATTGGGAACACATGTACACTCATGGCTGATTCATGTGAATGTATGGCAAAAAATAAACACCACAATATTGTAAAGTAATTAGCCTCCAACAAAAATTTTTTTAAAAAAAGGAAATGAAAAAGAAAATAGCCTTAAGCCAGAAGTTGCTTATCCTAACAAGATACAGTACCCCACAAAGTTGGAAGCAAAAAAAAAAAAAAAAGGTTTGCAACCCCTCATAGGTAAATTATTAAAACATAGGCTCTTAGTGCCATCAGTCTCCAATACTCCTATTCTGCCAATTGTTGAACTAAATGAGGAATATAGGATGATACAAGACCTTGGAGCACTAAATGATGCAGTGGTCCCTATACATCCCCTTGTGGCCAATCCTTATATTAGTTCAAGTTCCCAGAGATGCCAAATGGTTTACTGTTCTTGATCTCAAAAATGCCTTCTTTTGCATCCCAGTTCATCCCCTATCTCAGTATCTGTTTGCCTTAGAGTGGACTAACCCCCAGTTGGACTAAATGCAACAATATGCTTGGACAGTATTGCTTCAGGGATTTCAGGACAGCCCACACTTGTTCACCCAGACCCTAGGAAAATAACTAATGGAAATATACCTAAAAGAAGGTGATATTCTATATTATGTTGATGACATACTAATATGTAGTCCCACTATGGAGGCCTCAGATCAGAATACCACTAAAGTTCTTAATTCCTTGGGGCCTGAGGCTACAGGATCTCCCCGGGGGAGGGGGGGACACGAATCTCAAAAGAACAAGTTAAATATCTGTGCATGCATGCTAAGTGGCTTCAGTCATGTCTGACTCTATATGACCACATGGACTATAGCCCACCAGGTTCCTCTGCCCATAGCATTCTCAAGGCAAGAATACTGGAGTGAATTGCCATGCCCTCTTCCAGGAAATCTTTCTGATACAGGAATCGAACCCATGTCTCTTATGTCTCCTGCATTGGCAGGCAGGTTCTTTATCACTAGTGCCACCTTGGAAGCCCCTTAAATATCTGGGATGTATTACAAACTCTGGAAGTAGACAGCTATTGTCAAATAGAAAACAAGCTATATTAGGCCAAAGCACGACAAAGGGGGAGAAAACCTTCATATTTTCTTAAATGTGGCAGGATTTTGAAAGCTGTTGTGAATGTCTACATTATGATAGAAGCAAAACAGTTGCCACTCAACACTTTGGCCCTGAGGGCTGAGCTAATAGACCTAACTCGAGCCTTAACCTTGGGAAAGGAAAGATTATAAATATATATACAGACTCAAAATATGTCTCCATTGTTTAACATGCCCTTGCAGCTATATGGAAAGAAAGAGTATTTTTAAATGCAAAACAAATTCCCCTGTAAAATATGTGGCTGAGATTTTATTTCTCATAGAAGTGGCAGTCATTCACTATCGTGTGCACCAAAAGGAAAATTATCAAATTACCCAAGGAAACAACAAGGCAGATCAGGAGGCAAAGCAAACAGCCCTGATGTCCATATCAGGTAGAAACAAATATTGAGAAAATTCAACAACAAGCTGCTTGGCTTCAATAGATAATTAACCACCAATCCTCACTATCCAATATGGGCAGGAAAACTGAAAACTGGTTTACTAGTCAGTTCTCTTGGGTCCCAGAAAATATAAAAAACTTTATGGCTAGAGGTTTTCATTTTCTTATAACACTTCTTTTCAGTCATACTGACTTATGCCATATTTTGTATAGTGCTCTGTTGTCTTCCCTACAGTTGTAAACTTGTGACTAAGATTTTTTTGATCCAAAAGAAGACCTAGAACCAACAGATCTAAATCTACCATTCTTAAAATAGAGAAACATGTTAGACTTTAACCCTGAGATTAATAAAAATATATATCCAAGCAGAATGGCTTGTTGGCAGAGGTGCCATTCCCTCCACCAGCTGCTCAAGAGTTAAGGAAACCCTCCCAAGGTTAACCTGATTCCTTCCCTTTCTAGGTCCTTTAACAGCTACTGTTGTTCTCATTTTTAGCCCTTGTTTGTTTAACCTTTGTTTAAGTTTGTGTCTTCTAGGCTCCAACAGTTTGAAGTGAGGTTCATGATGGTCCAAGGAGTTCAACCCATTCCAGCAGAGAGTAGCCCAGGTCCCTACAGGTCCTTAAAACAGTGAGGGACTTTTACACCTCTAGGATGGGCTAGGGTCTGCAGCCCCTGTACAACAGGAAGAAATTTCAGAAAAAGAGACTGTCAGTCCCCTTACCCCTTAAGAACAAGGGTGTACATACAAACTGAAAGTGAAGGGCAGGAAAAAGATATTTCATGCAAATGAGACCAAAAGAAAGCAGGAGTATCAATACTCATATCAGATTAAATAGACTTTGAAATAAAGGCCTTGAAAAGAGACAAAGAAAGACACTATATAATGATCAAAGGATCAATCCAAGAAGAATATATAACAATTATAAATATATATATGCACCCAATATAGGAGAATCACAATGTGTAAGGCAAATGCTAACAAGTATCAAAGGGGAAATTAACAGTAACACAGTAATAGTGGGAGACTTTAATACCCCACTCACACCTATGGATAGATCAACTAAACAGAAATTTAGCAAGGAAATACAAACTTTAAATGATACAATGGACCAGTTAGACCTAATTGATATCTATAGGACAGTTCACCCCAAAAGAATGAATTTCACCTTTTTCTCAAGTGGGCTGCTGTCTATGGGGCCGCACAGAGTTGGACACGACTGAAGCAACTTAGCAGCAGCAGCAGCTCAAATGCACATGGGACATTGTGCAGGATAGATCACATGTTGGGCCATAAATCTAGTCTTGGTAAGTTAAAAAAAAAAATGAAGTCATTTCAAATCTCTTTTCTGACCACAATGTGGTAAGATTAAATGTCAACTACAGGAAACAAAACTATGAAAAATACAAACATATGGAGGCTAAACAACATGGTTCAGAATAATCAACAAATCATAGAAGAAATCAAAAAACAGTTCAAAATATTCATATAAATGAAAGAAAATGAAATCACAACCCCAAGCCTATGAGATTCAGTAAAAGCAGTGCTAAGGGTTAGTGCTAAGGGTTCATAGCAATACAAGCTTACCTCAAGAAACAAGAGAAAAATCAAATAAATAACCTAACTTTACACCTAAAGCAACTAGCAAAATGAGAAATGAAGGGTCACAGAGTTAGTAGAAGGAAAGAAATCATAAAAATTAGGGCAGAAATAAATGAAAAAGAAACAAAGGAGACCATAGCCAAAATCAACAAAGCTAAAAGCTGGTTCTCTGAGAAGGTAAATAAAATAGACAAACCACTAGCCAGACTCATCAATAAACAAAGGGAGAAGAATCAAATCAACAAAATTCGAAATGAAAATGGAGAAATCACAATAGACAACACAGAAATACAAAGGATCATAAGAGACTACTATCAGCAACTATATGCCAATAAAATGGACAACTTGGAGGAAATGGACAAATTCATAGAAAAGTATAACTTTCCAAAACTGAACCAGGAAGAAATAGAAAATCTTAACAGATCCATCACAAGCATGGAGATCGAAACGGAAATCAGAAATGTTCCAACAAACACAAGTCCAAGACCAGATGGCTTCACAGCTGAATGCTATCAAAAATATAGAGAAGAGCTAACACCTATGCTACTCAAAGTCTTCCAGAAAATTGCAGAGGAAGGTAAACTGCCAAACTCATTCTATGAGGCCATCATCACCCTAATGCCAAAACCAGACAAAAATGCCACAAAAAAAATAAAACTACAAGCCAATATCACTGATGAACATAAATGCAAAAATCCTTAACTTCTAGCAAACAGAATCCAACATATTAAAAAGATCATACATCATGACCAAATGGGCTTTATCCCAGGGATGCAAGGATTCAATATTTGCAAATCAATCAATGTGATACACCATATTAACAAATTGAAAGATAAAAACCATATGATTATCTCAATAGATGCAGAGAAAGTCTTTGACAAAATTCAACATCCATTTATGGTAAAAACACTCCAGAAAGCAGGCATAGAAGGAACATACCTCAACATAATAAAAACTCATATATGATAAACCCACGGCAAACACTATCCTCAATGGTGAAAAATTGAAAGCATTTCCCCTAAAGTCAGGAACAAGACAAGGGTGCCCACTCTCACCACTACTATTCAACATAGTTTTGGAAGTTTTAGCCACAGCAATCAGAGAAGAAAAAGAAATAAAAGGAACCAAGATAGGAAAAGAGAAAGTAAAACTCTACATAGAAAACCCTAAAGACTCCACCAGAAAATTGCTAGAGCTAATCAATGAATATAATAAAGTTGGAGGACATAAAATTAACACACAGAAATCCCTTGAATTCTTATACACTAACAATGAGAAAACAGAAAGAGAAATTAATGAAACAATTCCATTCACCATTGTAACAAAAAGAATAAAATACTTAGGGATAAATCTACCTAAAGAAACAAAAGACCTACATATAGAAAACTATAAAACACTGATGAAAGAAATCAAAGAGGACACAACTAGATGGAGAAATATACCATGTTCATGGATTGAAAGAATCAATATAGTGAGAATGAGTATACTATCCAAAGCAATCTATACATTCAATGTAATCCCTATCAGACTACTAATGATATTTTTCAGAGAACTAGAGCAAATAATTTCACAATTTGTATGGAAACACAAAAAAACTTCAAATAGCCAAGTCAATCTTGAGAAAGAAGAATGGAACTGGAGGAATCAACCTGCCTGAGTTCAGTCTCTACTACAAAGCTACAGTCTATATATATACTATATATATATATATATATATAGTGGTTTCCTTGGTGTGTATGCCTAGCAGTGAGATTGGAACAAAGGCTTTTTATCTCATTTCTAATTAACAATATTATTATAATGGTATTGGGAAATCAAATGGAAGGTAGATGTTGGAATAGTACAAGTGAGCTTTATAGCCTCATCTAGGAGAAGAGAAAGTCAAAACAAAGCACATTGTAGAGGCAAAACCATATAATTCAAGCATGGAGGTAAATACTAAAGAACTAAAAACTAAAATGATTGAAAGTGTTGGCATCTGGGAGCAAGAGTAGAAGTGAGAGGGGCCTATCTGGCAGTTCTTAATTTTCAATATAGTCTTTCCTACTATTTGGTTATTTAAATTCATGTTACTTTTTAAAAATACTAAAATGTTCTCAGAGGCAAAAGCAGAAATGGCATTCCATTTTAGCTTTTTTTTGGTTTTTTTTTTTTTTTGAGGTGAAAAAAAAATCAAGTTGGTTTTATTTGGAGACCTGAGGGTGCATCGCTGGTAACAGTTTTATTTACTGATTTGAAGTATAGTTGATTTGCAAGGCTGTAATTTCTGCTGTACTGCAAAGTGGTTTGGTTATACATATGTATAAAAACACACATTCTTTAGAAAAATTTTTCCATATGGTTTATCATAGGATATTGATTATAGTTCTCTATGCTCTACAGAAAGACCTTGTTGCTTATCCATTCTATTTAAGAGACACGTACATGCATGTATGCTTAGTTGCTCAGTCATAGGGTTGACTCATTGCAACCCTATGGACTGTAGCCCGCCAGAGTCCTCTGTCCATGGAGTTTCCCAGGCAAGAATATTGGAGTGGGTTGCCATTTACTCCTCCATCAAGAGAGATGAGTAACCTTAAAATAAGTCAGCATATAAAATTTCAGCCTTGATGTGCTGTTTACTGACAATGTTTATTACATGTATTTTAAAATAATTCCATATATTTCTAATAAACTTTTGGCAAATATACTAACAAAAGGGTGCTTCTGCCAAAGCTTGACTTATATTTTGAACATTCTCAGGATTGATGAGAGGGAGAAGCAGAATATACCTGCATAAGAAATACTCTACAAAGATCATTCCTCAGGAACAAGAGATATAAGCACATATAGGATAGTTATAATAGTATTTGGTAAGTGCTAGGAAATAAAAGGAGTAGCAATATGGTAACTTCAAATTAGTTGATAACCCTATATGCAAAACAGAAAAAGAGACACAGATGTACAGAACAGACTTTTGGACTCTGTAGGAGAATGCGAGAGTGGGATGTTTTGAGAGAATAACATTGAAACAAGTATACTATCAAGGATGAAACAGATCACCAGCCCAAGTTGGATGCATGAGACAAGTGCTCAGGGTTGGTGCACTGGGAAGACCCAGAGGGCTGGGGATGGGGAGGGAGGCAGGAGGGGGGATTGGGATGGGGAACACATGTAAATTCATGGCTGATTCATGTCAATGTATGGCAAAAACCACTACAATATTGTAAAGTAATTAGCCTCCAACTAATAAAAATACATGAAAAAAATGAAAAAATAAATAAATAAAAATTAAAAAAACAAGAAAAAAATTAGTCATGGGAAAACACAAAATATTACATGAATAAATAGAAATTTTGGTAAATATATAAATAAGAAAACCAACAGAGAAATAAATGTAATGCAATTGAGCAATTTCTAAGAATTATGTTTTAAAATATGGGTTATATGCCTAATAATATGTTTCCTTTCCTTTATTAATTTTACAAAGGGAAGGGACATAAATTTCAAAGCTAAAACTGTAAAATTCTTAGAATAATAGGGGAAAATATTCACACCATTGGATTTGGCAGTGAGTTTCTCGACTATGACAACAAAAGCATGGGCAGAAAAAAAAATTTGACTTCACCAAAATTAAACCACAAAATGGAAGAAAATGTTGGCAAATCATATATCTGATAAGGGATTAATATCCAGAACAACAACAACAAAAAAAAAAACCTCTTACATCTCAACAACAACAAGCAAACAACTGAATTTCAAAAGGCTTGAAGGGACATATCTCCAAAGAAGATACACAAATAACTAATAGGAACAGGAAGAAATGCAAATCAAAACTACACAGAGAGATATCACTTTAAATTTGCAAAGGAAAGACTGTTTATGCTTCCCTCCACAATACAAATGTTGAAATATTAACCACCAATGTGGTGGTATTTGGAAGTGGGTTAGGTCATGAATCACTAATCACTCTGGGAAGTGATTAGGTCATGAAGTGGAACCCTCATAAGTGTGATTAGTGCCCTTATAAAAGAGGCCTGCCTCTCTTTTGAAAGAGTTCTCTCACCTTTCTACCAAGTGTGGTTACAGTGAAAAGACAACCATCTATGAATCAGGAAGTAGGCTCTCACCAGACCCTGAATGTATCAGTGCCCTGATCTAGGACTTTTCAACCTGCAGAACTATGAGAAGTAAATTTCTGTTGTTATAACCCACACACTTTACTGTTCTTTATTTTTTCCCAGCTTTATTGAGACATATTTGACACATACATTATTTAAGGTGTACAATGGGATGATATAATACAAGCATATTTTGTGAAATGATTACCACAGTACAGTTAGTTAACATTTTCATCACCTGATATAATTACCATTTTTTAAAATATTTATTTTTAATTAGAGAATAATTCCTATACAATATTGTGATGGCTTCTACCATACATCAACATGAATTGGCCATAGGCATACATATGTCCCATCCCTTTTGAACCTCCCTCCCTCCACATCCCATCCCTCTAGGTTGTCACAAAGTGCTAGCTTTACATTCTCTGCATCATACAGCAAATTCTCACTGGCTATCTATTTTACATATCGTAATGTATATGTTTCAGATGTTATTCTCTAAATTTGTTCCACCCTTTCCTCTCCCACTGTGTTCAAAAGTCTTTTCTTTATGTTCAGTCTCCTTTGTTGCCCTGCAAGTAGGATCATCAGTACTATCTTTCTAAATTACATATATATGCATTAATATACCATATTTGTCTTTCTCTTTCTGACTTACTTCACTCTGTATAATAGTATCTAAGTTCATCCACTTCATTAGAACTGACTCAAATGCATTCCTTTTTATAGCTGAGTAATATTCCATTGTATACCACAACTTCTTTATCAGTTCATCTGTCAATGGACATATAGATTGCTCCCACATCCTGGCTTTTGTAAATAGTACTGTAATGAACATTGGGGTACATGTGTCTTTTGCAGTTATAGTTTCCTCAAGCTATATATCCAGTAGTGGCATTGCTAAGTCATATGGTAGTTATATTCCTAGATTTTAAGAGATCTCCATACTGTTCTCCAGAGTGGCTCCATCAGTTTGCATTCCCACCAACAGTACACCACACCTTTGCAACACACCCTCTCCCACATTTATTGTTTGTAGCCTCTTTGATGATGGCCATTCTGACCAGTGTGAGATGATATCTCATTGTAGTTTTGATTTGCATTTCTTTAATAATGAGTGATGTTGAGCATCTTTTCATGTGTTTATTAGCCATCTGTATGTCTTCTTTGGAGAAATGTCTGTTTAGGTTTTCTGCCTACTTTTTGTTTTGTTTATTTACTCTTCTGGTATTGAGCTGCAAAAGCTGCTTGTATATTTTAGAGATTAATCCTCTGTTAGTTGTTTCATTTTCTATTATTTTGTTATTATTGAGAGGGTTGTTTTTTCACCTTGCTTATAGATTCCTTCGTTGTGCAAAAGCTTTTGAATTTAATTAGGTCCCATTTTTTTTTATTTTTAGTTTTTATTTCAATTACTCTAGGAGGTAGGTCATAGAGGATCTTGCTGTGATTTATGTCAAAGAGTGTTCTGCCTATAATTTTCTCTAAGAATTTTATAGTTTCTGGTGCTACACTTGGTCTTTAATACATTTTGAGATTATTTTTGTATATGGTGTTAGGAAGTGTTCTAATTTCATACTTCTACACATAGCTGACCAGTTTTTCCAGCATCGTTTATTGAAGAGATTGTCTTTTTTCCATTCTATATTTTTGCCTCCTTTGTCAAAGGTAAGGTGCCCATAAGTGCATGGATTTATCTCTGCATTTTCTCTCTAGTTACATTGGTATATATTTCTGTTTCTGTGCCAGTACCATACTGTCTTGATGACCATAGCTTTATAGTATATACTGAAGTCAGGAAAGTTGATTCCTCCAGCTCCATTTTTCTTTTTAAGATTGCTTTGGCCATTCAGGGTCTTTTGTGTTTCCATACAAACTGTGAAATTATAAGTTCTAGTTCTGTGAAAAATACCATTGGTAGTTTGATAAGGATTGCAAAAATCTATAGATTGCTTTGGGTAGAGGAGTCATTTTCACTCTACTGATTCTTCCAATCCAAGAACATGATTTATATCTTCATTTGTTTGTATTGTCTTTGATATCTTTCATCAGTGTTTTATAGTTTTCTACATAGAGGTCTTTTGTCTCTTTAGGTGAATTTATTATTGCATATTTTATTCTTTTTGCAATGATGAATGGGATTGTTTTCTTAATTTCTCTTTCTGATTTACATTCTTAATGTATAGGATTGTAAGGGATTTCTGTGTATCAATTTTACACCCTGCAACTTTACTATATTCACTGATTGGCTTTGCTAATTTTCTAGTGACATCTCTAGGGTTTTCTATGTAGAGAATTATGTCATTTGCAAACAGTGAGGGCTTTATTTCTTCTTTTCCAATCTGTATTCTTTTTATTTCTTTTTATTTCTTTTTCTTCTCTGTTTGCTGTGGCTGGGGCTTCCAAAACTATGCTGAATAATAGTAGTGAGAGTGAGCACACTTATCTTGTTTCTGATTTCAGAGGAAATTGTTTCAGTGTTTCAACACTGAGAATTATATTTGATATGACATTTGATATGATATGATATTTGATATGAGAATTATATTTGCCATGGCTTTATTATGTTGAGGTATGTTCTTTCTATGCCTACTTTCTGGAGATTTTTAAAAATCATAAATGGCTGTTGAATTTTGTCAAAGGCTTTCTCTGCATCTATTGAAATAATCATATGGTTTTTATCTTTAAATTTGTTAATATGATGTATCACATTGATTGATTTGCTAATATTGAACAATCCTGCATCCCTGCAATAAAAGCCCACTTGATCATGGTGTATGATCTTAAATGTGTTGTTGGATTGTGTTTGCTAAAATTTTGTTGAGGACTTTTGCATCTAGGTATATCAGTGATATTGGTGATATTGGCTTGTAATTTTTTTTTTTTTTTGGTAGCATCTTTGTCTAGTTTTGGTATCAGAGGGATGGTAGATTTGTAGAATGAGTTTTTGAGTTTTCCTTCCTCTGCAATTTTCTGGAAGAGTTTGAGCAGGATCAGTGTTTGCTCTTCTCTGAACTTTTGGTTGAATTCTCCTGTGAAGACATCTGGCTCTGGATTTTTGTTGTTGTTGTTGTTGAAATATTTTGGGTACAGTTTCCATCTCTGTGTTTGTCATTGGCCTGTTCATATTTTTTATTTCTTCCTGGCTGAGTTTTGGAAGGTTATACTTTTCTAAGAATTTTTTCATTTCTTTCAGGTTGTCCATTTTATTGGCATATAGTTGCTCATAGTAGTCTCTTATGATCATTTGTATTTCTGTGTTGTCTGTTGTAATTTCTGCTTTTTTTATTTCTTAATTTTATTGATTTGAACCTTCTCCCTTTTTCTCTTGATTAGTCTGGCTAACAGTTTGTCAATTTTATCTTCTCAAAGAGTCAGCTTTTTAATTTTATTGATCTTTGCTATTGTCTCCTTCATTTCTTTTTCATTTGTTTCTGGCCTGATTCTTATGATTTCTTTCCTTCTAACTTTGAGGTTTTTCTACTCTTCTTTTTCTAATTGCTTTAGATGTAAGGTTAGGTTGTTTATTTGATTTCTTCTTGTTTCTTGAGGTAGGCTTGTATTTGCTATAAACTTCCCTCTTAGCATTGCTTTTGCTGAATCCCACAGACTTTGAGTTGTCATGTTTTCACTGTCATTTTTTTCTAGGCATATTTTAATTTCCTTTATGATTTCTTCAGTGGTCTGTTGGTTGTTCAGAAGCATATTGTTTAACCTCCATATGTTTGTGGGTTTTTTTAATTTATTTTTATTAGTTGGAGGCTAATTACTTCACAACATTTCAGTGGGTTTTGTCATACATTGACATGAATCAGCCATGGAGTTACATGTATTCCCCATCCCCATCCGGCCTCCCACCTCCCTCTCCACCCGATTCCTCTGGGTCTTCCCACTGCACCAGGCCTGAGCATTTGTCTCATGCATCCCACCTAGGCTGGTGATCTGTTTCACTATAGATAATATACAAGCTGTTCTCTCGAAACTGGAGAACTAACTCTCAGTTCAGTTCAGTAGCTCAGTTGTGTCCGACTCTTTGAGACCCCATGAATCACAGCAAGCCAGGCCTCCCTGTCCATCACCAACTCCCAGAGTTTACTCAAACTCATGTCCATCGAATCGGTGATGCCATCCAGCCATCTCATCCTCTGTCGTCCCCTTCTCCTCCTGCCCCCAATCCCTCCCAGCAACAGGGTCATTTCCAGTGAGTCAACTTTTCGCATGAGTGTTTTTTTTTTTTCTTTTTTTTTCCATTTATTTTTATTAGTTGGAGGCTAATTACTTTACATCATTACAGTAGTTTTTGTCATACATTGAAATGAATTAGCCATGGATTTACATGTATTCCACATCCCAGTCCCCCCTCCCACCTCCCTCTCCACCCGATCCCTCTGGGTCTTCCCAGTGCACCAGGCCCGAGCACTTGTCTCATGCACCCAACCTGGGCTGGTGATCTGTTTCACCCTAGATAATATACATGTTTCAATGCTGTTCTCTTGAAACATCCCACCCTCGCCTTCTCCCAGAGTCCACAATTCTGTTCTATACATCTGAGTCTCTTTTTCTGTTTTGCATATAGGGTTATCGTTACCATCTTTCTAAAGTCCATATATATGTGTTAGTATACTGTAATGGTCTTTATCATTCTGGCTTACTTCGCTCTGTATAATGGGCTCCAGTTTCATCCATCTCATTAGAACTGACCTCAGGGACCTCTGGGACAATGTGAAACGCCCCAACATTCGAATCATAGGAGTCCCAGAAGAAGAAGACAAAAAGAAAGGCCATGAGAAGATACTCGAGGAGATAATAGCTGAAAACTTCCCTAAAATGGGGAAGGAAATAGCCAACCAAGTCCAAAAAACCCAGAGAGTCCCAAACAGGATAAACCCAAGGCGAAACACCCCAAGACACATATTAATCAAATTAACAAAGATCAAACACAAAGAACAAATATTAAAAGCAGCAAGGGAGAAACAACAAATAACACACAAAGGGATTCCCATAAGGATAACAGCCGATCTATCAATAGAAACCCTTCAGGCCAGAAGGGAATGGCAGGACATACTTAAAGTAATGAAAGAGAATAACCTACAACCTAGATTACTCTACCCAGCAAGGATCTCATTCAGATATGAAGGAGAACTCAAAAGCTTTACAGACAAGCAAAAGCTGAGAGAATTCAGCACCACCAAACCAGCTCTTCAACAAATACTAAAGGATCTTCTCTAGACAGGAAACACAGAAAGGTGGTATAAACGTGAACCCCAAACAACAAAATAAATGGCAACAGGACCATACCTATCAATAATTACCTTAAATGTAAATGGGTTGAATGCCCCAACCAAAAGACAAAGGCTGGCTGAATAGATACAAAAGCAAGACCCCTATATATGCTGTCTACAAGAGACCCACCTCAAAGCAAGGGACACATACAGACTAAAAGTGAAGGGCTGGAAAAAAATATTCCACGCAAACGGAGACCAAAAGAAAGCAGGAGTCGCAATACTCATATCAGATAAAATAGACTTTCAAATTAAGTCTGTGAAAAGAGACAAAGATGAGTGTTTTTTTATATAGGTTTTTTGTTTTCCTGTAGCTGATATCTTACAGCATTGTGATCAGAAAAGATGTTTGAAATGTTTTCAGCTTTTAAAAATTTACCAAAGCTTGATTTGTGGCCCAAGATGTGCTCTATCATGGAGAGTTTGTGCACTGAGGAAAAAAAAAAAAAAAGTAAACTCTGTTGCTTCTGAAATGATGAAATGCTCTGTAGATATCAATTAAGTACAACTTGTCCAATGTATCATTTAAAGCTTGTGTTTCCTTCTTAATTTTCTGTATGGATGATCTGTCTATTGGTGTGAATAGGTTACTGAAGTCCCCCACTATTATTGTATTACTATCAATTTCCCTTTAGTGGATGTTAGCATTTGCCTTATGTATTGAGATGCGCCAATGTTTGATTCATATATATTTACAATTGTTGTATCTTTTTCTTGGATTAATTCCTTGGTTGTTATGTAGTGTCCTTCTTTGTCTCTTCTAATGGTCTTTATTTTAGTCTTATTTTATGTGATATGAGTATCACTACAGCCACTTTATTTTGATTTATGTTTTCATGTAATATCTTTTTCCAGCCCATCACTTTGGGTCTGTATGTATCCCTAGGTCGGAAGTGGGTCTCTTGTAGACAGCATATATAGGGGTCTTGTTTTTGTATCTATTCAGCCAATCTGTGTCGTTTGGTGGAAACATTTAGCCCATCTACATATATGGTAATTATTGATATATATGAACCTATTACCATTTACTTTATTGTTTTGGGTTTGCTTTGTATGCCTTTTTTTCCTATTTAGAGAAGTTCTTTAGCATTTATTGTAAAGGTGGTTTGACAGTGCTGAATTCTCTTAACTTCTGCTTGTTTGTAAAGGTTTTGTTTTTTCCTTTGAATCTGAATGAGATCCTCTTGGATAGAGTAATCTCGGTTGTACATTTTTCCCTTTCACCACTTTAAGTATATCCTGTCATTCTCTTCTGGCAGGCAGAGTTTCTCTTGAAAGATCTGCTGGTAGCCTTATGGGGATCCTTTTGTATGTTATTTGCTGCTTTTTTTTTTCACCTTTTTTTCCATTTATTTTTATTAGTTGGGGGCTAATTACTTTACAATATTGTAGTGGTTTTTGCCATACATTGGCATGAATCAGCCTGGATTTACATGTGTTCCCCATCCTGAATCCCCCTCCCACCTCCTTCCCCATCCCATCCCTCTGGGTCATCCCAGTGCACCAGCCCCGAGCACTTGTCTCATGCTCTTAGTGTTTAACTTTTGTTATTTTGATTAGCATGTCTCTTGGTGTGTTTCTCCTTGTGTTTATCCTGTATGGAACGCTCTGGGCTTATTGGGACTTGGGTAGCTATTTCCTTTTCTATTTTAGGGATGTTTTCGATTATAATCTCAAATATTTTCTCATGCCCTTTCCTTTTTTCTTCTTCTTCTGAGACCCTTATGATTTGAATATTGCTACACTGAATGTTGTCCTAGGGGTCTCTGAGACTGTTCTTATTACTTTTTATTCTTTTTTCCTTTGCTGTTTTCCACTTCAGTTATTTCCACTATTTTATCTTCCAGCTCACTTATCCATTATTCTGCTCAGTTACTTTACTGTTTGTTCCCTCCAGTGTATTTTTTTAATTTTTTTTATTGAAAGATAATTGCTTTACAGAATTTTTCTGTTTTCTATCAAACCTCAACATGTATCAGCCATATGTATACATATCTTTCCTCCCTTTTGAAACTCCCTCTCATCTCCCTCCCCATTCCACCCCTCTAGGTTGATACAGAGCCCCTGTTTGAGTCTCTTAAGCCATACAGCAAATTGTCATTGGCTATCTATTTTACATATTATAATGTAAGCTTCCATGTTACTCTTTCTATACATCTCACCCTCTCTCCATGTCCATAAGTCTATTCTCTATGTCTGTTTCCCCACTGCTGCCATGTGAATAAATTTTTCAGTACCATTTTTCTAGATTCTGTATATATGCTTCAGAATACGATAGTTATCTTTCTCTTTCTGACTCACTTCACTCTGTATAATAGGTTCTAGGTTCATTCACCTCGTCAGAATTGACTCAAATGTGTTCCTTTATATGGATGAGTAATATTCCATTGTGTATATGTACCACAACTTCTTTATCCATTCATCTGTTGATGGACATCTAGGTTGCTTCCATATTCCAACTGTTGTAAATAGTGCTGCAAAGAACAATGGGATACATGTGTATTTTTCAATTATGGTTCCTTCAGGGTATATGCCTAGGAGTTGGATTGCTGGGTCATATGGTGGTTTTATTCCCAGATCTTAAGCAATCTCCATACCATCTTCCATAGCAGCTGTATCAATTTACATTCCCATCGACAGAGTACATCATGGGAAATGCCAGGCTGGATGAAGCACAAGCTGGAATCAAGTTTGCCAGGAGAAATATCAATAACCTCAGATATGCAGATGACACCACCCTTATGGCAGAAAGTGAAGAGGAACTAAACAGCCTCTTGATGAAAGTGAAAGAGAAGAGTGAAAAAGCTGGCTTGAAACTCAACATTCAAAAAACTAAGATCATGGCATCCAGTCCCATTCAGTTCAGTTTAGTTCAGTTCAGTCACTCAGTCTTGTCTGACTCTTTGCGACCCCATGAATCACAGCACACCAGGCCTCCCTGTCCATCACCAACTCCCGGAGTTTACTCAAACTCCTGTCCATCGAGTCAGTGATGCCATCCAGCCATCTCATCCTCTGTCTTCCCCTTCTCCTCCTGCCCCCAATCCCTCCCAGCAATAGGGTCATTTCCAGTGAGTCAACTTTTCGCATGAGGTGGCCAAAGTATTGGAGTTTCAGCTTCAGCATCAGTCCTTCCAATGAACACCCAGGACTGATCAAGGGACTCTCAAGAGTCTTCTCCAACACCACAGTTCAAAATTACTTCATGGCAAATAGGGAAACAATGGAAACAGAGACAGACTTTATTTTCTTGGGCTCTAAAGTCACTGCAGATTGTGACTTCAACTATGAAGTTAAAAGACGCTTGCTTCTTGGAAGGAAAGCTATGACAAACCTAGACAGTGTATTAACAATCAAAGACATCACTTTGCCAACAAACGTTTGTCTAGTCAAAGCTATGGTTTTTCCAGTAGTCATGTATGGATATGAGTGTTCGATCATAAAGAAGACTGAGCACCAAAGAACTGATACTTTGAACCGTGGTGTTAGAGAAGACTCTTGAGAGTCCTTTGGACAGCAAAGTCAAACTAGTCAATCCTCAAGGTTAATTTTAATCCTTGTATTTTATTAATTTTCAGTTCAGTTCAGTTTTGATGTTACTTTAAATGAGATTGTTCTTTTTATTTCTTTTTCAGACATTTTGTTTAGTGTATAAAAATACAACTGATTTCTGAATCCTGATTTTGAATCCAGAAGTTTGAATTTGTTAACAAGTTCTAGCAGGTTTTTTTTTTAGTGGAGACTTTATATATGTTCGTCTTCAAACAGAGAGATTTTGCTTCTTATTTCTCAACTTTGACATCTTTCTTTTTCATGCTAATTTCTCTGACTAGGACTTCTAGTACTATTTTGGATAGGAGTGGTTAGAGTGGGCATCCTTGTCTGTTTCCAATCTTAGAAGAAAAAATTTAACATGTCGCTGTGGAGTATGATGTTAGCTATGGGTTTGTCATATATATCTTTTATTATTTTAATGTACATTCTCTCTATACTGTTAGCAGTTTTTGCCATGAAAGGCTGTTGTATTTTGTCAAATTCTATTTCTGCATCTACTGAAATGATCATATGATTTTAATATTTCATTATATTAATGTGCTGTGGTGTATCACATTTATTGACTTACATATGTTGACGTTTCCTTGCATTCCAAGGATAAATCTCAGTGGCTGCTATGAATAATTACTTTAATGTGATTTTGATTAGTTTGCTAATATACGGTTGAGAATTTTTACATTTATACTCATCAAGGATATAGTGTCCTTATCTGGCTCTGGTATCAGGGTAGAATGCTGCTCTTAGAATTTGGGAATGTTCTCTCATCTTCAGTATTTTGGAAGAGTTTAAGGAGAATTTGCACTAATTGTTATTTAAATGGTTGGTATAATTTACCAGTGAAACTATCTGGTCTTGCTCTTTATTTTGTTGGGTGGTTTTTTACTATTTCCTTGCTAATTTCCTTGCTCATTATTGTTCTGTTCAGATTTTCTCTTTGTTTATGATTCATCTTGGTAGGTTATATGTTTCTAGAGTGTATCCATTTTTCTAAGTTATCCCATTTATTGGCATATAATTGTTCATAGCAGTATCTTATAATTCTTTTTATTCCTGTGCTATCTGTTGCAATGACTCTTCATTCATGTCTGATTTTGTTTGAGTGTTCTGTCATTTTCCTTAGTCTAGCTAAAAGGTTATACAATTTTGTTCTTTTTTTTTTAAGTTCTCAGTTTCATTGATCTTCTGTAGTGTTTTTCTGACCTCTATTCCATTTGTTTGTTCTTTGATATTTGTTATTTTCTTTTTTTCTAACTTTGGGTTTTCTTTGTCCTTTTTCTAGTGGTAGTGTTAAGTTTATTTGAGAGCTTTCTTTTATTTTACTGTAGGCATTTCTTGCTATAAACTCCCTCTGAGAACTGTTTTTGCTGTATCCTATAAGTTTTGGTATGTTGTGTTTCCATTTTCATTTATTTCAAGATGTTTTTCAATTTCACTTTTAATTTCTCTTTTGGCCCATTAGTCGTTCAAGATTTTGCTGTTTAATTTTTGTATATTTGTGAATTTTTCAGTTTTCCTCCCATTATCAATTTATTGTTTCATACCATTGTGGTCAGGAAGATAGTTGGTATATTTTCAATCTTCCTAAATTTGTTAGGACTTGTTTTGTGACCTAACTTATGGTATATCTTGGAGAATTTTCCATGAGTACTCAAGAAAAATGTGTATTCTATTGTTGATAAGTGGAAAGTTCTGTATATAACTGTTAAGGCCATTTGCTCTAAGTACAGCTCAACTCTAGTTTTTCCTAATTGATTTTCTGAATTGATAACCTATCCATAGTTGAAAGTGAAGTATTGAAGTGCCCTTTTATTATTGTATTATTATCTATTTCTCCCTTCATATGTCTTAATATTTCCTTAATATCTAGGTGCTATTATTTTGGGTATACATGTATTTACAATTGTTATTATCCACTTGATGAACTGACTATTTTATCATTATGTAATAAACTTCTTTGTCACTTGTTACAGCTTTTGAGGTGAAGTCTATTGTGTCTTATATAAGTATTGTTACATTTTCTTTCTTTTGATATTTCTATCAATTCATTTTGAGTCCTTGTGAGTCTCTTATAGGCAGCATATAGTTGGGTCTCACTTTTTTATCCAGTCAGCCATTCTATGCCTTTTAATTGGAATATTGAATCCATTTATATTTACAGTAATTATTGATAGGTGGGAAGTTACATTAGTAACTTCCATTTTATTGTTTTCTGACTGTTTTGTTTTTCCCTTGTCTTCTTCTTCCTCTCTTTCTGCCTTCTTTTGTGAATTTGTTTTTCATAGTGGTATGCTTTGATTCCCTTCTCTCTATCTTTCATGTATCTACTGTAGGTTTTTGTTTTGTGGTTAGCATGAGACTCATATAAATCATCTTTTACATCTAACAGTCTAATTTTTGGCTGATCGAAACTTAATTTTGAGAATTTCCTGGTGGTCCAGTGGTTAGGATTCCACACTTCCACTGCATGGAGCCTGTTCAATCCCTGGCTGCCAAACTAAGATTGTGCGAGCCATGTGACATAACCAAAGTAATAATAATAATGATAACAACAATAATTTCAATTGCATACAAAATGTCTACCCTTTTACTACCCCTTTTATGTTTTTGATATTACAATCTATTCTTTTAGTATATTGCCTCCATTAACTAATTATTTTAGCTATAGTTATTTTTAGTACTTTATATCTTTGGAGCCAGTACTGGAAATTCATTGTGTTTCATTGGTTGTGTCCTATTTTCTTGATTTTTCATGTTCTTTGAAGTCTTACCTTGTTGTCTTCTCATTTGATGTAGCGATCACCTCCTCTAGTCCTAACTGACTGACTTCGAGAGAGAAATGCCTTTCACCAGCTCTGCTAAGGATTCTCAGGCTTTCTCAGACCTTCTGTGGATAGGCCTGCTCCACACTCTTGGCTCCCTCCTGTGGCAGAATTATTAAGCTTATGTGCCTTTTCTTGAACCTGCAAAGCCAAGCCTAAGCACTGATTGCTTCCCTTTTGTTCTCCCAAGGTTGATGTTAATGCTCAAGCTTGTGATCTCTCTCTCTGTCCCCCAAATCCAGGCCTGATATCTGCATGTGCAATATTTGCTGTCTGAAAAAAGCTCAATCTTATTTCCATCAAGAGTGCACACAGAGATCTGATCACAGGTTGGGGGATGTGTAGGGGTGAGCCTAACAGGGTCTTGGTATTGCCTGTAGACCAGTTGGAGGAAGGGGGGATTTGCAGGTGAGATGTCCTGAGTGGCTTTTGGGAGGCTCTCAATGGTGGTTGTGATATGGCTAGTAGGATCCATGTCCCTTTGATACAGATGTTTCATTCAGAGCACTGGATTCTGTTCTCCCAGCTTCTCACTGCCCCCAAGTCACACAGCTCATGACTCAGTACTCTGGAAGGGCAAGAGAGAAATGGGCCCCTTTGGCAGCATTCCACATGGCTGAAGTAGCCAAGTACTCATTCCCATGCTCCCATATTCCCCTCTAGAAGAAATTACGAGCCCACAAATTCTCTCTTTCACTGAGGTGTGCCACCCTAGGGGAGGGGTAATGGAGGTAAGATCAAAATATTCCTTTTACTATCTCCAATGTGTCACATCTTGGATTTTTATTTTACTCCTGTGGTATGCTGGAACTTCTCCACTGGACTCCTAGATTTCCACAAATGTCCTCTCATTTGTGGTTTATTGTCTAAATTAGAGTCCTCTGGAGGTTCCTAGATCATGCATAAGAGGGGCTGGAGTTGGTTCATGGACCACTATAGGGTCCACATCTGGCACCACGGTCTGCATACCTATTACCTAATGTGTAGGTAAGCAAGAATCCTTCCATGTTCCTTATGTATGGTACTAGATCTCACAGCTCCCTAAAAGGTACTTTTGCTTGTGGGTGGATGCCAAATTTTGTTGTTGAGGGGTAGATACTTGCAAGGAACATCTTGTCCAGCCATTTTGCTGATGTCACTTCTATGTAATTTGGTTATAGCAGCCTGATTAGACTAAGACGCTACCCATTTAGGTCACTATTATTTAAGAAAATAGGACAATAACCAGTGTTGGTGAAGATGTGGGGAAATTAAAGGCCTCATGCATTGCTGTTGAAAATGTAAAATTGTATAGCTATTGTGATAAACAGTTTGGTTGCTTCAAAAAAATATAAACATAGAATTACCATATGACCCATCAGTTCCATTTCTAAATATAAATACAAAGAATTGAACACAGAGACTCAGATACATGAGCATCGATGTTCCAAACAGCATTGTTCACAATAGACAAAATGCTAAAACAGCAAAATGTCCACCAAAAGATGAATGGATTAAATAAAATGTGGTATAAACATATAATGAAATATTCAGGCTTAAAATGGAAGGATGTTCTAATATATGGTGCAACACGGCTGAACCTTGAAAGCATTATGTTAAGTGAAAGAAGCAGATACAAAAAGACAACTATTTTATGATTCCACTTATAGGAATTACATAGAATGGGCAAATTCATAGAGACAGAAAGTGGAACAGAGGTTATCAGAAGAGAAAGGAAAGGAAGTGAGGACTTCTTGTTTAATGTGTACAGAATTCCAGTAAGGCATGATGAAAATTCTGGAAATGGATACTAGTGATGGTCGTATATATTGTTAATGTACTTAGTGCCACGAAATTACACACTAAAAATAGTTAAAATGGTACATATTGCATATTTTTACCACAGTAAAAAAGAAAAATTTTTAAAGGGAAAAGAATTATTTTTTAATTACACATTTTTTTCTTTTCTCTTAAGCAGTCTATGGTGTTTGGCTTTGATGTTTTGTGGTATAAAAGTTAAAATATCTAAAATGCTGATTTCAGAAGTTCCCTGGTAGTCTAGTGGTTAGGACTCCATGCTTCCATTCCAGGGAGCAGAAATTCAGTCCCTGGTGGAGGAACTAAGATCCTGCATGCCATTCCATGAGGCTAATGATAATAATAATAAAATGCTGATTCCTAATGAATTTATTTCATTGTACCTTGGCATTTGTGGATACAGTTCCACTGCTGAGCTGAAAATGGAAAATGGACATATGCTATAAAAAAATAAACAGATAACAACTCTGAAACTGCTTTAGATGTATACTATGATTGAACAAATAAGCATAAATGAATGATGAATAGTGAGAGTTAGGTTTCCCACTGTTGAAAAGGGGTTTTAAAAGGAAACAAAGGGAGAAGCCCAGAGTGATCCATGTGCTATTGGATTGTGCATGCATGAATGTTAAGTCACTTCAGTCATGTCTGACTCTTTGTGACCCCATGGATCATAGCCCACCAAGCTCCTCTGTCCATGGGATTCTCCAGGCAAGAATACTGGAGTGGGTTTCCAGGCCCTCCTCCAGGGGATCTTCCTGACCCAGAGATTGAACCCACGTCTCCTGTACTGCAGGCAGATTCTTTACCCACCAAGCCACCTGGGAAGCTCCAGGCTATTGGATTAGAGTTAGAGATCTCAGTATGAACTCATGCTTTTCTTAATAGATACATATGGATGCATATACACATATTTATAGATCTGCAAGAATAACTGGGCTAGTACATACACATATATTTTCTTGCTCTGATAGCTGAGAGTGCCTAGAAGCAATGACACCCCAATGAACACACTTAGTGTCTAGAAGGTAATATCATTCTTCAATGAAAAGAACCATGAATCTGAAAAAAATGACTGACTGATTCATAGGCTGAAGTAGGGAATGTACAAGATAAGCCTGAAGCATTTTGTAATACCATAAAGTAAGGAAGTTCTCAACACACTCACAAAGGGGTAGTGGGGCCAACTGAAACAGCTTCCAATGGCCAAAACTTGAAAATATATGAACAATAAAAGAAAGTGGTATTGGATTATAACCCAAACTACAAAATAAATGTCCATGAATCCATACTGATATAAATAAATGATTGAATAAGTAAAGAACAGACAAATCTCTTCTGTATAAGAATTCTAAATGACTTATATACTGTCTTCAAGGAAATGAAGCATATCTCTTCACTTCTTAAGGAGATTGTTATTGTGACTTGCTTCCAAAAAGTAGAGTATTAAAAAGGGAGAGGAGAGAAAGTAATCTTACACTGGAGAATTCTGACAAACACAACCTTGGCCAGATAATTAACATCATCAGTAATAAGTAATAGATAAATGTATACCTTTGATATGATGTGATGAGAATGGAACTTCACCTCTGTGATCATCCTCCCCAAAACTATAAACCCAGTCTAATCATGAGAAAAACATCAGACAAACACACCATGTTGTAAGGCATCCCATACCAAAGCAGAGACCACATGTGCATATTTAAGCTGACAGTCTTAATTAAGGTATTGACTGATGGTCAGCATTAACCATTAGACATGAGAGTAAACAAGCTTTGCAATGATTCCAACCTCCAGAATTCTAGAATTTCAGCTGAGGTTCTAGGAACTATGGAACAGAAACAAGCCATCTCCTCTGTATGCTGAATGCCATGTTACATAGAATCCATGAGCAAAATAACCTGTACAAATTGTTTGGGGATGATTTTCCATGCAGTCATAGAAAAACAATCATAAAATGATATTTTTCTAACAAACTTTATTGAGATATAATATATATATATAGAGAGAGAATTAAAAATTGTTCTAATATTTTCTTCAAACTTTTAATAGTTTTAGCTACTACATTTAGGTCTATGATCCATTTACAGTTTAATTTTTGTGTATGATATGAGGTAAAGGTAGAAGTTAATTTTTTGGATGTGGATATCCAGAATTATTTGCTAAAGAAATTATCTTTTTCCTCATTTAATTGCCTTGCAACCTTTGAAAAAGATCAGTTGACCATAAATTTAAGGGTTTATTTCTGGACTCTATTTTTGTTCCATTAATCTGAACTCTATTTTTGTTCCATTAATCTATATATTTATTTTTAGGCCAATACCACACTGTCTTCATTACAGTAGTTTTATAATAAGTTGAAGTTGGGTACCTTAAGTCCTCCAACTCCTCTCCTTTCCAAGATTGCTTGGATTTCTGGGTCTGGGTACTTTGTGTTCCCATATAAAAATTTGGATCAGGTTGTCAATTTCCTTAAAAAAAAAAAAAAAAAGAAAAAACCTGCTGAGATTTTGGTAGGAATTGTGTTGAATATACAGGTCAATGGGGGATGTAAGTCTTTAAGTTTTCTTTGTAATATTGTGTCATTTTCAATGTATATATGTCATATACTTCTTTTGTTAATTATTTCTAGTTTATTCTTTTTGATGTTATAATGAATAGAATTATATCTTACTTTCATTTTCAAATGTTTACTGCTCATGTATAGAAACACAATTGAATTTTGTGTCTTGTATCCTATGATCATTTTGTATGCTATTAGTTCTAATTTTTTTGGTAGACTACATGTAAGATCTTGCCATCTACAAATAGAGTTAGTTTCACTTCTTTTCAAATTTAGATGCCTGTTACTTAATTTCCTGCCCTTTGCTCTAGCTAGAATATCCAGCAAATATTGAATAGAAGTGGTGAGAATGTGGATCTTTTCCTCGTTCCTGATTTAAGGGGGAATCATTCAGCCTTTGATCATTATGTATAATGTTAACCATAGGGTAAACATATTGTTCCTCTGTATATGAGGCGTCATTTGTCTTTTGTTCAAGATTTTGTTCTTGGCTTTCAAAAGTTTAACTACGATATGATTACACATGCATCCCTTTGTGTTCATCCTACTTGGGATTGAGCTTCACTGATCTGCCAATTAATATTTTCACTAAACTTGGAAAGTTTTTGAGTATTTCTTCAAATATTTTTTCTTTCTTATCTCCTCATCTTAGATTCCTATTACATGTAAGTTGGCATGCTAGAAGTAGTCACAGGTCACTAAGGTTCTGTTCATCTTCTTCAGTTTTTTTCTCTTTGTTTTTTAGACTGGATGACTCTTCTCTCTGCCATTTCAAATATGATGTTTGAGTAAATACAGTAAACTTTCATGTCAGTTATTGTAATTTCAACTGAGCAGTTTCCATTTGGTTCTTTCTAAGGTTCCTTTTTTAAATTGAGACTTGCTCTTTTTTTTGTATCATTGTCATCATGTGTTTCTACTTAGGCACTCAGTTGGTTCTAACTCTTTTTGACCCTGTGGACTGTAGCCAGTCAGGCTCCTCCGTCCATGGCATGGGATTTTTTTCAGGCAAGACTATTGTAGTGGGTTGCCATTTCCTTCTCCAAGGGATTTTCCCAAATCAGGAAAGAACCTGTGTCTCCTGCATTGTAGGTGGATTCTTTACCCGCTGAGCCACTGGGGAAGCCCCATTGTCATCATGGTGTTGCTGTTGTTCAGTTGCCCCGTCATGTCTGACTGTTTGCAACCCCATGGATTTCAGCATGCCAGGCCTTTCTGTCCCTCACCACCTCCGAAGTTTGCCCAAGCTCATGTTCATTACATCAGTGAAGCCATCCATTTCATCCTCTGACACACCCTTCTCCTTCTGCCCTCAGTCTTTCCCAGCATCCAGAATTTTTCCAATGAGGCAGCTGTTGTCATCATATTTTCCCTTAACTCATAAATAATGGTTCCTTTAATTCTTTGAACATATTTATCAGTGTTTTGAAGTCTTTGCTAAATCCAATATCTGGGCTCATTCAGGCAGTTTCTATTGACTTTTCCCCTGAGTTTGGGTCACTCTTTCCCATTTCATGTCTTGTCATTTTATCTTTGAAAACTAGACATTTTATACAATGTATTGTAGGAGTTCTGGATTCTTTATTCCACTGAGGGTGTTGCTCATTTTGTTTGTTTCATTTATTTGCAGCCGTCCTAGGCTTAATTTGTGGAATTTGTCTCCTCCTGCTTTCTGGTATCTAACTGTTCTGCTTATTTTTTTTAATTTCATTTTTCCTTTTGAGTTTGGCTTCCTAGGAGTCATCTCTGTGTTTTCTTATTTTAATGGTTAGAAGCTGTGCTCAACCAAGTTGAGTCAGTAAGGTATCTACCCACTGCTGATGGATTTGCATGTGATTTTAAGTATGTGTACAAATTCAGGCCATTTTCAGCTATTAATTTTTATCAGATCTTCTCAGGTCTCCCCATGCATTCATTCAGCCTCCTGGACAGCCAAGGATAGTTCCTCTGTGCTTCTCTCATAACCGGAATTTCCCTATTAAAGCTCAGCTTATTAGTTCGTCTGCCACTGACTCCAACCAGGACTTCACCCTGAGGCTAGCATTGTTCCTGGTTTTCCTTGCTCATTTCTGCCAAATTTGGTACTTTATCAACAATACCATTGGACATAGGTTTTTTCATCATCTATTCCAAACCAAGTTAATCCCTTCTACCAGCAAATCTGCCGATTTTTCACTGCCAGCCCCACTGTGGTAGAACAACCTCACCTACCTCACCTGATATGGAGGTACGATGAGAGTAGTTCCAGAAAAGAACACCATAGACTTTCACTGCTCATACCTGAAATTCAGTTTTTCATGAATAAATATTTCTTTTTTTTTTTTTTTTTTTCTACTTGCTTCTGTTCAAGCTCTGGAATGGTGATAGCTTTTTTTTTTTTTTTGCTGCAAAAAACTTTATTGTTTCCATTGTGTCTGAGGCTTGTGAAAGGGCTCCATCTTCTTGATGAGTTTCACCTCCTCATCTAGGAAGTGGCTCTCCAGGAAGTCACAGATGTGGGGGTCTGCAAGGGCAGAACCCAGGCCATGCAGATCCAAAAGGGCCTGGCTCAGCCTCTTCTCTATGAGAAGGGAGGCTTCCATAGCACCCTGGGTTTTACCCCACTCATCTTGGGATGACTTCTGTACATCCAGGAAGAGGGCGAGGCCGCCGCTCTGGATTTGCATTTTCAAGAGACCGCTCTACACCCTCACGCTTCTCCTTGGCCAATTCGTGAAAAAAAAAAAAAAAAGTGGCCCACAGCCTCCAGAGCAACACTGTCAGGGTCAAAATAGAAACCCAGAGAAAGGTAGGTATAGGAAGCCTGCAGGTGCATGTTGAGCAGGCGGTTGATGGCAGCCTCTACCTCGGTGGAATAATTCTGGCGGATCTTGGAGCTCACAGTAATAAGCAGTTAAGCTCAAAAAGTGATGGCTGGCCCTGGTGATCACGGACAGCTGAGTGGCTGATTCTGAAGTTTGCAACTGGAAAAAAGATTGAAGGCTGGTCTGCTGCTGGAACAAGGGGGCATCCCTTGGTCTTTTCTGTCCAAGCACTGTTGAAGCAAGAGACAGATCTGAAGGACCAAGAAGTGCACTTCAACGACTGGGTTTTTGAACAATGTTGTTGAGTTTTACAGTTGTTTGGGGGCAAAGGAATTTTGTTGTCTTCATCACTACATCATAGCCAGAAGTGCCCATGTTTCCTTTTTAAAATAACCTGTGGTTTTGAGCTTTCATTAGTTTAGATGGCTTCTACCTAGTCTGAACTAGTAAGATACTAGTAAGATTTCAATGCATCAAATATTTGTTGAGTACCAACAATGGGCTTGACTAGATTTACATCCCTAATTACAAGCCCAAACACAATAACTTCTCCTAGTATTACAATTCAATGTGTCTAAATAAAATAGAATCATGGTTCTGGAGCTTTAATGTTCTTAAGAATCACCCAGATCACCTGCTAAAAATGTAGATTCCTGGCCAACAGGAATTTATTTGTAAGTTCATATTTAGCAGATTTAGGATAGAACTCAGGAAGCTATATTTTAAACAAGATTCTAAAATAATTCTGGTTCAATTGGCCCAAGGACTGTACTCGAGAAATACTAATTAAGAATCATACCTGAATAAAAAGTGGGCATGTATTCTTCCTATATTTTATTAATATATCCAGGTAATTGAGACTGAAGTATTTTACTTTGCTTTTTGCTACACTCATATCATATGTGCCCTTATCACATCAACAGTTTGATCATACTGCTGGTAGTATATTGTGTTAGCTATGGTTTTGTCTGCCCAATATGACTTTCCCCCACCTCATTCCTCCTCTAGTACTAGAACCTTTTTTGGGGGTCAGGTTGACTCCTCTAACTGACCACAGGAGTGGTAAGACAATGGGCATTTCCAATAGTATTTCATCCCCTTGACCCAAATGTTTAGTTCAGGAATGGGCAAGTGATCTTAGCCAGTCACTGAGGGAAAGTTCTAGAACTTTTACTGGAACTTGAGTAAGAAATTCTATCTCTGCAATTGAGAGATATAAAGATGGTAGAAACCTATACTTGTTGCTACCATAGGAGATTTTCCAAAAGATAATATAAACAAACAGAGAAAATCAGAGTCAAAGAGGGAAAGTGAGAACCATCCTTTCAGTGTCTGGAACCAGATCTGCCTAAAGATCTGGACTTTCAGACTTCTGTTTGTACAAACCAATAGAATTCTCTCTTGTTTGAACTAGTTTGAGTTGAGATGTCCTTCACCTGAAACTGAAATTGTCAAAACAAAACTTGCCTTTGAGCAGAATTTCTCCAATTATACCATCAATCCCCTGCTTCTGATCACACACAGATACACATACATACCTATTCTCCCTTTGTCAGAAGTTCTGGGACTAGTTTCCATATTAAAGACATACCAGATCTCTGTTTCTCAGATCTTAATACAAGTTTACCAGGATATAATTTTAATAAAAATAAATACTAATAACTAACGGCCATAGATATATAAAAGATTTTAATTCCCCAATTTAGCCCAAACTCCACTCTCTTGAATGCTAAATATTTCATCCTTAATAAATGAAAAGGTGGAGGCATCCAAGATGGTGGAGAAATAAGATGGGGAGATTACCTCCCTCCCTACAAATACGTCAGAAATTCATCTCCATATGGAACAACTCCTACACAACATCTTCTGAAAGCTGGCAGAAGACCCCAGACTTTCAAAAAGGCAAGCCAATCTCCTTAGAAGAAGGTAAGTCAAAAGATGAAGATAAAAAAAGAGAAGGATTTCAGGACGGGAACCTGAACTTCAGCGAGGGAGTTGTGAAGGAGTAAAAGTTTCCACACACTCAGAAACCCCCTCATGGTTGGGGGCAAGAGGGAGCTTTGGAACTTCAGAGGGAAGTTCAGCAACAGATGCTCAGGAGACAAAATGGAGAGAATTCACCACAGAGATCATTGCCAAACAGCACTTCCCAGAAGAGAAGTGGCTCACACGCCTGCGCCAGCAGCAGAGAGTAGGGGCAGGGTGCTGAGGCTCAGTCAGGTTCAGGTATCTGACCCCAGGGAGAGGACCTAGGTTGGCTGCCACAAGGATACTCTGAGGGGGCTGGTGAGATGCAGCTGACGGAGTCTAGGATGGGGATGGGGCATCTCAGAGAGGCAGGAGATTGTAATCACCAGGACACTCTGACTTCACCATCGGCCACCAAAACCAGCAAAACTGGTAGGAGCACCACCAGCAGAATTGGACACGACTGCAGTGTATGATCCCAGAGGAGGAAACGTAAGCCATTAGCCACTGCCAAAGCAGCTACCACCAGGCTGTGAGCAGGCACAGGTTACTGCCCACACCTTGGTGGGAGCCTAAGCAGCTTGGCCCTTTCTAGGGACCCATGATCTGGGGCCAATTCTTCTGGGAGAGTGCACAACCCCCCTGACTATAACAACATTCAGCGGGTTTCTATTGCCTCAGGCATTCCCTGTTACATCCCAGTTGTGGCTGACATACCCTTCCCTCTCCCCAGCCCAACTGAGCAAGTGAGCCCTAATAAGTCTCAGCCTTTTGCCCCCTCTTGCCTGGACGGGGAGCAGACAGCAGAGGGCAGCCTACAAGCAGAGCTGGGTCCAAAACCAAAGTGCAACACCAGGGGCTGTGTGACCCAAGAAGAGAAAGGATATTAGCACCTGAAGCCACGGGTGCAGTGGATTAAATCCCCACAATTACCTTGAGGCTATGGACTTTGGGGACAACTATGGACTTTGAGAGCAAGTACAAGCTGGAGTAAGGCCAGATCTGAGACTGAGTGAATCCCACACTGCCCACAACAGGTCCAGAGACCTTCCTAGAAATATTGGAGGACTTTCTGAGTAGGCAGATTGACTGGAACACACTGTGTGGAGTGGAAGAAAAGAGGAATCATGAGGACCTTCTTACCACCACTCTCTATATAATTTTCCCCCTTTCTTCTTTTTCATATTGTTCTAAGATTGTTCTTTCTATATTATTCCCTTAATTTTTATTTTTTATAACCTACTTTTTCCTTTTTTAAAGTATCTTAGTTTAAATAATAAATTCATTTTATCTTATTTACCTCTTATATAGTACCCTTTAACTATATTGCATTTTTTCTATTTTCTAAATTGTGTGTTTTTGAAAGTCTAGTTTTTAGTATTCATTTTTATGTATGGGTTTGTTTATTGGTTTGATTGCTCTCTCCATTTTTGGCTCCTGTTTTTATCATCTTTTCTCTCTTCTTTTATCTTTGAGAGTCTAAGTTTCTTGGGTATTCTAGGCTATTGAGTGTTGCTTTCACCAATCATCCTGGGGTTTTGTCTTCTGTGCTGTGTAGCCAAAGAAGTCTTGGTGCTACCGTAAAGGGTTGGGCCTGAAGCTTCAAGGTGAGAGACCTGAGTTGAGGACTTTGGACCAGAGAAATCCTAACCCCATGGAATATTAATCAGCAGAAGCTCTCCCAAAGGCCTCCATCTCAACACTAAGACCAAGCCCACCTAAAGGCCAGCAAGCTCCAGTGCCAGATGCCCTTTGCCAATCCTTCAGCAAAACAGGAACATAACATTGCATATTAGCAGACAAGCTGCCTAAAGCCATACCAAACCCACAGACACCCCAAAACACACTACTGAATATGGCACTGTCCTTCAGAGAGAAAAAATACATCTCCATCTATCAGAACACAGGTATGAGTCCCCCCAACCAGGAAATCTTCACAAGGCACTGGCACAACTCCACTCATGGGGGTGAGACTTCACAGTTAAGAGGAACTATGGCCCACCAGCCTGCAGAAAGGAAACTACAAACACAGTAAATTAACCAAAATGAAAAGACAGAGAAACATGCAGCAGATGAAGGAACATGGTAAAAACCCACAAGACCGAAAAAGAAAAGAAAACAGGCAGTCTACCTGCAAAAGGAATCAAAGTATTGATAATAAATATAATAAAAAATCTTTAAAATAAAATGCAGGCACAGATAAATAGACTGGAGGCACAGATTGAGAAGACTTAAGAAATGTTTAACAAGGACCCAGAAAAAATAAAGAATAGACAATCAGCAATGAATGACATAAAAACTGAGATTAAAAATATACTGCTGTTAAGCTGCTAAGTCACTTCAGTCGTGTCAGACTCTGTGTGATCCCATAGATGGCAGCCCACCTGGCTCCCCCATCCCTGGGATTCTCCAGGCAAGAACACTGGAGTGGGTTGCCATTTCCTTCTCCAATGTGTGAAAGTGAGAATTAAAGTGAAGTTGCTTAGTCGTGTCCGACTCTTAGCGACCCCATGGACCACAGCCTACCAGGCTCCTCCATCCATGAGATTTTCCTAGCAAGACTACTGGAGTGGGGTGCCAAACTAGAAGGAACCAATAGCAGAGTAACTGAGGCAGAAGAATGGATAAGTGAGCAGGAGAACAGAATGGTAGAAATAACTGAAGCAGAGCAGAATAAAGAAAAAAGAGTAAAAAGAAATAGGGATAGTCTCGGAGACCTCTGGGACAACATTAAGCTCACCAATATTCAAATTATAGGGATCCCCAAAGAAAAAGAGAAAAAGAAAGGGTATGAGAAAATATTTGGGGAGACTATAGCCAAAAAATTCCCTAACGTGGGAAACAACTAGCCACCCAAGTCCAGGAATCCCAGAGTCCTAAATAGGGTAAACCCTAGGAGAAACATGTAAAGACACATATTAATCAAACTAATTAAACACAAAGTATAAACATTAAAAGCAGCAAGGGAAAAGCAACAAATAGCATACCATATGGATCCCCATAAGGCTACCAGCTGATCTTTCAAGAGAAACTCTGAAGGCCAGAAAGGAGTGGCAGGATATACTTAAAGTAATGAAAGGAAAAAACCCACAACCAAGATTACTCTATCCAGCAAGGATATCATTCAGATTTGAGGGAGAAATCAAAAGCTTTACAGACAAGAAAAATATAGAGAATAGAACAATACCAAACTAGCTTTACAACAAATACTAAAGGAACTTCTCTAGACAGAAACACATGAGAAGGAAAAGGTCTACAAAAACAAACTCAAAAGAATAAAGGAAATAGTAATAGGATCATACATGCCAATAATTACCTTAAATATAAATGAATCAAATGCTCCAACCAAAAGACAGACTGGATGAATGGATACAAAAACAAGACCATATATATACTTTCTACATGAGACACACCTCAGACCTAGAGATACATACAAACTGAAAGTGAGGGGCTAGAAAAAGATATTCCACTTAAATGGAAATCAAAAGAAAGCAGTAGTATCAAAGCTCATATCAGATAAAATAGACTTTAAAGTTAAGACCTTTACAAGAGACAAGGAAGGACACTACATGATGATCAAGGGATAAATCCAGGAAGATATAACAATTATAGATATATATGCACCCAACATAACAGCACGTCAATACATAAGGCAAATGTTAATGAAAATTCAAGGGAAAATCTACAGGAACACAAATAGTGTGTGGGGGGGTGGTCTTTAGTAGCCTACTCACACAAATAGACAGATTATCCAGACAGAAAATTAATAAAGAAACACAAGCTCAAAGTGATTCATTGGGAATGTAGGACCTAATTTATATTTACAGGGCATTTCATGGAAAAATGATAGATTTCAGCTGTTTTTGAAGTGTACATGAAACACTCTCCATGATAGATCACATCTTAGGTCACAAATCAAGCCTTGGTAAGTTTTTAAATATTGGTAAAGTTTGAAATCATTTCAAGCATCTTTTCTAACCATGATGCTGTAAGGTTAAATATCAGGTATAGGGGGGAAAAACTATTAAAAAACACAAACACATAGAGGCTAAACAGTATGCTTTTGAATAATCAATAGTTCACTGAAGAAATCAAAGAGGAAATTAAAAATACCTAGAAGCAAATGATAGTGAAAACAAGACAACTCAAAACTTGTGGGATGCACTAAAAGCAGTGCTAAGAGGGAAGTTTATAGCAATACAAGCCTACCTCAAGAAAAAAGAAAAATATCAAATAAATAATCTAACCTTACACCTAAAGCCACTAGAAAAAGAAGAACAAAACCCCCAAAGTTAGTAGAAGGAAAGAAATCATAAAGATCAGAGCAGAAATAAATGAAAAAGAAATGAAGGAGACAATAGTAAAGATCAATAAAACTAAAAGCTGTTTCTTTAAGAAGATAAAATTGACAAACCGTTAGCCAGACTCATCAAGAGAGAAAGGGAGATGACTCAAGTCAATAAAATTAGAAATAAAAAAGCAGGAGTTACAACAGACAACACAGAAATACAAAGAGTCATAAGAAACTACTATGAACAGCTATTTGTCAATAAAATGAACAATCTGGAAGAAATGGATCAATTCTTAGAAAAGTATAAGCTTCCAAAACTGAACCTGGAAGAAATAGAAAATGTAAAGAGACCAATCACACAAGTCAAAACTGTAATAAAAAAATCTTCCAGCAAACAAAAGCCCATGGCCAGATGGTTTCATATGTGAATTCTACCAAAAGTTTAGGGAAGGGAAAACACTGATCCTGCTCAAAGTCTCCTAGAAAATTTCAAATGAAAACTCATTAATTCATTCTACAAGGCCACCATCACCCTGATACTAAAACCTGACAAAGATGCCACAAAAAAAGGAAAATTACAGGCCAATATTACTGATGAACTTAGATGCAAAAATCCTCAACAAAATTCTAGGAAACAGAACTCAACAACACATTAAAAGGATTATGCATCATGATCAAGTGGGCTTTCCCCCAAGGATGCAAGGATTCATCAATATACACAAATCAGTCAATGTGATACACCATATTAACAAATTGAAATATAAAAACCATACAATCATCTCTATAGATAGAGAGGAAGCTTTTGACAAAATTCAACATCCATTTATGATAAAAACTCTTCAGAGAGTAGGCATAGAAGAACATAGCTAAACGTAATAAAGGCCATATTCGACAAACTCACAGCAAACATTATTTTCAATGATGAAAAAGAGTAAGCATTTCTCCTAAGATCAGGAACAAGACAAGGTGCTCACTCTTACCACTGTTATCCAACATAGCATTGGAAGTCCTAAACACAGCAGTCAGAGAAGTAAAAGTAATAAAAATGACTCCAGACGGGAAAATAAGTAAAATTCTCACTGTTTGCAGATGACATGATACTATACTAGAAAACCCTAATCATGCCACCAGAAAATTAGTAGAGCTAATCAATGAATATAGTAAAGTTGCAGGATATAAAATTAATACACAGAAATGCTTTGCATTCCTATATACTAACAGTTAAAAATCAGAAAGAGAAATTAAGGAAACAATCCCACTCACCATTGCAACAAAAAGAATAAAATATCTAGGAATAAACCTACCAAAAGAGATGAAAGATCTGCATGGAGAAAACTATAAGACATGAATGAAAGAAATCAAAGAAGACACAAACAGATGGAGATACACACACACACACACACCATGTTCTTCGACTGGAAGAAGCAATAGAGTGAAAATGACTATACTACCCAAAGCAATCTACAGAGTCAATGCAATCCCTATCAAACTACCAATGATATTTTTTTAGAGAAGTAGAGCAAAAAATTTCACAATTTGTATGGAAACAAAAAGATCCCAAATAGCCAAAGCAATCTTGAGGAAGAAAAGTGTAGCTGGAAGAATCAACCTTTTGAATTCAGACTGTATTGAAAAGTTACAGTCATCAATACAGCATGGCACTGGCACAAAAACAGAAATATAGACCAAAGGAACAAGATAATAAGTCCAGAGATAAACCCATACATACACCTATGGGTGCCTTATCTTTGACAAAGGAGGCAAAAATATACAACGGTGAAAAGACAGCCTCTTCCATAAGTGGTGCTGAGAAAGCTGAACAGCTACACATAAAAGAATAAAGTTAGAACTGTTTCCTAACACCATACACAAAAACAAACTCAAAATGAAATAAAGACTCAAATAAAGGCCATAAAGTATAAAGCTCCTAGAGGAAAACATAAGTGGCATACTCCTGACATAAATCACAGCAAGATCCTCTATGACCCACCTCTTAGAATAATAGAAATAAAAATAAAAATAAACAAATGGGAAAAAATAAACAAATGGGACCTAATTAAACTTAAAATCTTTTGCACAGCAAAGGAAACTATAACCAAGGTGAAAAGACAACCCTCAGAATGGGAGAAAATAATAGCAAATGAAACAGCTGACAAAAGATGAATCTCCAAAATATACAAGCAACTCACACAGCTCGATAACAGAAGCACAAACAACCCAATCATAAACAGATATTTCTCCAAGGAATACATACAGATGACTAATAAACACATGAAAAGATGCTGAACATCACTCATTACTAGAGAAATGCAAATCAAATCTACAATGATGTATCACCTCACACTAGTCAAAACAAAAAAATCTACAAACAATAAATGTTGGAGAGGATGTAGAGAAAAGGGATCCCTCTTGCACTGTTGGTGTGAATGTAAGTTGATACAACCACTGTGGAGAACATCATGGAGATTCCTTAAAAAACTGGGAATAAAACTACTATATGACCCAACAATCCAACTACTGGGCATATACCCCGAGGAAAGCATAACTGAACATTATACGTGTACCACAATGTTCATTGCAGTACTATTTACAATAGCTAGGACATGGAAGCAACCTAGATATCCATCAACAGATGAATGGATAGAGAAGTTGTGGTTCAGATATACAGTGGAATATTAGTCATAAAAAGGAATGCATTTGAGTCCATTCTAATGAGGTGGATGAACCTAGATCCTATTATACAGACCAAAGTAAGTCAGAAAGAGAAAAACAAATATCATATATTAACACATATATATGGAATCTGGAAAGATGATACTGATGAACCTATTTGCAGGGCAGCAATGGAGATGCAGACATAGAGAACAGACTTGTGCACACAGCAAAGGAGAGTGAGGGATGAACTGAAAGAGTAAAACTGAAACCTACACATTACCATATGTAAAATAAATATCCAGTGGGAATTTGCTGTATGATGCAGGGAACTCAAACCTGGTGCTCTATGACAATCGAGAGGGGTGGGAGGTGGGAGTGAGTTTCATAAGGGAGGGGATATATGTATACCCATGGCTGATTCATGTTGATATTTGGCAGAAACAAACACAACATTGTAAGGAAATTATCCTCCAATTAAAAATAAACAAATTTCCCAGTGCACAACTAATAAAAAATAAATGGCGAAAAATAAATAAACAAATTTCCTTTAAAACTAACTAAAGATTTAAGAATACGCTTGTTTCAGCTTCCTCACCACCTTATGCTGTTCTTAGTATCCTGACTTTTTTCACTTTGTAAAATGTTTTTTTTCTCCCCTCTGTTTCAAAACCTGAGGATATCTTTCTGTATTCTGGCACATCTTCATCTATATTCTGAGCTCCTCAAATTACTTGACACTATCTTATTCACAGTACCTGAACTCTGGAGGAGGAAAAGCAGTCGAGTTGTAATTTCTTTCTTTCTGTATTATTTCTTCTTTAAAAAGACATGACTCCTTCCTAGTCCCAGAAACTGGAAAATCTTCCTCCATCCCTTCTTATACATACAAAGGTCTATAAATAAGGATGTCTGTGAACTGAAATCTTTTGCATGGTTCTAATAATAGAAAAATATATGAGGCTTAATGGCATTAATTCTCATAAAAATGTCAGTTCATTTCAAATATAAAGTGAATATTTCAAAAAATCTAATTTTCATAGTCATAACTATTGTAGTATAAGAATGATATAACTTTTTTAATCATTTGGTCAAAAACAAGAAAGCTCAAAGCTTTACCAAGCTAAAGTATAATGACATTAGCATTTGGACCTAATTAAAGAATAAAGCAGTTTTCCCTTTTCTAACAAATCATGTGCAGAAACTAAACATATTTCAATAAAAGATCATTTTGCATTGCATTTTAATTACTTCTGTTTTTTAAACCCTAAACAAATTGATGTTTCTGTGAGTCAGTGAAAGTGGCTTAAAAATAAGGAAAGCATTAGTGATGGAAGTGGTACTTGTTCTGGGAAACATCTGCTGTTCTATCACATATCACTACATCTATATCTGAATTTCCACGTAGAAAATTGTTTGCACCTGTCATCAGTATTTTTTCCAGGACATATTTACAGCATATCGTTAACATTCTCTGTTTCCTCTGCTAAAAAACACTTCACACTGTTGAATCAGTGCTGCTATTCATGTCAGAAGATGATGATTTAGCCATTTATCATTATTCTGGCAGCATTTAGGTGTCAAGACTCAGGTATTCTCTTCAGAAGGCATTAGGATACACTGTTTGCACTGAGTGTTGTAAACCATGCTGTATAAATAAACCAGGCAGAAGAAATAGTTTGAGTTGCATAGTGAGAACATACACTCTCAAGAATACACTGGTACCATTGGTTGTGTTCTATTATCACATTATAACAGATTAAAGAGCCTTTGGGAAATATTATCTTCATATGCTTGTTTTGACATCTCCAATTAAGATCAAGTAGTGCCACTTGGACTTCCCAGGTGGCTCAGTGGTAAAGAATCCACCTGCCAAGCAAGAGACATGGGTTCAACCCCTGGGCCAGGAAGATCCCCTAGAAAAGGAAATGGAAACCCACTCCAGCATTCTTGCCTGGGAAACCCCATGGACAGAAGAGCCTGATGGGCTACAGTCCATGGGGTTGCAAAGAGTCAGAAATGGACAGAACTGAGTAACTAAACAGCAGCGATAATGAAAATGTCACTTAGCTCAAATCTCATCTCTTTCTCACCTCTTAGTGTTTTTAAGAATTGAACAGGTCCATATATCTTGCATTAAGTGAAGAGGGATGTGATGTGTCTCTCAATTCCTGGATATAATCCAGCCCCCTTAGCAGGCAAACGGGGCCTAATTGATTCAGTTTTCCTGTCAGGGGTCCAGTTTTCATGAGCACTATGGCCCACTTAAGATGGGACTCATTTAATGCTGTTGAAATTTTAGACTGAGCATGCATTTATTTGATGGTGTGGTATACTCTACTAGTCTGTGCTAGTGAAAACTATACCCATAAGCCTACATTTCTTTCTCAGCAGCCTACATTACTAGACTGAAAGATTCTAAATATGATATATGTTACAGTCTCTTAATGGAGGTCAAATAAGAGAACTCTGCCACTGTGAGATTGTAGATGGCTATTGTGACATTTCTACTCTTAAGTTGTTGGGTAAAAAATTCTACAAAAATTGAGCTACTAAAATTGTCCAGTATGTTGTGTTTAAATAAGTGAAAGAGATTTGCATCAAATTCAAGCATTTAAATAGTGCTCTCTTTTTAGTTTAACTCCCTGAGCTACCACCAAATGAAGGAAACAATACGAGGGTGGTAGGGGAAAGGGGACAGGGAATGTGCATACTCTGCATTTAGATTTATCTGTTGCTTTTATAAAATCCAAATTACCATATTTACACATGTGTTATCATTGTCTTGGCTTTGGAATAAGATTGTCTGGGTTCAAACTGTGGCTTTTCCACTTAGTTGTGTTGATATCGGGCAAGTTATTTAATCTGTCTGTGTCTCAGTTTCCTCATCTATAAAAATGGGGATAATAATAGTGTCCATTGATTTGGACTAATGTATATGAAACACCTAAAAAATGCCTGTTACAGTGTATGTGCTATGGGTTAGCTAATAGCTATCTATTAGTTTTAGTATTGTAAAATCTAATTAATAAAAGTTAAACTTGGCTTTAAAAGCACATTTTTCATTCTAAAGAGATTGCTTTGCTTGTTGTGTTTTTCCTTTGACCTCATTTATTTACATTTTCTCTGACCTTTCTCCTGCCATCATGTTGAGATTCCCCAGAGACCAAAATCAAAATCCACTTTAGCAGGCATATCATAGATATCTCTCAGCATGCCCAAGCAGAATGAGAGCAACATTTATAACATACTGACCTCAGTACTTGGATGCTGAGTCTCAAAAATGACAGAATGATCTTTGTTTGTTTCCAAGGCAAACCATTCAATATCACGGTAATCAAAGTCTATGCCTCAACCAGTAAAGCTGAAGAAGCTGACGCTGAACAGTTCTATGAACACTTACAAGACCTTCTAGAACAAACACCCCAAAAAGATGTCCTTTTCATTATAGGGGACTGGAATGCAAATGTAGGAAGTCAAGAAACACCTGGAGTAACAGGCAAATTTGGCCTTGGAGTACAGAATGAAGCAGGGCAAAGGCTAATAGAGTTCTGCCAAAAGAATGCAATGCTCATAGCAAACACCCTCTTCCAACAACACAAGAGAAGACTCTACACATGGACATCACCAGATGGTCAACGCCAAAATCAGATTGATTATATTCTTTGCAGCCAAAGATGGAGAAGCTCTATACAGTCAGCAAAAACAAGACCAAGAGCTGAATGTGGCTCAGATCATGAAGTCCTTATTGCCAAATTCAGGCTGAAATTGAAGAAAGTAGGGAAAACTACTAGACCATTCAGGTATGACCTAAATCAAATCCCTAATAATTATACAGTGGAAGTGAGAAATAGATTTAAAGGACTAGATCTGATAGAGTGTCTGATGAATTATGGACGGAAGTTCGTGATACTGTACAGGAGACAGTGATCAAGACCATCCTCAAGAAAAAGAAATGCAAAAAAAGCAAAATGGCTGTCTGAGGAGATCTTACAAATAGCTGTGAAAAGAAGAGAAGCAAAAAGCAAAGGAGAAAAGGAAAGACATACTCATTAGAATGCAGAGTTCCAAAGAATAGCAAGGAGAGATAAGAAAGCCTTCCTCGGGGATCAGTGCAAAGAAATAGAGGAAAACGTTAGAATGGAAAAGACTAGAGATCCCTTCAAGATAATTAGAGATACCAAGGGAACATTTCATGAAAAGGTGGGCTCAATAAAGGACAGAAATCGTAGGGACCTAACAGAAACAGAAATTAAGAAGAGGTGGCAAGAATACACAGAAGAACTGTACAAAAAAGATCTTCATGGCCCAGATAATCACGAATGGTGTGATCACTCACCTAGAGCCAGACATCTGGAATGTGAAGTCAAGTGGGCCTTAGGAAGCATCACTACGAACAAAGCCAGTGGAGGTGATGGAATTCCAGTTGAGCTATTTCAAATCTTAAAAGATGATGCTGTGAAAGTGCTGCACTCAATATGTCAGCATATTTGGAAAACTCAGCAGTGGCCACAGGACTGGAAAAAGTCAGTTTTCATTCCAATCCCTAGGAAAGGCAATGCCAAAGAATGCTCAAACTACCGCACAATTGTACTCATCTCACACACTAGTAAAGTAATGCTCAAAGTTCTCCAAGCCAGGCTTCAACAATACCTGAACTGCAAACTTCCAGTAGTTCATGTTGGTTTTAGATAAGGCAGAGGAACCAGAGATCAAATTACCAACATCCTCTGGATCACGGAAGAAGCAAGAGAGTTCTAGAAAAACATTTATTTCTGCTTTATTGACTATGCCAAAGTCTTTGTGTGCATCACCACAAACTGTGGAAAATTCTTCAAGAGATGGGAATACCAGACCACCTGACTTGCCTCTTGAGAAATCTGTAGGCAGGTCAGGAAGCAACAGTTAGAACTGGACATGGAACAACAGACTGGTTCCAAATATGAAAAGGAGTACGTCAAGGTTGTATATTGTCACCCTGTTTATTTAACTTATATGCAGAGTACATCATGAGAAATGCTGGGCTGGATGAAGCACAAGCTGGAATCAAGATTGCTGGGAGAAATATCAATAAACTCACATATGCAGATGACACCACCCTTATGGCAGAAAGTGAAGAAGAACTAAAGAGTCTCTTGATAAAAGTGAAAGAGGAGAGTGAAAAAGTTGTCTTAAAGCTCAACATTCAGAAAACTAAGATCATAGCATCCAATCCCATCACTTCATGGCAAATAGATGGAAAAACAGGGGAAAGAGTGGCAGACTTTTTTTTTTTTGAGCTCCAAAATCACTGCAGATGGTGACTGAAGCCATGAAATTAAAAGATGATTATTCCTTGGAAGAAAAGTTATGAACATCCTAGACAGCATATTAAAAAGCAGAGACATTACTTTGCCAACAAAGGTCTGTCTAGTCAAGGCTATAGTTTTTCCAGTAGTCATGTATGGACGTAAGAGTTGGAACTATAAAGAAAGCTGAGCACTGAAGAATTGATGCTTTTGGACTGTGGTATTGAAGAAGACGCGAGAGTCCCTTGGACAGCAAGGAGATCCAACCAGTCCATCCTAAAGGATATCAGTCCTGAATGTTCATTTAAAGGACTGATGTTGTGTCAATGTATGACAAAACCCACTGAAATGTTGTGAAGTAATTAGCCTCCAACTAATAAAAACAAATGGAAAAAAAAATAAAGGACTGATGTTGAAGCTGAAACTCCAATGCCTTGGCCACCTGATGTGAAGAGCTGAATTATTTGAAAAGACCCTGATGCTGGGAAAGATTGAAGGTGAGAGGAGAAGGGGACAACAGGGAATGAGATGGTTGAATAGCATCTCTGACTCAATGGACATGAGTTTGAGTAAAGTATGGGAGTTGGTGATGGACAGGGAAGCCTGATGTGCTGCAGTCCATGGGTTACAGAGTCTGACACAACTGAGTGACTGAACTGAACTGAACTGCCCTCAGCTCATTGACCCAATTTAACTTGAAAACATAGGCAGTAGAGTCTTGCCATCACTCTCAGAAATGTTTTTTGGATATGCCTCCTCAGGCAATGGAAACAGAAGCAAAAATCAACAAATGGTAGTTATCAAATGAAAATGTTTTGCACAGCAAAGGAAACTGTCAACAAAATAAAAAGGCAGATTACTGAATGGGAGAAGATATTTTAAAATGATATATCTGATAAAAGGTTAATATCCAAAATATAAAAATTCATAAAATTCGACATAAAAAAAAACAAAAAAAAATCAATTGAAAAATGGGCAAAGGATCTGAATAGACATCAAAGAAGACATACAGATGGCCAATAGACACATGAAAAGATGCTTATTATTATTCAACAGAGAAATATAAATGAAAACCACAATGAGATATCACCTCACCCCTGTCAGAATGGCTATTATCAAAAAGACAATAAATAAAACTTGTTGGTGAGGACGTGGGGCAAATGAATACTTGCATATTGTTGGTAGAAATATAAATCGGTGCAGCCACTATAGAAAACAGCATGGAGGTTCCTTAAAAACTAAAGGTAGAACTACCGTATCATCCAACAACTCCAGTTATATCTGGAAAAAACCAAAACCCTAATTTGAAAAGATACACACGCCTCAATTTTCATAGCAGCACTATTTACAATAGCCATAACGTGGAAGCAATCCAAGTGCCCATCAATAGATGATTGGATTAAGAAGATGTGGTGTATATACCCATGGAATATTATTCAGCTATAAAAAAGAATGTTATAATGCCATTTGCAGCACCATGGATGGACCTTGAGAATGGTATGCTTAGTTGATTAAGCCAGACAGAGAAATACAAATACTGCATGGTATCATTTACATGCAGAATCTAAAAATAATACAAATGAATGTATAATGCAAAACAGAAATAGACTCACAGATATGAAAAAAAACTTGTGGTTAACAGAGAGAGAAGGGGAGAGGGACAAACTAGGGGTATGAGAGTAACAGATACAAACTACTATATATAAAATAAATAAGTAACAAGGATATACTATATAACACAGGAAATTTGACCCATTATCTTGAAATAAGGTATAATGGAGTATGTACAAAAAATACCCAATCACTACACTGTACACTTGAAACTAATATAATATTGTAAATCAAATATATTCAATAAAAAAAGACTATAAATAACAATTGTTGGCATGAAGAAAAGGGAACCCTCATGCATTTTTGGTGGGAACATAAATTGGTGCAGCCACTATAGAAGACAGTATGGACGTTCCTCAAAAAAATCAGATAGAGAACTAGCAAACAATACAGCAATTCTACTTCTGGATATTTATCTGAAGAAAATGAAAACACTAATTTGAAAATGTATATGCAACCTTATCTTCACTGCAGCATTATTTACAATATTCAAGATAGGGAATAAACCTAAGTGACCATGGATGCATGTATGTTATATCGCTACAGCCATATCCAACTCTGTGCAACTCTATGGACTGTGGTCTGCCAGGCTCCTTTGTCTGTGGGATTCTCAAGGCAAGAAAGCTGAAGTGAGTTGCCATGCCCTCCTCCAGGTGATCTTCCTGACACAGTGACTGAACCCATGTCCCTTATGTCTCCTGCAGTGGCAAGCAGATTCTTTACCACTGAATCACCTGGGAAGCCCAAGTGTCCATGGATAGGTGAGTGGATAAAGAAGATGTGTGGAGTAAATAATATTACATTATAATAATATAATATTTAAGGGGAATATTATTAAGCTATAAAAAGAAGGAAATTCTGCCATTTGCACAAAAAAGGGTATTATGCTAAGTGAAATAATTCAGACAGAGAAAGACAAATACCATATGATTTCACTTATATATGAAATCTAAAAAACCAAAACAAATAAACAAATGAAAAATAGTCATAGATACAGGAAACAAACAGATGATTGCCAGAGGGAAGTGGGGGTAAGAGGAGGAGAAAAATAGGTGAGGGAGATTAGGGGTACAAACTTCTAGTTACAAAGTAAACGAGTCATGGGTATGAAATGTACAGAATGGGGAATACAATCAATAATAATGTAATATAAAATAAATTAGAGTTATTGTGGTGAACATTTTGGAATGTATAGAAATAATGAATCACGATTTTGTACACCAGGAACTAACATAGTGTTGTAGGACAATTAACAAACTTGTAGAAAAGGGATCAGATTTGTGATTACCAGGCTTCCCTGGTAGCTCAGCTGGTAAAGGATCTGCCTGCAATGTAGGAGACCCCAGTTTGATTTCTGGGTCAGGAAGATTTCCTGGAGAAGGGATAGGCTACCTCCTCTAGTATTCTTGGGCTTCCCTGGTGGCTCAGTGGGTAAATAATCCACCTGCAATGTGGGAGACCTGGGTTCAATCCCTGGGATGGGAAGATCCTCTAGAGGAGGGCATGGAAACCCACTCCAGTATTCTTGCCTGGAGAATCTCATGGACAGAGAAGCCTGAAAGTCCATACCGTCCATAAGGATGCAAAGGATTGGACATGACTGAGTGGCTGGGCACACATGCAAAGAGCTAAAGGTTAAACAATATCATAACAGAATTTAAACAACATATAGGACTTATTTTCATAATATCAAATTGGGGAAGACTTTCCTAAACAAGATGCAAAGTCCAGAGGTCATAAGAGTAAATACTGAGTGATTTGACTACATCAAAATTTAAAGTTTCTATGTAACAAATCACCCCATAAACAATTTTAAAATCCAGAATTGGAGGGGAATATTTACAATGTATATAACAAAAGTAAATACACAGAATATAAAAAGAACTGTTAACAAATTATAAAAGTGGCAAGGGCATGGATTGGTAAATCACAGAGGAGGTGAGCATAAACATATGCTCAGATGTAAAAGTAATCAGAGAAATGCAAAGCATAAAAATATGATGCCATGTCTTTGCCCATCTGATTGGCAGATAGTAAAGGAATAATAACATCTAGTACAAATGAGAGTGCAAATTGATAAAGTCTTTTTGGAGTACCATTTGTCCATTTCTCTCAAAGTTTTAAATGTACATATTCTTTAACCCAGGAATTAAATCTCTAAGAATTTACTCATCAGAAATATGCATGTGAACAGAAATATGCATATGAAATGTTCATTGAATCACTGCTTGCAGTAGCAATAAAACTAGAAACACCTAAATGTTCAATAATAATGACTGGTTAAATGAATTTCATACCATGGAACACTAAGCAGCAATGAAAAAGGGGTAAGCAATTTTTTATTTATTGGATTTTATGGTGTCTGAGATACATTGTTTTGTATATAAACTATTACAGAACTATGATATAAGCCAATTTATTTTTAAATTTTTTACAAAGGTTGTGTACCCTATACGGAGTGTGTCAGTCAGTGTGTGCATGTGTGTGTGCATAGAAAAATATCTGAAAGAACAGAGTTACACATCTGGTGAGGAGTGATATTAGAAGTGCTGATGAATGAGTATGTCAAAAATGTAGAAAATTCAAAAATTATAAAGGGAAAACATTATTAATATATTTGCACAATTCAAAAATAATTAATGTCACCATTTTGTGTGCATTCTTCTAGAGTTCACACAAACATACACATATGCATGTAGACTGCTCTCTATTCTTTATACAAAATGAGATGTGCTATGCATTCTATTTCTGTAACCTGCTTTTTTAATTTTAAAATTAAAAAATTGAAATATAGTTTAACAGTGTTGAGTTAGTTCCAGATGTATAGCTATAACTTGCTTGCTTTTTTTTGTTGTTGTTTAACCATATATTGTGGATTTTCCCCATGACATTAATTACCTATTTATTTATAAAACATTTAGAGGGACTACTACATTTCAATAACTTTCCAGATTGCTTGCTTAAATATACATTTATATTATTTTAATGTTCTTTTAAGACATTATTTTTATTGCTGCAGAAGCATTAACTTTTGTGTATACAATATCAACATTGCTCATTCAGACAAGTATTGTGATATTTGAAGAAGCAGGAGGGAAAGAGTGCCCATTAGTGTGCTCAAACTGAGATATTTTTCAAAGAACTTTCTATGCAGAGGCTGAAGTTTTTATAGAAAATAGCTGTAAAATGTTTTTTTGGTCTGGACTGCAACATGAGCAGAAAAACAAGTCAATGAATCTTGTTACAAAACTTTATTTAAATATATACCACGTTCTTGATATGCATCCAAGTAGACATTCTTACCACAAATAGTGTTGTTAGTCGAATCTTTATTGTCTGTCCAAGTTATGGCACATGTAGTGCTTTCTATTCCAGTTCCCTTTGATCAGACCTCCTATGTAGACAGTCACTGTATCTGTTTGGATCTTCCTTGTCAAGTTCTAAGTCCCAATTGCTGCTGAGATTTACAGTATTTCCATGAAATTTCCTTTTCAGCCTGTGATGCACCAATCACTATTAGAATAGGGGTAAAAGGCCTGTAAATAAAGCTAGTGATGGAATCCATAACAAATGTTTTTCCAACAACAAAAGCTTGAATGTTGCATTCCTCCTGAGTTTCCTGTGTCTCATGCCCAAATTTTAGGTATTCAGAGGCAGTTTAGTTTATAAAGTGCAACTCGGAGAGTATATTATGCTGTTTCTCTTGGGATTGAAACTGAATATTTAGATTTAATTGTCTCTTTTAATGGAATTATAGATGTCACTTTTTATCTTGTAGGTGAAAATATCTAAATCCACTAACTGGTAATGAGAAGAACTCTGGCCTGATTAATGGGGTACAACTATAAAATATATATTCAAGTTTACTAAAGATTCTCTAGCAGTTATGCTGTTGCAGTCATGGTGAAGAGAACAGTGGCAATTAGGAAACCTGGGTCCTAAACCTGACTCTCATTAATCACACAACAGCAATGCTACCGCTTATTGAGGGCTTTTCTATGTGCCAGGCACTTTGTTGAGTGCTTACATGATTTTTCTCATATTCATTCTTACAAAAAGCCTATGCAGTAGGTACTATCATCATTACCAATGAACAAACAAGGAAATGGATAACCAGAGAGGAAAGAATAGTTTGCCAAGTGTTATAACTAATATATGGAGAAAAAAGTGAAGTGAAAGTGTTAGTCGCTCAATCGTGTCAAACTCTTTGTGACCCCATGGACTGTAGCCTACCAGGTTCCTCTGTCCATTGAATTCTCCAGGCAAGAATACTGGAGTGGGTTGCCATGCCCTCCTCCAGGGGATCTTCCTGACCCAGGGATCCAACCTGGGTCTCCTACATTGCAGTCAATTCTTTACTGCTGAGCCAGTGGTTGCAAAAGTCACAGCTCATTGAAATCATTCCTTTGATATGCATGTCAGCTACCAGGGGCCAGTATCTGTGACTTCTCATCCTGAGTCTCCTCAGGGTGCCCTGTCTAGGGGGTGGATGCCGCAATTGACTGCTTGATAGTGGGTATCCTGTTTCTATCCCAGGTTCCCTCAAGGCTCACTCTCAAGGCAGCTGTAATATGGTGGCTTGATGGCTACAACATCCTTTGCTTACTGATATGGCAGGCAACATTTTTTTTCATTGATACTGCCAAGGAGTTCCTGCCATTGCACCCTCATACTACTTATCACCCGAAGGGTGAAGGTGAAAAAAGAAGGGATATGGTGGGGGCAGCAGAAGCCACCCCAATACTCCATCAAGAGTGGCTACTTAGAATCATATGACCTGAACCATAACTTTAAGATCCTACCCCCAGCTCTGCTTGGCCCCCTCAATCTTAAGTATATACTGAACACATTATATTTCACATTTCCAGAGGATAGTATTCCCTTTTCCATTTGTGAAGTAGGCTTACACAGGGAGACTTCCCAGGTTTTACTGAAGAAGATCAACATTTGCTTATTTATAAGGCCTGAGCCATATTGCAAATTCCATGGCTTTACAAATTACTCTTAGACATCTAAGAAAATGAGGGGAAAAACTATTCACCATATAATCGTTTGGTCAAGAAGATTTTGGCCATGCGGCATTAATGAAAAATATGAACCAAGTGTAAGGGGTATTTTTGAATGGCAGTTTCATGTAGACTTACTGGGGGCAAACTGATTGATGGGTTCTACTATTAGGAGGGAACTGTAGTCCCCAAATAATCTTTACTTTAAGTGCAACACATGTTATACCACACATATATTCCTGCAAAGTTGTTCTCAAACCAGATTTCTGTCAGTCCATATCTTTGCCTTTACTTCCACAATCATTTTAGAATTGCTTTATTCTCAGTTAGATCTTCAGTTGGCAGTGGTTCTACCTACCACACCTACCTCTTTCTGTCTAGAAGTTAATAGCTTATGCAGTGTTGATATATACCATCAGGGAACTGCTAGGAACTCCTACTTAAAAGCAGCTTGAATTGTTTGGTACAACAAAGAACTACTTTGTAATGGGCACAGTTACCCTCCAAAATGTGCATTATAAATCTAGATATTCTTATAGACTCTTCTTTTAAAACAGGATGTATCTGAATATGGATTGTATGCTAAATCACTTCAGTTGTGTCTGACTCTTTGCTACCCTATGGACCATAGCCCACCAGGCTCCTCTGTCCTTGGAATTTCCAGGCAAGAACACTGGAGTGGGTTGCTGTGCCCTCCTCCACAGTATCTTCCTCTTCCCGACCCAGGGATTGAACCCACGTCTCTTATGTCTCCTGAATTGGCAGGACGGTTTTTTACCACCAGCATCACCTGTTAGCATCTCAAATCTAGCATTCAAAAATTACTTTCAGAATATCTGAAAGACAAATGATGTTCAAGGTTCAGTTTATCTGTCCCTATAATTTTCAAATCAAGATTTAGAAAAGGAAAAACACTTCCTGTAGGCAGTTTTTTCCAGTCATAATAAAGATATATCGAAATAAGTTTTAAGTTCTGCACAAATCTTTTTGTTGCTATTACATAAGCTCAACCAAAGGAAATCACTTTCTGGTACTTTGCCCATTTCTGACTTAAAAATTCTAAGCTCCTTAGGGTATAGCTTATATTTAATGCTTTGCAAATTTAACTCTCTGTAAAACTTAAATGTTTATATATTATGCAAATAGCTTCCATACCAAAGGTGAACTTCTGTGAAACTGTAGACCATATTTGAACTTAAGACTCTTATTTCAAAGTATTATTTTGGAAATATATTTCTAAGATAAATCCAAATCAAAAAAGATAACTTCACATCATATGTACTAAAGGTTTAGGTTTCCAAAGTTGACTTCCATCGTAACAACAGGTGCTTTTTACAGCACATACTTGTTAGTGAGTATTGCCTCGCCTATGGTTTTTTTCAGAATAAAAATAGTGGTTAGAAGTTACCAAGTTAATCCTTTGCTGAAGTTCCCAAGTGTAGATAACGTTTTCTTTCTTCCTTAATTTACTCTCCCTTCTGTGTAGAACTTTGGACCTGAACATTTTATGATATTTCCTAATCAGTAAAAATCTAAATTCCCATGGTACACAAATGCATTCACAAACCTATACACAGGATTACAGAGATAGAGGTAGTTTGGAAGGCTCTGATAATGACATTTCACAGGTGTATTTATTTAAAATAAAGATTTATAATTTAGTTTTTGTAAGTATCAGAATTCAACATGTATATCTTGAACATCAAAAGAAATCTGATTATAAGAAAGGAATGTCTCAAAAAGAAAAATAAAACAATGGCAAGAATGATACTGGGCCTCAGGGAGGACCTGATTGTGGATTTAGAAAGCTCTCAGAAACCAATTTTAGATTCATCTGTCAGTTCTGTGTCTCATCACTGCTTCTTTCTTTGCAAACTCTCTTGGCTTTCCTAGCCACACAGTAGAATATGTAGCTCTCCATAGCTAAACAGTGTCTTTTTTTTTTTTTTTTTTTTTTTTGCCTTTTCATATTGTTCATGAGGTTTTCAAGGCAAGAATACTGAAGTGGCTTGCCATTCCCTTCTCCAGTGGACCACGTTTTGTCAGAACTCTCCACCATGAGCCGTCTGTCTTGGGTGTCCCTACACAGCATGGCTCATAGTTTCAGTGAGGCATACAAGGCTGTGGACCATAAAGAAAGCTGAGCACTGAAGAACTAATGCTTTTGAACTGTGGTGTTGGAGAAGACTCTTGAGGGTCCCTTGGACTGCAAGGAGATCAAATAAGTCAATCCTGAAGGAAATCATTCCTGAATATTTATTGGAAGGACTGATGCTAAAGCTGAAGCTCCAATACTTTGGCCACCTGATGCGAAGAACTGACTCATCGGAAAAGACCCTGATGCTGGGAAAGATTGAAGGCAGGAGGAGAAGGGGATGGCAGAGGATGAGATGGTTGGATGGCATCACCAACTCAATGGACATGAGTTTGAGGAAACTCTGGGAGTTGATGATAGACAGGTAAGCCTGGCGTGCTACAGTTCATGGTATCACAAAGAGTCGCATACGACTAAGCAACTGAACTGAACTGAGAGCTAAACCGAGGGCTTCTCAGGTGGTTCAGTGGTAAAGAATCTGCCTGCCAATGCAGGAGACATGGGTTCGATCCCTGGGTCAGGAAGATCCCTTGGAGAAGGAAATGGAAACTTGCCCCAGTCTTCTTGCCGGGAAAATCCCATGGACAGAGGAGCCTGGAGGGCTACAGTCCATGGGGTGGCAAAGAGTTGGAAACGACTTAGCGACTAAACAACAGCAAATAGCTGAAGAGATTTTGTGTTATGGGGCAGCCACTCAGAAAGTCAAGCTCTTTATGAGTCTCAATTCCAAAGAGGAGCAGAAGCATGTGTTTACCCAAAATAGAAACCACTGTAGTCATAGAAGCAGGGTTATGCAGGAGATGTATGGCCATAGCCAGGTGTTTTTAGGTGGTATAGATGTAAGGAGGGCACCTGCCCTCAAGTTGCTTACTATCTAGGAGACAGAAACAAAATTTAAAAAGAAAACACAAAACTTGGATTCCTATGAGATAAGGGCTTTATGATCAGTTCTGGGTGGGGAGCACAAAGGAAAAAGTAACTTTGCCTCATGGAACTGCCCAAGTATTAGCAATTGAAGCAACATTAGAGCTGGGTTTAAAAGTATGAAAAGAATGGTAAGGCAAAAGGTGTGTGGTGGTAGCACAGAGAGGTCTGGAAATTCCAAAAAAGAAGTGATATATTCAAGGGGTCGAAGAGTTTGAAGATACTGGGAAGTTCATAAAAGAGGAATATTTTGGTTTTCAAATGGTGTGGTTTCATATGCTATACTAAAGAGATCAGACTGTATTTAATATGGAAAAAATTTTAAGGATAAAAATTACAAGATCAGGGATTTTATGTGTATTTATTTTGTAGGTGAAACTTTACCACTAGTAGGGCAAGTAGATACAGCTCATTATGATGAGAAAGAATATAATCTTACTATTAGTAGATCACAAACATGTTACAGTGCATAATGAATTAGGAGAAACAATCACAGCCTTTCTAACTGTGCAGTATTGGGCAAGCAATTTTATCTCTGTGCTTCAGTTTTCTTGACAAGTTCTCAACTGTAAAATGGAGAATGATAATAGTACTCACAGGTTCAAAGTTTTGTTAATAACTGAATAGTGCCTGGTACGTAATAGGTACTACACATGTTACCTGTCAGTTTGTTTTCTACTCTTCTCTCTGCCCAAGCTACACCCTGACACATTTGGTGTAGGTTGGGAATGAATGCCCCCTCAAGGGCTTTATTCTTCCTTAACTTTGGTGTGTTATTGTGCTAAATGGGTCCCTTCTCATGATATTTAAGCAGGAGAAGGAATCCATGCAGTGGTTTCTGCCTCAGTGGGTAGTTGGAATAGAATGAGGACCCTGGTGTCAGATAGACTGATTATAATAATCTGAAAGAGAATGAGAATAGAGGGTTGTGGAAATAGAGAGGAGGCTGTGATCGGTAAAATGTAGCTTCAGTGGTGTCTGACTCTGCGACCCTATGGAGTGTAGCCTGCCAGGCTCCTCTGTCCATGGGATTCTCCAGGCAAGAATACTGGAGTGGGTTGCCATGCCCTCCTCCAGGGGATCTTCCCAATCCAAGGATCGAACCTGTGTCTCATGTCTGCTGTATTGGCAGGTAGGTTCACCACTAATGCCACCTGGGAAGATGTTCTGAGACAAAATCAATAAGATATGCTCAACTGCATGAGGGAGTTGAGGAAGTGAGGCGTCATAATTTAACATGTGTGTATTCAAAGCGAATAGATCTTTTGAATCTATTGATTCTTTTAATTCTTTGATTAACAAATAAGTCCACATTTCAATTTACATACTCATTTGTTCCATCAGTAGCTCTATTTGGATAAAAACCACTGGCATGATCTCCACTCATTAGTTTTTTTTTTTTAATTGAAGTATAGTTGATTTGCAATACTGTAACAGTTTCAAGTGTACTATATAGTGATTCAATATTTTTACAGATGAATAACGAATCTATTTGAAATCATTACAACGTGATGGCTGTATTTCCCTGTGCCACACAATATATCCTTGTTGCTTATCTATTTTATACATAGTAGTTTGTTCCATGTTTCTATCTTGCTCTACGCCTGATCCCTCTCTCCACTGGTAACCAATAGTTTGTTTTCTATACCCAAGAGCCTGTTTCTCTTTCATTATATACCTTCATTTCTTTTTTTTTTCCAAGAATTATTTATTTTATATTTGTCTGCACTGGGTTTTCATTGATGTGTGTGGGTTTTCTCTAGTTGTGGCAAGTGAGGGCTACTTTTTATTGCGTTGCCTGGGCTTCTCATGGTGGCTTCTCTTGTTGCAGAGCATGGGCTCTAAGCATGCAGGCTTCAGCAGTTACAGCACTTTGGCTCAGTAGTTGTGGCACACAGGTTTAGTTGCTCCGTGGCATGCGGGGTCTTCCTGGACCAGGGGTCAAACCCATATCCCCTGCATTAGCAGGCAGAATTCTTAACCATTGGACCATCAGGGAAGCCCCATATTCCTTTCTTTGTCTTATTTCACTAAGCATAATACCCTCTAGGTCCAGCCATGTTGTTGCAAATGGCAGAATTTCATTCATTTTTATGACTCAGTAATATTTCATTGTGTATGTATATCTATATATACCACATCTTTATCCATTCATCTATTGATGGACACTTAGGTTGCTTCCATGTCTTGACTACTGTATTGAAATAAATAATTCTGCTATGAACATTGTGATGCATGCATATTTTTGAACTAGCATTTTCATTTTCTTTGGATATATATTAATACCCTGTAGTGAAATTGCTGGATCATATAATCCTTCTATTTTGCTTTTTTGAGGAACCTCCATATTGCTTTCCATAATGGCTGCACCAATTTACAATCCTACTAACAATGTACTAGAATTCTCTTTTCTCCACATCCTCATCAACATTTGTTATTAGTAGACTTTTTGATGATAGCCATTTTGACTGGTGTGAGGTGATAATCTCACTGTTGTTTTGATTTGCATTTCTCTGATGATTGGTGATGTTGAGCATTTGTGTGTGTTTGTGCCTGTTGGCCATTTGCATATCCTTCTTGGAAAAATATCAATTCAGAACTTCTGCCCACTTATAAATTTTTGATACTTATGCTTTATAGTCTATATATGTAGTTTGAATATTAACCTCTTGGTCATATTATTTGCACATATTTTCTCCCATTCCATAGGTTGTCTTTTCATTTTGTCAATGGTTTCCTTAGATGTGCAGCTTTTTTGTTTGATATCTCATTTGTTTGTTTTTCTTGCTTGAGACAGATCCAAAGAAATATTGCTAAGACTGATGTCAAAGTGTGTTTTTACTTATGTTGTCTTCTAAGGGTTTTATATTTTTAGGTCTTACATTTAAGTCCTTAATCCAGTTGTAGTTTATTTTTGTATATAGTGTGAGAATGCCGCCCAATTTTCCCAATATCATTTGTCAGAGGCTCTCTTTCCCCCATTGTATATTCTTGCCTCCTTTGTCATAGATTAATTGACCATTAAGTGTGGACTTATCTCCAGGCTCTCTATTCTGTTCCATTGATCTATGTTTCTGTGCCACTGTGTTGTTTTGTTTACAGTAGCTTGGTAATATAGTTTGAAACCAGGGTGTGTGATACTTCTAGCCTTGTTTTTCCTTCTCAAGACTGTCTTGACTTTTTGGGGTCTTTTGTGTTTCCATACAAATTTTTGTATTATTTGTTCTAGTTCTGTGAAAAATGCTATTGGTGGTTTGAAAGGGATTGCACCTACAGGGTATGACACTCAATGAAATAAAGCAGGAATAAAGGTGGGAAATACAAATACTATTTTATTTCACTTATATGTGGAATCTAAAAAACAAATCAAATGAACAAAGATAACAAATAGGTTTGTAGATACAGAGAAAAATAGGAGATTGCCAGAGAGAAGTGTGGGGAGGATGAGTGAAATCAGTGAGGGAGACTAAGAGGTACAAATTTCCAGTAAAAAAATAAATCATGGGGATGAGATGTATACCATGGGGAATATAGTCAATATTGTAATAATTTTGTATGGTGACAGTTGATAATTACTTACTACAGTAATCATTTTGCATTATATAGAAATATCAAATCACATGTTGCATACCTGGAGCTAACATAGTGCTGGATGTCAACTATACTTCAATTACAAAATAAAAATAAGTGAAAATAAGAGAAAAATGCTATGTTGATAAGATGAAGAGTAATAGTGTCTAATATATATTAGACAGTGAATAGAAAATATAAGCTAGTATTTCATCTTTTCAAGCTCTACAAATTCTCTGCTGAATTGCTATTTTTTTTCCACACATGAACAATTTGAATAGGACAGTTCACTAATGTTTCTAGAGTAAAACTGTCCATCTCTAAAGAATATTTCTTTCAGGGGTCAACTGTCTCACTGACAGGAAGAGGATTTACACATGCAAGTCCTATTAACATTAATAGGTGTTACCAACATAAATCGCCCTGTAGTGATAGGCGATAAGACCCTCTAGTCTACTAGAATTCAAGTTCTATTGATTATCTGTCAAATGGTCCCAAGAGTCATCATCACCACAAGAAGCAGATGTGGCAACTTGTATGGGAAGGGCATCTCATTGCAGCCCCATAGCTAAACTATAATAGAAGAAAAAAAGTGGTTTTCAAAGTGTGACCTGGGATGTTAAGGGTTAAACCTTTTGCATTTAAAAAAGGTATCATTAAAGAATTCAAACATATCAAAGCACTTGTTTAAAAAAGTGTGAATACTCTGAGTTTCAACATGCTTGAAGGATAATATATCTACTTGTTTAAAAATTCAATTAACCTTACCTTTTTAAAACTTGATTTATTAAAAATTGCTAGTTTTGAAATACTGATGCTATGTTTTGAATACATCCTGTCTGAGAAGCTTTAGAAACTACCTGGAATTCACAGAAATTGTCACTCTGCTTAAATTATTTGATTCAAGAACAAATCAGTTCAGTGAATGATTTCTGCATGAAAGAATATCAACAGTCTCTTATCTGTTGTAAGTAAGCTACTGGGGACTCAACCAGCACAAAGAAAAACATTTCGGATTCTCATTCATGAAGTAAATAAGAAAAACATTTCAGAGTCTCATACACTAAGTGAGATGGGGAAACAGTTTGCAGGTAGTGTATTGTAAAGCCATACCCCATGCCTCAGAACACTGATTTCAAACAGAATGAAGTTTGATGCTGGCATCTAGAACAGTTTGCTAAGTAAATCATACCCATGTATCATTTGATTGCCTTTTTCAAAAGCCTGACACAGTCGGCAGATGCATAGAAATAAAATCAAATATATAGCTGGAAAATTAACTGAGAGGTTAAATAGTAGACCAATATCAACAAATAAATCAATTTCAAGACAATCTTTAATTTCTTGGCATATATACAAAATTTTAATATTAAAAAATAGGATACCACACCTGAAAGGCATTAAAACATACTTTATTTCCTCTGAAAACTTACTGTTACAGTGTGCAAATTATGAATAACCATATATTCATGCTTTCTGAAATGCACTTAAGAAAATCAATCAAGAGTTGAGAGAAATTATCCTAATAGCAGTAAATGTGTTGTTATTTTTCAACCATATTAAATATTTTTAAAGAAAAAAAATATAATTGCTTTGAAAGATCATTACTATTTAGCAATAATTTCAACAAAATTTTTTTTTGAGGTTTTTAGGACTTTAGACATACTTTGCTTTCTCCAGAACTATAGCTGTAACATAAGTTAATCATTAGCATGGCCATTATTTTGGGCAGAGGGCTGCCAATCTCAGAAATTACTATTCCAGAAGTTAACCATTAACATGACCATTTTTCTATAAGCAGCTAAGTATAATAGTAGATAGGGAAATTATAACTCAGTTTTCCTGTAGAAAAATATATGTTTATTTTATATATATGTATGTATGTTTTTCTGGGCAGGCATACCAACTAGACAAAAATACAGTAGCAACATAGGGTTAGTAATCTGTTTTCATATTGATGACTAAACTGAATGGTATTATCACTCTTGGCTAATAAGCATGCATAACACAACATTTTAAACACAGGAATAACAATTCTTTGATAATAGCAATTTTCAAAATTTAAAATTAGCTAATGAAATTTCTGCATCACGTACAAACATCTAAATTTTATTAATATGACTTCAGGCTTACAGTTTTACAATAAAACCAAAAGGCTTTTCTTTAAAGCTATGAAAACAAGTATTTGCAGTAAGACAGCTGAAAAGAATGTTCTTAGAATAATTTCTATTACATTCTGAGGCAAGAGGAAGTATCTAAAGTTTTCTAACACAAAGTTTTAAACAGCTGTGTATTATCTTAATCATCACTAATGATATTCAGGAGCTTTTAAACATTTCAACAGTATTAATAAATAATCCAGAAGAGAAATTCTGATACTGGCTAATGGATGAAATAGAGTACTGTATAGATTGGGCCACAAGACCACAGAGTATCTCCTTCATTGTCCAGAGAACTGTAGTAAAGCTATCAGAATTTTCCTAGTTATTCTGGGTCTACCCTGATTGGCTGTTTACGTAAGTGTGCATGATGTATCAAGAGGTCTTAACTCTAAGACTATAACAAAGTACAATATTTTAATTGGTGCAGCTTACTGCATTTGTATTCAAACTCAATGCTCTCATATAGTGAAAACTTTTATATTGCTGGTACTGCAGGGCAGGGCCAATACCCAGTGCTTATAGGTGTGTATTGTGCATTTAGCGCATGCCATAGTTGGGTTTCAGGAAATATAATTTAAGACAGATCTGAATTCACATAACAAAGTAGGTTATAATGTAATTCTATTGTCCCTGATTTGTATAACATTATAAAAAGGGAAGAGAGGGATAGAGGGGATTAAAGAGATCGGGGAAAGGCTGTGCAATGGGGAGAGGGGTTAGGAGTAGCCTGAGAGGCTTGGAAGGTTTTCCTCTGGATTCAGCTTTATCTGCTGAATTTAAACCCTGCTGGGGGGTTAAAAGGTGAGGCAAGAGCTACATTCTTTCCACTTCTCATGAGTCTGTGACCTGAAAGAGCCGGCTTCCTTTGAGATCGCTGAAATCTGGAGAGGTCAAAGCCCTGCTGCAGCTGAAGAATGTAAAAACTATGTGCTTTCTACTGTAGCCATGGCTCTCTGATCAGCAATACAGGCCAGACTGCATGACAATCCACTTTTAATGAATTTATTTATTCAAATAAGTTGTTAAGTCCAAACTATTGCTCAAAGAAGGTAAACCATCAGAGCTCAGCATTTGGAAAAATTTTAATATAGGCACTCACTGTACCTAGATTTGCCGTCTATTCACAGCCCTTATATTTTTATGCTAAGTGCATATTAGGGTTTATCAATTGTCATATTCTGTTTAGAGTCCTTGGTGGTTTCAGGTCTAACTACTAGAAAAGGAATATGAAGAGTTTATAGAGTGTTTTCCTTATTAAGATTTAAAACCACAATTCTATATGTTACTTTGTTTACTTTTCTATAAGACTATTAAATACTAATTTAAGAAATAGATTTTTATTTTAAAAGCTTAATGCAATAAAAACACTATGATTTATTGTTAGGGGAAGTGACAGCAAACAGTTATTTGCTGCATGAGATCTGATATTCACCCCCAAGTCAATGAGAAAATTCTGAAAGAACTTTTATTCCAGAAAAATCATTCTAAGGATAGCACTGCATATATCTTCAAAATCATTCTCATTCAGTAGACATGTAGAGAAACTGAGGTGCAGAAAGTAAACAATTTGCCTAATATTAGGCAATTTGCAAATATCATCAGTTTGCAAATATCATCATCATATTTGCCTAATAGCATAGCTAGGACGAAATTAGGTCAATAGACAATCAGGTTAGTGCTCCAGGTACTCAACTAGAAAGAATTTCCAAACACCAAAGGAGCCTATTTAAATCTTTCCTTCCATTTCTCTAGTACTGAGCTTTTGTAGAATTTTCAGGACTCAAATATAAATACTATTAACATTAAAAAAAAAACACTGAGTAACAGACTCCTGACTTGTTTGTAAAAGTGTCTACTTTAATATAGTATGTTCAATTCTCCTCAAGATAGAGAACAAAACAAACCTCTATTTCAAACATAGGCTCCTGCTTGGATTATCACACTTTAATCTTTTTCAACTATATCTACATATACTTTTATCATTTGTGTCACGATGCTCACACCCATAGAGAAAATATAACTCAAACAATCAAAGGAAATTTGTGAGCCAATTCCAAGTATGTGGCTTTCAAGCAAAGTGGCAGGCAAAAGCTGTCCTAATACCACAGAATTATTAACAATGCATAGGATCACTTTCATAAACATAGCTGTATTTCTGGAAATCAATCCACTTTATAATTTTTATCTGCTAATTCCACAGGTTTGGTATCTTAAAGCAGGCAAGTCAATGTGCTTTACAAAGTATTTTGTGGTCTTAGAATGTCCTCTTTAAGGAAAATCCCCTTTTGGATCTCTTTTATTGTTTTTCTTGGTAATTCCGCATGTTAACTGGCTGCTGTTGTGTAACATTTTTCAAACAGTTCTTCCATCAAGAAGACTCTCAGGCTAGGAGGATTTTCCACAGTGTGGTATCCAGTTTGGTATATACTGGTTATTCAGAGGGCTCCTCTGGGTTTCTCAGATTTGAGCTTTCTTTGGGAGTCTCTGAGTTGGCCTCTGGTAAGGCACTGGATTCTGAAGCCTCTGGTTGTAAACTGTCTCCATCAAGGATAATGTCTTCAGGATTCGGTGGGGGTGGACAGAAGTCTTCGTTGGGGCAGATTTGTTGGAAAAGTGCTTCAGCCTGGCCAGGGAAGAAAGGGCACAATAGTTTTTGAATGCTAACTTAAAATGTATGAACCTTTTTGGAACAGTTTAAAAAATGAAGTATCATCCTTATAATCATTAAGTTACAGAACTTTACACAGCATACATAACCTTCTAAAATCTGCTTTCAGAACTCAAATACATTCATTCAGACCCACCCTTCAAATGTATCAGTACTTGATCAGGTGCCCAGCCGAGACTTTAAGGTCATTTATTCTATGTGTCAATAGAAATAAAATTTCCTTTAATATTCTTTATATAATTTCTTAAAAGAGATTATCTGTGATATCTGTAGTCTAATTTAGCATATACCAATTTTAACAACTGTTCAAATCAAGAACATTCTTCATTGTTCAACTATTTGCTTTTCTAGTTTTCTTCCCTCTGTGCTTTGAGGAGTATTATATAATCCAAGACTATGGACTCTGAATAGAAAACCATGACAAATGCAGTAGTGATGTGATCTAGCTAATGTTTAATTAGCATCTGAGCCTTGCTCTCTTTGTCTACAGCATAGAAGAGAGTAAGCTTCTTTATACGATAACCGTTATCACTGTTATTAATAACAGAAATTAAAATGTCGAGATATAAGCTGAGCTTAGTCTGGCAGGTTAAGAGTAAGAAAGTAAACGTGATCTTAATTAACAACAAATAGATACACACATACAAGAAAGTAAATGTGGCAAGTAGCATTGCTATTCTATTCTAAACATATTCCTAGTTTTATTTAGATGAATACACTTCTTTGTTAGATAGGGGTCCCTGCCAGGTTAGGTAGCTTGCATGCTACCCTACTGGTAAAAGAAAGTCATTAAAGGGTTTTAAGATATATGCTTGTTTTGCTTTAAAGTTTACAATGTCTGTCTGTACCACTTCAACCCTCCGTCCCAATGTACACACAAGGTCATCCATTAGGCCAGGAGTTGACAACTATGGCCCACAGGCCAGATCCAGCCTGTTGTCTGTTTTCATAAATAAAGCTTTATTGGAACACAGTCACTCTCCTTTATCTATCTATAGCTCCATTTGCACTGCTATGGTGGAGTCAAGCAGCTGCAAAATACACTGTATGGGTTGCAAAATCAAAACTATTTGCTAGCTGGCCATCTATAATTGCATACTCCTGCATTCAGTACATAGAACAGTTTCTTTCCTTCTTAAGTATAATTCAAGGGTATATTTTTGGACCTGCCATTTAACTATGGTTATTTTCAAATTAAATATTTGAAATGCCTGCTTTGCTTGCTTCCACCCAGGGATCACACCTTTGCTGGAGATATTCAGTCTCTAGAAACAGGAGGACTGGTGTCAGACAGAGCCTCTACCTCACACTTTAGTTACTCTAATAGTCATTTTGTCTTTTATCTCTAACTAGTCTACCTGAAGAAGTTCTTCTTCCCCTTTAGTTTCTGGATGTAATCACCAAACCCTATTGATTTTATCTCTTAGTTCTGGACTCCATCTGTTCTTTTCCTAGAGACACAGCCCAGACATGCACCATCTTTCCCTGGGACACCTGCAACATCTCAGAACTGGACTAGTCACTTTGCCTCTAGGATTTTCCTGTGTAATCCATCTTTATGCTGCCCTCAGAGGGGTCAATGGAAAATGAAATTCTGTTTATGCCTCGTGCTTAGTCACTCAGTAGTGTCCAACTCTTTGCAACCCCATGGACTATGCCCCGCCAGGCTTCTCTGATATGGGAACTTCCAGGCAAGAATACTGGAATAGGTTGCCATGCCCTCCTCCAGGGGATCTTCCCAACCCAGGGATCAAACTCATGTCTCCTTTGTCTCCTGCCTGGCAGGCAGATTCTTTACCTGCTAAGCCATCGTGTTCTGGCTTAAAACTCTTCTAATAGGATAAAAATCCAGGATGATTATGGTGAACAAAACTCTTCAGGCCTATGTTCTCTGGTCTCATCATCTTCTACTTCACCCCATCTCTGCCTCTCAGATTTTTTGCTACACACTATTACCTGTTTGTTGGAAGCTTCAACAGTATGTGTACCGTCAACTTCCAAATGTTCAAGCTGGATTTAGAAAAGGCAGAGGAACCAGAGATCAAATTGCCAACATCTGCTGAATCATCAAAAAAGCAAGAGAGTTCCAGAAAAACATCTACTTCTGCTTTATTGACTATGCCAAAGCCTGTGACTGTGTGGATCACAAAAAAATATAGAAAATTCTTCAAGATATGGGAATACCAGACCACCTGACCTGCCTCCTGAGAAATCTCTATGCAGGTCAGGAAGCAACAGTTAGAACTGGACATGGACTGACAGCCTGGTTCCAAATTGGGAAAGGAGTACATCAAGGCTGTATATTGTCATCCTGCTTATTTAACTTATATGCAGAGTACATCATGAGAATTGGCCACCTGATATGAAGAACTGACTCACTGGAAAGACCCTGATGCTGGGAAGGATTGAAGGCAGGAGGAGAAGGGGATGTCAGAGGATGAGATGGTTGGATGGCATCACCGACTCAATGGACATGAGTCTGAGTAAACTCCGGGAGTTGGTGATGGACAGGGAGGCCTGGTGTGCTGCAGTCCATGGGGTCAGAAAGAGTAGGACACAACAGAGCGACTGAACTGACTGACTGACTTCTTAAGCATATTATTTTTATATCCTAGGCTGGTGCAAATGCTATAATGTATGGCATGTTTCAATTTGACTGTCTTCCATTTGGATGAAGAATTGCTACTCATCTTTTATATCCTTCTGTGTAAGGTTCTCTGACTCCTAGATAGAACTTCTGGCTCCTCTATAATACCTTTGTACTTTCAATATCATTCCTTTTTTTTTAATCTATTCTTTTGTTTGTTTTATTTGTTTATGGCCTTGCCATGCAGCATGTGGGATATTAGTTCCCCAACCAGAGATTGAACCTGCACTCCCTGCACTGGAAATGCAGTCTTAACCATTGGACCATCAGAGAAGTCCCTCAATATCATTCTCTTATTGCATATACCACACTGCAATGTCATTTGTTTACATGTTTTTCTCCTTTACCAGACAGTGATTCACCCAGGAATGATGACTAGGTTTTAATTAACTCTGAATCCTTAGTGCCAGGCATGGAATAGAATCTCCCTCTCTCTATATATATATATATATGATGTATGCATATGTATGTACATATATGTAATGTATGTTATAATATTTATATGCAATATCGAGTACAATACAGTTTACACACACACACACACACACACACACACATAGCTATACATGTAAGTATATATATATATAAATGGAAGAATTTTAGAAACTGTATATTGTGCAAATATTGAATATAAACACAATAATTATTATTACTCTTTCTTTTACTTCTACTCCAGTTCCTCTGGAGTACCTCTCCAGTACCTCTGGAGACAAGAGTACCTTGTCTCTCTTTTGCCACCTCTCTATAGGATAGATTCCCCTGAACCCCAGTTTCCATGGCTGGATCCCACTCAATTTGTTTCTGTATATTCCTGTCACGAACAACGTGTGTCCTAAGACTGCCAAGCAACTACAGGTTTTGCTGTCCTGCCCTTATTTGTACTCTACCTGATGTGGAAATCCCCCTTTAGCCCATCTGCCACGGGCCCCTGCTGTTGCCAATTTCCCATGGCCAAACTCCGGCCTTTCCCAAGTCTCTCCTCTCTTTCCAACTGCTGGAACATTTTAGGGCCAACTGTCACTTTCTGGAAGGTCTTTCTGGAAGCTTCTTGGTGTGCTTCATTTCATTTGCCAATTAAGCCACAATTCTGAGAGTTATACAAAGAAGTTGGTTCAGAGTACTTAGCTGTCAACTTTTAATCTTCCTCGCCCTTTTAAAGCCAGGAGTAAGCTTAAAGGGTAATGCTTTCATGCAGTTAAAATAATTAAAAAGGGCTAATTATATTGTGACTTAGTTTCCTTATACTGGGAAGTACAGAGAAAACAAGCTGAGTAATTTAGATATTCCTAATGTTTATTTAACATTGTGTGTGTTAGTCACTCGGTCGTGTCCAACTCTTTGTGACCCCATGGACTGTAGCCTACCAGGCTTCTATGTCTATGGGATTTTCCAGGTAAGAATACTGGAGTGGATTGCCATTCCCTTCTCTAAGGGATCTTCCTGACCCAGGGATCAAACCTTGGTCTCCTGCATTGTAGGCAGATCCTTTACCATTTGAGCTACAAGGAAGTCTAAAAACAAACAAATATTTTGTCAATCTAGCAGTTTAATGTATTTAGGATGCATCTACATTAACAAGATGAAAGCACTGTACACTACATGTGTGTACAAGCAGTGGGGTCCAACAGACCTGAGGTTAAATCTTGGGTCAAAATTTATCAGCTATATGATCTTTGGCCAAGTTATTTAGCCCCTTTGGGCTTTAATTTCCTCATCTGTAAAATGGGGATGCAATAGATACTTACCTCATAGGGTTGTTGTGAGGACCAAATCAGATAATATATATAACATGATTAGGACAGTGCTTGGTATATAGAAAATGCACAATAATGGAAGCTTCAGGAAGTATGACACCTAAAATTGCCCTCTCCCTCAATAGCTTGAGAAAGTAAATGCTACTGCACTATGTGAGCAACTTGACAGTTCTTATAACCAAGAAAGCTCACCTTCAACTTACAAACTATGTACCAAAAGTCATAAGCAATTTGCTGATCTCTCCATACAAACAACATTCTAATGGTGGTTATACTGCCAGTCCAGCATCAGCCAATTTAACCCATTTCACACCTGAAGTATAATACGGAGTACAGCACTATTTAACTATTCTTGTTCCTAAGGCAGTGGCAGCTCCAAGGCAATGGGGACTCCTTAAAGAGGAGTGAGCTATCACTGCCTTGGGAGTATAGACCAGTAGGGACTACAGACCAGTCTGTTTATCAGTATTCCTCATATAAGAAAAGAAATATCTATGTGAGGTTCAGAAATAAAATAGAACATAGACCACAAAACCAGCAAGTCACAGAAATAATTACATAATCGGGAATGTCTTGGTATGCTCCTGCATACAACTTTAACTTGTGAATATTAAACACAGATTACTTCCTATTTTTAATGTCTTCAAATCATAGCTTCAAATGAACACAAGGGAGACAGGTTTGTGTTATTCAACATCTATACATTTACAAATAAGAACAGCAGATGCAAACTTGACAAATAGTAAAATGAAGCATTTTACTTAAAAAAAAAAAGGAAAAAGGAAATCTCCAAGTGCTTATGTTCCTACACGGGCAAAACTTAGGTGATATTCTGAGGGTTTTATAAACAATTTGGAAGACAGAAGTCATCAATTAGCATTTGGGATGAACATGGTGTAATATACTAAAATTAGAACACAGTTTATCTGAATAAACTGGCTATTTTTAAAAGTTATCATTGATGCCCTTTAATGTAGGCATTATAATATTTCTCCTAAAACTTATTTGAGGTTAAAAGCTATATAACAAATATAAGCCTACTTATAATTAATAGCATATAATAATTAGCACCCAAACTAGAATTATTATTGTTTTCTTCTGTGGTAACATTGTACTCAAGTCTATCTTCTTGGGAAGCAAATTACCTCATGATAAAATTATCCTTTAATTATAATCTTCTAGTTTACAGCTTAGATCACATTAGCACTTCTATACTAAGTCCTTATTTAGGGCCTTTCATTTTGGTTAAAAACATTAAGGTTCACTGAGAAATAAAGTTATCTGGCTGATAACTTGTTGGTAATTTCTGCTTGGGAAAAAATGGAACATCAAAGCAAAAATGATCTGGCCATTTTAAGCCATAAATGTAGATATTGAACTATTCCGGTTCCTATTAAACTAACAGAACAAAAGATGGATGAGACATGTGACTTCCTGTTTTTGTTTGTTATCATTGACTAAATCTGATTATCCTGGATTACCATTAGACTTTGAGGATTAAAAACAAAGAATCTGGCAAAAAACTGTAAGTGTATGGGTCATGGCCTTGCTGCTATGCTGAAAAATTAGATTAAAAGCTTAAAGAAGCCATTTGTTTCTATAAGATCCTTGCCACTAGTGGGAATGAAATTTCCACCTGTAGTCTTAGAACAATGTTAAATTATCCATTTATTGATTCAATAGATAGATGCACTAACTACACTGGTGAAAAGTTTAGACTTACACCTCAAAAACAGTATTTTCTGCTCTTCTTTTTCAGTCAAGTGTAGAAAAGTATATTTGTACACGCATATGTATTTTCAATTTGTAGAGTCATAATTCACTTTTGGCATTTTGTGTCAGCTACCTTGTACCTCTATAGCCCTGTCCAGGAGCACTATCACAAATTCCACCCTGATTTAACATACTCCTCAGCAGTTACTATAGTAGCTTTGGGACACCAGCTTGTGTCAAAACATTAAAGGAATCATGTGCATTGTGAAAAACTGTATGTTCTTTTCCATGATAAGAATGTGCCTTATTTCCTCAGTGTGTATACCTAGAAGTGGTATTGCTGGGTCATATGGCAGATCTATTTCCAACTTTTTAAGGAATCTCCACACTGTTTTCCATAGTGGCTGTACTAATTTGCATTCATTTCAATGTATGACAAAAACCACTGAAATGTTGTAAAGTAATTAGCCTCCAACAAATAAAAATAAATGGAAGGAAAAAAAATTAAAAAAAATATAAATAAATAAATAAATAAATAAAACCTAGACAAGCAGGGAAAAAAAAAAAAAAAGAATGTGCCTTAAAAATGCCATTTAAAAAACACATTTTGTGTGCCTTACCAGTTACACTCCTTTTGAAATGACTCAAGTTTAAAGAGGAAAAAAGTTCATGTATTTCAAAATACACTGAAAGACCACAATTTAAATTAGAAGCAATGTCTCTTTAGAATATTGGCATTATAAATTCATTTTCTGGATATGTATTTCTAAGATCTTCTATCCTTAGTCCCACAATGGAACTCATAAACAATCTCTTGTATTTCATCATTATATTCAAGACCATGACAATATTTGATACTACATTTAAAATATATTTAATGTGGCTTTGTTGTTCAGAGAGAAAATGTTTAGGAGCAAATTACAGAGATGGTATTAAATGAGAGAGATGCTTTTTTAGTCTCTTTTCCCACCTCTTAGAGGAAAAAACAATTCACTTTCCCTACCACACCAACTTCTTAATCTAAAACTGAGAAAGACCAATAGCCTTACCTGTTTGACTGCATTATCATTTCCTAAAGCACAGTCTGGGCCAGAGCAGACATAAACGTTGGATGGTAAATCATTATAAGAGTTCCTGCTGACATCTGAAGAATCTCTCATATTGAAGTAAAGACCCCATAGAAGTCTTGGCTTTTCAACTTCTTCATTTTCTAAATGTAAACATAAATTTTATGTATATCTAAAGCACAGCATACCTCTCAATTACTATAATATGTAGCCAATTACTAACAAAGCCGTAACTATACATTGTAGTAAATCAGAGCTTTTTATTTCAACAAAAGTATATCTGCATACACATACTCTAATACACGTATACAATATTTCAAGCAATGATGGCTTTTCAACCTAAGACAAGTTAGATTTAAAATTTATTTTGATTATCAGTAAGTTACTTAGATTTAACTCCAATCACATTTCCTTGGACTTTTCTTATTTCTCATCACCAGTATCAAAGTGCTTATGATCATATTCATCTTTAAATTATGCCAGTGAAGTGAGAAGTAAACAAACTGATTTTCTTGTTTCACATGGATAAACCAACTTAAAATATTATAAAGTCAATACTATACATAGGATTATGAGATGATCACAATAGAGAAATCTATAGACAGGGAGTAAGGAAATTCCCTGGCAGTCCAGTGGTTAAGACTCGGTGCTTTCACTGCTGTGCCCCAGGTTCAATCCCCACTTGGGGAATTAAGATCCCATAAGCGCATGCCACTTACCTAATAAAGAAAACATATGAAGTAGATTAGTGTTACCTTCAGTTGGGGAGGAATTGATGGAAAGTACAGGTTAAAGGCATTGTATAGGAGACAGGAATCAAGACCATCCCCAAGAAAAAGAAATGCAAAACAGCAAAATGGCTATCTAGGAGGCCTTACAAATATGTGTGAAAAGAAGAGAAGTGAAAAGTAAAGGAGAAAAGCAAAGATATACCCATTTGAATGCAGAGTTCCAAAGAATAGCAAGAAGAGATGAGAAAGCCTTCCTCAGTGATTAATGCAAAGAAATAGAGGAAAACAATAGAATGGGAAAGACTAGAGATCTCTTCAAGAAGATTAGAGATACCAAGGGAACATTTCATGCAAAGATGGGCTTAATAAAGGACAGAAATGATAGGGACCTAACAGAAGCAGAAGATATTAAGTAGAGGTGGCAAGAATACAAAGAACTGTACAAAAACGATCTTCACGACCCAGATAATCACAATAGTGTGATCACTCACACTCACCTAGAGACAGACATCCTGGAATGTGAAGTCAAGTGGGCCTTAGGAAGCATCACTATGAACAAAGCTAGTGGAGGTGATGGAATTCCAGTTGAGCTATTTCAATTCCTAAAAGATGATGCTGTGAAAGTGCTGCACTCAAAATGTCAGCATATTTGGAAAACTCAGCAGTGGCCACAGAACTGGAAAAGCTCAGTTTTCATTCCAATCCCAAAGAAAGGCAATACCAAAGAATGCTCAAACTACCACACAGTTGCACTCATCTCACACGCTAGTAAAGTAATGCTCAAAATTCTCCAAGCCAGACTTCAGCAATACATGAACCATGAACTTCCAGATGTTCAAGCTGGTTTTAGAACAGGCAGAGGAACCAGAGATCAAATTGTCAACATCTGTTGGATCATCAAAAAAGCAAGAGAGTTCCAGAAAAACATTTATTCTGCTTTATTGACTATGCCAAAGCCTTTGACTATGTGGATCACAATAAACTGTGGAAAATTCTGAAGGAGATAGGAATATCAGACCACCTGACCTGCCTCTTGAGAAATCTGTATGCAGGTCAGGAAGCAACAGTTAGAACTGGACATGGACTGACAGCCTGGTTCCAAATTTGGACAGGAGTATGTCAAGGCTGTATATTGTCACCCTGCTTATTTAACTTATATGTAGAGTACATCATGAGAAATGCTGGGCTGGAGGAAGCACAAGCTGGAATTAAGATTACCAGGAGAAATGTCAATAACCTCAGATATACAGATGATACCACCCTTATGGCAGAAAGTGAAGAGGAACTAAAGAGCCTCTTGATGAAAGTAAAAGAAGAGAGTGAAAAAGTTGGCTTAAAGCTCAACATTCAGAAAACTAAGATCATGGCATCTGGTCCCATCACTTCATGGGAAATAGATGGGGAAACAGTGGAAACAGTGTCAGACTTTATTTTTGGGGGCTCCAACATCACTGCAGATGGTGATTACAGCCATGAAGTTAAAAGACGCTTACTGCTTGGAAGGAAAGTTATGACCAACCTAGATAGCATATTAAAAAGCAGAGACATTACTTTGCCAATAAAGGTCCATCTAGTCAAGGCTATGGTTTTTCCAGTGGTCATGTATGGATGCGAGAGTTGGACTGTCAAGAAAGCTGAGCGCCGAAAAATTGATGCATTTGAACTGTGATGTTGGAGAAGACTCTTGAGAGTCCCTTGGACTGCAAGGAGATCCAACCAGTGTATCCTAAAGGAGATCAGTCCTGAGTGTTTATTGGAAGGACTGATGCTGAAGCTGAAACTCCAGTACTTTGGCCACCTCATGCGAACATTTGACTCATTGGAAAAGACCCTGGTGCTGGGAGGGATTGGGGGCAGGAGGAGAAGGGGACCACAGAGGATGAGATGGCTGGATGGCACCACCAACTCAATGGACATGAGTTTGAGTAAACTCCGGGAGTTGGTGATGGACAGGGAGGCCTGGCATGCTGTGATTCATGGGGTTGCAAAGAGTCAGACACGACTGAGTGATTGAACTGAACTGAGGTGAATACAGAGTGTAGTATACAACAGATATTCAATGAGTAATTCTTTTTTTTTTAACGAGTAATTCTTGAACTAATTTTAATTCTGTTTTCAGGTACAATCATAGTATGATATTTTTATTAAATGTTATTAATCTCAATAACTAAAGCCTATTCCTTGCTTTCAAACTGTGAAATGATGCTTCCAAAATGTAGTGATGGAGAAGACTCTTGAGAGTTCATGGACAGCAAGGAGATCAAACCAGTCAACCTTAAAGGAAATCAACCCTGAATCCTCTTTGGAAGGACTGATGCTGAAGGTGAAGCTCCCATACTTGGCCACCTGATATGAACAAATGACTAATTGGAAAAGACCTTGATGCCGTCCAAGACTGAAGGCAGAAGGAGAAGAGGGGACAGAAGATTAGATGGCTGGATGGCATCACTGACTCAGTGGACATGAACGTGCGCATACTCTAGGAGATGGTAAGGGACAGGGAATCCTAGTGTGCCGCAGTCTATGGGGTTGCAAAAAGTCAGATATGAGTTGGTAACAGAACAACAACATTATTTGCTATCTCAATAATTATTTTTATGTCCCTTCTCCTTGGAAATGTTATAATTATATTGTCTTTTGTTGAAAACAGAAAACATTACTGTTAATGTATTTATTGACTACAGTGTTTTCTTAGCCCGAATTTGAAGAAAAACTCAAATTCTGTATAATGGTATAATGGATGTACATGACAATTATCCAAGACCATGAGGCACTATGGGAATCATAAAGAAAATTCTAAAGGTATAATTATTTAGTTAATTAAATCTTATTTGTTAATTTATAATCAGTGTAGAAAAGTTAGCTAATTGTAGTATTCAGTTAAAAACAATGTCCCATCCCCCAATTCAGGACAAACAGGCATTTATTATACTTAACTCAAAATATCTCCACTATAAGAATACCAAATATGTTCTTTTCCTCGTTCATCCTGAATAATCCATAATTATTAATGTGATAGGACACAGAAACTCTGGATGAAGTGATTCTTTAAGATGTTCATTTTTAATGCCAAGATCTATGAGTCTAAGGTATCACCAGCTTTGTGTAAGCACACAGTAGATGGCAAAGACTACTTACTAACAAAATAAAGGAACATAAGATACTCATATTTCACAGCTAAAACCATATGGCTCTTGGCAAGTTTATTGGTGAGTTTAGTTTCATTAAATGTTACAGAAGATAATTAAACATAGCGCCTATCACTTGTGAAACCAGACTCTAGGAGCACTGAAGAAAAGTGGGCTAAGATCTGGAAGTCCCTTAATATTGCTCATTCCATTTCTAAGCATATACTAAGAGAGCTTATCTTATATTTTATGAAAGTTCCAGCTCAGAGGAGGGCTTTCACTCAATACAAGTTGGGGAAAATGAATAATCCAATCAATTTAGGAAAGAAATTTCATAGAGGTTGAAGCTTTGAAAAGAAACCAAGAAGATGAAAAGTTAACATAGGCTGAAGATAAATGATCTAGATACAAAGGACTTATTGGGCTTTGACCTTAAAAGCCTGAAAGAAACATATTATTGCTTCATCTTTCTTTGAGGCCAGCTTGAAGGCAGAGAGCTGGAAAAATAACATGCAATTGTGCAGTGCACAATTGTCAAAAAATATTAAAGCTGCCAAGGTTTGGATAGGAATACATCACTTGGCCAGAAATAGAATTGGTTTTCTGTAAAAGCTCATTTCATTCAATTAGACTGTACAAAGACTAAACAAGGAATAGGTAATTTAGAATAAAATCTTGCACAAATTAAACTGAGGCAAGTACAGAACAAAGTAGCCCAAAGAAAATCAACAATGGCACACCAAATAAAAGCAACAAATAGTCTACAGCTGCATGTCATGTTTAGGGAGAGAGTGAACTATTTTAGCAACATAGCTAACATGAGACCAAGACAGTAGGAGACTACTACAGATACCAGCTAGACTGAACACAGCAAATACAAAAAAGAATTAAGATAAGGAATTTGACTTCTCAGTCCAGCAATTCTGAATACCCTCATCAGCCACCTTTTTCAAAATGAAAAATCTATAAGGCGAATTCCTGTTTTTAGGCAGTGCTGCTTTTTGAGATAGGAACTGAATGAGGTGGAATGAGGTAACTCCACACGTTGTGCCCAATGGAGGGAAAAACAGAAAGAAGATGGTACAAGTCATGATACTACATTGCACACATTTGAAGATACTGTACTAATGAAATTCCTGCTTCAGTGTGTATGGAAAAGTATTAATTTTCTGAGTAAAATAAGTAATACTTAGGAAAATTCTACCAGTGCTTAGAAGGATATTATGGAATCTAGGGACTTCCCAGGTGGCGCTAGTGGTAAAGAATCTGCCTGCCAATGCAGGAGACACAGAAGATATGGGTTTGATCCCTGGGTTGGGAAGAATGCCAACCCACTCCAGTATTCTTGCCTGAAAATTCCATGGACAGAGAAGCTAGGTGGGCTATAGACCATGCGGTCGCAAAGAGTCAGACATGACTGAGTGACTGAGCATGCACGCATGCATGGATTATTGAAGAATTAATGCACCTATGAATGGTGAGCAGTCACCTCATTTTCTCACTCATAGAATCAGGTTTATTAAGCATAAAACATCTGAAATGTCCTTGCACTGTGAAGCAGGGAAGAATTCAGAGATCTCTGATGTTCTTAAAGGAGACTGGGAAGTAGGGCTCTTGGAAGTATTACTACAACTGCTTCTTTTAGACATAATATATGATAAGAGCTCCAGCTGAAACCTTAAACATGAACAAGGAAGGAGAGAGAATAGAAGGTATACCTTCACAAGGACACTGAATTTTTCAGATACAAAGGAAAAGAAGTACTGTGTTTGAGAAGAGAACATTACCTTTTACAATAAATAAACTTCATTAAAGTGACTAGGCTGACTTTCACAGAAGCTTATGAAGCACAACTCTACACAGAACATAGAACTTGAATAAAAAGAAAATAAGTTTAAATAATGTTATTCTTCTGGCATGCATTTTAAGACACAATATTTATAAAGCTCTAAAGCATAAGGTTTCATATCATTGTCAGATAATTAAAACATTAACAATACAAGCCACCAATCTGTGAAAACAGGGGCTTTTGCTACAGAGAATAATGTGCTTTAATGTATTAAAAGTTCATATTGTTCATAAAGTTCCTTCTTCCTCATTTAGGCAGGAAAATGAATTGAGTTCTCTTCTCCAGGTGACTTTGCCTCTTTGACCTGCCATGGCCCAGTGCTCACTTTATCTGGTGATTCATTTTCAATAACTCCAACAGTATTTGTTCTGACATTTTAATTAAAATATGACCACTACCTCATCCTGATGATAAAAAGGCCTATGTGTCAGTGAAAACTAGCTTTTCAGTGCCTCAGTGCACCTGACGACCCCTCTGAGCACATAGTTCTTACTGAAGAATTTCACTCAGGTTCTGAACAATACATCATTTCAAAATGGGATCACATTAACCATTAAGATTAATGTTTAAAAATCTAAAATGGCTAGAAGATGCTAAGGAATGAACATGTAATTTCCCCATTTTGACTTTAAAAAAAGAAAATTATATGCATTTATAAAATGAAGAGCAATGACACAGACTCAAATTTAGTGTATTATTTGAGACCACCACACAATGAAATTACAAAAAAATTATGAAAAACCTCAGAAAAAAGAAGGAATTCAGAGTTTTTATAAGCAAGGTAATTAAAGCCAAAGATAAAACTGATTTCATATTACAGTTAAGAATATTATTGTGTACCATAACTCTGCAATAAAATTTTTAACAATAATACTAATATTTATATGAGATGTTTAATTAAAGAAAGTAAATATGGAACAAATTAAATTCTAAACTAAAGTGAAATAAATTTTCAGGTTGCAGGATTTGATTCAGGCAGCTCAAAATGAAATTAATTATATTTATACTAGCTCCTCAGAATGGATCAGTTTGTTTTCCTATGTAAATGCCCCTTTATGCACTATCTCTGCAAAGAAAACAAGTAAGACACACAGGAGATGAACTAAAAGGAAACACAATAAGTAGGGAGTAAATAAATTGTTGCCTGAACAAACACAGCATTCAAAGAAAATGAAGACATATGAATTAATGAGGAAACTGGCCAGAATTCAACTGGACATGCTAATCCTATAAAGAAAATCACCATCACTTCATATAAATGAGTAAGATCCATTAGGCTACATTTTGATCAATTATACACAAGATTCACTACAATTTGCTCCATTCATATCTATAAGAACTACCCTATGATGTGGGGAGAAAAGTTACAAAATTTATGGCTGAAAAGCATTTTTCCACCATGAGTAAGTAGCAAAGTGATATACATATATTTTGAAAGCTAAATATCACATCACTAACATACTATACATTAAAAGACAATTATTGGTCAGGAAGGATTTCTGCATTTGCCAATTAGGAGTTTAATCTCTCAGTCAAACAAAGTTTTTTTTCTTAATAAATTAAGAAAAGTTGTTCTGATAAAGGAATATAAGCTTGCTGTACAACATCTATAAAATAAAGAAAATTTTAAAAAATTACCTATAATTTCACCAAGATTGACAGCTTTCCTGACAGTCTTTTTCTATGCAAGTATCTACACCTATAAATGTATAATTTTGCACTTAATATATACATTGTGTGTGAGATGTATATTTTCCTTTATCCTTACAGACACTACCCCATTTTTAGGAAGAGAATATGATTAATCATCCTAGTAAAACATATAAGTACTGGTGCTGAATACAACATATTTCAGTTCAGGCGACAGAAACCTTCAAGATATCTCTAAGAAGAGTAAAGCGGTCACATTACCTTTCCATTATGAATCACTGATTATGGTTCTTACCTATCTCCGTTTCGGTATATGGAGTAAACAATTTCTGCACAACTGGTTCTAAATCTTCTCTTGCTGTTTTAGAAGACGTACAAGTCAAATGAACCAAATCTGTTTAAAAAAAAATATTTTGAGTTCCTGCATATCACAAATTTCACTGTGTATTAATATTCAAGGCACTAAGCTGGTGCCATGGGGGAAGAGAGTCAAGTAAGTCATGGCCTCTGCCTTTAAGAAGTTTATAATCTAGTGAAGGGGACATGTAAAAACCAAAGCAATAGGCTATGTGTGTTAACTGTATAGCGAAAATACATGTGAACCAAGAGGGAGCATATTGAGACTCAAGAAGTACCAGTGGATGGTTTTGTAAATCAGCACAGTAAAAAAGCTTAGGAAACCATGTGTTCATAGAAAGAGCTTAAGCTATCCTTCAGTCCCAACGAGTGTGGATAAAGGATTGCTAAGCAAAATATTGTATAAAAAAAAGACTAAAAGTGGCCTATCTATTTACTTTAGAGAACACACTTCATATTCTTCAGACTGAAAAGACCATTTATGCAAACTTTACTGATAAGTTAAGAACAAATCATCTATTCATTATAGGGTTCTCTAAGAAAGTTTTTGGGGAACACTGTTAGCTTAGTTTAAATCATACATATACTTAAAAGTCTATAATATGGCACCAGTCAAAACAGTCTGTAATATTTTCAGGATTTCCAAATCATTCTGTTTTGCATTTACAGATTCATGAAGCCTAGACCTCAAAGAATGTTTGGGTTAGAATATCATGTACAAAAAGGCCCTTCACAGAAGTGAAATACTGCAGCCTAAGGCACTTAGAATTCCTAAAGGCCTACATATTAATACATAGGGTAAAGGAAGGACAAAAGGGTCTATGTACTGAAAGGAAGAACTAAGGGGATCCCTAAATGGGAGTAATTCTTTGGTTCTGGAAAGGGCTTAAGGCAGAACAGAACTATGGAAGAAAAAAATACATATTAGAGAAAAGTATAAGAACTGAGACATTCCTGCTCCTAAAACCCTAGTAGAGAAGTACATGTGTTTCTTTTCTAAAAGTTTACTTTAGGCTAGTTGACTTTTTTAAACCTCAGGAAGATAGTTCAAAGTTTACAATAGAAGTGTAACATCAGAATAGAATTCTCTTTAAATATATCTAAGCATAGAAGGACTTTTAATAACCATGTGAGCTAAAATCAAATTTTGTAGTATTTTTTTCCTGGTTTACCAACTAAAGTGATATTCTAAGGAAGTTCCTGTTTTATGTATGGCCAATGAAATACCCATCCTATTTAAGCAATGTTTTTATATGAATGTAATAATGATTCCCACTGGTTCTGGGATATTGACAGATATATGGTACTAATTACTTAAAAAGGTAAACAACCTTCACAACAAAATTATTTGTAATGAAATTAAAATTTTCAACTGTTATATAACTTTGGTGGAAAGTTTAAAGTCCCTAGATAAATTCTGAATTAAACAGAATATATAACTATAAAGGTAGAAATCTCTGATGTAACACTCAACAGAAATTGTCCTGTCTCTCATCTCAGTCTCACAAAATACTAACATTCACATCAAAGTTCTCAATTTTCCAATTCTTTCCTATTCAATTAATGTGTACTAGAGGAAAAGCAGATGAATATGAATATAAGTTAAAAAGTATATTTTAAAAAATATCTTAATAGTAAACTACTAGTTTTGTAAATCAGGATATATAAAAGAAATACACCAAGTAACTATATCCTTATGTTTCCTAACAATGTAAGAGAGTTCAGTTCATGCAATGATAGCAAAATTTTCTAGCAATAAAGTCAGATTAGCATCTTGTACTTAACAAGTTTTATTACAATTCTAGAAGACAAAATTAAAGACACCCATAATTTGAATGCTAATATATATACCTTGATTCTGCTTAGATGCTACATTATTATTAATAATTGATTTATAATTTTAAGGTATGAACAACTGTTTTTTCTTTCTGCTTCTTGTTACCTGCTTTTCCTGTTATCTATATTACTTCCTTCTTTAGGTCACTTTGAATTTACTGCTTCTTTCCAAATCAGAGAGGTTGCGATTTTCTTTTTTTTAATTCAAATTACTTTCAAAATTGGCTTATTAATCTTCATACATCTCATAAGTCTTTAGTGAGGGCAAGTTTTAGAGTCAATTTTCCTCTTCTTTGTTAAATATAATTTTCACTTTTCAATGAGTGTTAACAAATATTTGTGGGTAAAGACAATTTGCTTCCCTGCCATCAGTAGACATTAAGTATTCACAGTCTTAAGAAGACATATGTGTGCATACAAATATATGTATGCATATACATGCATAGGAAAACTTTACTAGCTTCTTGTACAAAATGTGGAAAAGTATTTGACTGATCAGGGTAGAAGTAAGGAAAGTATTAGTGGATAATCCTTAAATTATTTGAATTTGCCTGAAAAATGCTCACAGACAGTTTAAGATACTTACATGAAACTCTCAAAAGAATCGAAAAGATTATCAGAATTTACTGTACAGCAAACTTTCATATGTCAGATACTACCCTAAGCATGTCTGATGTATTATTTCATTTTACCCATGCAACAGTCAATCATTATTTTCATTACAGGTAAGAGTTAACAGTGGAGCTAAGCAGATCTCCCAAAGTCTGCAATTAGTAAAAGGAAGAGCTGAGGCTCAGAGCTGAAATTCAAGCCCTCATGGTCTGCCTCTGGTATGCCCATTCTCAGTCACTAAATGATGTTGAGTAATTGTAATAATATCTTGTAGAAGATGCTGCAAGTAACTTAAGGCAGCAATCTTTAAACTGGTATGTGTATAAAGATACAAGAGGACTTTTCACAAGGTAAAATAACTCCTGTGGTGCTGGAGAAGACTCGAGAGTCCCTTGGACCCCTTAATATTCATTGGAAGGACTGATGTTGAAGCTCCAATACTTTGACTACCTGATACAAAGAGCTGACTCATTGGAAAAGACCCTGATGCTGGGAAAGAATGAAGACAGGAGGAGAAGGGGATGATAGAGGATGAGATGGTTGGATGGCATCACCGACTCAACGGACATGAGTTTGAGTAAACTCCAGGAGATGGTGAAGGACAGGTAAGCCTGGTGTGCTGTAGTCTATGGGGTCACAAAGAGTTGGACACAACTGAGTAACTGAACAACAACAAAAATAACTCCAAGAAAGTCATTGTCTAAATGCTGAACTTCCTCTCCTTCCACTTTATTAAGCGATGCATTTCAAGAAATTTAAGTTGTGTTTAATCATTTATCAAAACTCTAATGTATTTATGATAGTTTGATTAATTTTACACAAATAATAATTGGAATTACTGAATCCAGAAGACAGTTTTTTTAATACTGAGAAGCTTACTGTCTTAAGAAATTTTTTAAAAATCTATTTCCATTAATTATTTGAAATGGGTGATAGTGGCAATCAAATATTTCTGATACTTAAATCCCATTGAATATATTTAAAGGGGTGATGTTACTGTTTTATTATGCCACATCAACATTTGTGCTGTTAGAAACTACATTCTTGATAATTATTTGAATCTTATGATGAAAAATTATATAGGCCAACTTCTAAGTGTTTGAGGGGTACATGAGCAAAAAGGCTTCAAGACCTTAAGGGGTTAAAGTAATCACAAAACCATACCCAGAATATGTCATATTTCTATTAAAATTTGAATCTCTATGTAAAATGGTCCTTCCTGTTCTGTGACCAATTCTAATTCCTTTTCATCAAACTAACTTGCTGAATAAATGCTAAAAATGATCACAAATTAGATCAGTGGGCCAACTGTTTTCCTAAAAGTATTACTAAAGTATTACATTAGTACCAATTAACAAATATAACTTGAGATTCTGGAAGACGCAATAGGACTGGAAATGTTGCCCACTGGCATCATGTGAGATTATAATTGACTTGAAAATTGGTTTAAATCCTGAATCTACCTTTTATAAACTAAGTTCCTTTTTACTTTCATTGGCCAAGTAGCTTAGTGGTGAAGAATCCACCTGCCATTGCAGGAGACACAAGAGACTTGGGTTTGATCCCTGGGCCAGGAAGATCCCTTGGAGAAGGCAACAGCAATTCACTCTAGTATTCTTGCCTGGAAAATTCCATGGACAGAGGAGCCTGGTAAGCTACAGTCCATGGGATCGCAAAAGAGTAGGACATGACTGAGCATAGCTCAGCATAGGAATAAAGGCTTAATGGCATAAAAGATGACAAAATGTGTTCTCTGTCACAAATTCCTCTCTTGGCAATATAGTTACCTTTGTATTGGAATTAAAGAAACTGCAAAATATCCTAATACAATTAATGAAATTTTTTACAGCAAAGAAAATCACAAGCAAATTGAAAAGACAACCTATGGAATGGGAGAAAATATTTGAAATGATGTGACCAATAAGGGCTTAATTTCCAAAACATACGAAAAGCTCAAACAGCTCAATATATAAAAAAAAAAACAAACAATAAAAAATGGGCAGAGCTAAATAAACATTTCTCCAAAAGACATACAAATGGTCAATAGGCACATGAAAAAATTCTCAACATCACTACTTAGGGAAATTGAGGATCATCTTGATATAAAAGCCAAAGGTTAATAACTATAAAAGGGAAAATCAACAGTAACACAATAGTGAATGACTTTTTAATGACTCATTTACACCAATGGACATATCACCCAGACAGAAAATCAATAACGAAACACTGGCTTTAAATGACGCATTAGATCAGATGGAATTAATTGATATTTTTACATCATTTCATACACAAGCAGCAGAGTACACTTCTCAAGTGCACATAGAACTTCTCTAGAATGTATCACACACTAGGCCACGAATCAAGCTGCAGTAATTTAATAAAATTGAGATTGTATCAGGAATCTTTTCTGACCACAACATTGAGATTAGAAACAAATTACAGGGAAAGATAAACTGTAAAAAACACATACATGTGGAGACTAAACAACCAACGGATCACTGAAAATCAAAGAGGAAATAAAAAATACTTAGAGACAAATGATAATGAAAACACAATAGCCCAAAACCTATGGGATGCAGCAAAAGCAGTTCTAAGAGTAAAGTTTACAGCAATACAACCTCAAGAAACAAACAAAAAAAACCCTCAAACAACCTAACCTTATACCTAAAGCAACCAGAAAAATCCAAAATTAGTAGAAGGAAAGAAATCATAATGATCAGAGCAGAAACAAAAGAAATAGAGACAAAGACAATAATAGAAAAGATCAATGAAAATTAAAAGCTGGTTCTTTGAAAATATTACAAAAAAAAAATTGATGAACCTCTAGCCAGACTCCTCAAGAAAAAAGTGAAAGGGATAAAATCCACAAAACTAGAAATAAAAATGGAGAAGTTACAAAAGACACCACAGAAATACAAAGGATCACAAGAGACTACTACAAACAACTTTATGTCAATAAAATGGATAACCTAGAAAAAACTGACAAATTCTTAGAAAGGTACAATCTTCCAAGTCTGAACCAAGAAGAAACAGAAAATATGAACAGACTAACAACAAGCACTGAAATTGAAACTGTGATTTAAAAACTTCCAACATTTCTCTGATAATGAGTGATGTTGAGCATCTTTTCATGTGTTTGTTAGCCATCTGTATGTCTTCCTTGTAAATCCATGGCTAATTCATTTCAATGTATGACAAAAACTACTGTAATGATGTAAAGTAATTAGCCTCCAACTAATAAAAATAAATGGAAAAAAAAAAAAAAGAATTTTCCAGTTTATTGTGATCCACACAGTCAAAGGCTTTGGCATAGTCAATAAAGCAGAAGTAGATGTTTTTCTGGAAAAAAAAAAATAAAAAAAATAAAAACTTCCAACAAACAAAAGTTCAGGACCAGATGGCTTCACAGGTGATTTCTATGAGATATTTAGAGAAAATTTAACATCTATCCTTCTAAAACTCTTCCAAAAATTTTCTGAAGAAGGAAAATTCCCAAGCTCGTTTTACAAGGCCACCATCACTCTGGTAACAAAATCAGACAAAGATATCAGAAACAAAGAAAATTACAGGCCAATATCACTGATAAACACAGACATAAAATTCTCAAAAAAATACTAGCAGATCAAATCCAACAACATATTAAAAGGATCACACACCATGATCAAGTGGGCTTTATCCCAGGGATGAAAGGATTCTTCAATATATGCAAATCAATGTGATACACCACATTAACAAACTGAAGAATAAAAATCATATGATCATCTCAATAGATGCAGAAAAAGCTTCTGACAAAATTCAATACTCATTTATGACAAACTCTCCATAAAGTTGGCATAGAGGGAAACTACCTCAACATAATAAGGATGATATATGACAGACCTTGAAGAAGAAAAGGGCAACCCACTCCAGTATTCTTGCCTGGATAATCCCAGGGACAGAGGAGCCTGGTGGGCTGCCGTCTATGGGGTCACACAGAGTCAGACACGACTGAAGCAACTTAGCAGCAGCAGCAGCATGACAAACCTACAAGTAACATCATACTCAACGGTGAAAAAATGAAAGCATTTCCTCTAAGATCAGGAACAAGACAAGGAAGTCAACGCTCATCAATTTATTCAATGTATTTTAGGAAGTCCTAGCCATAGCAAACAGAGAAGAAAAAGAAATAAAAGGAATTCAAACATAAAAAGAAGTAAAATTGTCACTATTTTCACATGACATAATACTATACATAGAAGACCCTAAAGATGCTACCAGAAAATTATGAGAGCTCCTCAACAAATTTGGTAAATCAATCAAAAATAATAAAATATCTAGGAATAAACCTACTTAAAGAGACAAAAGAACTGTATTCCAAAAACTATAAGAACGTGATGAATGAAATAAAAAAAATGACACAAACAGATGGAGAAATATACTATGTCCTGGACTGGAGAATTAATATTGTGAAAATGACTATACCACCACAAGCAATCTACAGTTTCAATGCAATCCCTATCAAACTACCAATGGCATTTTTCGCATGTCTAGAACAACAAAAAAAATTGAATTTTGTAAGGAAACACAAATGACTCTGAATAGCTAATGCAATCTTGAGAAAGATAAATGAAGTGGGAGGAATCTGGCTCCCTGACTTCAGACTATACTGCAAAGCTACAGTCAACAAAACAGCGTGGCACTGTCACAAAAACAGAAATATAGATCAATGGAACAGCATAGGAAGCACTGGGAAGACCCAGAGGGATAGGGTGGAGAGGGAGGTGGGAGGGGGGATTGGGATGGGGAATACATGTAAATCCATGGCTGATTCACATCAATGTATGGCAGAAACCACTATAATATTGTAAAGTCATTAGCCTCCAACTAATAAAAATAAATGGAAAAAAAGTAATATTGAATAGCTTAAAAAAAAAAAAGAAAGAAAGCCCAGAGATAAACTCATGTACCTATGGTCAACAAATCCATGACAAAGAAAACAAAAATATACAATGGAGAAAAGACAGTCTTTTTAATAAGTGGTGCTGGAAAAACTGAATAGCTACATGAAACAGGGACATTCTGTAACATTATATACAAAAACAAACTCAAAATGGGTTAAAGACCTAAATGTAATGATACATAATAGTACACAACTCTTAAAGGAAAACATAGGCACTCTCTGACATAAATTGCAGATCTTTTTTGATTCACCTTTCAGAGTAATGACATAACACCAAAACAACAAATGGGACCTAATTAAACTTAAAAGCTTTTGCACAGCAAACGAAACCAGAAACAAGACAAAAAGACAACCGTCAGGATGGGAGAAAATATTTCCAAATAAAGCAACCGACGATTTTGGATTAACCTCCAAAGCAACCGACAATTTTGGATTAACCTCCAAAATATACAAACAACTCATGCAGCTAAACAACAAAAGAAACAAACAAAACACCCAATCAAAAATGGATGGAATATATAAACAGACATTTCTCCAAAGAAGGTATATTGATGGCCAAACTGTACATGAAAAGATGCTCAATGTCACTAATTATGAGAGAAATGCAATTCAAAACTACAATGAGATACCACCTCACACCGGTCAGAATGGCTATCGTCAAAAAAATCTACAAACAGCAAATTCTGGAGAGAATTCTACAGTGTTGGTGTGAATGTACATTGGTATAGACACTATGGAGAACAGTATGGAGGTTCATTAAAAAGCTAATACAGAGCTACCAAATGATCTAGGAATCCCACTCCTGGGCATGCACCTGGAGAAAACAGTAATCAAAAAGATGCATGCATCACAATGTACACTACAGCACTATTTACAATAGCCAGGACATGGAAGCGACCTAAATTTTAATCAGCAGATGAATGGATAAAGAAGTTGTGGTATATATACACAATGGAATATTACTTGGCCATGAAAAGGAATGAAACCATGCCATTTGCAACAACATGGATGTTCTTGGGAGATGATCATTCTAAGTGAAGTATGTCAGATAAACATAAATACCATATGATATCACTTAATAGGAGAATCTAAATAATGACAAAAAACAACTCATTTACAAAACAGAAACAGGCTCACAAACATGGAAAACAAACTTAAACAAACCAAAGGGGAATGGTGGGGGAGGGATGAATTAGGAGCTTAGAATTAACAGATACACACTATGAATTATAAGACAGATAAATGACAAGGTCTTCCTGTATAGCACAGTTAACTATATTTAATAGTTTGCAATAACCTATAATGGAAAAGAATCTGAGAAAGAAGGTATATATATGTGTTTGTATGTATATATGTGTGTGTGTGTGTATATATACACACACATCTAAAACTAAATCATTTTGTTGTACCCCAGTAAAGAACACATTATAAACCAACTATCCTTTAATCAAAAAAAAGAAGCTGCAAAATTAGCTTTAATTCATTTAATTCATAAGTGTAATAACTGAAAAATTTAGCGAATCAAGTGCCAGTCACAACCAGCACTACTGAAACAAGAGCATCTGAAACTCAGAAGTCAGATGTTACTCAACACAAAAGTAGAAATAACAACACACTTTTGGTACTTTAAAATTGGGTTTGGAATACCCATTTCTCACATAAGATACTGCCTTCTTATAAGTTGTTGTTTTGAAACACACGAGAAGTGGGATTTCTACTCAGAATTTGCACATCAATAAAAATGTAGGCACTTAAAAATGACAAGTCTAATGTACAGTAGCAGGGTGACACAGTAGAGGATGGTTATGCAGGTCTGGTATTACTTCTGCTCTTTGTATCATGGCATCCAGTCCCATCACTTCATGGCAAATAGATGAGGAAACAGTGGAAACAGTGACAGACTTTATTTTCTTGGGCTCCAAAATCACTGCAGATGGTAACTGTAGCCATGAAATTAAAAGACGCTTGCTCCCTGGAAGAAAAGCTATGACCAATCTAGACAGCATATTAAAAAGCAGAGACATTACTTCGCTAACAAATGCCTGTCTAGTTAAAGCTACGGTTTTTCCAGTAGTCATGTGCAGATGTGACAGTTGGGACTATAAAGAAAGTGGAGTGTCGAAGAATCGATGCTTTTGAACTGTGGTGTTGGAGAAGACTCCTGAGAGTCCCTTGGACTGCAAGGAGATCTAACCAGTCCATCCTAAAGGAAAGGTCCTGAATATTCATTGGAAGGACTGATGCTGAAGCTGAAACTCCAATACTTTGGCCACCTGATGCAAAGAACTGACTCGCTGGAAGAAACCCTGATGCTGGGAAAGATTGAAGGCAGGAGAAGGGGACGAGAGAGGGTGAGATGGTTGGATGGCATCACCAACTTGAAGGACATGAATCTGAGCAAGCTCTGGGAGTTGGTGATGGACAGGGAAGTCTGGTGTGCTACAGTCCATGGGGGTCACAAAGAGTCAGACATGGCTGAGCGACTTAACTGACTGACTGATGAGACCATGACCCCAGAAAGAAAAAGACAGTATCGCCATGATATTAGACTCCAGAGAAAACTGATTAAAATGAAATTTTTTATTTCTTGGGAACTGCAGAATCAGTTCTTTACTGCATATGTAATTAAAAATAGTTAGCTTGTTTAAAAGGCCTGCCTAGGGAAAAGCTTGAAGTTAACCCTTGCCATGTCCTTGAAATACACAGCACAGTTTGCCTGAGACCTTACTCTTGGGCAAATTAGAGAATCAAGGTAAAAAAAAAAGTGGGGAGAGGGCAAAGAGACATTTTAAATCTCAAACAGAAAACTAAGAGATCTCTGTAATTATGTATGCTTCAGTGTGTGTCTTTGTTTTTGGATAATATTGCTGAGATCAGTTTGTAAATGAGCTGTAATCTAACTGGCCTAAAGAAAAGTAAGTGCTTTTAAATCAGATAATTCTAAACACAAGAGAAATTAACCTAAATGAATTTCAGGTTCATGTGAACTAGGGAATATTCAGTATTAAATACTTGGTATTAATGTTTGTTTGTTGATCTAATATAGACATGTCTAAGAATCATTAACATTAGGCAGAATATTTTCATTGTGCCTAGGTTTAATATAAGTTAAATATTATTATATCTGTTACTAGATTGTCAACAAAGAAAGTTCCTCAAGTACAGAAACTTCTAAAAGATGCAAATAAGATATGGACTTTTAGACAGATAAACTCTATTAAAAATAAGTATGCTTTAGGAATGTCTGTCTAAAACAGTCTCTTCAGATTGAGGTAACTTGAATTTCTAAGGGTTGTGGTAAGCTAAGTGATGAAAAGTCTACTGAATAGTTAGGTCATTTCCAAATAAAATAAGAGTTTGAAATATTTATTACTAAACATTAATTTTCTCTTACAGAGAATCTAAAGAGATTTGAGACTATTAATGAATAATGTTTGGTGCCATCTTGAGATTTTCTCTATAAGAAAGCAAATATTTTTAGAAATTATCACTGGTATTTATGCCCACCAATCTACAGAATGCTAATATAAATGTCATTTCTTGGTTGCTTAAGGAAAATAGAATATATGTTTTCAGTAAAAAAGGTATGAGGAATGGAATTGGATTTTATGAGGGGAAAAGGAAGTAGGTCTGACTTATAGGTAGCTCTTTCAGGATGGGAGAACAAAGTAATGGGTAGAAAGTGGTAAGAAGGTTTGTGGAAAGTAGACCCTGAGAAAAGTTTTGTGCATGGTCAGGACTGACTAAGTTTAAAATAAATTTAATTAAGTTTATCTTTAAATGAGCTTAAATCTAAGCTGGTGCAAAAACTTGAATTTGGCTTTTCTCTCTGTGAAGAAGACATCTTTTCTTCAGACATTGAACTGCCTTTGATAACAGATTTAAGTTTCTTTATCTCTTAAATGATTTGTTCTGAAATCTTTTATTGTTACTTTGGCTATATGAAGAAGGACTGTTTCACAATGACCTATAATCCTATCTGACTGAGTGTTCTAAATCTGTTTGATATTTGTTGAAAAATTTCGTGCATCATTCTAATGAAGCACTTTTGACTTCTAGCTAACTTTGGGTTGCTTCAGAGGGCCCCTGAAAAATCCCAAAGAGAGATATTACACTAATTAGGTTAATTTTGAACGTAGAATTACATGGGAAGTATTGTCAAGTGAGTAATAAATTTCAGGTTACATTGAATCTGCCTGCAATGCAGGAGACCTGGGTTCCATCCCTGGGTAGGGAAGATCCCCTGGAGAAGAGACTGGCAACCCTCTCCAGTATTCTTGCCTGGAGAATTCCAGAGGAGCCTGGCGGGCTAGAGTCCATGAGATGGCAAAGGGTCCAACACAACTGAACAAGTAACTACCTACATAAAATCCTTGATTATAAAGTGTATATATATATATATGTGTGTGTGTGTGTGTGTGTATATATATATATATATGACACTGCCTTCTCCGATATATTCACACTATGTATTCATAAATATATAATAATGTCACAGATAAACACCCTGTAACATCAAATCTCAGAATAAGACAGCTGTTAGTGATGGATTATTTATAAAAAAAGAGATTTCAAGTGGCTTAAGATACGAATAAGCACTGAAAAGAGCGTGAAACTGTCAAATGGAAGGGCTGCAGAGATGATGCTTTGCACATTTACAAATTATTTTAAAAGAAAATAATTAGAATCATTTAGGATATAAGGTGGAGAAGGCAATGGCACCCCACTCCAGTACTCTTGCCTGGAAAATCCCATGGATAGAGGAGCCCCGTGGGCTATAGTCCATGGGGTCCCAAAGAGTCAGACACCACTGAGCGACTTCACTTTCATTTCTCACTTTCATGCATTGGAGAAGGAAATGGCAACCCATTCCAGTGTTCTTGCCTGGAGAATCCCAGGGATGGGGGAGCCTGGTGGGCTGCCATCTATGGGGTCACACAGAGTCGGACATGACTGAAGCAACTTAGCAGCAGCAGCAGCAGCAGGATATAAGGAAGGATAAGTAGAAAATAAAGATGTAAGATATGTTCTGAAAGATGCACTATGTATACAAAAAATATACTTTACCTTTGGAAAACACAATAAGTAAATTTCAAATATTCAACTAACTTAAAACTTGAACCAAATTATCTGTAGGGAAGGGAAGTTAGATTGACTTATAGATTTTAGAAAAATGTAACGTTACTACTTTAGAGAGATAAAATAACTAGACTAACCTAGATTTTCTATCAGTGTATCAAACACACTTAGCTAATACTGACCACTGTTTATATAACAAATACAGTAATACCTCATTTATTCAGAAGTTTTTTATCTACCATCAAGAAACAGGAAGTGTGCACCCCCATTTAAAAAAAAAATAGGCTTCAGCACCCAAGGTAGATGTTATACACACAGACTAACATGACCAGTTTGGCTAACTTTTCTGGCCCTCTGCAGATTCCAAGTAGGAAATAAGGGGGAAGGGAAGTCAGTGGAAAGAGCTGTAAGAAAGAACATCCTGACAGCTGTATGAAAACAGCTGAAGGAAGACATACAAAATGTAGATGCAAGAAATGATAAATGCTTGACAGAACAGGGGCATTTAGCATAGGAACAAGTAGACCTAAACACTTCAACAGGCCTTAAGGGCATTGCTAGATTACAAGGAAATACAATAAATAATGTTCATAATATTCCTAAATTATAAGAAAAAAGTCAACTATATATAAAATAGATAACTAATAAGGACTTAGTGTATAGCACAGAGAACTCTACTCAATACTCTGTAATGGCCTATATGGGGAAATAATCTAAAGAAGAGTGAATATGTGTTTTTATGTGTATATGTATATATGTATATATATATATATATATATGCACATAACTGATTTACTCTGCTGTATAACTGAAAATAACACAACATTGTAAATTAACTATGCTCCAATAAAAACTTAAAAAAAGAAAACAGTTGGGACCAGAAAACCAAAAGAGAGAAAAGAAAAAGGTTAAAATGTTTCATATATTCAGTATAGTATGGTGAAGGAAATGTGTGAAACATGCTAGGAAGGTTAATTATTTAAAAACTCCAACTCTAATAAATTTCAATCCTAAAAGGATACATTTCAAAAGAAAGTATTTTTGGAGACTACAGCACCCTACTGGGTACTAAATAAACAATGTAATATTGACTAGTATTCACAAGCTAATGGGTATTTCTAACTGGCTCTCAAACTTTTCCTGTTTAGCATCAATTTCATTGTAATGAAAATTCATTTAACAAATCGCTTAAAGTATTTTCATTTTGAACAATAGGTATCCCCAGTCTTGGCATCTCTGCTAGCCATTTCTGGTCTGTACACAGATCACACTTTTTGACTAGGATACTGTACTATGCTGTCACTTCAGTCATATCCAACTTGTTGCGACCCTGTGGACTATAGCCCGCCAGGCTTCTCTGGCCATGGGATTCTCCAGGCAAGAATACCAGAACAGGTTGCCATTTCCTTCTCCAGAAGATCTTCTTGACCCAGGAATCGAACCCTCATCTCTTACGTCTTCTGCATTGGCAGGTGGATTTTTTTTCAGTTATTTTTATTACTTGGAGGCTAATTACTTTACAATATTGTAGTGTTTTTTTGATTTTGTTTTTTTTTTTAAACAATAGTGCCACCTGGGAAGCCTCGAGTAGGAAATTATTCTGAAATAAATACAAGATAATCACTGGCTCACCTCACCAAGACATGTGTCCAAGTTTTGGAACACATCTCTATGATTCCTAGAGTTCTCTCTAACTCTGGTGATCAGTATTTAAGTGAAAAGTAGCATATATTGAACACTTATAAGTGCCATGCACTATTCACATGAATTTGATTCTGATAACAATCCAGAGGTAGGTACTTCCATCATCCCTATTTTATAGATAAGGAAGCTCTGGTAAAGAGAGATTAAGTAACTTGTCTAAAGTCAATCAAACTGGAAAGACTTGGGATTTAAACCTAGATTGTTCTTAACTGCAACATAACACTGTATCATTAGAATGCATCTTTCTTGTTAACTGAACTATTTAGTTGCCTTGCAACTACCTTTCATAAACACCATCCCCATACCATATGAAGATTAACTTCAATTGCACACTTACAGTTTTACAAATTCTAAATCAAGCCAAATATAAGCCATGAAAAATGTTAAATTAAGGAGACTAAAAGGTGAAAGTGAATTTAAAGTATTTGCCACATACTTAGGACTATGGTGCTGCTACAGTACTGACACAGCATTAGATGAAGAATTAAAAAGTCTAAAGCATGTGATTTATAAAAAATAAAAACTAAAATACAAATTGAAAACACTGAGGAAATTATATATTCTACCTTATTTCACAATGCCTAAAACATTAAGATTGTCTTTAACAAAGATAACAAAATCAATTTTATGTCTACTTCACTGAATGCAATATAGCAATTGAATACTATTTATTAGGTTGGTGCAAATGTAATTGTGGTTTTGGACTGTGAATTTTAAATCATTATAACTAGACTCAAGTAAGTTTGAGTAAACTCCAGGAGTTGGTGATGGACAAGGAGGCCTGATGTGCTATAGTCTGTGGGGTCGCAAAGAGTCAGACACAACTGAGCGACTGAACTGAACTGAACTAGATTCAAATACATCTTTATTAATTAATTCAGGAACGATTACAATCTTCACATTTGTTTCTTTATTTTCTGCAGTGTAAAAATCCATGCTTCAGGATTTGACAAACTCTTGGAAAACATTTTCTGCCTCCTGCTGGTTGTGGAAGCATTTTCCCTGCAAAAAGTTGTCAAGATGCTTTAGGAAGTGTTAGTTGGTTGATGAGAGGTCATGTGCATATGCAGGTGAGACAAAACTCTGTAGTCCAATTCTTTCAACTGGTAAAGCGTTGGTTGTGCAACATGCACAGTTGCACTTGGGCACTGTCATGGAGCAGAATTGGGCCCTTTCTGTTGACCAATGCCAGCTGCAGGCATTGCAGTTTTTGGTGCATCTCATCGATTTGCTAAGCATACTTCTCAGATGTAATGGTTTTGCTGGGATTCAGAAAGCTGTAGTGGACCAGACAGATAGCAGACCACCAAACAGTGACCATGACTTTATTTGGTGCAAATTTGGTTTTGGGAAGAGCTTTGGAGCTTCTTTTCAGTCCAACCACTGAGCCGGTCATCACTGGTTGCATAAAATCCAGTTTTTGTTGCATGACACAATCCAATCAAGAAATGGTTCATTGTTGTTGCATAGAATAAAAGAACACTTCAAAACAACAATTTTTTTGATTATCAGTCAGCTCATGAGGCACCCACGTATCAAACTTTTTCACCTTTTCAATTTGCTTCAAATATCAAACCATTGTACAATGGTTGACACTGAGTTCTTTGGCAATTTCCTGTATAGTTGTAAGAGGATCAGCTTTGATGATTTTTCTCAGTTGGTTGTTGTCAACCCCCAATGGCTAGCCACTGTGCTCCTCATCCTCAAGGCTCTTGTTTTCTTTGCAAAACTTACTGAACCACCACCACACTATATGTTCGTTAGTAGTTTCTGGGCCAAATGCATTGTTGATGTGAGTTGTCTCTGCTGCTTTACAATCCATTTTGAACTTGAATAAGAAAATCATTTGAATTGTCTAATATCATTTCCCTATTCTAAAATAAACATAAAATACACAGCAAGTAGTAAGTCATTAGCAAAAAAACATAAAGCAAGAAATGCACACTAAAATGATGTATAAAATAACCATACTTATTTAAGAATGTATTCCAAACTCAAATGGCAAAGTTCAACAATGCAAAACTGCAATTACTTTTGTACCAACCTAATAATATAAAGTAAAAGGAACTAAACAACAAAAAACCATAGTACTGGTCAACCATGAATTATACTATAAAAGGTCTAAATGTCTATCCTGTTCTTAGCGGGAAGAAAGTGAAAGTTAGTGCTAATTCAAGAATGAGAGTTTGATTTTTTAAATTTAATTAATTTATTTTAATTGGAGGCTAATTACTTTACAATATTTTAGTGGTTTAAAAAAAACAATGAGAGTTTGATCAATAGATATTGAACAGAGGTAACAATGAATTCAGTACCAGAATTAGTCAACAAGTACTTAGTATGTGCTCACAAATAACATAAAATCTTCCTTAGCTAAGAGCACAGTATCTGTGACAAATTTAAATTCCTTTGTCTTCTCATGTTTACTTAAATGGAGAAAAACACTTTTGAAATCAACAACATCATTAAAAGGAAAATAAATCTTCACATATAGATTGCAATGGCTAATGAAGAATTGATTATACTAGAGTCAGACTTTAATAAAACCCAAAATTTAAAGTAAAAAAGACTTAACAATGACTGACTGTATCATACAGGAAACTATATTCAATATCTTGTAATAATCCATACTAGAAAAGAATCTGAAAAAGAATCACTGAATCTCTTTGCTGAACTTATGAAACATTGCAAATCAACTATATTTCAATTAAAAAAAGACTTAAATTTTAACTAAACAATTTCTATTTTTTTCCTCTAGAAGCCATAATTTTTTTATAAGTATGTCTTACAAACATGCTAATTCACTCATCAACAATGTATCTTTAAAGTATTTCACTGTTAAAAAACTAAACTATAAATCACCAAACCTTACAGGTGGCTTTTTCACATACGTGCAAAATCTGGACCATTGAGGGTGTTCCATTTGTATTGTAGTAGACTGGAAATAAACACTTAAAACTGTGGATTCAACTGTACACAATCAAAATTATAATGAACACCTGATATAGTATATTAAATTTTGGTCATACTATTATATGATCCTTTATCCTTGTGGCATAAACAGTTAAATCTGTTTTTAATTCATACTGTAGAAAAATCAGAAAATCAAGGTAAATAAACAAAAATACCCTAAAAATTAGTTTACCTGTCTTCCCATCATTTAGGGATAATAACCACTCTTATCCACTAAACATTCACTAAACATCATGTAGTGGATAACCATTATTTGGCATATACTCTCTGGAATTTGTTACCTATAAATACACTGATGTACTTATAAATACACACATATGTGTGTGCATGTGTATATATAAACACATACAAATATGCTCATCCTCACAATACAAAATTAGTTCAAAAAATTTACTGAAACATAAAACTTATATAAGCAAGCTTTATATTATCATTATACTTAACATGAAACCACAAAGTTTCTTTTTTTTTTTTCTCCCCACAAAGTTTCTTGTATACCATTTTTAAGGCAAGGATCATGTTCCATAATTTTCTTGAAGAACTCGTAGATCATATTAGACCACAATGGCTTCTCCTCCCTTTAATATTCATTGCTTGCATCCTTAGTTTACCCTACTGTGCTTTGCTTACTGTGTTTTTGTTTTCATTGTTAGCTTATTGTTGTTACTTTGCTCTTCCTCCATAAAATTAAAGCTTCTGGAGATCATGAATTATTTATCATTTTCTACCTTATTCCCAAGACCTAGGGTAATGCCCTCTACTTAACCTATGTTTTAAAAAATGCTTAGTGAACCAAGAAACATACTTGCAATACATAAGACAAAGGGTTGATACTCTTAATGTTTATTTATTTAATTTCCTATGGTGAAATTATCAGGCTTACTTTTTATTTTTTAACTTAATTTTCTTATTGGCGTACAGTTGATTTACAACATTGTGTTAGTTTTTGCAGTAGAGCCAAGTGAGTTATACATACATCTATATCTACTCTTTTATAAATTCTACTCCCATAAAAGGGCATTAACAGAGTACTGATATGTGCTACAGAGTAGGTCCTTATTAGCTATTTATTCTATATATAGCAATATGTATATGTTACTCTCAACCTCTCAATTTATTCTCTCCCTTCCCCCCACCCCCGGCCCCATGGGGCTTCCCTTGTGGCTCAGCTGGTAAAGAATCCGCCTGCAATAAGGGAGACCTGGGTCCAATCCCTGGGTTGTGAAGATTCCCTAGAGAAAGGAAAGGTTACCCACTCCAGTATTCTGGCCTGGAGAGTTCCATGGACTGTATAGTCCATAGTGTCACAAAGGGTTGGACATGACTGAGCAACCTTAACTTCCACCACTGCCCCGACATGTTTGTTTTCTATATCTGTGACAGAGAGTCAATTCCTAGGAAGATTGATAAGAACTCCAGGATCAGCAAGGAGGAGAAAGGGGTGGGGGCTCTCCAAGTGGAGATAGGGGTCTGGAATTCTCAAAAAGGACAAATTTTTTTTTGTCTACATTCCTTCAATTTAGTTCAGTTCAGTTCAGTCGCTCAGTCGTGTCTGACTCTTTGCGACCCCATGAATCACAGCACGCCAGGCCTCCCTGTCCATCACCAACTCCCAGAGTTTACACAAACTCATGTCCATCGAGTCGGTGATGCCATCCAGCCATCTTATCCTCTGTTGTCCCCTTCTCATTCTGCCCCCGATCCCTCCCAGCATCAGGGTCTTTTCCAATGAGTCAACTCTTCACATCAGGTGGCCAAAGTATTGGAGTTTCAGCTACAGCATCAGTCCTTCCAATGAACACCCAGGACTGATCTCCTTTAGGATGGACTGGTTGGATCTCCTTGCAGTCCAAGGGACTCTCAAGAGTCTTCTCCAACATCACAGTTCAAAAGCATCAATTCTTTGGCACCCAGCTTTCTTCACAGTCCAACTCACATCCATACACGACCACTGGAAAAACCATAGCCTTGACTAGATGGACCTTTGTTGGCAAAGTAATGTCTCTGTTTTTAATATGCTATCTAGGTTGGTCATAACTTTCCTTCCAAGGAGTAAGCATCTTTTAATTTCATGGCTGCAATCACCATCTGCAGTGATGTTGGAGCCCCCCAAAAATAAAGTCTGACACTGTTTCCACATCTATTTCCCATGAAGTGATGGGACCAGATTCCATGATCTTAGTTTTCTGAATGTTGAGCTTTAAGCCAACTTTTTCATTCTCCTCTTTCATTTTCATCAAGAGGCTTTTCAGTTCCTTTTCACTTTCTGCCATAAGGGTGGTGTCATCTGCATATCTGAAGTTATTGATATTTCTTCCAGCAATCTTGACTGCAGCTTGTGCTTCCTCCAGTCCAGTGTTTCTCATGATGTACTCTTCATATAAGTTAAATAAGCAGGGTGATAATATACAGCCTTGACGTACTCCTTTTCCTATTTGGAACCAGTCTGTTGTTCCGTGTCCATTCTAACTGTTGCTTCCTGACCTACATACAGGTTTCTCAAGAGGCAGGTCAGGTGGTCTGGTATTCCTATCTCTTTAAGTTGTGGATGTGACTGTAAAGAGCAATGTTGCATAGGAACCTGGAATGTTAGGTCCATGAATCAAGACAAATTGGAAGTGGTCAAACAGGAGATGGCAAGAGTGAACGCTGACATTCTAGGAATCAGCAAACTAAAATGGACTGGAATGGGTGAATTTAACTAAGATGATCATTATATCTACTACTGTGGGCAGGGATCCCTTAGAGGAGATGGAGTAACCATCATGGTCAACAAAAGAGTCCGAAATGCAGTACTTGGATGCAATCTCAAAAACGACAGAATGATCTCTGTTCATTTCCAAGGCAAATCATTCAATATCATGGTAATCCAAGCCTATGTCCCAACCAGTAATGCTGAAGAAGCTGAAGTTGAATGGTTCTATGAAAACCTACAAGACCTTTTAGAACTAACACCCAAAAAAGATGTCCTTTTCATTATAGGGGACTGGAATGCAAAAGTAGGAAGTCAAGAAACACCTGGAGTAACAGGCAAATTTGGCCTTGGAGTACAGAATGAAGCAGACAAAGGCTAATAGAGTTTTGCCAAGAGAATGCACTGGTCATAGCAAACACCCTCTTTCAACAACATAAGAGAAGACTCTACATATGGACATCAACAGACGGTCAACACTAAAATCAGACTGATTATATTCTTTGCAGCCAAAGATGGAGAAGCTCTATACAGTCAGCAAAAAACAAGACTGGGAACTGACTGTAGCTCAGATCATGAAGTCCTTATTGCCAAATTCAGACTTAAATTGAAGAAAGTAGGGAAAACCACTAGACCATTCAGGTATGACCTACATTCCTTCAGTTCAGTTCAGTCGCTCAGTTGTGTCTGACTCTTTGCGACTCCATGAATCGCAGCACGCCAGGCCTCCCTGTCCATCACCAACTCCCGGAGTTTACTCAAACTCATGTCCATCGAGTCGGTGATAACCATCCAGCCATCTCATCCTGTCGTCCCCTTCTCCTCCTGCCCCCAGTCCCTCCCAGCATCAGGGTCTTTTCCAATGAGTCAGTTCTTCACATCACGTGGCCAAAGTATTGGAGTTTCAGCTTCAGCATCAGTACTTCCAATGAACACCCAGGACTGATCTCCTTTGGGATGGACTGGTTGGATTTCCTTGCAGTCCAAGGGACTCTCAAGAGTCTTCTCCAACACCACCGTTCAAAAGCATCAGTTCTCTGGGGCTCGGCTTTCTTCACAGTCCAACTCTCACATCCATACATGAACACTGGAAAAACCATAGCCTTGACTAGATGGATCTTTGTTGGCAAAGTAATGCCTCTGCTTTTTAATATGCTATCTAGGTTGGTCACAACTTTCCTTCCAAGGAGTAAGCCTCTTTTAACTTCATGGCTGAAATCACCATCTGCAGTGATTTTGGAGCCCCCAAAAATAAAGTCTGACTGTTTCCCCATCTATTTCCCATGAAGTGATGTGACCAGATACCATGATCTTAGTTTTCTGAATGTTGAGCTTTAAGCCAAGCGACCCCATGGACTATACAGTCCATGGAATTTTCCAGGCCAGAATACTGGAGTGGGTAGCCCTTCCCTTCTCTAGGGTATCTTCCCAACCTAGGGATCGAACCCAGGTCTCCTGCATTGCAGGCGGATTCTTTACCAGCTGAGCCACAAGGGAAGCCCCAAGCCAACTTTAGTCTTAGTCAGTTACACAACTCAGTGTAAACTCTGTACTAGGGATTATACACCAACAATGTATCCTGCTTGAGGACAGTTTCTCCTTTCTGAAAACCTTCTGACTAATCTTGATATCGCAGAATGTATATTATGGGAGTGGATCTGGTAAAATTTTCACAAACTTGAAGACATACTTTTGATTCATTGTGATAACTAATTAAAAAGTATATAACTCCATTGCTAACCCTAGCAAGGGGGTATTCTTTCTGCCCCGTTCTGATGTCTATGTCAGAAGCTTTCTCTGTCTCTTTTATACTTTAATAAAACTGAATAATACAAAAGCTCTGAGCAATGAAGCCTCGTCTCTGGCCCCGGATTGAATTCTTCCCCTCCAGAGGCCAAGAATCACGGCGTCTTTTGTGGTTCAGCAACAACCTTTCATGACTTAACTTCTCTTTTGTAAATAGGTTCACCTGTACCATTTCTTTACATTCCACATTTAAGTGATACCGTATGATACTTGTCTTCCTCTATCTGACTTACTTTACTCAGTATGACAATCTCTAGGTCCATCCATGTCACTTCAAATGGCATTATTTCATTCTTTTTTTATGGTTGAGTAATATGCCTCCTTTGTCCCTTCCTCCAGCAACGGACATTTAGGTTGCTTCCATGTTCTAGCTCTTGTAAACAGCAGTGCAGTGAACACTGGGGTACATCTATCCTTTTGATCTGTGGTTTTCTCCAGGTATGACCAGGAGTGGGATTCTTGTATTATACGGTTGCTCTATTTTGTTTTTGAAGGAACTTCCATACTGCTCTTCATAGTAGCTGTACTAGTTTACATTCCCATCAACATTATAAGAGGGTCCCCTTTTCTCCATACCCTCTCCAGCACTTACTGTTTGTAGATTTTTGATGACAGCCATTCTGACCAGTGTGAAGTGATACCTCATTGTAGTCTTGCTTAGCATTTTTTTTTAATAATTGGCAATGCTGAGTATCTTTTCATGAATGTTTATTTTTATTATTCTTCTTTTTTACCCTTCACGTTTATATTGATTTTATAAGGTGATAAGAAAAGAATAACCAATACAATAGACAAATTAAATGAATAAGTAATTCACAGTAAAAGGATAAATACCCAGTAAACACTATGAAAGGATGGTCAACCTCATGATTTATTAAATACACATTTAAACAAAATATCATTTTCTACTTTCAAACTGGCAATAGAGATTTGGTAAGATAATATGCAATGGTCTTGTATGTTTGGAGAAACAGACATGTTTACTTATAAACTACCATTGGATATGTAATTTGATACACCTTTGGAAGAGGGGCAAATGCCCTAAAAACTCCAGAAACTTTCAGAAACTTTGGGACATTCATTTATAGAAAGATGGAGTAAAGGTACGTTTCTCTATTGGTCTTGCTAAGTAGAGTTAAAAATCTTTGATATAATATATAAAATGAACATAGAAAATTCTGAAGTAAAGAAATAAAGCAGACCAGCAAGGGACCTTGACACCAAAGGAACAAAATGGCAGAGTTCCCTGAGTTTTCTTTTTGCCTCATATATCCCAGAGTAGTTACCAGAGAACCTGGCAACCCAGAAACATCAGTGTACTCAGACAAACAAAGCCCCAACAAAAGCCTGCCTCTCTCTAGTCAAAAGATCAGGAAAGGGGCAACTTAGCAAGACAGAAAACTTTTAGATAGCAATTGTTCTATCCCAGCTGAACATTGCATAAAAAACAAGGCCCCACCTCTACACTCATTAATGCCTGAATGGGGAGTGTATGTAGACTTCCATTCTTCACCAGCTTATAATGAGGTGTCCCAACATCCCTGGTAGGGTGGTGTTAAAGGCCAAGTAGGGAGCCAGTATTTACCAGGGGAAACAGTCCCCCCATCCTTTACCATATCAGCAGAGACCATGATGGGATCCTGTATTTTCACCCCTATCCAGCAGTAAAGAAGAGCTCCTCAGCTCCACTGGGGTGGTGTCAGAAGAGGCCACCAATGCCTCAGTCATGAAGCCACATCCTGTCCCCATGGTGTCTTTGAGGCCATGTGGAGCAGTATGGAGGCACTGCTGCTCCTCTTACCCAGGGTGGAAACAGTGAGGCCTACTGGAGATTACAATCACTGAGCAGTAATAAGGAAGTATTCCAATTTCTGCATGCTAGCAGGGGCCAACCAGGGAACCAGGACTTCTACTACCAGCTAGCAGTAACAAGGGAACACTCACTTTCACTACCAGAACAGTGTCAAAGAAAGCCTAAGAGTAAGATCTAAGTCCCATTATATAACAAAAATACCTGGGTGGCAATAAAAAAATTATTCATTATACCAAGAACCAGGACAACCTCAACTTCAATAAGAAAAGGCAATCAGCACAACACAGCTGCTGTATTTGTCTGAAGATTTAATGTAACCATCATAAAAATGCATCAGTGATTGATTACAAACATGTGGGAAACAAATGAAATGACAGACAGTCTCAGCAAAGAAAGAGAAAGCATTAGGAAACAAGTAAAAAAGTTTTTTTTTTGAGAAAAGATAAATTGTTCATATCTGTTTACAAAAGCACAATATATATAATCATTATAACTTATAGATAGCTTACGAAAAAAAGGATTCCTTCAATCCAGAAAAAAAGAACATTAAAACATCAATAGTATTCTAAAAAATAAAAATAAAAGTCACAACAATCACTCATCAGTTCATCTTGGTAATGATAATGAATTCTTGTTTTTATCTATCTTGGATTAGTAGTCTCTTGGTATCTCTTTCTTGATTAGAGTTCTGAAAATCCTGATGCATTCCACAAGCACCAGGTAGATTTAAAGAAGAATCAAACAGAAAATTTTAAACTAAAAAATATAATAATCAAAATTTTAAAACATACTGGGTAGGTTCGACAGCAGAATGGAATGTACAGAGAGGAAAGAATCACTGGACTTAAAAGTAGAACTGTAGAAATGGCACAATATGAACAAAACAGACTAAATGAACATGAACAGAAATACATGTACTTTGCATTCTTCTTGCTTGTACTATCTTAGTATTGCTACCACTTTGGCTATATTCCTTCCTATAATCCACTGTGTCTAGCAGGGTACACTGCTCTCAATAGGTATCAAAATATTTTTGAATAAAAAAATGAACAGAGCCTCAAAGACATATGGAAGTATAAAGAAAAGATCTAATAGACAAGAGCAGTCCTAAGATAGCAGATGAATAGGATGGGGAGATCACTTTCTCCCCCACAAATTCATCAAAAGATCATCTGAATGCTGAGCAACTTCCACAAAACAACTTCTGAATGCTGGCAGATGACACCAGGCAGTCAGAAAGGCAGCCCATTCTCTCGGAAAGGAGGTAAGACATAATATAAAAGACAAAAAGAGAGACAAGAGTTAGAGATGGACACACATCCCGGGGAGGGAGACGTGAAGGAGGAGAAGTTTCCAAACACCAGGAAAGCATTTCAGCGGCGGGTCTGTGGGGAGTTTTGGAATCTCAGAGGGCAACATAATTGGGAGGATAAAAAAAAAAAAAAAAAACACAGAATATGCACCTAATGGCAACTTCTAGCAGAGATGTAGCCCAGATGCTCACACCTGCCACCAGCAAGCAGGGGCTAAACAGGGAGGCACCAGTTGCATGCTTAGGGTAAGGACCCAGCCTGAATGCACTGAGGACAATCTGAGGGAACTAACGTGAGATAGCAACCCAAGCTGTGGGACAGTCAGAGAGAAAAAACCAAAAAAAGAGAGAGAGAGAGAGAACACTTTCCTATGATAAGCTCTAACCTAAGGCACAACCTGGCCTGCACACAGAACAAAGGATTGAGCAAATACCAAAGGAGAGCTAGCCAGCTGCAGACTGGCCCCGCCCACCCGACAGAGGCAGAGAGGCAGGCAGGCTACAGCCAGAGACTGAAGGCAAGGGGCAATCTTGGCCTCAGAGACAGCATCCTCTACCAAACTGTGAGCAGGCTCCCAGTTGCTCACAGTTGCTCCGAAGTCTTCCTGGGCTCCTGGACTGTCGATATCTGCCAGGAGGGTCACAGTTAGAGATCAGTGCCCCAGAGGAGACACATGGCACACCTGAGACAGCACCCTTGCTCTGCACCCAGGAAATGGAGGGGCTGGGACCCGGGAGGTGATTAAGATGCACAGCCCACCTGGGACAGTGCGTTTGCCAAGCACCTGGTCACCTGAGCTGCCCGGACCTGGGAAGGGCACAAAATGCATTCCTAACTGAGTCTGTGCCTTTGTGGAGTACCCGAGAACCTAAACCTGAGCAGCTTAGACCTGGGAAGTGCATGCAACCCAGGGCCCACCTTGGAGAGTTCCTCTGCAGAGTAACCTGGAGGCTGAGCAGTGCAGACCGGGAAAGCACACACACCGTGAGCTGGGGCAAACCCAGTGTGGCCCATACATTGCGAGCACTCCCCAAACATGCCAGTGATATATGTTTGCAGGGTTCCTCCCTCCCCACAACACAACAGAACAACTGAGCCTAAATAAGTGACCATCTTCTCTCCCCCTTGTGTCAGGGCAGAAATTAGACACTGAAGAGACTTGCAAACGGAGAAAGCCAAATAAACAAAGAAGAGGGAACCGCTCTGGAAGTGACAGGTGCAACAGATAAAAACCCTGTAGTTAGCATCGACTAAGCATTGGAAGGGACCTACAGACCTTGAGAAGTATAAGCTGTAACAAAGAACTATCTGAAACTGAACTGACCCCACATTGCCCTCAACAACTCCAGAGAAATTTCCAGATATATTTCAATTATTATCATTTTTTAATTTTTAAAAATTTTTGTTAAATTTTAAGTTCTTTATTACTCCTTTAATTTTCATTTTTATAACCTATTATTACATTGCAAAAAAATACCTTATTATTAAAGCAAATTTCATATTTTTTTTACAATACATTTTTTCTGATTGATTTTGCTTTATATTTTTAATATTGTATTTTTCAGAGTCTAACCTCTACTCTAGATTTTTAATCTTTGCTTTTTGGTATCTGTTATCAATTTTGTACCTTTAAAGAGAAGAGTGAGAAAGTTGGCTTAAAGCGCAACATTCAGAAAACTAAGATCATGGCATATGGTCCCATCACTTCATGGCAAATAGATGTGTAAACAGTGGAAACAGTGGCTGACTTTATTTTTCTGGGCTCCAAAATCACTGTGGATGGTGACTGAAGTCAAGAAATTAAAAGACGCTTACTCCTTCAAAGGAAAGTTATAACCAACTTAGACAGCTTATTAAAAAGCAGAGACATTACTTTGCCAACAATGGTCAAGGCTATGGTTTTTGGAGTGGTCATGTATGGATGTGAGAGTTGGACTATAAAGAAAGCTGAGCACCAAAGAATTGATGCTTTTGAACGGTGGTGTTGGAGAAGACTCTTGAGAGTCCCTTGGACTGCAAGGAGATCCAACCAGTCCATCCTAAAGGAGATCAGTCCTGGGTGTTCACTGGAGGGACTGATGTTGAAGTTGAAACTCCAATACTTTGGCCACCTGATGCAAAGAGCTGACTCACTGGGAAAGACCCTGATGCTGGGAAAGATTGAGGGCAGGAGGAGAAGGGGACAACAGAGGATGAGATGGTTGGATGGCATCACCAACACAATGGACATGGGTTTGGGTGGACACCGGGAGTTAGTGATGGACAGGGAGGCCTGGTGTGCTGTGGTTCATGGGGTCGCAAAGAGTTGGACATGCTGAGCGACTGAACTGAACTGAACCTTTAAGAATCTAATCTGTATCCATTTTCACTTATGGATGTGATTACTGGCTTGACTGCTCTCTCCCCTTTTGACACCCCCTCTTTTCCTCCTGGTCACCTCTATCTCCCTCCTCCCTCTTCTCTTGCCCATGTAACTCTGTGAATCTCTTTGGGTGTCCCTCACTGTGGAGAATTTTTTCACTATTAACCTAGATGTTTTATCATTTGTGCTGCATGGATGGAGAAGTCCTGAGGCTACTGTAAGAGTAAGACTGAAAGCAAGAGGCAGGAAGCTAAAATCCAAACTCGAGAACACCAGAGAACTCCTGATTCCAGGGAAAATTAAGAGACAAGAGCTCATCCAAAAGCCTCCACACCTACCCTGAAACCAAGCTCCACCCCAGAGCCAACAAGTTCCACAGCAAGACATACCAGGCTGATTCTCCAGCAACACAGGAATACAGCCCTGAACATTAAAGTACAGGCTGCCCAAAGACATGCCAAACCCATAGACACCCCAAAACTTAATACTGGATACTTCACTGCACTCCAGAGGAGAAGAGATCCAGCTCCAACCACCAGAACACAGACACAAGCTCCCCTAACCAGGAAACCTTGACAAGCCATTCGTTCAACCCCATCCACAGGGAGCAACCTCCACAATAAAGAGGAACCACAAACTTCTAGCATACAGAAAAGCCACCCCAAACACAGCAATCTAAACAAAATGAAAAGGCAGAGAAATATTCAGCAGGTAATGGAACATGATAAATGCCCACAAAAACAAACAAAAGAGGAGATAGGGAGTCTACATGAAAAAGAATTCAGAATAATGATAGTAAAGATGACCCAAAATCTTGAAAACAGAATTGAATTACAGATAAATAGACTAGAGAGAAGGATTGAGAAGATGCAAGAAATGTTTAACAAGGACCTAGAACAAATAAAAACGAGTCAATCAATAATGAATAATGCAGTAACTGAGATCAAAAGGACTCTGGAGGGAACCAACGGTAGAATAACTAGGGAGAGAGAAGGTAAGTGAGGTGGAAGATAGAATGGTGGAAAAAAATGAAGCAGAGAGGAAAAAAGAAAAAAGAATTAAAAGAAATGAGGAAAACCTCAGAGACCTCTGGGACAATGTTAAACACCCCACCATTCAAATCATAGGAATCACAGAAGAAAAAGACAGAAAGAAAGGCCATGAGAAGATATTTGAGGAGACAACAGTTGAAAACTTCCCTAAAATGGGGAAGAAAATAGTCAACCAAGTCCAAGAGACCCAGAGAGTTCCAAACTGGATAAACCCAAGGTGAAACACCCAAAGCCAAATATTAATTAAATTAATGAAGATCAAGTACAAAAACCAAATACTAAAAGCAGCAAGGGAAAACCAACAAATAACACACAAGGAGATCCCCATGAGGATAACAGCTGATCTTTCAATAAAAACTCTTCAGGTTAGAAGGGAATGTAAGGACATACTTAAAGTGATGAAAGAGAAAAACCTACAACCCAGAATACTATACCAAGCAAGGATCTCATTCAGATGTGAAGGAGAAACCAAAAGCTTTACTGACAAGCAAAAATAAACTGAAAATGGATTAAAGATCTAAATGTTAAAACCAGAAATTATAAAACTCTTAGAGGAAAACATAGGCAAAACACTCTGACATAAATGACAGGAGGATCCTCTATGACCCACCTCCCAGAATAATGGAAATAAAAGCAAAAATAAACAAATGGGACCTAATGAAACTTAAAAGCTTTTGCACAACGAGGGAAACTATAAGAAAGGTTAAGACAGCCTTCAGAATGGGACAAAATAATAGCAAACAAAGAATTAATCTCAAAAATATAGAAGTAACTCCTGCAGCTCAATTCCAGAAAAATAAATGACCCAATCAAAAAATGGGCCAAAGAACTAAACAGATATTTCTCCAAAGAAGAGATACAGATGGCTAACAAACACATGAAAAGATGCTCAACATCACTCATTATCAGAGAAATGCAAATCAAAACCACAATGAGGTATCATCTCACACTGGTCAGAATGGCTGCTATCAAAAAGTCTACAAACAATAAATACTGGAGAGGGTGTGGAGAAAAGGGAACCCTCTTATACTGTTGGTGGGAATGCAAACTGGTACAGCCACTATGGAGAACAGTGTGGAGATGCCTTAAAAAACTGGAAATAGAACTGCCATACGACCCAGCAATCCCACTGCTAGGCATACACACCGAGGAAACCAGAATTGAAAGAGACAAGTGTACCCCAATGCTCATCACAGCACTGTTTACAATAGCAGGACACGGAAGCAACCTAGATGTCCATCGGCATACAAATGGATAAGAAAGCTGTGGTATATATACACAATGGAATATTACTCAGCTATTAAAAAGAATGCATTTGAATCAGTTCTAATGAGATGAATGAAACTGGAGCCCATTATACAAAGTAAAGTAAGTCAGAAAGAAAAACACCAATACAGGATACTAACGCATATATATGGAATTTAGAAAGATGGTACAATGACCCTATATATGAGACAGCAAAAGAGACACAGATGTAAACAACAGACTTTTGGACTCTGTGGGAGAAGGCGAGGGTGGGATGATTTGAAAGAATAGCATTGAAACATGTATATTATCATATGTGAAATAGATTACCAGTCCAGGTTCAATGCATGAAACAGGGCGTTCAGGGCTGGTGCATTGGAATGACCCTGAGAGATGGGATGGGGAGGGACGTGGGAGGGTCTTCAGGATGGGGAACGCATGTACACCCATGGCTGATTCATGTATGGCAAAAACCACTACAATACTGTAAAGTAATTAGCCTCCAATAAAACAAATTAATTGATTAAAAAAAAGAAAAGATCTAATAGACATGGCATAGAAGCCCCAGATGGAGAAAGAATGTTCACTGAAAAATACTCAGAGAAATAAAAGACAAAAATTTCACAAATTTGAAAAAAAAGATATAAACCTGCAGATTCAAGAAACTGCATAAATTTCAAATAGAATAAATCCAAAGAAATAAATGCCAAGAGACATCATAATCAAAATTCTATAACTTGAAGACTAAGGAGAAAAATCTTGAATGTAGACTTGAGAGAAAACCAAAAAACATTATCTATATGGCAAAAGCATACACACACTGAACCAATGTCAAATTCCTGGTTTTGATATTGCACTATAATTTGGTAAAATTTAACTAATGGAAAAAATTAGATGAAGGATACATGCGACCTCTGTGTACTATCTTTGCAAATTCTATGAATCCATAATTATTCTAAAATTAAAAAAAACTACTTTGACCCAATAATTCCACTCAAAAAATCTTACAAGAAACAACTGATGCTCATAAATATTTACTTATAAAAATGGCTGGTTTTTATAGGGCTATTAAGCAAAATTTTTCAAAATAATCTCAACATCATGGGATTAAATAAAAATGGCATATCCACAATCATTGAAAATTATAGAATTACAAAAAGATTTTTGCTGTATTAAAGTCTTTTTAAAAGGCAGGTTATAAATAGTATATAAATAGTATTGCATTTTAATGAAAATATATATGCATACACATCTAAAAAAGACAAACATAATCAAGTGTTTATCATTTCTAAGGAGAAGGATTATACTAATTTTACTTTTCTTTTTTACATCTTCCAAATTGTCAACAGTGAATATATATTATTAAGACTGGGAATATAAAATATTTCACGTAGAAAAATAATCTATAAAAGTAAATTTTAAAAAATATTCACAAACATAAAATAAATGCAATTTAGAAAATTCAAAATGAGTGCAGTTTTATATTTTAGATGCTAACATAGATAAACTGATACACACAAAAAAACTGGCTAAAGTAATAGGGGGAAAATAATATGGTAAACATTTACCTATATCACTATAAAAGGAGAAAAACTTGAGCTACTTTTTCAAATGGAAGTTTAGGATTATAGCAATATTGGGTAAGTTTGCTTGCCTCTCCCTGTTGGCATCATGCTCCCACTTCTCTTTGTTTGACCATGTTTTTACCATTTTTTAGGAAGCAATAGTCCTACACTTGTAAGCATAGTCAAATATTCCTTGACTAGGCCAAATCAGATTAGTCTTTGGCTTTTCATAATTCATGTTAACAGTTGCAGTAAAACTCAATATAAGTTTACAGAATTTAAAATAATCATAACTGATGATACTGTTATGTTTTCCTTCTAAGACTATCTAGAGTCTAATTTGTTAGTATCTCTCTTGTGATATTTTAATAATCTGCCTCTTACAGCTACTTCTATATTTGTCATATCTGTCCCACTAGACTGTGAGTCCCCCAAGTTCACGGCCTATGTTGTATTCATCTTTAGCTACCCTGATATGCCTACCAGAGCACAGTGCACTCAGTTAATATTGTCTTGTTTCACTGGATGTGCAGTAAGATTATGAATACTTCAAATCGGGAATGTCAGCTGTTCTTAATAATCTCTATGAATACACAGTTTAGGTCTAGGCATAGTGATAGCCAATGTACACTTGCTTATTTTACTTACTGAAACATCTTTAAGAAATATGTTGTTGGCGGCATGATATCTGACAGTGCTGAGACAGAAATTTTGGATACACACAGGTAGAAGAACAGATAGATAGCTTAACAATGGTGCATGTGAAGATTTAGTTTTAGAAATGTTCAGAGGCAAGGGGAAGGTATGAAATGACTTATTGTATGACTTACATGATGTGAACAAATACTATGAATTAAAAAAATATATATGCAGCAAAACTCTATTAATACAATCCTGACAACCGTAAGAATTGCTGCCCCCCTTTACTTCCTGCTGCTGCTACTTCCTGCTGCTGCTGCTGCTAAGTCGCTTCAGTCGTGTCCAACTCTGGACTCTGTATGACGCCATAGACGGCAGCCCACCAAGCTCCCCAGTCCCTGGGATTCTCCAGGCAAGAATACTGGAGTGGGTTGCCATTTCCTTCTCCAGTGCATGAAAGTGAAAAGTGAAAGTGAAGTCGCTCAGCTGTGTCCGACTCTTAGCGACCTCATGGACCGCAGCCTACCAGGCTCCTCCGTCCATGGGGTTTTCCAGGCAAGAGTACTAGAGTGGGGTGCCATTGCCTTCTCCGCCCTTTACTTCCTAAACAAACACAAAAGACAAACTACCACACTCTATTGTGCTTACATGAGCCTTTCATGCATGTCATTGTTGACGAACATAACTCAATGACTCGAACAGCAAAAGCTCCTGGTTCCTCTGCTGGCACTGTCAAAATGGAAATCTAAAAAGCAGAAACAAAACATCAAACATAGCTGTTAGATCTCATTTTCATTCTTTTATCATTAGAGCAAACTGAGTGTCTTTTTTCAAACACTCATTGATGTTTGAAAAAACTTTAGCTGGTGGGACTGATTTTAGAACAAAATTTGAAACATAAAGCATGCACATGTGTCAAGTTATTGATATAATTATACATGATACATACTGCAGTCCTAAAACTCATGGACAATAAATATTTCAAATATATTTAATATTAATTAAATCTTTCACTTTCACCTTTCACTTTCAAAAGGTGTGATTAATTACTTCATTTTGTTCCAAAGGCTTAAACAATTTATTGTGCCCCCTACCGAAGGCACAATAAAGGCACAATTCATTATTTCTGAATTGTATGCACTTCATTGTTTCAATCACAGCACATTAAATTAATTTTGATTATTCATGATGGCTAAAAATAGAAGTTATAGAGTACTAAAAATTTGAAATGTAACCTAAAAAAAAATTGCAAAGATACTGAAATAAGCAAAGCATATATCAACATATACTAAAGTATAGCTAAACAAATACAAAAATATTTCAAAATGAATGGCTTCAAATTAATTTAGAGACTCTATTAATATGCAGTATGCTGTGCTAGGCACCACTAATATGCTATATGGCTTTATATTTAAAAACTTTAAATAACCGTCAGGTAAATATTTCTCTACAGAACCAAAAGTATCAATACCAATTATCAGTTTAATCTTCAATCTGAGGAAAATATATTGTTTTCTATTGGAAATATTGCCAAAAAGTAAAGCCCTACTTGTACTTTTACCTGTGAGCATTATGTTTAGATTTTAACTGGCAACATCATATTGATAGCCAACAGAGGAAATGCTTTTATGTTCTGAAAATAAATTTTTTTTGATAATCATGACCTTCTTACTATCACTACCTGTATATACATTTGGAGATTTACAATGTCTCAAAAACAGTGTTCTCCATATTCCTCAACTCCTTTTGCTGCTATGAAAAAAAATGTTGTACTAAAGCATTAAAAAGAGAGGAGCCACTAAAACATGGATTTAATGTGTGCATGCATGCTCAGTAATGCCCAACTCTAAGAATCTGTGGACTGTAATCCACCAGATTCCTCTGTCCCTGGGATTTCCAAGGCAAGAATACTGGAATGCATTGCCATTTCCTCCTTCAGGATTTTCCCAACCCAGGGATCCAACTCACATCTCCTCTTTCTCCTGCATTGCAGGAGGATTCTTTACCACTGTGCCACATGGGAAGCCCCTAACATTGCACAATTATTATCAAACAATTAAGACTAAAAACATGTATATAACTGAAAAGGTATCTTAAGGATTGGACCAACATCTAAGTACTTCTTTTGTTTAGGACAACTATCACATATAATAAGTGGCCCCCTACTACAGTGGCTTCTGTCTCAACTCTTGAAAAGGTAAATATCTTGAATCACAGAGAGATTATAAAAGCCATCAAAAGGTAATTCCTTCAATTCTTGAAAACCCTTTGATAAATTTTACCTAAACAAACACCTACTCTTTCCTCTCAGTTCAGTTCGGTCAGTTCAGTTGCTCAGTCATGTCCAACTCTTTGCAACCCCATGAATCGCAGCATGCCAGGCCTCCCTGTCCATCACCAACTCCCGGAGTTTACTCAAATTCATGTCCATTGAGTTGGTGATGCCATCTAGCCATCTCATCCTCTGTCGTCCCCTTCTCCACCTGCTCCCAATCCCTCCCAGCACCAGGGTCTTTTCCAATGGGTCAACTCTTCACATCACGTGGCCAAAGTGTTGGAGTTTCAGTTTCAGCATCAGTCTTTCCAGTGAACATCCAGGACTGATCTCCTTTAGGATGGACTGGTTGGCTCTCCTTGCAGCCCAAGGGACTCTCAAGAGTCTTCTCCAACACCACAGTTCAAAAGCATCAATTCTACAGCACTCAGCTTTCTTCATAGTCCAACTCTCACATCCATACATGACCACTGGAAAAACCATAGCCTTGACTAGACGGACCTTTGTTGGCAAAGTAATGTCTCTGCTTTTTAATATGTTGTCTAGGTTGGTCATAACTTTCCTTCCAAGGTGTAAGCATCTTTTAATTTCATGGCTGCAATCACCATCTGCAGTGATGTTGGAGCCCCCAAAAATAAAGTCTGACACTGTTTCCACTATTTCCCCATCTATTTCCCATTAAGTGATGGGACCAGATTCCATGATCTTAGTTTTCTGAATGTTGAGCTTTAAGCCAACTTTTCACTCTCCTCTTTACTTTCATCAAGAGGCTTTTTAGTTCCTCTTCACTTTCTGCCATAAGTATGGTGTCATCTGCATATCTGAGGTTACTGATATTTCTCCCGGCAATCTTGATTCCAGTTGTTGTTCCATGTCCAGTTCTAACTATTGCTTCCTGACCTGCATACAGGTTTCTCAAGAGGCAGGTCAGATGGTCTGGTATTCCCATCCCTTTCAGAATTTTTCACAGTTTATTGTGGTCCACACAGTCAAAGGCTTTGGCATAGTCAATAAAGCAGAAATAGACGTTTTTCTGGAACTCTCTTGCTTTTTCAATGATCCAGCAGATGTTGGCAATTTGATCTCTGGTTCCTCTGCCTTTTCTAAAACCAGCCTGAACATCTGGAAGTTCACGGTTCATGGATTGCTGAAGTCTGACTTGGAGAATTTTGAGCGTTACTTTACTAGTGTGTGAGATGAGTGCAATTGTGCAGTAATTTGAGCATTCTTTGGGATGCTCAGTGTTTTTCCAATGAGTCAGTTCCTCACATCAACTGGCCAAAGTATTGGAGTTTCACCTTCAGCATCAGTCCTTCCAATGAATATTCAGGACCGATTTCCTTCAGGATTGACTAGTTTGATCTCCTTCCCGTCCAAGGGACTCTCAAATCTCCAACACCACAACTGAAAAGCATCAGTTCTTAGGCACTCAGGTTTCTTTATAGTCCAACTCTCACATTCATACATGACTACTGGAAAAACCAGAGCTTTTACTATATGGACCTTTATCACTTTATCAGCAAAGTGATGTCTCTCCTTTTTAATTTGCTGTTTAGGTTGGTCATAGTTTTTTTCCAAGGAGCAAGCGTCTTTTAATTTAATGGCTGCCGTCACCATCTGCAGCGATTTTGGAGCCCAAAAAATAAAGTCTGTCACCATTACCATTGTTTCCCCATCTATTTGTCATGAAGTGATAGGACCAGATGCCATGATATTCGTTTTCTGAATGCTGAGCTTTAAGCCAGCTTTTTCACTCTCCTCTTTTTACTTTCATCAAGAGGCTCTTTAGTTCTTCTTTGCTTTCTGACATAAGGGTGGTCTGCATATCTGAGGTTACTGATATTTCTCCCGGCAATGTTGACTCCAACTTGTGCTTCATCCAGCCTGGCATTTAACATGATGTACTCTACACATAAGTTAAATAAGCAGGGTGACAATATACAACCTTGAAGTACTGCTTTCCCAATTTGGAACCAGTCTGTTGTTCCATGTCCAGTTCTAACTGTTGCTTCTTGACCTGCATACAGATTTCTCAGGAGGCAGGTATGGTCATCTGGTATTCCCATCTCTTGAAGTCTTTTCCAATGTTTGTTGTGATCCACAGTCAAAGGCTTTGGCATAGTCAATAAAGCAGAAATAAATGCTTATCTGGAACTCTCTTGCTTTTTCAATGATCCAGCAGATGCTGGCAATTTGATCTCTGGTTCCTCTGCCTTTTCTAAAACCAGCCTGAACATCTGGAAGTTCACAGTTCACATATTACTGAAGCCTGGCTTGGAGAATTTTGAGCATTACTTTACTAGCGTGTGAGATGAGTGCAATTGTGCGGCAGTTTAAGCATTCTTTGGCATTGCCTTTCTTTGGGACTGGAATGAAAACTGACTTTTTCCAGTCCTGTGGCCACTGCTGAGTTTTCCAAATTTGCTGGCATATTGAGTGCAGCAGTTTCACAGAGTCATCTTTTCGGATTTGAAATAGCTCAACTGGAATTCCATCACCTCCACTGGCTTTGTTCGTAGTAATGCTTCCTAAGGCCCACTTGACTTCATATTCTAGGATGTCTGGCTCTAGGTGAGTGATCACACCACTCTTTCCTCTAAGTCTCATCAATTTATTTATGATTCAAAAATTCAGAAAGAGAAAAAAGAAAAAATATAGGAAACAAAAAACGGCACACCAGATATACATTTTAGACTGATCTCTCTGATGACTGTGTAAGAGGACAGATTTAAAGGAGACAAGATGAGAGGCAGGGCGATCAGTTAGATGGAAGAGGTGATGAGCTCTGAAACCAGAGCAGTTAGAAGAAGGATTGAGAGGAAAGCAGACTTGGGCAACTTCAAGGAAGTATACTGACAAGGACCTGGAGGTTCACGACATGTCCGAGATGGGAGTAGATGTTGGAAGGACGTCAGTGCTTTCATGGAAGTAGGAAGCACTGGATGAGCAGTTTTGAGAGGGAAGATGGTGAGTTCAGCCCTGAGTATGTTCAGTTTGAGGGGTCCTTGGGATAGATGTACAGTAGGAAATTTGGCCTTTGGGCTAACAGTCCCAGGAGGTATAGACAAGGAAGGCTATGCAGAGTCGGAAATCATAAAAGTACATGGAGTCAAGTGGCAAGCATGCAGAGTAAGAGGTATGGTGGACTGTACTCAGAACCCTGAGGTGGCCTGATATTTAGGAGGAGGATAGAGCCCACAGAGGAAGTAAAGAGGAAATAGCCAGGGAGTTATGAGGAGAACCAGGAGAACAAAGTGTCGTGGTAGTCAAAGGAGTAGAGTTTCAAGAGAAAGGGAACTGTCAACACTGTCAGACATACCAGAAATACTTAGGAAACAAAACCCAAAAATGTCCTGTGGTCCGAACTAATATGAAGTTATTAATAAATTTATGAAGAGAAGCTGTGGTAGGAATTTGATAGTAGAAGCCAGGTTGATCTAGAAATAATGAGAGGTAAGGAGCTGGAGGCAGCAAGGAGAGATACCATCTCAAAAATATTGATAAGGGCAGGGGAGAGATTGGATACTAGCTGCAAATAGGTACAGACTCAAAGAGCATTTTTCTGTTTTTTTTTTTAATTTTAATTTTTGGAACAGAAAATGCTAATACATGTGTACAGGTTGAGGGGAAGGTACCAATAGTTGGGAGAGGCTGAAGATGCAGGAGAGAGAGCAGGCATACTGGGTGGTGTGGGCACATGTGTGTGTCAAAGGTGCTTGTAAAAGGGATTGGCCTTGGATAAGGAGGGGGAGCCCCCTCATTAGTCTCTATGCTCGTGTATCTAAGTTGTGGGTGGTGGGGCAGGAGATCAAGGGCCACTGAGCTTTGTAGGTGTCCTTACTTTTCTGAGTAAAGTGATGGGGGAGAAGTTAGAGGGCTAAGGGTGGGTAAAAATAGTGAAAACTTAAGACTAGCTCTGAGGTGAGAGGGAGCTGTCTGAGGCCAGTGAGGAGCTAACTGTTGGTAGGTACTCAGGGTTCTACTAGAAGAGGTTGGTGCCATCAACACTGTGGTGGTGCCAGTCTATCTGGATGTATAGTTTCCCAATCAGCCCTTAGTGCTCCAAGTGCAGATCTGAGCTTCATCTAGGGATGGGACTTTCCTCTGTGGGTACAGAAGAACATTACATGGGAATTGAAGGTTTTTAAGGAAGAGCAGTTCGTAAGATCTACCATGTGGTCTAGGACATGGAAAAGGAAGAGGGCAGAAGGGAGCTGGTAATCTGGGAGGAAACAGAGGGAACAAGGAACTGTAGGTCTCTCTTAACATGTCAGTGAGCAGTGGGAAGGGGTAACAGAATGAAAGAGCTGAAAGGATGGGAGCAAATTAATGTTACTATAAACCCATGACCTCCAGACTCAGCTGGACCCCTCAACACTGCCCAGTCATCTGACCATGAGACAGGTCACTTTTGATAGTGATCATTTTACTCCTTTCCTTGAGCTCTGACCCATTCCCACACCCCAATTCTCAGGAGGTGACCTCACCGTGTAATTTTAAAAAGTAAATAGAACCCATCGGATGGGAACTCCCAAATCTACAAATGTTCCCAGATTCACTTTTTTTTTCCCCTTTAAAAAAAATCTTTATTCTGTGTTAGTTTGATTTTTTCTCATTTTTTAAATTATGAAAGAATGATAACACATTTATAGGAGATATGGAAAATACAAAGTTACATACAGTTCTACTTTATATTACAACTATTTAAGTAGATAAATGAAGATTTTTGGTTGGAGTTTCAATATCAAACTCTTAAAAATTAAGAAAATGAATATACAGAAAAGTAGAAGGAAAAGCACCATGAACTAATTCAACATAATTAAGATTTATACAATTTTCACACAACAGCAAGATACAAATTCTATTCAAGTTCCCTCAGACTATAAACTAGGAGACACTGGAACATATCCAGGGACATAAAACAAGGTGCAAAAATTTTATAGTCTAAAGGTATTAAAATCACACAGAGTCTGTTCTTTTATCACTGTGAAGATAGGCCAGAAATCAATATCAAAAGATATTTGGAAATAAGCCACATATTTTTAAGCACAATGTGACATTTACCAAGAGAGATCTTTGACTTAGCCATTGAAAGCCTCAATGAAGTTAGAAGACTGAAAAAACACACACGGTGATTGCAGAGAATAAAGCAGAAATAAAGCAGAGAATAAATGAGAAATTAATATCAAAGATACTTAAAAAACCCCATGTAGGACCTCCCTGGTGGTCCAGTGGTTAAGAATCCATCTCCCAATGCAGGGGACACAGGTTTGATCCCTGGTCTGGGAAGATTCCACATGCTGCGGGATAACTAAGCCCATGCACCATAACTACTGAGCCTGTACCTTAGAGCCCATGGTCCACAACAAGAGAAGCCACAGCAATGAGAAACCCATGCACCACAACTAGAGAGTAACCCTCACTCACCGCAACTAGAGAAAGCCCACATGCAGCAACAAAGACCCAGCACAGCGAAAAATAAATGAATAAATACATAAAATTTAAAAAACACGTATTTGGAAATTAAATGTCCATTTTTTTAAATGATGGGTGTATCTAACAAGCCATAAAAAGGAAAATTAGAAAATATTTGTAACAGAACAAAAATGAAAAATTAATTACCAGAATTTGTTGCATGCAGCTCAAGGTGTTCATGCATTCACCCTCTTATTTCAAAGTGTCATATATCCCATCTAAGGACAATGTTTCTCACCTATTCTCTGAATCCCATCCCCCCTAGCCTTTATCTGGACCTTGCTGCATCAATTTTCTTCCTTTTCTTCTGGGAATCTTCAACCTGTCCTCTGCTGGCCCCATTCTCAACAGCTGAAATATACTGTAACACTTCAAAGAAATGCCCTCTTCACTTCCACATCCCTCAGCAGAGATCACTGTCTCTCTCTTACTCTGCCCAGCTTAGCTTCTTCAGAAGTTCTTTGCTTTCTTCACTTTTCTGCCTCTGTCACTCTTCAACCCATTCACAAAGCTTATGGTTTACTGGGAGATAGACAAGTAAACTGGTAATTACAGGACAGTGTTATGAGTGCTACGATTTTACAACTTCTTATTGACACTTGCCAAGCTGAACTGCCCTTCCTATTTATCTGTCTGTTTCTGTATCCGCAGGCTTCCTTGGTGGTTCGGCGGTAACTAATCTACCTGCAATGCAGGAGACATGACCAGAGAAGTGGCTTAGGTGTTTTGCTTGTTCATCCCTATGCTTCGTTGTGTGCAGGGGGCATGCTCAGTACCCTGCTTTTGCTCCCAACACCCTTTGTTTGCTCCAGGCTCTTCAAAAGTGGCAGTTGGGTTTTTTGGTCTCTTTGTATTTTTGGGGTCCAGAATTTGTCCCAACTGTGTATGAACACAGTTTAGTCCCATATAGTCTCTCTGTATTTTGCTGATCAAGGAGAGGTGTGTCCAGGTGCAAGCACTGCAGCAAAGTGTCCCAGGTCCCAGCCTGCCTCATTCCCCCTGAGGGATCTACATCCTTATTCTTAAGGAGTAATTAGTGGCAAAGAATCCGTTTGCCAAGCAGGAGACACAGGTTCGATCCTTGGGTCAGGAAGATCCCCTGGAGGAGGGCATGGCAACCCACTGCAGTATTCTTGCCTGGAGAATCCCATGGACAGAGAAGCCTGGTGGGCTATAGTCCATGGGGTTGAAAAAGACTCGAACACGACTTAGCAACTAAACAACAACAGACAATCTCTATCCTACAGACTGCAAGCTATGAGGGGACGGATGCTATCATGGTCAGCACTATCTCCTCAGAATCTAGCACACTGGCTGGCATGTGAAATGTACTCACTCTCTGTTGAATGATTAAATGAAAGAATTTGCACTCACACTTAAAACTAACATATTTGTTTAATAAAATAGAAAGTTTCCAACTTAAGGAAATTTCAGAACCTATCTTAAGCAGTAGCATACAGGCTAGATCTGACATTCACGCTTACTGAGTAAGCTCATGTTATCAGTTCTGTAAACGGTTTTCAGAAGGAGAAGAGGGCATTCTTTTGGAATTTATGTGTTCAGATTAAGGAAAAACCACAGGTATAAAGATTCCACTGATAGAATCAGTGGTTATGAGGAGGAAGAGGGTACCAAAATGAACCATGGTGATGAGGAAAGCCTGAATTGAAAATGCATGCTGATGCTCATTCACACTAGGCCTCTAACAGTGAACTTACCACCACTGCTATAGGACTGGTTACCATTAAGCCTTTTCCTTCAAGATGTTTGTTGTTGTTGTTCAGTTGCTAAGTTGTGTCCAACTCTTTGCAACCCATGGACTGCAGCATGTCAGGCTTCCCTGTCCTTCACTATCTCCCAGAGTTTGGCCAAATTCACGTTCACTGAGTCAGTGATGCGACCTAACCATATCATCCTCATCTCATCCAAGATTTTTAAATGTTCCTAAGTGCTTTTCTTCTCATAATAATATATTTTCAATTCCATAATTGTAAAAAAAAACTAAGATGATTTCAATATTCCTAGAATAAATCTGTTACATAAGATGCAATTAGTTGTTCCACTGGAAGGAAATCTTTAAGAAACCAAAATTATTACATAATTGCCATTATGTATTTTTAAAATGTATTAAATATATTACTAGAACATATTTTTTAATATATTTTATTTCACCTATATTAATTTACAATATATTACCATGTAGATTAAGTTAGCAACATGTTACCAACAAGTACAGGACTATAATTACCTGTTGATCTGAATCTGTTTTGAGAACAGATCTATCTGTAATCAAGACTGCCCTGGAGATCTGCCTGTAATGCAGAAAAGTTAAACAGTGACTCAGATTCCATGGATAAATCTCATTTATATAGCTATATGACCACCATAAGGTATGTTTGAAAGACTTGAGTCATGATAAAAGTGTCACCTCCCCAAACCAAATCAAGTTCTGCTTTAATCTTTTCTTGGCTCAGGAAAGGAGAATGTGTGACCTGCAGACAGACCCCAGCTGATGCAATAGAGTCAACATTAGGCTAGGTTCCCCTCAAACCAGACCTTATAAGAGAACAGTGGTAACAAACTGAATATATCTTTGGTTTGGTATACATTTGCATCTTACTTGAAGAACAGAACCATACAGAATTGTCAATGTAACCACACAGATGAATTTCCCTAAATTTCACCTTCCCTTGTAGAGTGGCTGGAGGGGTGTCTTACCTGTATTGCACATGTGAGCATGTGTTCTCAGACAAATAACTGTCTTCCACAAGGAAATGCTTAGAGATTATTCTCTGACCATACTGATCTATGATTGCTTTACATCTACAAAGAAGATAAGCACAGAAAAAAGTTCTCATTGATGATTACATAATAAAGAAAACAAACATAATCAGCTAGCTACCAATCCTGAATCTAAAACTAATTTGTGAAAAGATTTTAAAATTGCCCACAAGTACACATTTTTGACACAAAACTTACACTAAATTGCAGGATATATATTCTTGTCACTATTTTAAAGCATTTTAAACTATTAAGTGTGGACTAGAACTTAAATATTTATTTTGAATGCTATTAATAGTAAGGGTAAAGTTAGGACAACTATTATGCTATAAGCTTTTCTAATGTTTAGGAACATAGAAGATTTTTCTTTGTTTAGAAAATAGGCTCTTTTTTTTTCTTAACAGATCTAAGAAAAGGGGGAGGAAAAGTTAAGTATCTTGTTACATCATTCACAGCCTATAAAAGCCACTAAGGGCTTATTTTTCTGTTAAGTGTCGCTTTCTCTTTTGTTCAAGAATAGCTATCTTGCAACAAGTGTGATAATGTTTTAAACCAAAAAACACTGGGGGAGGGATAGAGCATTTTTAATATCTGTTTTCAATTTACTTCAGAGGATGATCATAGAAAGATTTCTTTCAAGTGCTATTTCCAAATAAAGAAAACACTTATGCATGGACATTATCAGGTCTCTGTCATCTGATATGTGTTGGGACAATGAATCATATAGTACCCTCCATTGACCTTCTCTCAGTGTGTCTAGATAAAAGGATGAAAATTAGAATCCATCTCCTTGCAGTGCCACAAGTTATAAATGTACTTTATAGGGCTCATTATCCAAACTAATGGACTAAGGGCAACATCCTTGAAATGGATTTACCAGCACTGACAAAGACAGTATGCAATATTTCAGGAACTATATGCAAATGCCTGCATGTTTCCTATATATTTTTATTATGGAAATAACACAATTTACTTTGTCATAGCTTTCCTTTTGAGACTAGAATTATTTTACTTGAAAAACACTTATGTGTTACTCCTCATAAAATACAAACAAGTAATATCAAACGGATGCCATATTTAAAATATATTAGCATAAATTAAAATATGCTACCCTAAATAAGAGCTATTTTTAAAAAAGAGCCATTTGCCAGGCATAAAGGCATTAACAGCAAAATGACAAATACTCAAGACCAATAGTGAGAGGAATTTAATGTGTATTGTCCTAAAGGCAGATTATGATATGCTGATATTCTTGAATAAATAGCATGACACTGCCATCAGGCTAAACTATATCTTGTGATGTTAGATACACATATTTTTAATCAATTGACTACATATTCATAAATATATCAATATTTATGTGATTTTTTTTCCCCATCTCACTTCTACTTCCTTTCTCTTCCTCAGTTATATTTTTATGCATATAGCCTCACACTTCATCAAACTGGAGCTCCTGCTTTATAAAATACTTAACTAACTAAAGTATTTATATCTATTTTAAAAAAGAAGTACTTAAAATCAGAAAGGCAAGTTAGTCTCCTGGTTTATGTTTTTATTAAAAAATTTTTTTTCTTTTTCTGGGCCAACACATGTGGCTTGTGAGATCTTAGTTCCCCAAGCAGGGATCGAACCAGGGCCCCTGCTGTGAAAACTCCAAGCCCTAACCACTGGACTGCCAGAGAATTCCTTCAAGTCTTCTGTTTTAAAACATTCATACACAATTTAAAACACAAGGTACTTTGGCAAGGGAAAAGAGAAATCTGTCAATCCATCATGAAGCATCAATCCCTATTTGTCCTGGGAACACTGACAAGCCTCTTTCTTACCTTTAACTCAAAGACTATAGAAAGTCAAGAGGGAATAATCTGGGCAGAAAAAAAGAGGGTGTTAAAATCTCCTGTATCTTGACAAGGATTTGGGTTATACAGATTTTATCATTTGTCAACACTCAGATAATAAGCACTTAAGATTTGGGCACTTTACCACATGTAAATTTTACATCAGAAGAAAAAGCTATAAACAAATATTAAACTCTAGTTAATAATATGCATACTGAAGTATTTAGGGGAAATTATACTGCTATTTGGAATTTACTGTAAAATGCTTAAAAAATGGTGAATAGGTGAACAGAAGGATAAATATTTGGGTAGACATATGATTAAGCAAGCATGTTAAAATGTTAATTGTAGAATCTAGGTTGTGGATATACAGGTGATCACCCTAAAATTCTTTCCATGTTGCTGTAGAGTTTAATATTTTCACCATAAAATGTTGGAATCAAATTGGAAGAGGGAGTGATGTTAGTATAAACCTTGGACTCCCATCTAAGTCTTTGCAAAGGGCTCCCATTTAAGTAAACCACATAATTAAACCTGGCCCTGAAGCTTGTGGAGACCTCCTTGCTTGTAGGTTTCCAAACACTAACCGGGCTGCTTTCGTGATAGCTACAGCTTTGGTGAAAGGCAGGCAGTGTTTTCATAAGTTATGGTATTAGCACTACTGGGGATCACTCAGAAGGGAAGGATGGGTATGGAGACTGGGGAGCTCAACTATGCAAGGATAATATGCCAATAAATGTGCCTATCTATGCTGAAGCTTCTGGATTAAAAAGTGATTCTCACAGGAGGAGGAGAAGGAGAAGGAAGCAAATCAGAATCACACCTGGGGGACTTTTTCAAATTATAAGTACCCCTGGAGATTCTGATAAACTCCCAAATCCCAGGTAAGAATCACCATGGAGTGTGTCACAGCTACTGTTGTATCTTTACGCTATCCTAGGTGGAAAGTTAAGATTATTGCTATAGAAAAAAATACTGATTTCTACAGAAATTGAGGTGACAGTCACATATGCCTAGTCAGCTTGATAGATGATAACAACACAACTTACCTGATAGTCTCATGCTAAAGTACTAAAGCTCTAGGCCTGAGTAAAGCTGTTCAAAACAAGACACATTTAAGTAAGTGATAAGATTTGTTTTCCCCTCAGATACTTACTGTCATATATTAGGCCTAACTGGGAGAACAATGAGGAAAGAAAATAGATTTGGGACCTAGACTTAGACTCTGCATTATAAAGATTAATATAAAAAAATATGACATTCAAGTAACAGAAAACAACAAAATGAGACATTAAAATAGACTCTGTTCACCCCTCTAACATGAACTTGGGGAAGGCATTGAAGATTGACAGCATTCTGGATTTAGGTGAGGACCTTGCTGAGCCCCATAAATAGTAAATTGAGGAGGAACATGATAGGAGTTCTCAGTTACAGGGGGCAACAACCAAGCTGATCATAAGAATCAGTGAAGTCAGACAGAACATTTCTAGAGCTGAGCTTTCTAAATCAACAAATCACAGCAGTTATACAGTTCTTGGTTCAATAACATGAGGGCATAAATAGCAAAATTATGGAAAGAAAGAAGAGAATCAGCAAGATGAAAACTCTTTATCTGGAATTTGGTTCAGGGGATAAAAATAATATTAAAACAGGTATCCATTCTCTATAATCTTCAGGTTAATATCCCAATTACTTTTATAAGGAATACATAAATCACACGTGAGATCATTAAAAGGAAAATACATTAATTAAAGGAATTAGAAGATTCCCAGTAACTGAAGGAGACAAAATAATCCCCCCTGCTCATCATGCCCTTTCAAGCTTTCTCAAACATATTATTTCAAATGCGACCTTTTCAATGAAACCATTCCAAAACACCTATTACTCATTTTTCTTGGGTAAATATCTACTCCAACAGTCTCAAACATGATTATAACTCCAAACCTATAGCTCTTTGTTGTAATCAATCCAAAGCTCTGTATTCACGTCTTTAACTATTATCTACTTTTTTTCTGGATAGATTCCAAATGCCTTTTTAACCTAGCATGCCCCGAACCTGAATTCTTCATGGCTCCTCACCTGCTTCCCTTCTTGGAATCCCAGTCTCAGTTAATGGCATGACCAGCAGTTACCAGAGTTTCCTTAGCTTAGAATCTCTTTTCCCACATCTAATCTGCTACTCAATTTTGATTTCACCTTATAAAGACTTCTTGAAACTAGCCTCTCCTCAACATCTCCACTGACACTGCCCTAGACTCTTGTTAAATCGAATAAGACAATGAATGGATTGTTAGCACACTGGTAGTTCATTTGTTAAACATAAGTGTGTGGCGTAACAATCATGTACCAAGCACTGTTCTAAGAGGTGAAAGCTTGGCGGTGGGGGGAGCAGCAGAGTATTAGGGAATGTTCTTTGGAGGAAGTGATACATTAGCTGCTTTTAAAGCAGTTAAAACCAGTTAAAGCAAGCAAATAACATTTCAACAGAAGCTCAGCACTTGCAGGGGAACAGAGGCAAGTAAGAGAAGTACAGGGAACCAAATAGGGAGAGAAGACAGATGAACTGAGAGAGGCAGGCAAAGGTCAGACCCCATAGTCTCACGTGTCATGTTAAAGGGTCTTAGACTTCATTCTCAAGTGATATAAAGTCACTGAAACTTTTTACATAGGGAAGGACAGAGCCAGATCTGCATATTGATACCCTGGTAGACTCTAAGCTCTATGAGAACAAAGACCATGATTGTCTTGCACTGCTATACCTCCAGTGCCTGGCACACAGATGACAACTGTGCATGGATGACTGAATAAGTGATGGATGATGGAAGAATTCAATGTGTGTGAACAGTGCAGAAACAGAAACAAAGATTACAGAATCTCTGATTTAGCAGGTAAAGAATCTCTTCCCATTGCAGTGCTTTTTCCAAATCACTTCTAATCACAGAAATGGAATGTAAAAGTAACAAATCTAATCTTGTTATTCACCCATTCATAACTACACTACCATATGTAAAACAGATAGCCAACAGGAATTTACTGTATGGCTCAGGAAACTCAAACAGGGGCTCTGTATCAACCTAGAGGGGTGGGATGGGGAGGGAGATTCAAAAGGGAAGGGGTATATGTATACCTACGGCTGAGTCATGCTGACGTTTGCCAGAAAAGAACACAATTCTGTAAAGCAATTATCCTTCAATAAAAAAATAAATTAAAAAAACTACATTATAATCGCTTCTTGGCCTTTTGGCTAAGATCAAGTGTAAAAAACTACATTATAATCTGAACTACCATTAATTATAATCTGAACTCCTTAGCATAACACAGAAGGATCTTCCTAATATATCTCCTCTATGGGATTCTAAAGTATCCAATTACATTAATAACTACTATTAGCTAATAGGTACTAAGCTCTTGCTATATGGATTCTAGACACTTTATCTGTTCAATTAATACTCATAATAACCAAATGAAATAGGTGCTGTTGTGTCCCACTTAAAAGATAAAGAAACTGAAGCAAAGAGAAGTTAAACAACTTGCTAAAGTTCACTCAACTAGTAAGTGGGGAAGCCAGGGCACAGATCTAGGCCTACATGACTTTAGAGCCTGTAGTCTTTATATACAAGGGCAAAATTCATGTTTTATTCATCTCTTTATCCCCATAGCAACTAGCATGTGGTTAGTGGAGGTTAAATATCTAGAATATTACCATTATCATCTTGCAAATGGGACATACTAAAATATGAAAGTCAGTGATTTTCTTATTTAATGACAAATGGTGTTAAGAATCAGTCACCTCACCCTGAGTTTAACATTCTATTCATTACTAACTTCAAAATACCTGCGAAAGGTACAGTTATTCCTGATATCAGAAAAAAAAAAAAAGATATCTCCAAGAAAAAGTAATAGCAGGAAATCTAGTAAGTGAGATAGCTGAAGTTCACAAGAACACTAGCAGAAGTAATTAGATTCAGACTATTGGTTACAGACATGTCTGGCCAAGGTCATCCATACCCTACACTAATATCAAGTACAGCATTACTAAATGGTAAAATCTAATTTAAGGAGTTTTACATGGTCAGCATTCCTACAAAGGAAAAGAAAGCTGCTCAACAACAGCATTCAGTGTTTCCAAAAACAGTCAACAGAGGGCTTCAGTATTAGAATTTAATGAAAGTGTATAGAAAAGAACTCCTGATATATATGTCCTCTGAAAATTAAGAAAGCAGAATCAAGGATAACATAGCCAAGAGAGCACAGTCAAAGTGGATCTCAAGAGAGTACATTAAACAAAAATGAAAAATAAGATATAGCTCAAAATAAGTATGAATTTAGTTACACATTCCATATTTCTCCTCTCAAAGTTTGTACAACACTTTGATGTATAATCACCACACTAAATTCAATGCTATGATCATTTATGCTTCTATTTGCTTTCCTCAATGAAAGGTGAAAAGAAAAACACAAAAAAGCTATCATCAATTTTTAATCCTCATTCATTTTTTAAACTTAAATCTATTGAATATAGGAACCTGCCTTGATTCTGGGGATACTACAGCAGTCAGATCCTGCCTTTTCTTACAGAGAATTTACAATCATATGGGGGGACCTGAGTTGTGGGGTTGGAAGAGGGTTCTGATCTTGTCTGTGGGATCAGGAAATAAACTTAGACCTCTGAGGTCTAAGCATGAGGTCTAAGCACCTGAAGCATGGGTAGCTCTTAACACACCAAAGAGGAAAGAGGATGCCAAGTGTTCCATACAGGAAAACAGGGGAGACAAGACAATGTAAAACCATAAGGAGACAAATGCAAACATTTTCAAATTCCTTGATTAATAAACCTATAAAACTTAGAATAAACAATTGTTTGAGTCAACCTGGATTGCTTAAAAAGAAATGTATGCTGGATATGCCCAAATATAAACTCAAGGTTTTTCCCTCAAAAAATTATCCCTCACTTTATATTCAAATCCTGACAAAATATCTATTCTGGTAGGTCTCTCAATTATTTGATTTTGAATGACAAAGTAATAGTATTTGGGAAAGATAAATTAGCCTGAGTCAACTTCAGTCAATGCTTGCTTTAGATGCTTATAGAGACTCTTTGACTTGATAAAATGGATTTTTAGTGAAGATATGAATTTACAGTTTTAAAGTATTGGTTGTCTCTTAAAAGAAACTTTTTAAAGATCACTTATACAATTTAATATAGTGAGAATACTGTACCTATCATGAATATTATAAATACAGGTCAAATTTTTAACTGTACCACTATTAAGGAAATATTTATGGCTTAGAATAAGTTTTCCAATATGAGAATCTTACACAGAATACAAAATGGCTATATCTTAAACACCCCAAGATGGACAATAAAAAGATATTCATTGGAAAATTGACATTCTAGTAAAGTAATAATAAACAGCATTAAGTAGCCATTTTGCTATTTCATTTACAATCATTAAAGTAGACACATACAATCTGTTCTAACATTTTTTAAAATTTTTCACTGGACTGAAGTTTACCCAATATGTGAGAATGGACTATATTTGGGCATATAAAACATTTTAAGATAATTTATTTCTAAGTGCTAAGGAAAAACTAAGTACTTTCTAAGTACTTTCAGTAACTCAACTAAAGCATGTCATATCTGGGAGGAGACCCAAAAACTACCACAGAGTCCATCTAACTCATAGCCAAAGGAACTGGCCCAGAGACAAGTGACTTGCCCACTGTCCCTCATGGCAGTGACAGAGTTCCAGGTCTCCTTTTACTCCAGGGTTACCTGACCATTGCATGCCTTAAGAGTTGTTAAAGAATAATTATTATGTTTAAGGTCTTTCTACAAAGATACAAAAGAAATGAATTAAGACCTAGAGTCCCTAGTTCATCATGGAACATAGTACCACTGGCTAAATCTTGAACTCTACCTTACAGATCAGTGTTTCTCGGTTTCATCTAAGGAGCACCTACATTATATTCAGCTGAAGGTGTTCCTTAAAACTGCAAATTTCCTGGCTTCACTCTAAGCACATTATCCAATTTCACTCTGCCAGCATGAGGCACAGAAATGGGCATTTCGTTTTACAAGTTTACCTATTACCTAGTGATTTACAGACACATTAAAATTTGAAAACTACCAAACTTTGGTCTTCAGAGCCTGGGCCCTCAGCTATCTGTTGCAGTCCAAAATCTGCAGCAGACCACAAAGAAAAATTCCTCTATTTAGAGTTTGTAATAAAAACTAAGTCAAAGTTAAGGTAAATGCAGCCTTTAGTGCAACAGATGCTTTTTACTGTACTAACAGATCCTTTAAGAAAAACAAAAAACAAACATGAGCCATGCAAATTCTTCATGTCACTAAGAGTAACATGTGGGACTGGAATGAGGCCTCCAAAAGGTAAAAGAATCTAAGTAAATAAGCACCAAACAAGCAATTCATTATCTAGCTTTCTATCATGGATACATAACTCATGCTTCAAAATGAATGCATAAGGGAAAATGACTCTAAGAATCATAAAGACAACTATTCCTTCATGAACCTCCAGAGAGTCCTCACGTATCAATATATCTTGGTCCTGTGGGGTAGATTTTTCACTGTAAATTATTAATGTTTCACTTATGTAGTACCTTTCTGTTAAAGTGCTAAAGATAATTATATGCTTTTAAACCATGTGCTTATTTTATCTTATACTAACTACTTTCCTTGTCTAAATATTATATATTCTAGTTGAATTTGTTCTCCACCATATCTCAAAATATTAGTTATTGCACTATAACTGGCCTATAAGAAATTAACACCTTATGCTGCTTAGACTGTTATAAAATTATTGTAAAGTGAAAAAAACAGCTTAAATTTTATATTTTAAGCTTCTAGTTCCATATATTAAGATATTTTATGACATGAACAATACTACTTCTTTATATATCCCTAAAAACAGTCACACAAGAGATATAGGTCAGTAAATGCTTAAAAAAAGAAAAATACATAGCAATTCAAACAGCTCCTAAAATTTGATGCAGTTAACCCATTTATGTTTAAATGTAAAGCCCAGAAATAAAAAAATACTACTTAGTGTAATTTAGACAAGAACATATTTTAGTAACTGAATAATAAATCCTATAAAAATATAACTGAAATATAAAAATGAACAGATAAAGTGATCATGTTCAGCTTTCTTTAAAAGTAGGTACATTCTTATTTCAATCCTAAACCAGCCTGCAGGCCTGATATGGTTGTAAAGGAATTCATCCTCAGATAACAGGGCAGCATAGTTTATGACAACAATCTACCTAAAAATCATTAAAGTATTTTCTCTTGGAGTGACATGCATTATCAGCAGAGATTAATCTGATGAGTCTTTAGGTGAGATCCATTTTTAAAAATGCAATAACAGAGGGCTTTGTTGTCATCTGATGAAAATCAATTAGAGGAGGTAAGGCCACAAGGAAAACTAACATCACTCATCACCCACCCCCAGCAGCTGAAATGATTTGTCTTCCGAGCTTGGATGATCAGGAGCTATAGCCATATTGCAGGGAAATTAATTTAGTTTCTATATTCTGAACTCACTTTCCTTGTTCTGGAGGATCTAAACACAAATTACTTTTAATCAAGGTTGATATGTTATTAACACCAAGGAGGATCTTTGAAGAATCATTTTTAAAAAATCGACTTTAGCATTTTTCACTTGTGCTTGGGGGTGTAAATATAGGAAGGTAACTTATATCATCCTTACTTTCCAGATTCTTTGTCCACTACAAGGCACTGTACTGAATGGCGAAGACAATAGATTCCACCAAACACTGCACACATTCTAGGAAGAGAATAGGAAAATGAGGATTAGAATTCTTGAGTTGAAAATTAAGGTAAAATAATGTTTTTTAAAATATCCAACATCTAATAAACTTAATTGCTCTTAGAGAAACAAAGATTTTGATAATTTATTATCTTCTGTCATGGTATTAAGAATATCTCAGAGATAAGATTAATATTTTAATGCAGCAGAGGTATTAGTGTTAATAATACAACATGAAAACCTAGAATTGTGACCAAGTTGAAAGTATCCCTAAACAAAACTCAGTTATCCCTGACTCCCAAACCAGCTACTGACTACCTAAAGTATAGGCTACAAATACCCTCAGGAGGTGATGGATGAGACCCCCCCACCCCACAACAGAAGTGACCACAAAGAAATGCTAAGGAAAAAACAAGCTGGGAAGGCTCTGGAAATTTTACTTACCATAAAAGTAAGCACAAATTAAATCGAGAACTGAAAACCAGAGCAATAAGCACAGGAGTTAATGCTACAGAAGCTCTAATGAGTTTGCCTAACTCAAGAATCTAGGGGTTGGAGTTTTAATGCCCATGTAGGGAATGGAGAGGCCTTAGGATTCAAACAAGGCAGGGAGTAGAGAATGAGATATTCTCTAATAACATCTGGATCCACAAAGGACTATACTTCAGTGAAAAGGTGATCAAGGGAGAAAATCCGTTGACTACAAGAGAGAGAAAATGTTAAATTGTTTTATCTAAAGCCCTGTGTGGATTTCCACGATGGCTCAGTGGTAAAGAATCCACCTTCAAGGATGTATATTCTTCTGTATTTATAACCAGTTGTCTTCTCTCACACAGACTGGAAATCTGAAATTACACTACTACATGATTTGAGAAACTCTGAGCAATTTCACTCACTAACCAATAAAACATCATGAAAAATGGCTCTATGCCAGTGTGTGTGCTCAATAGCTCAGCTGTGTCTGACTCTTTGCAGCACCAAAGACTGTAACCTGCCAGGCTCCTCTGTCCATGGAATTCTCCAGGCAAGAATACTGGAGTGGGTTGCCACTTCATACTCCAGGGGATCTTCCTGACCCAGAGACAGAACCCATGTCTGTTGTGTCTTCTGCACTGGCAGGCTGATTCTTTACCACTGGCCCCACCTGGGTCAGTAGTACCCTGGGAAATTTTGTAGAAGCAACTGCTAAAACTTTCTAGAACAATATGACCTCGATCCAGGCTACATGAAATTATCAAAGACAGAGTTCCCTTATGATGAGCTTATAATCTAATACAACAGATGAAAAAATACATCTTATCCTGAGTGAGAATTAATGGACATAACAAACAGAAGGATTAGATTCCCACAAAACTTTATTCAGATAGTTAAAATGAGTATGCTAAAAAGGGATGGATTAAAAACATTAAGAATGATGGAAAGTCCAGGAAGAAGACTGTGGTAGACTGAATAATGCTCCCATCACAGATGTCCACATCCTAGTCCCTGGAACCTGTGGCTACATTCTCTTACACAGCAAGAGGAACTCTGAAGATGTGATTAAATTAAAGATCATGAGATGGAGAAATTATCCTAGATTATCCCAGTGGATGCAATGTCATCAGAAAGGTATCTTAAAAGAGGAAGCAGAAAGGTCAAAGTTAGTGAAGATTTGCAGATGGAAGCAGAGGTCAGAGTGATGCCACTGCTAAAAGGGGGTCACAAGTCAAGGAATGCAGGGGCCCTTTATAAGCCGGAAAAGACAAGAAATAGATTCTCTCCTACAGCCCCAAGACAGAAGGAGCCCAGCCTATTCATTTTAGGCTTCTGACACCCAGGACTGTGAGACAACATACTTGCATGGTTTTAAGCTAATAAGTTTGTGGTGATTTATTATGGCAGTGATAGCAAACTAATATAAGACCCATAAGTATATGAAAATGATTATGACAGAGGTGGTATTACAGACCAGTGGGGAAAGAATGGATCACTGAACAAGTGGTTTTGAGACAATTGTTTTATACCATATACAGAATCAATCCCAGGTAGGTGAAAGTATAAATATAAAAGACAAAGCTTCTAGAATATATGAGGATATATATTTGAACTCAGGGGAAAGAAACATTTCTTAAATAAGATACAAAAGGCTAAATCGTAGAGAAAATGGTGAAAAAAGTATTTTTAAATGATAAACATCTGGACAATAAAAGAAAGTGAAAAGCCATGGACTAGGAAAGATATATACAAATATCTTACAAATTATTTTAAAACTATCAGTTTGGATAATAATTTGGCCATGTCTAATAAAGTTGAAGATGCATATGCCTACAGTGCAGCAATTTTACTATTAGGCATAAATCTTACAGACTCTCAGATATATATACAAAAGATGTGCATAAATATATTTTTTGCTGTATTGTTTTTTAGACAGCATATCATAGTGGTTATGAGGAAGGATTCTGAGTGCCTGAGTTTATATTCCAGCTAGTCCATCTAGTGGTTATGTGGCCTTTCAGTATTCTATTTCTTCCTCTGTATAATGAGAATAATAGCATTTATCTCATATAGGATTCTTCTGGTAATTAAATGAGTTACTATTTGAAAAGAAGTTACACAGTGCTTGGCACACAGTATTACATAAAGCACTCATTCATTAAAGAAATAGGTACTATTTGATATACATCACATGTAACAGAAATATCCATCAAGAGGACAATGAACCAAAGAAAATATAGTACATTCATATGTATGATAAAGAATTTAACCTGGCCCACAAAGACATCTAGCCTTTATCTTTGGCCTCTCAGAAGTGATCTCTAAGCCCTTGAAATGCCAAGCCTGAAAGACATGTCCTTGTTTGTCCATGGGCCTTGGGTCACCAGACAGTCTAACAGTATGACTTACGGTGGGGACTGGCCATACCAGAGAGTCTTAGGGTAGGGACTAGTCTAAGACTAAGAAAGACCAAAGTTTAATTTAGGATGGAGACTTTGGGAACTGTGGTATCAGTTAACCTCTGGTGGGGCTGGAGACTGAGATCAGCTCCATGGGTAAATCAGTCACACTTGAGTGATAGAGCTCCAATGAAAATTCTGGACAGTTGAAGCTCAGCTGAGCTTCCCTGTTTAGCCATCCTTTGTGAACACTTCTATACAACAATGCCAGGAGAGTAACACTGTCCTGACTCCATCGGGAGAAGGCAACTGAAAGCTCTACATGTGGAACCACCCTGAAGTCTATCTTATACACTTCTTCCCTTGACTGATCTCAATTTATACCCATTCCCTGCAATAAAGCATAACTGTGAGTTAACAGCTTTTAGTGAGTTCTGGGAGTCCTTCTAATAAACCACCAAAACTGAGACTGGTTTTGGGAATACCCCAAATGTGTAGATTGTGTCAGAAGTATGGGTGGTCTTCAAGGACTAAAACATTTAACTGTACAGTTGGCTTAATCTCTCACATTGCTGGAACGTTGTTGTTCAGGCACTAAGTCGTGTCCAACTCTTCAACCGCATGGACTGCAGCACACCAGGTCTCCCTGTCCTTCACTATCTCCCGGAGTTTTCTCAAACTCATGTCCATTGAGTCAGTGATGCCATCCAACCATCTCATCCTCTGTTACCCCCTTCTCCTCCTGCCCTCAATCTTTCCCAGCATCAGGGTCTTTTTCAATGAATCAGCTCTTCACATCAGGTGGCCAAAGTATTGGAGCTTCAGCATCAGTCCTTCCAATGAATATTCAGCATTGATTTTCTTTAGGATTTACTGGTTTGATCTCCTTGCTGTCCAAGGGACTCTCAAAAGTCTTCAGCATCACAGTTCAAAAGCATCAATTCTTCAATGCTCAGCATACTTTATGGTCCAACTCTCACAACCGTACATAACTAGTGCAAAAATCACAGCTTTGACTATATGGACAAAGTGATGTTGGCAAAGTGACATCTCTACTTTTTAATAGGTTGTTCAAGTTAGACATAACTTTCCTTTCAAGAAGCAAGCGTCTTTTAATTTTGTGGCTGCAGTCACTGTTCACAGTGATTTTGGAGCCCAAGAAAATAAAATCTGTCAGTTTCCACTTTTTCCCCTTCTATTTGCCATGAAGAGAGTGATCAGATGCCATGATCTTAGTTTTCTGAATGTTGAGTTTTAAGCCAGCTTTATCAGTCTCCTCTTTCACCTTCATCAAGAAGCTCTTTAGTTCTTTGCTTTCTACCACTAGAGGTGGTATCATCTACATATCTGAGGTTGTTGATACTGAGTATGACAATCTGCCTCTAGGTGTTCAAGGCCTGGATTTTCTTCTAATACAATTTAAGCAACTTGGGTACCTGGTCAAGTCAACTACCTTCCCCAGAGGAAACTGTGACAGTTGCAAGTGAACTGCTGATACTGATAAGCACTGAGATTTACCTCTTCATTCTCAAATATTTATGAAACTAGACCTACTATGTATCAACTATAGTTCTGGATATCAGGCATACAAAGTCAACAAGACAAATGCTGTCCTGTTGACACACAACTTATCTAATGCACAACAGAGACAATAAACAAGAAATAAGGGAATAGAAGATAGTGATGTGTTCTGAAACAATAAAACAGGATGTGAGGGCGATGCAGGGATTTGAACATTAGACAGGATAATAAGGATTAGACAGGATAATTATTTGAGGAACTGATATTTGAGTTAAGACCCAGGTGACCAGAAGAAATCAACCATGTGAAGATCTGGAGGAAAAATATACTTAGCAGAAGAAACAGCAAATTTGAAAATGTAGAAGTGAAGAGTAGCTCGGTGTATTTGAGGGAGAGAGACAGAGAGAGCAAGTAGGGCTGGAACACAGTGACTAGTGAGAAATATTACATGAAATGGGGTCACAGAGATAGTCAGGGGCTTGACCATGCAGGGCTTCAAAGGTTAGAGGGAAGACTTTAAATTTTATTCTAAGTAAAATGAGAAACCACCAGAAGATTTTGAGCAGGACAGTGACATAATCAGATTTGTATTAAAAAAAAAAAAAAAAAGATGAGTCTGGCTGCTGTTGAGAGAATTGTCAATGGGGCAAGAGTAGAAAAGGGGAGGCCAGTTATGTCTGCAGTAGACCAGCGAGAGATGATGCCAGCCTGAAGTAGGGTCATGGCAAGAGAGATGAAGTGGAGAGACTGAGGACATATTTAAGACATAACTCTGACAAGAATTGCTGATGGACTAGATGTAGCAGGAATATGTCTTCCTGAAGACAAATTTAAGGTAATATACCTATCCATGAGAGCAGTCTCCCCTCTGAAATGTGTGACAATCAAATGTTACTGCTCAAGTCTGATGAGAATATTGCTGTACAATAAGTGCTTTGAAGGGCTTCTGCAGAAATGCTCTTCTTCCACCTGGCGTGTGGTTATTAGGGTCAGCTAAGTCTTGCCAACTCAGTGACCACAACTCCTGAGCATGCTTCAAAATTACTATTTAATACTAATTTCTGCATGGGAGGGCATAATGAAGAGATTAGTTTCTGTGCTTTCAAGGAGTTACCATGTACTTGGAAGGGCATAGCACTGTTGATAATTTAAGAATATCAAGAAATTATATGATACAAGTATCTGAGTCCAGTGGGTCTTTTGATGCAAGTTTCACACTCACTGAAAAGGCTGTGGGCAGATGGATTGCCCTTTAGGCACTGGTATCACTCTGGGAAGGCATTATCATCATGCTTAACTTAGAAAAAGCTGTCAAAAAGCAATACATAGCCTTCATAAAGCTCACTCCCAGAAACTGTCCCTATTTTATAGATCTCAGCCATATATCTAGCTTTCTCTGTTCTTGGTGACATTCTGTGGATGATATATTCTCTTTTATTTCCCCAGCTTTTCCACCTGTCCTTAAATTTAACCTTCTATAGGAAAAGTCACAATAAAACTATGTATTGGATGACAGAAACAGATCTGTATTAATAACTGCACCAGGGGCCCAGAATAAATTAGCACAAATTATAGAGTACAAGTCATCATTCAATTTTTAAAAAATAAAGTCTTCCCAAAGTACTGGGGGTCAAATTACATGCTTGGGTCACAACCTAGGTTCTGTATCTACAGTTTTTGTATAAAATGGCTCCCTGGTTTACATAAGGGTCAGAATCACTATGCCAATTCAATGATTCTTCAATATAGCCTATCACAATGATATCCACAGAGCTTTTGATGAGAAAGCACTGGTATTTACTGACTACTCTTTAAACAAATTATAATTTAAACTAAGTTGTTGATAAAATAGAACTTTTCAGTCTGAACACTCAGGCTAATAGTCTCATGTTTCTTATTTGCCACATGTCTGCTAAAGCAAATTCATTTAAAAACAGATCTTTCAAATTCAAAAGAAAGCCTTTTGTTCAAACTTTTGGGATGTAGCAAACAAGTCTACAGTAAACCAACTTATGCTCTTCATGAGATTTCTTTTAATTTCCTTTCTCAGACTTTCTCTGCTGATATACTCGGGCTTCCTAGGTGGCTCACTGGTAAAGAATCTCCTCTGCAGGAGATGCAGGAGACATGGGTTAGCAGGTTCGATCCCTAGGTCAGGAAGATGCCCTGGAGGAGGAAATGACAACCCACTCCAGTATTCTTGCCAGGATAATCCCATGGACAGAGGAGCTTGGCAGGCTGGACTCTATGGGGTCCATGGGGTCACAAAGAGTCAGACATGACTGAGCAACTGAGCTAGGCTTGATATGATATACTCATCTCTTATTTGGATAATCCTTATTCAAATCCTTGATCCATTTGCCACCTAATCTTCAAAACTCAAATTGTACAAATAACACGGGTAAAGAGGCATCAATTTTCAATCCGGCAATAACAGATTTTTATGATTACATCCAGAATTATATAGGTCCTTCTGAATGCAGATACATGAATATCCAAGGCAAGTATCTTCAGAGATCCCTACATAATGACTCCTGGATCTCTTCCATGAGTCGAAATATATGTGTGCAGCCATCTTCTTAGAGATATAGTCTTGCATTCCATTTTTCTGCCTTCTCATATTGCCTTCTAAAACAGTCCTTCAGATAATACTCTTCAGCTTAGTATTATATTTTACTATCTACAAGCTCTCAGTGTCAACTATAAATTGAGAAGCAACTCGGAGTTACTATGTTGACTCTTCAATTATTTATAAAAATGCTAAAAACAAACAAAGCCTACTGTAAAAATCTCTCCATGAAAATAAGAGCTCATTTTAAACTACCCATTTGTTCCTTCCTTCTATTTAAACTAGATCTCTGCTGCTGCTGCTGCTGCTGCTGCTAAGTTGCTTCAATCATGTCCGACTCTGTGTGACCCCATAGACGGCAGCCCACCAGGCTCCCCTGTCCCTGGGATTCTCCAGGCAAGAACACTGGAGTGGGTTGCCATCCATCTCCTTCTCCAATGCATGAAAGTGAAAAGTGAAAGTGAAGTCGCTCAGTCATGCCGACTCTTAGCGACCCCATGGATTGTAGCCTACCAGGCTCCTGCATCCATGGGATTTTTCCAGACAAGAGTACTGGAGTGGGCTGCCATTTCCTTCTCCAAAACTAGATCTCTACACATGACTAAACAATATTCCCAACCCCATGGTGAGAGGACATTTCTTTTTTTTAAATTAATTTAATTGGAAGCTAATTACTTTATAATATTATAGTGGTTTTTGCCATACATTGACATGAATCAACCATGGGTGTACATGTGTTCCCCATCCTGATCCCCCCTCCTGCTGCCCTCCCTATCCCATCCCTCTGGATCTTCCCAGGGCACCAGCCCTGAGCACTTGTCTCATGCATCCAACCTGGATTGGTGATCTGTCTCACACATGATAATAAACATGTTTCAATGCTATTCTCTCAAATCATCCCACCCTCACCTTCTCCCACAGAGTTTAAAAGACTGTTCTTTATATCTGTGTCTCTTTTGCTGTCTCACATATAGGGTCATTGTTACCATCTTTCTAAATTCCATATTAGTATACTCTATTGGTGTTTTTCTTTGACTTACTTCACTCTGTATAATAGGCCCCGGTTTCATCCACCTCATTAGAACTGATTCAAATGCATTCTTTTTAATGACTGAATAATATTCCAATGTGTATATGTACCACAGCTTTCTTATCCATTCGTCTGCTGATGACCACCTAGGTTGCTTCCATGTCCTCGCTATTGTAAACAGTGCTGCAATGAACACTGGGGTATATGTGTCTCTTTCAATTCTGGTTTGAGAGGACATTTCTTAAAGCAGTCTTTGGTACAAAATCTATCAAAGGCTTTTTGAAAATCTGAAGTTCACTGGCTTCCTCTTGTACACACCTTTTTTACCCCTCTCAAAGAACCCTGTTAGATGATGAGGTATAATTACCTCACAAAACCATATTCTTTCCTCTTGTGGGTTATATGTTCAATAACTTCACCCTTTAGCTATTTATTACAAAATTAACTCCCAGGTCAAATAGTTAGCCTTATTCCTCTGTTGTTCCTTGGGCTCCTTCTTTAAACTATATACCCTCTACACCTTCTCTATACCCCAAGGCAACTGATTTTCTTCAACTGCCCCTCCCAAACTGAACCTCTGCTCAAGTCTCTCACATTTTAAACTGAGACAGTTCACACACACAAGTGACCCAGGCCTCTGCAATCCAAGATACTCACTTTTTTCCTTTGTTGGCACATAGCGATTCATATAGTAAAATAAAACAAAGGATAGTCACTTCTGTTAGACAAATCCTAGAAAAGGCTTGCAAACCTTTTCAGTGCAAAGGTTAACAGTACTGGCTGGGACCTGAAGGTAGAGCTATCAGCCATGATTCACCTCGGGCTGTGTAAAAGACTGAGAGTGCTCAAACTAACCAACTAGTCACCTGCACTGCATTAATTTACAATAGATGCAAAAGTATAAGGTACAGACTTAGCCCTTTGTTAAGCATGTGAGACAAATGACATTATTAAGTGTAATAACGAGAGAAAAACTGAAGATTATATGGTAGAGACCAAAAGCATTATAAAGGAGCTGAGAGAAGAAAGAAGTCAACATGTTTAAAGATATGGGGTTAAAGAATGTCACAACCAGAGAAAATCTTTACAAGAGCTGGATCAATTCCCTGTTATAGAGTCAGAGAAGTTAAACTACTTGCTGAAAAGCACAGAGCTTCTTGCAGCCAGAGGTAGTGGAGGGAGATCTGATGGCTAACCCTGAATCAAGCCTTGAAGAGGAGTAGGTTAGGCTGTTGAGGGTGAGGGCATGTTTCTCTCTAAAACATGAGAAAATATAAGGAAAGGTGAGAATGCACATAGATATCTAAATAACTGAAAGTAAAGTGAAAGTTGCTCAGTCATTTCCAACTCATTGTGACCCCATGGACTGTAGCCCACCGGGCTCCTCTGTCCATGGAATTTTCTAGGCTAGAATACAGAAGAGTGTAGGCATTCCCTTCACCCAGTGATCTTCCCAATCCAGGGATGGAACATAGGTCTCTTGCATTACAGACAGATTCTTTACCATCAGAGAGACTAGGGAAGCCCAAGAATACTGGAGTGGGTAGTCTATCTCTTCTCCAGGGGATCTCAATTCCTGACCCACCAATTGAGTGGGTTTTCCTACATTGCAGGCAGATTCTTTATCAGCTGAGCTACCAGGGAAGCCCAATAACTGAATGGACAGACAAATTTGGAAAAGACAAGGAGTTGAATGAGCACATGATTATGGAATGTGGTTATAGAAACCTTTGGACTTGATGTGGCAGACAACAGAATGCCACTGGAAGTGACATGTCAGCTCAAAGAAGGTGGTAGATACTGGGAGCAGGAGAGCTGCCAGGGGTTAAAGCAGGAATTCAGATAAGTGATAAGTCCTGGATCAGGACAGAACAGTGCAAACTGAGGAAAGCATATCTCCAAGAAATTGAGAAGAAATAACACAGTAATTAGGACAGAGTCAAAGGTTAACCCCAATATTTCTAGGCTGTCAATTTGTGACAAGAAAAATTCCACTGGAACACTTGTGGTTTCCTTAAGGGCTGCTCAATTTATATAGTAACTCAAAATACAGAGGATGAGACTGTTGGATAGCAACACTGACTCAATGAACATGAGCTTGAGCAAACTACAGGAGATAGTGAATGACAGGGAAGCCTGATGTGCTGCAGCCCTTGGGGTCACAAAGAGCTGGACATGACTTAGTGACTAAACAACAACCATAATAAAATCCAAGCCTAGATTTAGGGAATAGTATGTGCATGGTATAAATACACTACCTACCACAGTTGTTAACTATGATGATGTGGTGAAAAATTGCAATAAAGATGATGCAATGAAGAATGAATTGATGCAATGAAGAAAAATTTTGGAATGGCTATAATAAGTTTTGAAAAATCTCAGTTTGGTGAAAAATATCATCCTCTTAAATGTACATATAAAAATTGTCATTTATTTACAACAAGGAGTTGCCAACTGGAAGTCCATGGGATAAATCTGCCTATAGATAAGTTTTGAATGACCTCATAATTAAAAAATATTCCCTTGGCATACACAATCTGGACCTCTGGATTCTTTGCATAAGAGAAAATTTGACAACAATGGGTTTGCAATTAAGACTAATGGTCATATAGCAGCTGCTTCCTCTAAATGTGCCCTGTGCTTAAGAGTTCACTGTGATCGCTACCATTCCCTCCATCACCTCCCCTAGTTTGCTTCTTTTCTATCACTTGACTGGTCCCTGGAGACATTTGTCATTGCAATACAATGCCTCAGTTATTCACTAAGTCTTCTTTTGAAATTTTTATTTACCTTGTTAGGAATGCTCTATGTTAAACAACTATTATTCAAGATGCTGTGCATTACAATTTAAAATACGGATCTTCTTGAGTATACTACCCAAAGCAATCAATAAATTTAATGAAATGCCTATCAAGCTACAAAAGGTGTTTTTCAGAGAACTAGAACAAATAATTTCACAATTTGTATGGAAATGCAAAAAACCTCTAGTAGCCAAAGCAATCTTGAGAAAGAAGACTGGAACTAGAAGAATCAACCTGCCTGACTTCAGACTATATTACAAAGCTACAGTCATCAAGACAGTATGGTGCTGGCACAAAGACAGAAATATAGATCAATGGAACACAATACAAAGCTCAGAGACAAATCCATACACCTATGGACACTTTATCTTTGACAAAGGAGGCAAGAATATACAATGGAGAAAAGAGAATCTCTTTAACAAGTGGTGCTGGGAAAACTGGCCAACCACTTGTAAAAGAATGAAACTAGAACACTTTCTAACATCACACACAAAAATAAACTCAAAATGAATTAAAGATCTAAATGTAAGACCAGAAACTATAAAACTCCTAGAGGAAAACAGAGGCAAAACACTCTGACATTAATCACAGGAGGATCCTCTATGACCCACCTCCCAGAGTAATGGAAATAAAAGTAAAAATAAACAAATGGGACCTAATCAAACTTAAAAGCTTTTGCACAATGAAGGAAACTATAAGCAAGGTGCAAACACAGCCTTCAGAATGGGAGAAAATAATAGCAAATAAAGCACCTGACAAAGAATTAATCTCAAAAATATACAAGCAGCTCCTGCAGCTCAATTCCAGAAAAATAAACAACCCAATCAAAAAACGGGCCAAAGAACTAAACAGACATTTCTCCAAAGAGATATAGATGGCTAACAAACACATGAAAAGATACTCAACATCACTCATTATCAGAGAAATGAAAATCAAAACCACAATGAGGTACCATTTTACACCAGTCAGAATGGCTGCTATCAAAAAGTCTACAAATAATAAATGCTGGAGAGGGTGCAGAGAAAAGGGAACCCTCTTACACTGTTGGTAGGAATACAAACTGGTACAGCCTCTATGGAGAACAGTGTGGAGATTCCTTAAAATACTGGAAATAAAACTGCCATATAACCCAGGAATCCCACTGCTGGGCATACACACCAAGGACCAGAATTGGAAGAGACACATGAACTGCAATGTTCATTGCAGCACTGTTTACAATAACCAGGACATGGAAGCAACCTAGATGGTCAGCAGCAGACGAATGGATAAGAAAGCTGTGGTACATATACACAATGGAATATTACTCAGCTATTAAAAAGAATGCATTTGAATCAGTTCTAACGAGGTGAATGAAACGAGATTATACAGAGTAAGTCAGAAAGAAAAACACCAATACAGTATACTAACGCTTATATATGGAATTTAGAAAGATGGTTAAAGTTAAGTCACTCAGTCGAGTCTGACTCTTTGCGACCCCTGTGGACTGTAGCCTACCAGGCTCCACCGTCCACGAGATTCTCCAGGCAAGAATACTGGGGTGGGTTGCCATTTCCTTCTCCATGGGATCTTCCTGACTCAGGGATCGAACCCAGGTCTCCCACATTGCAGGCAGTCGCTTTAACCTCTGAGCCACCAGGGAAGCCCAACTAATTTGAGTTCTGTCAGTTTAAAATGTCTATTGTTTGGGGTTAGATTATACTACAAATATACACAATTATCTGAATAACATATTGGATAGATATTATGTTGCTTCTGTGAATTTTAGTTGAGCTTGCTATAAAGAAGTAATTAAAGTGGCAGTTTAATATTTGAAAAAAAATGATATGTTATTGGACTCAGTGCTTATTTCTCAGAAACTTTTTACTTGGATTTGCATGTTCTTTTTAACTTAATTACAGTGGGACACATGGAAAATTTCTTGCTACTGAGCTTTGTACTTTTTTACAGTTGCATGTATGGGAATGGTAGATCTCCATCACTCATGTCCTATAGCTTATGATAGTTAAATTTTAACTGCAGCTTTATGCAGTCAGGCATTACATCTGTCAGAGTCTATTAAAATGGAGTAAATTTTATCTTTGAAAAAAATCCAAGACTGTGAATTTAGAAAGCAAGTTGTCATTTTTTTTAAATTAAAATTCAGTATGCACTGTAATTATTTTGTTTCTTTGAAAGTGACATTGTCTTTTTTTTCCTCTAAATTTGACAAAAGGAAGACAAGTTCATAAGTGAGGAAAATTGTCTCTACTCTCAGTCATTAAGCAGACCTGATATTAATTTCACATGAATGACCATTGCTTATTTTTCAAGTTTATATTCTCATTGTGATAATTTAAGTATCTGAAAAGTATTAGGAATACCTCTATATTATTAAATAGTAAATAACCAAAGTATAATGTGTTAACATTCTAAGTAAGAGAAATGATTCAGATTTTACTGAAAGAGGACATACCAACACTGTACTCACTTTCGACTTTGCCCTGGTGACATCGAGTTGCATTACAGATAAATTAACAGTTGTTAAAATTTGAGGCTGGTAGCCCATATCTTACATAGTCTTTAAGAAAGCAATTTCAGCGCCTATCAAGGTAGGTTGGAATTAGCAGTTGTAATATTTTTTAATGTACCTGTAAAACAATAGGACCCATTTTAGGTGAACTTTTTGATAGCACTATTCATGATTTATGAATTTGTATATAATTTAATTATTCTATTAATTCTGCTGATTACTGCTTCAGCTAATAAAGTGAAGGTCACTTCCAAAATAAATCTTCATAGATGGTAACTGCCTCTGACTAGTTGTTTTGTTTAATTAAAAACTAATGTAACAAGAAAGAAAACAGACTTCAGGGTTACTGCATCTGTTGCTATAAAAGAAATGTACTATGTGGATATAATGTTCCCAAGACAAATCCAACAGAACAGAAAGCATCTCTACATCTAATTTCTTTACTTTCAGAATGGAAGAACTATTTTAAACATATTCATTTGTACTAATTTTGAAACTGCAAGAATAAAATCTGAAGTGTATTTGCTTCAGAATTTCAAAACACAAAGAAGTGAATCTCTGAAAATATTCCTCAAATTCTGAAATGTAAAATACAAGGTAATGTTTTCATTTCTAAAATTATGCATGTGGGATTCTATATATGAAAAATGAACAGTAGGTCTTTGCTTTAACCAGTTTTTCCTGAAGGTGGAAAGAGACTTTCTCTGCCTTCTGAAGATAAATAAGGCTCAGACAGCTTTGCAGGGAGATCAGGGAGGAAAATGGCAAGGGTTCAAATTAATATATTAGTCTTGTTTAATCTATTTTTACACACAGAACATTCTGTGCCCTGGATTTAATTCTTCATTTTATTATTTTTAAAAAGTTTTCTAGACCTTCAGCTGAGGTCCTATCATCAAAGCTGTTGAACCATACAAGAACATCAAACTAATAAAGAAAAATAAACATGATGTGCTTTTTCCACAGAAGTAAAAAAGCAATCCTCAGAAGGAAATCATATTTCAAAAGATAGAAAGTTTTCATAAAAGAAATTATTAGGATGCAGAGATGCTACAAAGAGCAGGTAGCAATCATTTGTATGCTCACCAAGGTCTCAATGGGGTACTGTCACAATTGCCACTCCTGATTAACTTGCTCACAATGTCCCACTCATATTAACCTTCCTATATTTCAAAAGATCCCACCTTAGACCCCTGACAGTTCCAGCTGCCTAGGCTCTTTGCTCAAATCATCAAAAAGATTAAGCAGTGCCATCTCTGGTGGCACTCAATTGCCATATAATTCTCTTAAATTTTGTCTACTGTGTCTCCATCTGTAACACTCTTCAACATTCACAAGCCTCAACCAGAGACTTTCTCTCTTTTCAACAATGTATGTCTAGCACCCACAGAAGAGCCAGTAATATATCCAATACATGTATTTATTAAATGAATTCTAACTTTTCTTCTAAATATGCATATGATAAAACAGAGAGCCCAAGTTTATAGTTAATGCTCTCCTAACTTTTCACATAAAAACATATTCATTTTAGGTCTCTGGTAAAAAACTCAGTAAGTGTGATCCAGTCAGTCAGTGTGTGTGTGTGTGTGTGTGTGTGTATGTGACTGCGTTTGAGTGCATGGATGTTTAGACAAAATGCATATGGCTATCAAAGAATGCACAAAACTTGCCAGTGTATTGACAGTAACAAACATAATGAATACTCTTACTAGGTTCTTCTTATGATCAAGAGTATACATTTGCAAGACAGGTTTAGTGGCTTGATCTTTGGCCAGGGAAGATATACGTTTCAAAGAGGACATATTCAGTGGAAAGGGGGGAAAAAATGAGATCAGAACCAGTTTAAGTCTCCAAGATTTCAGAAACATTTTGTATTTTATTGGTTTATTTATAAAACTTTCTAATGTAGAAAAACTAGTTTAGTGAAACTTCTAGTTTCTAGTTTAATAATCATAACAACTAGTATTCTTTCATCTTGTAAAAGGGTAGTACATAAACATATAAACACTGAACTAGTTTCTATACTGTTCCCACATTCTGGGGAAAAACACTTCAACTTTGGTAATTTGACCTCTGAAATATACTCTCTTCTTCCCAGTCCTCACTGGAAACTTATGAAAACAATTTAAAAAAATATAGGGTGTGTGTAATCTTTTTCCATAACTCAATTCCCAATATATGGACTCAAGTTTATCTCTTATATAAACTCAAATGGGAAATTCAATTTTTTTCAAGCTATTTACAGAAGGATAAGCTTTTGCCTTTGTCAATAAACAATACAAATACTTAAAAAGGCAAAATGTGCTTACAACACTAGAAGCTGCGGTAGGGAAAAAAAAAAAGCTTTGGGATTTTCAGACAACAGCAACAAATTTGTTTATACATGATACTTACCATATTGAGCAATCTGGAGGAGCTGTTTTAGTTTTCGAGTATTAGAGTAGTTTTGACACTAGGCATAAATTAAGGCTGGGATACTAAGTAACTAACTGGATGGTCAAAGTACAGATGATAAACCTTATGAAGGCCATTTTTAAACCAAACAAAAAGGATTCAAGGGCTTCCCTGGTGGCTCAGTCGGTAAAGAATCCGCCTGTGATGCGGGAGACCTGGGTTCGATTCCTGGGTTGGAAGATCCCCTGGAGAAGGGAACGGCTACCCACTTCAGTATTATGGCCTGGAGAATTCCATGGACAGAGGAGCTACAGTGCATGGGGTCACAAAAGGATTCAAACTGATTCTCAATTAAAAAGATTATCTCATCAATTTAAATTTTGCATTCTTCATATCTTCTGTACTGTCTACATTTCTTATCATAAGCATGGCTGTTCTGATAAGCAGGAAGAGAAAAAAAGTATTTCCTTTTAGGAAAAAATAAAAGTCAATGTGCTGCAAGGTATAACCAGAAAGTATACAGTAGAAAGTTAGGAAAGAAAATATCAAAAGGGTAAACAGAATCCTACGCTTACTGATAATATGCACTGCTGAAAATACATCTGTTCAATTGGCTTTATGAAATTAAAAATACATTAAAATCTAGAATCACAGAGAGCTAAAGTTCATATATCTTATATAGTATTTTTTTCTTCTGAACAAGAATTGTTTTCCTTTTTCCCTAAAACACAAGGAAACATACATATTGGCTGTTAAGCTATCTTTCATTTAACAAGATAAAAGTGATAAAAGTCATCACGTATAGATGACTTCCAGATCTCTTATGAATTTTATACTCATATAAAACATGTTATTATGTTTAATAACATAACTGTTCTCAACCTTAATATTCTGTGAGACTATGTGTCTTAAGTTTGTGGGAGAAAAAAAAAAGGGTGTTGTTACGGTGGGACCTATGCAGAGACTACAGCCTCTCTTACCTATGCCAAGAGAGACTATGCTTCTCTTATCTAGGTCTTCCCTGGTAGCTCAGTCAGTGAAAAGTCTGCCTGTAATGCAGGAGACCCAGATTCAACCCCAGGGTCAGGAAGATCCGCTGGAGAAGGAAATGGGAACCCACTCCAGTATTCTTGCCTGGAAAATCCCATGGACAGAGGAACCTGGCAGGCTACAGTCCTTGGGGTCACAGTCAGACACGACTGAGTGACTAACACTTTCACTTTCACCTATGTCAAAGCCTTTAAAAATTCCCAGGGTATGTCCCTGGGAATGGGTCAAACATACAAAAGGATGGATGCATAATGTATGCTGACAGAGAAAGGGGTTGAGAACTACTGGTTGTCTAAATATCCTATTCTTAACAAAACAAGAGGGCATCCCACAACACACAGAACCTCAAAGCTGGCCAAGGACCTTTCACTATGCTTTTGTGCTTTGCTGTCTTGGCATCCTTCTTTTTGCTATCTAGCTTTTATTTCCCATAGACGTTACGTGTTTTTCTTATACCATTTCAACATATTAACTACATGTTCCAAATTGACATTAAAGAATTAAACTCACATAGATTTACAAACTTAACTTGGAATTTCTAAAGAAAACATTCCTACTTATGGGGAGGTTTTATTCATGGTCTGACATCTTCCAGGGGGAACAAAATGCACACAAGCTCAAGTTTAACCTGCGAGGTTGACAAATTCATTTTTTAAATCTAATTATGTATCATATATGAGGGTATTTTTAAAAACCTTTCTAAATGCAATGATCAGGCCGACTTTATTAGTATATTTTATTATTTATTTATTAGTATATTTCTGTGACTAAGAAATATTAGTATTTTGACTAATTAGTATTTTTATTAGTATATTTTTGTGACTAAGATCATCTCCATAAAGAATGGTTAATAGCAAAAACATTCATTCTGCTTAACTGACTGAATATCAAGAGCATCAGTATGTTTACTGGGCCTTGAAAATACCAGCTCCGAAGTTTACATTCCAAGCAAAATTCTTTTCTACCCAAGGAAGCATTCAGGAATAAAGCAATATTTCTTTTCTCATGTAAGTTTGATAATATTTGATATTTAATTATCATTAAGCAAAAACTATTGGAGATAAGTAATACAATCTCATTATGGCCAAAATTATTTAAGTTAAAATTTGGAAGTAGATGACCAAATGGTTCTGCTTTACACTTGATTTATCTGTACCATACAGACACTGTCTTAGTCTGCTGATCTTAAAAGAGTCCATTTTAGGTATTAAAACATTCATGTACTAAACAGAAGTTCAATAGTGGTTTTTACTTCTACTTTAGGGATACAAAGAAAAATAACATTTGTTTGCAATTGATTTGTTTGTGAAAGAAGTACATCATAACATACACCACTGCAAGGCAGGAAAAAGTCAGGTCTAACCTCACACACACAAAAAAAAGGACAAGTACCTTTCTCTATGCTTTTGTGCTTTCCAGGCATGGGGGGAAGTGCTGCACTAGATTTCAGACAGCAGCGGTTCTGATCTTGGTATACCCACCTCTACCCTAAGACCACTACAGGATGACAGGTAAGTGTTGATTTTGAAGACATCATGGAAGGTGGAAAACTTCAGTCAGAAATTTGGATCTTAATTCATTAAGCACTTGGAACCCCTCCACTATACCTAACAACCTGAAATCACATATGCACAACTTAACAAAGCTTGGAAATTATTTTATTTTATATAACAAAGGCTCGTGTAGTGCTCATTATGTGTCAGGTACTGTTCCAAGGTGTCCCAGACTGCTCACTGGGTAAAGAATCTGCTTGCAATGCAGGAAACACAGGAGACGCGGGTTCGAACCCTGGGTTGGAAAGATCACCTGGAGAAGGAAATGGCGACCCACTCCAGCATTCTTGCCTGGAGAATCCCATGGACAGAGGAACCTGGTGGGCTGCAGTCTGTAAGGTTGCAAAGAGTTGGACACAACTGAGCAACTGTTCTAAGAGCTTTGCAAATATTGATTTCCTTAATCCTTGTAACAGTACTATATTATTATTTCATTTTTACACCAGGAGGAAACTAAAAACACAGAGTGGTTAACCAGGAGGTTAAGTGGCAGAACCAGGATTCAAACTCAGAATGTCTGGCATCAGGGTCTCTACTCTTAACTACTATATTATGCCAACTCTAGGAATATGGTATGTTAAAACATAAGATCAGGATCAAAGTTAATTGTTCATTCAATAAATGTGAATTATTTAAAAGGGTTTATTTTAGAGTTAAATCCTTCTATTTGTAAATGCACCTGAAGAATATGGGTCTATGCATATGCTTCAGTTCAGTCACTCAGTCGTGTCTGACTCTTTGTAACCCCATGGACTGCAGCATGCATATGGGACCATGCATATGCATACAGGATCACAATTAGATTGTACATTCAAAAATGAGTATTTTCAAAGTCTAATATAGTCAAAAGAGATTTACTTAAGAAAAACAGCTACAGTGTGATTCCATTTTTCTTTTAAAAACTCCAGTTGGGAAACGAAAAAGTTTGAAAAATATGACTACTTACAAATACATGTGCATCTGAATGAAAAAAAAAAAATGGATACCAGTCTAAAAATAAATTACAGGTTTCTGATATTCAAAGTATATGAATTAAAAATTGTAGGAGTAATTAAAAAATTAGTTGAAACTAGTTTCTTAAGAAGGCTAAGTATACCTTCCTGTTTATGCTACTCATTTGTTTAGCAAACTCTGTTTACATACAGAGTATAAAGTAAAAGCATTCAAACTGCTGTGAATGCTAAAGTGGTTGAGATTAAAATTGATGAAGTTTTGCCATATGGAAGTGGGGTGTTTTTTGGTAAAACTTTCATTCTATGCCAAAATATCAGGCAAGTAAGAACCTATTGCTTAATTTGGGGAGAGGGGAGAAGATGAGGCATGAACAAGTAGAGAAATAAGAAGGAGGAATGGTTAAAAACTAAATTATTTCAGCCCCAAGAGAGTTCTCATTTACAAGTTATTTCTCTAGTACATGAAAGAACAGTTTCTATTCTGCAGTATTTAATTTCTTTCCATGGTAGTTTCTAATTTCATTTTCAAAATATTTAATCTATTAAGCACCTATTATGTGCCAGCCAAAGTTCTAATCAGTTAACTATGTATGAGAAAAATATACCAAATTCAATAGTAAAAAAAGAAAAATTACGGAGTACCTATTTATGTGCTAGTAACTACAGGAGACATAAAGGTGACTCAATGTTATACCACAAATCTATCAACAGACACAATTATTAGGTAATTTAATTACATAATTAAATTCCAAATACCAGATTTAGTTTGTATAAACTGTATGGTCTATAGTATATAAATTAATATTTTAGTAATTGCAAAAACATTCTATAATCATTCTAAGTACCAAAACTGTGAAGTCATTCACAGTTATTTTTGTTATAATACACTACATTGGTGCTAGACAATTTTCAATGTACTTTCCCTAACATGATCAAATTTAAGTCTCACAATATCTCTGGTCAGGAGTTACAATTAAATTTAATTAGCTATAATGCAGGTAAAACAATTGAGGCTCTGAGAATTTAAATGACAGGTTCAAGTTTGTGCAAACAATAACAATTTTTGAGCACTTAGCTTTTAAGCACTCATTGCCAAAGTTGAATATAAACTGATGAGTAATTGGAAATGAACAGCTTTGTTACAACTGTATACAATCACATTAATTAGATCAATCTGGAACAAAACCAAATTAAACAAGAGAAAAGTAGAGAATATATGGAAATCCAGCTATCTTAAAGCCTTAGATCTTTAGAATCTGGTTTGCTCTTTGAACTGGCTTGAAAATAAACACATTTCACATATTGTATCTATTACAGTTGCATAATAATATAAGGTTGGTGCAAAAGTAACTGTGGTTTTGCATTGTTGAACTTTACTGTTTGATACTGGAATACATTCTTAAATAAACGTGCTTATGTTATACATAATTTTAGGGCATATTTCTTGCTTTATGGTTTTTTCTTTACCAACTGAGCTATCAGGGAAGCCCAATGATTTATTACTTGCTATTTATTTTATATGTATTTTAGAATATGGAAATGATGTTAGATAGAAGCAAATTTGAGTGATTTTCTTTTTTTAATGTATTTATTTTTTAATTGAAAGATAATTGCTTGAAAGAATTTTGCTGTTTTCTGACAACATCAACATGAATCAGCAATAGCTGTACATATGTCCCCTCCCTCTTTTCTTATTCAGGTTCAAAATGGGTAGTAAAGCAGCAGAGACAACTCACAACATCAACAACACATATGGCCCAGGAACTGCTAATGAACATACAGGGCAGTGGTGGTTCAAGAAGTTTTGCAAAGGAGATGAGGGCCTTGAAGATGAGGCCCTTCCAGTGGCCAGCCATTGGAAGTTGACAATGACCAACTGAGAGCGTCATTGGTCATCCTGGTACAACTGCATTGCTGAAGAAATCAACATGGACCGTTCTATGGTCATTTAGCATTTAAAGCAAATTGGAAAGGTAAAAAACCTCAATAAGCCAGTGCCTCATGAGGTGACTGAAAAAAAAATTGCTTTCAAGTGTCGTCTTCTCTTACTCAATGCAACAACAAACCATTTCTCCATCGGATTGTGCCGTGCAACAAAAAGTGGGTTTTATACAACAAACAGCAATGATCAACTAAGTGGCTGGACAGAGATGAAACTCCAAAGCACTTCTCACTGCCAAACCTTCCACCAAAAAAAGATCATGGTCAGTGGTGGTCCGCTGCTAGTCTGATCCACTACAGCTTTCTGAATCCCAGCAAAACCATTACATCTGAGAAGTATGCTCAGCAAATCAATGAGATGCACCAAAAACTGCAACAGCTGCAGCAGGCATTGGTCAACAGAAATGGGCCCAATTCTTCATGACATCGCCCTATGCTTCACAAGTCAACAAATTGGGGTATGAAGTTTTGCCTCATCTGCCATATTCACCTGAGCTCTCGCTAACCGACTACTACTTTTTCAAGCATCTCGACAACTTTTTTTGGGGAAACGCTTCCATAACCAGTAGGAGGCAGAAAATGCTTTCCAAGAGTGTGTGGAATCCTGAAGATATATTTTTACACTACAGGAATAAACAAACTTATTTCTCATTTGCAACAATGTATTGATTGTAATGGATCCTATTTTGATGAATAAAGATGTGCTTGAGCCTAGTTATAACTGGCTTTAAATTCACAGTTGGAAATTGCAATTACTTTTTCACCAATGTTAATATATTGGTTCCAAAGAGATGGGTTAAGAATCATTCTGAATGCTCTTTTAGTTTATACAATCACACAGTGTTACATTTCAATTTAATCAAACTAAAATTTCAGCTCTAAACATGGACTTATGTCAAATATCACTGGACTTAACTTGAATATCACTCTTGCCCTCTACATAGTCAGTCACCTTTCACTCTAATACAAGTTATTAGAATTACTTTAAGACTTGGAATATATAGATCTGGAATAGTTACTTGAGGAGAAAATGATTGGGTGAGTTTCTCTACCTACCTATGATGATAATCTAGTATCTGAATTAGTTAGCATGGAAGAAACGAAGGTGCTAGTCGTGTGCGACTCTTTGCAATTCTGTGGACTGTAGCTTACCAGGCTCCTCCGTCCATGGAACTCTCCAGGCGAGAGTACTAGAGTGGGTTGCCATTTCCTTCTCCAGGGGATCTTTCTGACCCGGGGATCCAACGTGGGTCTCCTACATTGCAGGCAGATGCCCTACCCTCTGAGCCACAAGGGAAGCCCATAGTTAGCATGGAAGGGTGCTATTATTAAAGTAGCAACTGTATAATTTGGGTAGCCAATGTAATACTAATATATTAATGAGAGTGACAATAAATCCTCTAGCACCACACGCTTAAGTGTAATATAAGTTTTAGTAAGAGGTTAATCTCAAATTAAAAGAGTTTTCCTGTCAAAACCTGAGGAATAATGCAGGCAAGGACACAAAAGCATTCCATTGTTTTATTAACAACAATGCTCACTGATCTGTGAATAACCTGGAAAAAAATGAAGAGTATTGAGTTATTTTACCAATCTATCCATCCATCACCAGAGAACAGGTTTCAAAATGATGGATTATATTATCACCTTGCAGTTTATCCCACACAACATTCTCTCCTCAAGGGAAAAACAAACAGGTGATCATACAGACATCATCACACTTACACTCTACTTTATGTATTATCTCCATGCCAGTATCAACTATTAACTAGAGGGAAAACTGTCTTGAAAACCACATACAAAAGATTCAGAAAATGAGGTATGTCACTGTTTATTTTACCCTCTAGTATTTTACTTCCCCGGTGGCTCAGACAACAAAGCATCTGCCTGCAATGCAGGAGACCCGGGTTCGATCCCTGGGCTGGGAAGATCCCCTGGAGAAGGAAATGGCAACTCATTCCAGTACTCGTGCCTGGAAAATCCCATGGACACGGGAGCCTGGTAAGCTACGGTCCATGGGGTCACAGAGTTGGACATGACTGAGCAACTTCACTAAGTATTTTACAGTTTATAAAAATTCTGTTCAAATAATAGTTCTCAAACTTTATAGAGACAAGTTTTCTTGTCAAGTTAATCTACTCCACAATGCTATTCTAATAAGGGCAGTTGTCAACTGAAATTGTACATTTCAGTGGTTCCTAACCTTTTTAAGGGGTGATACACTCTATGAGACACTGAAAAATACTAGGAATCCCCAAAAAATGAAGCTATGCACATTACACACACAAAATTTGACATGCAATTTCAGGGTGTTTACCCCCAAATTCCTGAAACCTAGGTGATTTATTCCAGGCACTGGGTGCCAGGTTAAGGACCCATGAATTTGAAGAAGAACGATTATTTTATCCAGCCTTCCACTTCTGTCTATTTAAGCTAAGATATGTATTTTTAAGATGATGGCTATAAGTTGTCTTATGCTATAATTCAAGAGGCCAAATAAAAAAAAATAAGAGGATTGTTATTACTTGTAGTCTTTAAATGTGTAGATTGAAAAAAGGGGAAAGAAAATACAGTGTGATTATTGTTAACAGATGATGGGATTTAGTTAATTATAATAATAAATAGTAATACTTCTGTTTCTGTTTTCCAAAAATTCTGTACATAAAATTATATTTTTTAAATAATAAAGACATAATTTCATTATATATGATGACACCAACAACAGGAAAATGGTTAAATAAATTATGGCACATAAGTCTATATACCAGAGAACTATTCAGCCCCTTACATTTTAAGTATACATATACATACATGTTCATACATAGACATCTGGGAAGATATGCAACTAACAATGGTGGAATTCAAGGTAGGAAAAAGGACTTCCATTTCTTTATAAAAGTGAGTGTGTATATGTTTTCTTTCCTTTTTTTTCAATATTTTCTTTTTTTCCCTAACTACTAAAAATGTTATATGTTACCCAAGAATTTGCTTTTCAGAAGATATCTAACATCTCCTGACAGGTACTTTGCTAAATGACCTACATGAATTACTCCACTGGTCCAAATGCCAAGAGATTTTGAACTGCTCTGTTCTTTAAAGAATTTTTACATAGTTCCAGATCATAGAATCAAAAATTGAGAAGTAAGATTTATTCTCCCTGCTTATCAACATTTAGCTACAGTAGACTACACCAAATTATATACTGAGTTGGACTAAATCAGTACTTTTCAAATAGGCATTATTTTGCCCTCAGGGACATTTGGCAACGCCTGGAGATGTTTTCATCTGTCACAAGTAGGTAGGTGAAGGTGGTGGCATCCAGTGTGTAGAAGCCACAGACGCTGCTATACATACTAAAATGCACAGGTCAGCTCTTACAACATCACAGCAAGAATTATCCTGTCAAAAACGTCAACAGTACTTTGATTAAGAAACTCTGGCCTAAACCAACAGCCTCTGGAATAATTACGCATCTCACAGAAATGGACCATGTTCAATGACAGGGTAGGGTCAGACCACTAATGGCTCTTGGCACAGATTGAAGCCAAATCTTCTTGATCTTTTCTAGATGGGTTAACAGAGCAGTCTTGAGATTTCTGTAACTTCCTAAGTGTCATCTGTGTGCCTTGATTAAATTAATTTCACATCTTATCTATTTAGGCTCCTTCAAATAATTTCTAGGTACTGATGTCATTCATTCCTACACTGCACATTCTGGAACCTGATGAAATATATTTTCTTATTCTTTAACTAGTCCATGAGGGTGCATTTTCTTTCTTTCCTCAACTACAGTAAACACTACTGACACTGCCATCAAAGTCTACGTCATATTCTTTTTCATGTGTGTCCACTATTCACTATACCTAGGAGATTACTAAGCAGAGAACAGATGCTTAAAACTAGCTGTTGAATTAAATGGGAAGAAATGAAAATAATCAAACTTACAACAAATGACACAGATGCTTCATCGCAAGCTTTCTGTCACTTTAACTAAATCCTCCATATTGATTAGAATTAGGCACAGAGAGCAATTCCCGTAGTTGCTTCCTCTTCAGCAGTGTTCCCTAAACAAGCAGCACCAACATCTGGATATATGTTAGAATGCAAATTTCCAGGCCCCACTTCAGATATGCAAGTCAGAAACTCTAGGTATGAGACACAGTAATCTTTTAAATTCTGACATAAGTGAAAGTTTGAGAAACTCAGCTCTATGAGTCCTTTAACATGCAATTTTTACAGCAATTCATATATATTAACTATTTACTCAACTTATCCATCAAATACTTAATGAATGACTAATATATGTCAGGCATTGCGATGAGGCAATTTTGTATAATTTCCTAATATCAGGGTTTCAAAAAAAATATTATGTTTTTGTAGGCACAAGTCTACCCAGTTGATTACACTAGGATCAGAAAACCTGCCACCTACTTCTGTAAATAAACTTTTTTTTTTTTAACACAGCCATGTCCATTCTTTTACATATTGTCTTAAGACCACAAATAGTTTCGACCAAAACCATATGGCTTGCAAAGCCTAAACTATTTACTATCTGATCCTTTACAGAAAAAGTTTGCTGACCCTCTGGATTAGAACACAAATCTGGCTCAGTCCCTAACTTGGTTTCATATTTGCCCTCATGGCATTCTAAAACAGCAGCAATAGCAATAGCAGTGATAATTATCACAATCATAGTAAGAGTAATAACACCTAATACTTTCGCAGTATTTACTAAGATTAGTTTAAGCACTTTCTAGATACTAATTCATTTTAAACCTTACAGCTTATGAAGTAGATACTATCATTATTATCCCCATGGGAAAAAAATGAAGAAATGGGAGCACAGAGAGATAAAGAACTTTCCCAATTATACACAGCTAGGAAATGGTGAAACCAGGATTTGGCCCCATTGGTCTGGCTTTAAAATGTACACTCTGAATCAGTGCACAAAACTTACCTCTCCTTCACACCACTAGAACACAGATATCTGCTTTCATCTACCCAAAGAAGTGCCTGTAAATAACAGTTCCAATAGCAGTATTTTCCAAATTTTCCCATCTCTCTCTGGTCTTCAGAGCCTAGAAGCACCTTGGCTATTCACTCTTTTGAGCCTCTTCCTTTTATAAGCTCTTAAGGAATGAGTATCTGAGTTAAAAAAAAAAGCTATCTTTTCTAAAAAATTCCAAACAATGGTTCTCAACCCTTTTTATTAGGGTCATGGATGCCTATGAAAATTTGATGAAATTATGAGTATTTTACATTTTATAATGATATACATATAATCTGCTATGTATAAATTCCAAAGTTCAGTGCACCCTAGGTTAAGAACCTTATCATATTTCAATGCAGTTCAATTCAGCTGCAGTGTTACAAAAAGAAAAATGGGCAGTGATCCACTATGAAAATATTTCTTACTTAACCATAGGATCTATATACTCAATGTTCAATTAATTAATACATTTCTTTTTAATTCACTCTGGCAATTTTTGAACAATTTCAAATATTGAAGGCTTGATTCAATAATCAAGCTTTACACAAACACACACATACACACACTCCATTTGTCAAACATACCAATTAGACACAGGGCCAGATTTTGCACCTAGTTGTATCATGGAGTTCTACTTATGATACTGTGGGAGGAAATCAACAGGATTTGGAGCATAAAACAGATCAATGCTAACTAGTCTGAAAAATGTGTAAAACATAATGGCTACCAGGCTTATCTGCATTCAGTTCAGTTCAGTAGCTCAGTTGTGTCTGACTCTTTGCAACCCCATGAATCACAGCACACCAGGCCTCCCTGTCCATCACCAACTCCCGGAGTCCACCCAAACCCATGTCCATTGAGTCGGTGATGCCATCCAGCCATCTCATCCTCTGTCATCCCCTTTTCTTCCTGCCCCCAATCCTTCCCATCATTAGGGTCTTTTCCAATGAGTCAACACTTCGCATTAGGTGGCCAAAGTACTGGAGTTTCAGCTTCAGCATCAGTCCTTCCAATGAACACCCAGGACTGATCTCCTTTAGGATGGACTGGTTGGATCTCCTTGCAGTCCAAGGGACTCTCAAGAGTCTTCTCCAACACCACAGTTCAAAAGCATCAATTCTTCGGCACTCAGCTCTCTTCACAGTCCAGCTCTCACATCCATACATGACTACTGGAAAAACCATAGCCTTGACTAGACGGACCTTTGTTGGCAAAGTAATGTCTCTGCTTTTAAATATGCTGTCTAGGTTGGTCATAACTTTCCTTCCAAGGAGTAAGCGTCTTTTAATTTCATGACTGAAGTCACAATCTGCAGTGATTTTGGAGCCCCCAAAAATAAATTCTGACACTGTTTCCATGTCTCCCCATCTATTTCCCATGAAGTGATGGGACCAGATGCCATGATCTTAGTTTTCTGAATGCTGAGTTTTAAGCCAACTTTTCACTCTCCTCTTTCACTTTCATCAAGAGGCTTTTTAGTTCTTCTTCACTTTTTGCCATAAGGGTGTTGTTGTCTGCATATTTGAGGTTATTGATATTTCTCCCGGCAATCTTGATTCCAGCTTGTGCTTCTTCCAGACCAGCGTTTCTCATGATGTACTCTTCATATAAGTTAAATAAGCAGCATGACAATATACAGCCTTGACATACCCCTTTTCCTATTTGGAACCAGTCTGTTGTTCCATGTCCACTTCTAATTGTTGCTTCCTGACCTGCATATAGGTTCCTCAAGAGACAGGTCAGATGGTCTGGTATTCCCATCTCTTAAGAATTTTCCACAGTTTATCTGCATTAGTATTTATCAAATGCATGCATACAAGTTATAGAGGTGTGAGTGAGATCGATTTGTTCATGGTCTGTTTTTCCTTTATCAATTAGGTAAATTTGGGAAGTTGAAATAATTGCTTTATTCATCTAAACTGGTATTATCTATTGGGCATAGAATTGGAACATGTTTCTAGAACAATAAGAATAGCCCTTATTCTCTTCTGCCTTTTTTTGAAGGGGTAGTGACTATGTACTGACAGTGAGAGGAGAAATCATAGCAAATTACGACTTGTTAAACAATGAATATTTAAAAATCCCCCCAAATAACAATATTTGTATTAACTTTCTCTTAAATTTTTTTTTTCAGAAAACATTGTTTGAAGAAGCACTATATAAGAAGAGAATTGTGAAGAAAGCATATCAGGAAATTTGGATTCTAGCCTCAGCCTCTTTTTATGTTAACTTCCCTCATTTGTAAAATTAGACAACCAGTCAAAACAATTTAAGAGCATTTTCCAACTTTAATTTTTTCTGTTCCATCGCTAGTAGAATAGTAGGGAGGTTTTTACAAGATGGATTAAGGAGAATGCTGTTTAGGAGGAAAAAATGTAGTGTTAAAGAACCTGGATCCATAACCTAGTCCACTCTTGGGTGAAGGGGAAAGAACACTGAAAGCAGACACTAAAAAGCATCTCAAATGTTGCTCTTTCTGACAACATGCAGTTGAAGTCATAAACTCGTAAAATTTTCCATCAGTATAATCTTTGGTCAATTTTAAGGCTTCTCTTAGTTTTCAAATATGTTGACCCAGTTTAGCAAACATCTCTTAGATTTCTGAAAATTCTCTGAATAAAAAAAAATTTGGTTATTACAGAATAAAATAAGCAGGTTACTTTGGCCTGAGAGATGTTTTGTACTATGAGTTCTCCAAGCAGAACAATATGATATTCAGTAAAGCGTACGTTTTGATCTTTGACTTTAGACTAAAGAAGGTATTTTCTTAAAGAAGAAGAAGAAAAAGACAAAGCAATATAAAATGTCTTACATTTTATATTAAAAAACAAATTCCATGTTTACAACAAAATCATAGTAGCATCTATGTGGCCCATTTGGGGCATCATTCTTTCTGCCATTACTGACCGAATGTATCAAATGGGAGATTTCCTTTCCTGCATTCCATGCTATTCCTATAATCTTGAGCAAGTTACTTGTGTTTTAGACCTCTGGCGTTCTGTCATTCTCTTTTTATTAAAAAAAAAGCTATAAGTTAATCAAGGTGTGCTGAAAACTTCCTGAGGTAGACGGCACATCTATTGAATTTTCTATATACAATATTCAGGAAAATGCCATTTGAATGCAAATACCTGGCACCTGATTTTACACACACACACAAAATTTATATTATGTGTTGAAAGTAAAATGGACTCATTCTTTATGTTTTAATAATCTCACTACATTAAAGGGAAAAAAGAACTAAAAATATAAAATCTAGGCTGAAACCTGAAGAATGGAAGGCTGAATTACCCAGTAAACTATCAGTTAAATACTCTCTCCTTATAAAAAACAAGTAACAATCTCCAGGCAGTCTAGGTTTATTTATAAAAAAAAAAAGAAAGAAAGAAAAAAATGTAGAGTTTGTTAGGTCCCATAGATACTGCTATATTTCTTACATTATAAAAACATGACACAGTATATGAAACCTATTCTGAGCTAGAAAGTCGTTCTAAAGGCTACTATGCTACCAACCACACAGATAACAGAAATAAATTAGTTGGTTAGGGCTTAAAAAGGACTTCTGTCTGGAAGATATAGTGTTAGAGTTTAAAAAACTGTATACTGCATACATATCCTAAGCAATGTGCCAAAAAAATTATCAACCAACTAATATACAGTAGGGGAAATTCTATGGCTTGCTAGACTAGAAAAATATATAGCTTTCAATGACTTTTCTTCTAGTATGGTCCAATTTATGTATCTTGACAAATTAATGGGTAGTAGGTAGTATAATAAATAAGCTTCATTTTCTTTGCTGAAAAGAAAAAAAAACTACTGATTTAAATTGATAAAAACCTCAAAGGGTGTTTATTCATGAAAGTTATCTCCAGTAGTTAAAATGTTACATGTTTATGCAGAATACATTCAAAATGCAAGGATATGACTTACAAAAGTCTTTGAATCTGCCACATAAATATGCATGTATGTCATTTATAACAGTAGCCTTGATGAGAACACACTGTAACTGGCTGTGAGAAATGCTTAAGAGGGTTATATTAAAACAGAATACAGAATGGTGGTTAGAAATCACAGAACAGGTGACACCTAATTCTGATAACCTTGTGATAAAAAGTGTTGACTATGATGTATAGATGGTGATAGTGTTAGTACTTCAGGATAAAAACAGAACAATATTTATATGAAATTATAAAGCATTATGCAAGGAATCAAATATAAAATTAAAAGTTAATATCCCTAGGCCAAGTAAATGCATTTTTAAAATTTATAACCACATAGATTCATATATATAATATGTAAGAAGAACTCAGAGTTGCCTTGATTACTACAGAATCACCCTAAAGTTTAATATACTACTTCAAACATAAGTCTTTTGTTATTGTCATTAATGTCTATCTGTACATACACATTTAATTATATCATTCTTTGAAATCTGAATTCACTTTAAATTGGAGAAAGTGAGATATAATTTTTACAACAAACATTAAATATGAACGACATACAAAATTCTGAGCTAGGCTCTGCAGAGGATAAAAAGATATAGAGGGCTGAAAAAATATATATTGAGAAGATTACAATCATCTTTGAGGACAAATGTTTTGTCTTGAATTCAACACGTAAGAATCTCATTCAAATTTTTATCAGTACAGGACAAACAAATGAAACATCTAAATGTCTTTTCTCTACAATATTGTAGTGGTTTTTGCCATACATTGACATGAATCAGCCATGGATTTACATGTATTCCCCATCTCGATCCCGCCTCCCACCTCCCTCTCCACCCGATCCCTCTGGGTCTTCCCAGTGCACCAGGCCCGAGCACTTGTCTCATGCATCCAACCTGGGCTAATGATCTGTTTCACCCTAGATAATATACATGTTTCGATGCTGATCTCTCAAAACATCTCACCCTCGCCTTCTCCTTAAATACACCAAGTAAACAAATACTACATATAGATTTACAAATGTATAAATTAGGAAATGAAATTAGGGATTCTGTGATAAAATAAGAATGAGGTTAAATATTCTATTTCCATAAAGTTCTGGTAAGGAAGCCAGTGAGCTTCTGCTCATTCCCAGTGATCTGTTCATTCTGTCCCTATTCCTTATCCTAATGTTGTGTAGGAGTAAGTGGCAAGTGGGAACACAAGAAAGTATTGTGTCTCCTTTTGAATTAGGCAATGCCATAGGAAGAGGAAAAGAGTAAGAAACCCACGTGTGTCCATCCTTAGTCGCTCAGTTGTGTCTGACTCTTTGTGATCCCATGGACTGTAGACTGCCAGGCTCCTCTATCCATGGGGATTCTCCAGGCAAGAATACTAGAGTAGGTTGCCATGCCCTCCTTGAGGGGATCTTCCCAACCCAGGGATTAAACCCAGGTCTCCCACATTGCAGGCAGATTCTTTATCATCTGAGCCACCAGGGAAGTCCAAGAATACTGGAGTGAGTAGCCTATCCCTTCTCCAGAGGATCTTCCAGACCCAGGAATAGAACCGGGGTCTCCTGCATAGCAGGTGGATTCTTCACCAGCTAAGCTACAAGGGAAGCCCAAGAAACCCACAGAACTCCCCTATTAGTTTTAATTGATAGGAAGAACTCTGGTCCTAGGGGACAAGACACTCCCCGTTCATCCCTACTTTGGCAAGCAATTGGAGGAGGAAGAACTTGTCTGGAAACACACAGATCTATCTTTCAGAATGAAGTTACTTTCAAATCATAACCTTCTTACCACCATAAACAAAATTACACAGTTAAGAAATGCAGATTTGAGAATACCTACTTCCAGTAGTATATTCAACTGGATACTATAAAGGGACCCTTATTACTAACAAAAGACTATTTCTTACATTAAATGTAATTTTTATTGCACTGCTGAGAGCAAAGGAAATAAGAGAAATATCCAGAGGAAATCCCCAACCCCAAACATACATAGGCACAGTACAAATCCTGAGCTGAACTCAAAAAGTTTTGAGCAACAAACACTGCAATTTAAAAAATGTCACATTGCCTGTATCACTATGAGAGCTGTATCTGCAGTTCCTTTATTAAGCAAAGACCCCCTGAAGGGAGTCAGAATGGTCTCAAGTCTTACTGCCTTCTGGCTGAAGCAAAAGACATAATCCTTGAAGGAAAGTGTACTTAATTTGGGCCCCCAGATTTCCACAGATTAAAATCAATCAAATACAAATTATCAATCAAAAATAAGCATGACAAAAGTAAATAAATCATTAATATAAATCAACAGAAACAACACATGGCAGAATACAAAATATCTGTATATGAAAGAAATGAACAAGCAAAAGAGAATATCAAACAATGACAAGGAAGACTTCGAGGGGGAGAAACAGAACTTCTAAAAATGAAGGATAAAAATACTGAACTAAAAAAAAAAAGAGTTAAATTTCAGATTAGTTACAAGTGAAGAGAACTAATAAAATGGAAAACAGACCTGTATAAGGGACTCAGAATGTAGCAGAAGTATAAGGAAATAGAAAATATGAAAGATTAAAAAATATGAAAAGGATAATGCTAGGTTTTAAAACATATCTATTTGTGGTTCCAAAAAGGTGAGAATAGAGACAGAGGACAAAAACACATTTGCAAGATAATGACTGATAGTTTTCTATAATAATAAATGACAATTCACAGACAGAGGAAATTAATGCAGTTGTTTGAGCCATGCGGAATTATAGGTTGAAAAGTTTTAATAGTGCTAATTTCATATGGCTTGACCTAAGAGAAAATAGATAACACTTATAAAGAAATGACAATTATGCTAATCAAACTTCTCAATGGCAAAAATGGAATTCAAATTTTAAAGTACTGAGAGCCAACCTAGAACTCTTTAGCTAATAAATATTTACTCAAGACAAAAAGGGGAAAAAAAGTTATTTTCATGTGCACACAAACTAGAAAGCATTAACTACTAAGAGCATAAACTAGAAGAATTTTTTAAATTGTATACTTCAGAAGAAAGGAACACAGTCCTGTTAATCGCATTTACCCTGTTTGGTAAAAGACAGAGATTGTCAGATGGAATTAAAAAAAAATGTTAATAGTCTCCTACTAAGAGCTCTAAATTTAGTTGAAAAGTGAAGGGATGGAGAAAGATATAATAGGCAAATATGAAAAAGTTGGAGTAGCTACTTGATATTAGGCAAAATAGACTTTAATGGAAAATGTACTATTAGGGATGGAGAAAGCAGACTATGCAAAATATAAAATTCATCATAAATATTAAACAACTGGAAACATATACAATCTTAATAAATTGACTCAAAATAAATATAAAATAAAAACTGATAGAATTATAGGGAGAAACTGACAAATCAAAAATCATAATGGGAGATTTCAAAGTATTTCACTCTATTACTGATCAAAGATAAACTCTTCAATAAAGTAATGTTTGAAAATTACAACTCAAAGCTTTACCTATCAGACTTCAAAACCAAAAATCAGAGAACACTGCAAGCAGAATATATTAAGAAGAGGTGGAAAGAATACACAGAAGAACTGTACAAAAAAGATCTTCATGACGCAGATAATCACGATGCTGCAATCACTCACCTAGAGCCAGACATCCTGGAATGCAAAGTCAAATGGGCCTTATGAAGCATCACTACGAACAAAGTTGGTGGAAGTGATGGAATTCCAGTTGAGCTATTTCAAATCCTAAAAGATGATGCTGTGAAAAGTGCTGCACTCAATATGCCAGCAAATTTGGAAAACTCAGCAGTGGCCACAGGACTAGAAAAGGTCAGTTTTCACTCCAATCCCAAAGAAAGGCAATGCCAAAGAATGCTCAAACTACTGCACAATTGCACTCATCTCACACACTAGTAAAGTAATGCTTAAAATTCTCCAAGCCAGGCTTCAGCAATACGCGAACCATGAACTTCCAGATGTTCAAGCTGGTTTTAGAAAAAGCAGAGGAACCAGAGATCAAATTGCCAACATCCGCTGGATCATTGAAACAGAATAGAGTTCCAGAAAAACATCTATTTCTGCTTTATTGACTATGTGAAAGCCTTTGACTCTGAGGATCACAATAAACTGTGGAAAATTCTGAAAGAGATGGGAATACCAGACCACCTGACCTGCCTCCTAAGAAACCAATATGCAGGTCAGAAAGCAACAGTTAGAACTGGACATGGAACAACAGACTGGTTCCAAACAGGAAAAGGAGTATACCAAGGCTATATATTGTCGCCCTGCTTATTTAACTTACATGCAGAGTACATCATGAGCCACGCTGGGCTGGAAGAAGCACAAGCTGGAATCAAGATTGGTGGGATAAATATCAATAACCTCAGCTAGGCAGGCGATACCACCCTTATGGCAGAAAGTGAAGAAGAACTAAAGAGCCTCTTGATGAAAGTGAAAGACAGTGAAAAAGTTGGCTTAAAACTCAACATTCAGAAAACTAAGATCATGGCATCCAGTCCCATCATTTCATGGGAAATAGATGGGGAAACAGTGGAAACAGTGGCTGACTTTACTTTGTGGGGCTTCAGAATCATGGCAGATGGTGATTGCAGCCATGAAATTAAGACACTTACTCCTTGGAAGGAAAGTTCTAACCAACCTAGACAGCATATTAAAAAGCAGAGACATTACTCTTGTCAACAAAGGTCTGTCTAGTCAAGGCTATGGTTTTTCCAGTGGTCTTGTATGGATGTGAGAGTTGGACTATAAAGGAAGCTGAGAGCTGAAGACTTGATGCTTTTGAACTGTGGTGTTGGAGAAGACTCTTGAGAGTCCCTTGGACTGCAAGGAGATCCAACCAGTCCATCCTAAAGGAGATCAGTCCTGGGTGTTCAGTGGAAGGACTGATGCTGAAGCTGAAACTCCAATACTTTGGCCACCTGATGCGAAGTGCTGATTCATTTGAAAAGACCCTGATGCTGGGAAAGATTGAGGGCAGGAGGAGAAGGGGACAACAGAGGATGAGATGGTTGGATGGCATCTCCAACTCGATGGACATGGATTTGGGTGGACTCTGGGAGTTAGTGATGGACAGAGAGGACTGACGTGCTGTGGTTCATGGGGTTGCAAAGAGTCGGACACGACTGAGCTACTGAACTGAACTGTACCTAAAAACTAGATAAACACATTCTTCTTGAGCACATTCTTCTTGTGGAAAAATGCCAAAAATTGATGATGCACTAAGTCATAAAATTCAAAGAGTAAGTACCGTAAATATATATTTTCTAAACACAATAGAATTAAATTAGATAGTAAGAGCAGAAGAATCAACCATATTAGCTATTTTAAAACACATAACTCATGGGTCAATGAAGAATACACAGTGGAAATTAAGATAGGACTATCAGAGAAGGCAATGGCACCCCACTCCAGTACTCTTGCCTGGAAAATCCCATGGATGGAGGAGCCTGGTAGGCTGCAGTCCATCGGGTTGCTAAGAGTCGGACATGACTGAGCGACTTCACTTTCACGTACTGGAGAAGGAAATGGCAACCCACTCCAGTGTTCTTGCCTGGAGAATCCCAGGGACAGGGGAGCCTGGTGGGCTGCCATCTATGGGGTCGCACAGAGTCGGACATGACTGAAGTGACAGTTGACATCTGCCAGGAGTGTCACAGCCTGAGATTAGCTTCCCAGAGGAGACACATGGCACTCCTTGGGCTGTGCTCTTGCGGCTCACCTAGGAAACCAACTGGCGAAGACCGGGGAGGTGAATAGGAATCATGGCCCGCCCTGGGACAATGCAATTGCCAAGCACCCGGTCGCCTGAGCTGTTCAGACCTGGGATGGACACAAAATGTATAGCCCATCTGGGTCTGTGCCCCTCTGGAGCACCCGAGAACCTTAAATTTGGGAAGTGCACAAAACGCAGGGCCCATTTGCGACAGTGTCCTTGCAGAGCACCCTGGAGCCTGAGCAGTGTGGATTCAGGAAGTACACACAGACTTGAGTTGTGACAAACCCAGTGTAGTCCATTCACTGCAAGCACTGCCCACATATGCCAGTGATATTTGTTTGCAGTGTCCCTCACTATCCACAACACAAAAGAACAAGTAAGCCTAAATGAGTGGCCACCTTTGCTCCCTTGTGTCAGGGCAGAAATAAGACACTAAAGATACTTGCAAACAGAGGAAGCCAAAATAAAGAAGGGGGAACTGCTCTGGAAGTGACAGGTGTAACGGACTGAAACCCAGGAATTGATACTGAGACTGCATTTGGGGTATGCCTATAGACCTTGAGAACAAGTACAAGCCAGAACAAGGGACTATCTGACACTGAACTGACCCAACACTGCCCACAACAGCTTCAGAGAAATTCCTAGATATATTTTAACTATTATCATTTTTTAGTTTTTTAAAAATTTTGGTTATTACTCTTAACTTTCATTATTATAGTCTACTATTACCTTTCCAAAAAAACCTTATTTTCTTTTAAAACAAATTCCATATATATATATATATATATCAGTGAAGGCAATGGCACTCCACTCCAGTACTCTTGCCTGGAAAATCCCATGGACTGAGGAGCCTGGTAGGCTGCAGTCCATGGGGTTGCTAAGAGTCGGACACGACTGAGTGACTTCACTTTCACTTTTCACGTTCATGCGCTGAAGAAAGAAATGGCAACCCACTCCAGTGTTCTTGCCTGGAGAATCCCAGGGACGGGGGAGCCTGGTGGGCTGCCATCTCTGGGGTCGTACAGAGTTGGACATGACTGAAATGACTTAGCAGCAGCAGCAGCCATATATATCTTAATTTTTGTGACTGATTTTGTTCTGTATTTCTTATACTGTATTTTTGAGAGTCTAACCTCTACTCTAGGTTTTTAATCTTTTTTGTATTTGTTATCAAATTTGTACCTTTTAGAATCTAGTCTTCAGTATCCATTTCACTTAGGGATCGATTACTGGCTTCATTGCTCTCTCCCCTTTTAACTCTCCATTTTCTCCTCCAGGTCAGCTCTATCTCCTTTCTCCCTTTTCTCTTCTCTACATAACTGTGAATCGCTCTGCGTATTCCAGGCTGTGAAGAGTACTTAGGGATCTGATTACTGTCTACATTGCTCTCTCCCCTTTGACTCCCCCTTTTATCCTCCTAGACACCTCTATCTCGCTCCTCCGTCTTCTCTTCTCTATTAACTCTGTAAAGCTCTCTGAGTGCTCCTGGATGTGGAGAATTCTTTCACCATTAACCTAGAGGTTTTATCTCCCGTACCGTATAGATGGAGAAGTCTTGAGACTACTGTAACAATAAGATAGAAAGCCAGAGACAGGAGGCTTAATTCGAAAACTTTAGAACATCAGAGAACTCCCCACTCCTGGGAACATTAAAAGACAAGAGCTCACCCAAAAGTATCCATTGCTACACTGAAACGAAGCTCCACCCAAGAGCCAACAAGTTCCAGTGAAAGATGCAGCAAGCTAACTCTCCAAAAAACAGGAACACAACCCTGAACATTAAAAGACTGGCTGCCCAAAGCCATGCCAAACCCATGAACAGCCCAAAACTCACTACTGCACATTTCAATCCCCTACAGAGAGAAGAGATCCAGCTCCACCCACCAGAACAGACACAAGCTCGCCCAACCAGGAAACCCTGAGAAGCCATTAGTCCAATCCTACCCACAGGGAGGAGAATCCAGAGTTTAGAGGAACCATGAACTTCCAGCCTGCAGAAAGGGCACCCCAAACACAGCAATCTAAACAAAGTGAAAAGGCAGAGAAATTCTCATGAATATCATAAAAGGCAAATATGATAAAAACCTACCATAACAAACAAAAGAGAAGCGATACAGAGTCTACCTGAAAAAAAATTCAGAATAATAATAGTAAAGATGATTCAAAATTTTGAAAACAAAATGGAGTTACAGACAAATAGACCAGAGACAAGGATTGAAAGATGTAAGAAATGTTTAAAAAGGGTGTAGAAGAAATAAAGAAGAGTCAACTAATAATGAACAATGCAATAAGATTAAAAACAGTTTGGAGGAAACCAACAGTAGAAGACCTGAGGCAGAAGAGAGGATAAGTGAGGTGGAGGATAGAATGTTAGAAATAAATGAAGCAGAGAAGAAAAAAGAATTAAAAGAAATGAGGACAACCTCAGAGACCTCTGGGACAACGATCAACACCCCAACATTTGAATGATAGGTCTCCCAGAAGAAGACAAAAAGAATGGGCATGAGAAAATACTTGAGGAGATAATATTTGAAAATTTCCCTAAAATGAGGAAGGAAATACCCACCCAAGTTCAACAAACTCAGAGAGTCACAAACAGGATAAACTCAAGGTCAAACACCCAAAGACACATATTAATCAAATTAACAATGATCAAACACAAAGAGCAAATAATAAAAGCAGCAAGGGAAAACCAACAAATAACACAGAAGGGGATCCTCATAAGGATAACACTTGATCTTTCAACAGAAACTCTTCATGCCAGAAGGGAATGGCAGGACATACTTAAAGTGATGAAAGAGAAAAATCTTCAAGCAAGAGTACTATACCCAGCAAGGATCTCATTCAGATACGAAGGAGAAATCAAAACCTTTACTGACAAGCAAAAAATAAGAATTCAGGACCACCAATCTAGCTCTTCAACAAATGCTAAAGGATATTTTCTAGACAGGAAACATAGTAAAGGTTTATAAAAATGAACCCAAAACAACAAAGTAAATGGTAACAGGATCAGACTTATCAATAATTACCTTAAATGTAAATAGGTTAAATGCTCCAACCAAAAGACAAAGACTGGCCAAATGGATACAAAAACAAGACCCTAATATATGCTGTCTATAAGAGATGCACCTCAAACCTAGGGACACATACAGACTGAAAGGGAAGGGCTGAAGAAAGATATTCAATGCAAGTGGAGACCAAAGGAAAGCAGGAGTAGCAACCCGCATATCAGATAAAAGAGACTTTGAAATAAAGACCGTGATAAGTGACAAAGAAAGATACTACCTAATGATCAAAGGATCAATGCAAGAAGATATAACAATTATAAATATATGTCCGCCCCACATAGGAGCAGCACAATACATAGTTTAGTTCAGTTCAGTCGCTCAGTCGTGTCCAACTCTTTGCAAACCCCCATGAATCACAGCACACCAGGCCTCCCTGTCCATCACCAACTCCTGGAGTTTACTCAAACTCATGCCCATCGAGTTGGTGATGCCATCCAGCCATCTCATCCTCTATCATCCCCTTCTCCTCCTGCCCCCAAACCCCCCCACCCCAGCATCAGGGTCTTTTCCAATGAGTCAACTTTGCATTAGGTGACCAAAGTATTGGAGTTTCAGCTTCAGCATCAGTCCTTCCAATGAACACCCAGGACTTATCTCCTTTAGGATGGACTGGTTGGATTTCCTTGCAGTCCAAGGGACTCTCAAGAGTCTTCGCCAACACCACAGTTCAAATGCTTCGATATTTCAGCACTCAGCTTTCTTCAGAGTCCAACTCTCACATCCATACATGACCACTGGAAAAACCATAGCCTTGACTAGATGGACTTTTGTTGGCAAAGTAATGTCTCTGCTTTTCAATATGCATAAGACAGATGCTTAACAAGTATGAAAGGGGAAACGAATAATAACAAGATAATAGTGGAGAACTTAAATACCCTACTCACACCTATGGACAGATCAACCAAACAGAAAATTAGCAAGGAAACATAAGCTTTAAATGATAAAATGGACCAGTTAGACTTAATATAGATATTTATATATAATAATATTTATAATATATAATATTAATATATTAACATAATATTAATATATACTAATATATGATATATAATAATATATAAAACATATATTAATAAATATAATTATATGTATTTTATACAGGACATTTCACCCCCAAAATATGGATCTCACCTTTTTCTCAAGTGCACATGAGACATTCTCCAGGATAGAGCACATCCTGGACCATAAATCTAGCATTGGTAAATTTGAAAATGGAAATTATTTCAAGCATCTTTTCTGATCACAATGCAGTTAAGATTAGATGTCAACAACAGGAAAAATACTACTAAAAATAAAAATATATGGAAGATAAAAAACACACTTCTGAATAACCAACAGATCACAAAATAAATCAAACTGAAAATCAAAATATACATAGAAACAAATGAAAATGAAAACACAACAATCCAAAATCCTATGGGATTCAGTGAAAGCAGTGCTAAGAGAGGTGTTCATAGCAATACATGCCTACCTCACGACACAAGAGACACATCAAATAAGAACACTAAAGGCCAATATCACTGATAAACATGGATGCAAAAATGTTCAACAAAATTCTAGCCTACAGAATCTAAAACCATATTAAAAAGATCATACATCATGATCAAGTGTGATTTATTCCAAGGATGCAAGGATTCATCAATATTTGCAAATAAATCAATGTGTTACACCATATTAACATATTGAAAGATACAAACCATATGATAAATCAGATTCAGACAAAGCCTTTAACAAAACTGAACACCCATTTATGACGAAAACTCTCCAGAAAGCAGGCATAGAAGACACATACCTTAACATAATAAAAGCCATATATGACAAACCAATAGCAAACATTATCCTCAATGGGGAAAAACTGAAAGCATTTCCTCTAAAATCAGGAACAAGACAATGGTTCCCATTCTCACTACTACTTTTCAACAAAGTTTTGGAAGTCCCAGTCACAGCAATCAGAGAAGGAAAAGAAATAAAGGAATCCAGAATGGAAAAGAAGTAAAACTCTCACTGTTTGTAGATGACATGATCTTCTACAGAGAAAACCCTAATGATGTCACCGAAAATTATCAGTGCTAATCAACAAATATAGTAAAGTTGCAGGATGTAAAATTAACACAGAGAAATCCCTTGCATTCCTATACAATCTTAATGAAAAAAGAGAAAGAGAAATTAAGGAAACAATCCCATTTACCATTGCAACAAAAAAAAGAATGAAATACTTAGGAAAAAATTTACCTAAAGAACAAAAGACCTGTATATACAGAACTATAAAACACAGATGAAAAAAATCAAAGATGACACAAATAGATGGAGAAATATACCATGCTTGTGAGTTGGAAGAATAAATATGGTGAAAATGAGTATTCTGACCAAAGCAATCTATAGATTTAATGCAACCCCTATCAAGCTAACAAAGGTATTTTTCACACAACTAAAACAAATAATTTCAAATTTGTATGGAAACATGAAAACCTCGGACAGTCAAAGCAATCGTGAGAAATAAGAATGGAACTGGAGGAATCAACCTGCCTGACTTCAAACTATACTACAAAGCTACAGTCTTCAAGCCAGTATGGTACTAGCACAAAGAAAGACATATAGATCAATGGAACAAAATACAAAGCCCAGAGATAAATCTACACCCCTATGGACACCTTATCTTTGACAAAGGAGGCAAGAATATACAATAGAGAACAGACAATCTCTTTAACAAGTGGTGTTGGGAAAATTGGACAACCACTTGTAAAAGAATGTCACTAAAGCATTTCTAAAACTATACAAAAAAATAAACTCAAAATGGATTAAAGATCTAAATATAAGACCAGAACTATAAAACTCTTAGAGGAAAATTTAGGCAGAACATGCTCTGACATTAATCACAGCAGGATCCTCTATGACCCACCTCCCAGAGTAGTGGAAATAAAAGCAAAAATAAACAAATGGGACCTAATTAAACTTAAAAGTTTATGCACAACTAAGGAAACTGTAAGCAAGGTGAAAAGACAGCCTTCAGAATGGGAGAAAATAATAGCACACGAAGCACCTGACAAAGAATTAATCTCAAAAATATACAAGCAGCTCCTGCAGCTCAATTCTTGAAAAATAAACGATCCAATAAAAAATTGGGCCAAAGATCTAAACAGACGTTTCTCCAAAGAAGACATACAGATGGCTAACAAACACATGAAAAGATGCTCAACATCACCCATTATCAGAGAAATGGAAATCAAAACCACAGTGAGGTACCATCCCACACTGGTCAGAATGGCTGCTATCAAAAAGTCTATAAACAATAAATGCTGGAGAGGGTGTGGAGAAAAAGGAACCCTCTTACACTGTTGGTGGGAATGCCAACTAGCACAGCCACTATGGAGAAGTGTTCAGTTGAGTGCAGTTCCGTTCAGTTGCTCAGTAGTGTCCGACTCTTTGCAACCCCATGAATCACAGCATGCCAGGCCTCCCTGTCCGTCACAAACTCCTAGAGTGTGGAGATTCCTTAAAAAACTGGAAATAGAACTGCCGTATGACCCAGCAATCCCAGTGCTGGGCATATAAACCGGGGAAACCAGAATTGAAAGAGACATGTGTACCCTAATGTTCATCATGGCACTGTTTATAATAGCCAGGTCATGGAAGCAACCTAGGTGGTCATCAGCAGACGAATAGATAAAGAAACTGTGGTACATATACACAATGGAATATTACTCAGCTATTAAAAAGAATGCATTTGATTCAGTTCTAATGAGATGGATGAAACTGGATTCTATTATATAGACTGAAGTAAGTTAAAGAAAAACACCAATACAGTATATTAACACATATATGTGGAATTTAGAATGACTATAATGATGACCCTATATGCAAGACAGCAAAAGAGACACAGATATAACCAACAGACTTTTTGCACTTATGTGCGAGAAGGTGAGGGTAGGACAGTTTGAGAGAACAGCACTGAAACATGTATATTACCAAATATGAAATAGATCGCCAGTCCAGGTTTGATGCATGAGAGAGGGTGCTCAGGGCTGGTGCACTGAGACGACCCTGAGGGATGGGATGGGGAGGGAGGTGGGAGGGGGTTCAGAATGGAGAACACATGTACATCCATGGCTGATTCATGTCAATGTATGGTAATTATCCTCCAATTAAAATAAATAATAATAATAAAAAAAGATGAACATGAATTCATTAGGCTTCAGCCTATGAATTAGCAAGGGCCAAAGAGGGGAGGGGTGGATTGAATAACAAATAGTATGTCTGAATATACTATATCTTAACTAAATTTCATTTTTGTCTTTCTAATTTTCATCTGTTATTCAAGTATCATTTTAAGAAGAGATAAGAAAACCAATGCCTATCTTACCTGCAGAAACACTGAGGGAGTTCTCCTTGACCATATAAAGGAAACAAAAATGGAGTGTTGCCATATCGCCCAAGACAGTGAAGAAAGTTTTTGGTAGCTTTGAGACCATCTATGGTACTGCTGCCTGTCTCTGATGTCATTGCAATTGAGTGCAGGACAAAATATTGGAGGTTGGGGGTTAATTTTTGAGTTTTTAAATATTCAGAAAATGTAATTTCCTCAAAGTCTATGGAAAGAAAGAGGAAAATTTATCAGTTAAAATCAGAACCAAACTTCCATTTAAAAGCACTGTACAAAAATGAGATCAAGTTTCCTTAAAACACTTAGCAAAGGACATAGTTGGTGGTAGTATTACTACATTTTGGACCAAGACCATTGATTTTAGAGGGAAAAAACTAGGAACAACCTCACTACCCTAACTGGATTGATGACGCAATTTTTAAGCTTTAAATGATGATTCTGTTGTTAGTATTTTATGGATTCAAAAAATTAGAAAAGCATTAAACAATTCATTAACCATCACAATAGCTTTCCATGGTTGTCAATAATCATACTTTACTATCAACTGCAGACTAATGTCAGTGATTACACTTTGAAATATTAAATATGACTAATGGTAACTTTTTAGTACTTGACTTTTTTGAATTGCCATTCTTTCCTAAAACTTGGAACAGTGAACTATGACTAAAAAGTAAAGAAACTAATTTCTGTATGGCTAGTGGTATCAATCCCACTGCCTTATAATCTCACCTCAAAACATAACGATCCCCTAAATACTATTACTTTAAACCAAGAACAGAAAAAAAAATGTAACTGAGCTGTTAGTGGAAGAGAAAAACTTTTTAGAATATAAACAAATAAAAACTATAAAAACTGACACAGAATATAAGTTTATGCTACTATGAAGAAAAAAATCTGGCAGTAACAAATGGACTTGAAACTTTAAGAACAAGAGTTAGACTTTGAATATTCCATATAGTAAAAAAAAATTGTCCTATTTCTCAATTTTGCAAGTTAATTGTCAGTATATTCTTATTTTGGATAACTTTTTCAGCTCAATGCACTTTTAAGTGCAAAACTCTTGATACTTAAGTGGTGTATTCAACTTTCAACAAACTTTGAAGTAACTGCCCCAGATCACACAGTGAGATGGGTCAAAGCCAAGATTAGAAACCATATCTTCTCCTAATCCAGGAGATCCCACCCATACCATCTAGCTTCCTTTTAACCAGTCAAATTATATAATTCAATATTCCAAGCAAAAGTGATCCTTGAGAAATGAATAAAATATACAAATCTTTAAATGACAGATAAATTAATAGATGAGGGTCAGAGAGAGTAAGATATATGTACCACTATATGTAAAATAGATAATTAAGGATATACTGTATAGTACATGGAAATGTATGCAATATCTTTTAATAACCTATAATGGAAAAGAATCTGAAAATGTGTATATATGTGTGTGTCTATATATATATATATATAAAACTGAATCACTTTGCTGTACACCTGAAACTAGCAAATTATAAATTAACTATACTTCTATTTTTAAAAAATGGTTAAAAAAACTGGATGAAGAAAAAGGAGTATTATCTATGAAGAACCAGTTGATAACAATGTTTGATTAGCAAGAATAAAAATTAACATCATAGACTGCTGTCATGATGAAAATGTCCCATAGCTGCATAGTACCATTAGTAGCCACTAGCCACGTGTGGCCACTGAACACTTGAATGTGTGGGTACTATAACTAAATTTTAATTTTAATTAATTTAAATTTAAACAGGTACTTGTTGCCAGAGGCTAACCTACTGGATCATGCAAAATAAAAATAATTTAAAAGCATAGCAAGTGGCTCACTAAATCAGAGAAAGCATATTATAATAAAAGGAATCTAAAATAATGTAAGAACACAAATTTATTAAAAAACAATACCTTTATATTCATCAGGATGTTCCTCATACTCCATACAAAATGTGAGAAACTTCATTAGCATTCGCTTTTCTACCATAGTAAGTTGTTTGCTATTAAAGACATCTGCTCTGGAGCAAGGAACCTAAAATATATGATTTAAAAGTTAAGAAACTGCTTCCTACTGATACAAGTATTCCAAATGACATTTTTTTTCCCTTTAAGTATAACAAGATTATTATTTCCTTTCTAGTCAGGCTGTTTGATGTTACTTTCCAACAGTTCTAATGGCATCTCTGTTGACATCAGAGCTAATTAACTTGTGAGTTCCCTTACTTAATTCTGCCAAGTTGCTCCTTATGCTATTAAAAGGCCACCGGCATGGCACCCCTAACTGGGAACAAATGACAGCTCAAATCTAGCAATGTTATCTGAAATTAACACTTTCTCAACATGAGCAGCAAGCTACAGAATAAATTATGAGAAGATTAACATTAGACATTTTAATTGGCAATCTCTTACAATCTACATTTGTTAAAAACCATCAGTTCAGTTCAGTTCAGTTGCTAAGTCCAGTCTGACTCTTCGCAACCCAATGAACCGCAGCACACCAGGCCTCCCTGTCCATCACCAACTCCCGGAGTACACCCAAACCCATGTTCATCACTGAGGTGATGTCATCCAACCATCTCATTCTCTGTCGTCCCCGTCTTCTCCTGCCCTCAATCTTTCCCAGCATCAGGCTCTTTTCCAATGAGACAGCTCTTCGCATCAGGTGGCCAAAGTATTGGAGTTTCACCTTCAGCATCAGTCCTTCCAATGAAAATTCAGGACTGATTTACTTTAGGATGGACAGGTTGGATCTCCTTGCAGTCCAAGGGACTCTCGAGTCTTCTTCAACACCACAGTTCAAAGCATCAATTCTTCAGCACTCAGCTTTCTTTATAGTCCAAGTCTCACATCCATACATGACCAATGGAAACACCATAGCCTTGACTAGATGGAACTTTGTTGACAAAGTAGTGTCTCTGCTTTTCAATATGCTGTCTAGGTTGATCACAGCTTTCCTTCCAAGGAGTAAGTATCTTTTAATTTCATGGCTGCAATTACCATCTGCAGTGATTTTGGAGCCCAAGAAAATAAAGTCAGCCACTGTTTCTACTCTTTCCCCATCTATTTGTCATGAAGTGATAGGACTGGATGCCATGATCTTAGTTTTCTGAATGTTGAGTTTTAAGCCAACTTTTTCACTGTCCTCTTTCACTTTCATCAAGAGGCTCTTTAGTTCTTCTTCACTTTCTGCCATAAGGGTGGTATCATCTGCATAGCTGAGGTTATTGATATTTATCCCACCAATCTTGATTCCAGCTTGTGCTTCCTCCAGCCCAGCATTTCTCATGATGTACTCAGCACATAAGTTAAATAAGCAGGGTGACAATATATAGCCTTGGTATACTCCTTTTCCTATTTGCAACCAGTCTGTTGTTCCATGTCCAGTTCTAACTGTTGCTTCCTGACCTGCATACAGGTTTCTCATGAGGCAGGTCAGGTAGTCTGGTATTCCCATCTCTTTCAGAATTTTCCACACTTTATTGTGATCCACAAGTCAAAGGCTTTGGTACAGTCAATAAAGCAGAAATAGATGTTTTTCTGGAACTCCTTGATTTTTCGATGATCCAGCGGATGTTGGCAATTTGATCTCTGGTTCCTCTGCCTGTTCTAAAACCAGCTTGAACATCTGGAAGTTCATGGTTCACGTATTGCTGAAGCCTGGCTTGGAGAATTTTAAGCATTACCTTACTAGCGTGTGAGATGAGCGAAACTGTGCAGTAGTTTGAACATTCTTTGGCATTGCCTTTCTTTGGGATTGGAATGAAAACTGACCTTTTCCAGCCCTGTGGCCACTACTGAGTTTTCCAAATTTGCTGGCATATTGAGTGCAGCACTTTCACAGCATCATCTTTTAGGATTTGAAATAGTTCAACTGGAATTCCATCACCTCCACTAGCTTTGTTCGTAGTGATGCTTTCTAAGGCCAACTTGACTTCACATTCCAGGATGTCTGGCTCTAGGTGAGTGATCACACCACCGTGATTATCTGGGTTGTGAAGATCTTTTTTGTACAGTTCTTCTGTATATTCTTGCCACCTCTTCTTAATATCTTCTTGCTTCTGTTAGGCCCATAACATTTCTGTCCTTTATTGAGCCCATCTTTGCATGAAATGTTCCCTTGGTGTCTCTAATTTTCTTGAAGAGATCTCTAGTCTTTCCCATTCTATTCTTTTCCTCTATTTCTTTGCACTGATCACTGAGGAAGGCTTTCTTATCTCTCCTTGGTATTCTTTGGAACTCTGCATTCAAATTTGCTGCTTTACCAAGAAAATAACAATCTTATTTGCTTATCCTTCCCAAACAAAATGGGGCTTCCTTTGTGGTTCAGAAGGTAAAGAACACTTCTGCAATGTGGGAGGACCCAGGTTTGATCCCTGGGTTGGGAACATCCTCCAGAGAAGGGAATAGCTACCCACTCCAGTATTCTTGCCTAGAGAATCCCATGACAGAGGAGCCTGGCAGGCTACACTTCAAGGGGTTACAAAGAGTCAGACACTACTAAGCAACTAACATTTTTACTACTAGTTTCCCAAACAAACCATAGCAACTTAAACTCATACTCAGTTGTAATCCTTGCTCAGCACAGTACCTGTTTCACTCTTCCTTCTCGAAAGGCAAGAATCCTGGTAATATTTTTGAACTCTGCATATCGACTAACATTAGATTTGATTAGAAGATCAATCAGCAATCCTCGAGAATACAATAGCTGTACAAAGAAAATATTTTAGAGAATGAAATAAAAGGTGAAATAGTGGAAAAATTGATAAAAACAGAATAAAGATATATAATTTTGCTATATTTTACATTATTTGTAAAAAGTATTCTACCTGTTAATATTATAACACATAACATAATTTATTACAGGTTCACAACTGATTATCTGACATTCAAAATCCAAATAATTCTGGAATCCAAAGTTTTTTTCACAACTGACCCAAACTGATAAAAGGCTCTTACACCTGTTTGTTCTAGTTAATGTGAATATCCATACATATTAATATGTTTAATTATAAAGCACCTCTTCAGACTCTGCTAAGAACATTACATCATATATAAAGTATCAGCCAGCATATATACTGTATTAATTTCTAAAATCCAAGTAACTAATTCAAAATGAAATTTTCAGTACAAAACCTATTTCTTACTTTACTACTTCAGTGTTCTTCTTTTTAAAAAAAAACTCTTTCCTGCTCATGAGGACAAGAAGACTATGGGTGAGCTATGATTAAACTTCCACCCAGAAACTAACTGCCAAGGTAACATGGAAAGAATGGTGAATTTCAAAGCGTGACAGGATCAAATTAGGTGGACTAGATAGTTCAGAAATATGAGGAAGGACCAAGGCAGTAGCCAACTCAGACCTAGGCAGAGTCAGGCACAGAGACCTACATCAGAAAGAAACAATGAGTAGTAAAAAGATATTCATATTTTCAAGCATCTGGTTCAAAGAGATCAGCAGGATGAGGATATTTGATTAGATAAGCAAAATGTGAGGAGCATTAGTTCCTCTCTTTATAACTTGGAACTTCAAGAGAGCACACTAAATTAAAAATCCTAGTGTGATGTTATTCACTACCCTCTCCAACTTCTTTCCAATGTCTCATCATTTGCCCTCAACTCATGGTATTTGGTCTCTCTACTTTTACCCAGTCCTGTATCATAACCTTTTGGGGCCATTATATTTTATCTTACTAGTGTTTTCTCTTCTTTTGCACTAAATTTGCCTTGCATCCTATAAACCCCGTGCAACATTGTATGCTCCAAAGACTCAGGGACAACCTCTGAATTCATGTTGAGCTAACATTAGAGGTAAGAATGGGAAAAAAAAAGAAACTGAAGAAAATAGCATCCTCCCCAACCTCCCTGCCCTAATTACTATTAAATTATCTTCCAAAGCCCTCACATCTGAACCAATGATTTTTGAAATGCATCGGTTATTAAAAATGTTCATCATTATACAGATGCCAAAATAGTTACTATATAAATAAGGGCTAAAAAGAAATTTATTTAATACATTGACCATAATAACATGGACCCGTAATTAGATTCATTAGACTTGTTTTCTTGATAGAATTCATAGTGTCCACGTAATAGGAAAATATTTGGGTGGAGTACATGCTCCAATACAGAAGTAACCCTGTGATACAGCAGTGAGCATTTTTGTGTTTTTAACCTAGGTTTAAAGAATCTTTTAATAGAACTATAAATTTCAGATACCATGTCTTTATAAAATAAATGTTCTACATTTCAGATAATAAAATAATGAAAATTGGGTTTATGGACTCAGATGCTATTTTCAATCAATTAGAAATTAGTACTGTTGTATGATAAGATGGGCAAAACTGTTACTTACCTTTGATACCAAATCGATATTAAACCTCCTGCCTTCTTTAATGATTTGAGAGTAAGTAATCCGATTTTTCTTTGGCTGTTCTGCTGTGTCTTCAGCCACAGGCACATTTTCACTTGTTTCCTTTTCTGCAGTTGAGGGCACACAAGTTTTATCATCACAGTCGTTTTCTTTTTCCCCTGTCACTTGAACATCATTTACTTCTAGGGGTCTCTCTGGATCACTGCTTGGAGTTTGTTCTGTGTGTATTTCACAGCTTGTAGTGCTTAATGATTCATCTTCTGTAGGCAGGCAGGCAGAATCTGCAGCTTTCGTGGCGTTCACAGATGTCACAGAAGCGTGATTTTTCTGTAGTGCACCAGCTTCTTCAACATCTTCATGCAAATCCTGACTGATGAGAAATTATAATAATAATCTATACCAATAATAAAAGTGATAATTGTACTTGGCTACATTTTTATATCATTTTAACATTTAATGGCAATTTTTATTTCTTTACCTCATTTATTATATCAAATTCAGTGGATGTCTTGCTTTATATGACAAACACATTAAACATCCATCTTTTTAGGTTTTGACACAATACGAAACATATTAAGATCTGAAAAAATATACATAAAGATTTCAGGGATCAGCAGGCATGTCATATGTGTATGTGTATCTGAAAAGCAGATTCTTACTTTTATTATTTATTTCTGCTTATCTTGGGGTATAGTTGATTTACAATACTGTGTCAATTTCAGGTGTACAACAAAGTGATTCACTTATACATATACATATATTCATTTTTTTTTCAGATTTTTCCCCATATTACAGACTACTGAGTGCTATACAGTATGTATGTATATATTAATCACATGTATATTTTTTAAGAAGTTAAGGCAAACAGGGGAATTGAACTTTAGAAACAAATCAACACAGTGTTTACAAGCTCTTCCTTCAGAATAAATAGATTGAGGTTCAAACCCAGACTCTACGACTAGATAACTTTGTGAATGTAGATAAATTTATTAATCCTCTCTGACCCAAATTATCCATCTATAATGTAGAGATAATACCAACTACCTCACCATGTTGTTTTGAAGATTAAATGAGGTATCATATGTGAAGAACCTGGTACAGTGCCTGGCACATAAATGCTCAACAGATTATTACCATTATCTGAGGTGTGACAAAGCTAAAAAACTGCTATAAAAGTGTACGTTGACATATCACAATGTGGTATCTAATAGGATCTTTGTGAATTGATTCTTTCTGTTTTCAATTAATGTCTATTACTTTACTGGAAGCCCCACTTCCAATATTACTACTAGAGTTAACATTCTCAGTTCATTATTGCCTTGATTGACACAAATGGTTCCTGTTCAGTGTGCATCATTATCTTTCCATGATGTGCTTTATCCTCTACAGAACCTACATTTTCACTGAGTTGCCCTACTGTTCAACAATAAACTTGCCTTCTACATGATAGGCTGTTGGAAATAAACATCTGCTAATTGACTGCTTGAGAACTAACAGCAGTTCTTAAATCAAATTTCAACTCTACCCCTATAAAATCTTCCTCTATCAGTCTCTAAACAAAATCACCTTTTTTATTTACTATCTTTTGTCTCATCTCACCTACTTTCCAACATGGAATCTCTTAAATCCTAATTTGTCAACTCAAAAGTCTCCATAATTAGGCTCATGTTAACTGTTTCTTCAAGATTGCAGGGAGAAATATCAATAACCTTCAGTATGCAGACGACACCACCCTTATGGCAGAAAGTGAACAGGAACTAAACAGCCTCTTGATGAAAGTGAAAGAGGAGAGTAAAAAAGCTGGCTTAAACTCAACATTCAAAAAATGAAGATCATGGCATCTGGTCCCATCACTTTGTGGCAAACAAATGGGGAAACAATGGAAACAGTGAGAGACTTTATTTTCTTGCACTTCAAAATCACTGCAAATGGTGACTTCAGCCATGAAATTAAGATACTTGCTCCTTGGAAGAAGACCTACGACCAACCTAGACAGCATATTAAAAAGAAGAGACGTTCCTTTGTCGACAAAGGCCCATCTAGTCAAAGCTATGTTTTTTCCAGTAGTCACGTATGGATGTGAGACCTGGACCACAAAGAAGGCTGAGTGCCAAAGAATTTATGCTTTTGAACTGTAGTGTTGGAGAAGTCTTGAGAGTCCCTTGCACTGCAAGGAGATCAAACCAGTCAATTTTAAAGGAAATCAGTCCTGAATATTCATTGGAAGGACTGATGCTGGAGCTGAAGCTCCAATACTTTCACCATCTGATGCTAAGAACTGACACAGTGGGAATGACCTTATGATGGGAAAGACTGAAGGCAGGAGAAGAAGGGGAAGACAGAGGATGAGATGATTGTATGGCATCACCGACTTAAGAGACATGAGTTTGAGCAAGCTCCAGGAGTTGGTGATGGACATGGAAGCCTGGTGTGCTGCAGTCCACGTGGTCACAGAGTTGAACACGTCTCAGTGAAATGAACCAAACTGTTTCTTTTGGTCTGTTCTTCCCACTTCCCATAATATCACAAATCCCTCATTCCCAAAAATAATTACATACTGCAGCAATTAAGAAAATGTCTAAATTTCACTTTGAAGAAGTCTTCCTTAATCCAACCACAATCATCATTCTGCTACTCCATGTACCATAGTACACACGTGTGGTTTCAAACAGTCCTTTGGTTTATCTTCAACTTTTACTTTATCTTCAACTAGATTTTCATTTCCTTAAGGGAAGAGCCTAACATATATTCTTCTGTGCCTCTCACAATACCTACTGTACTTCACTATAGATGTGATATTTAGTAAACACATGATGAATCAATGTTTCACACATGCAAAAGATGGAGGTATAAATATATTATCAAAAAATTTATAAACCAAACAAACATTTGTAAAAAACACAAACAACAAGGCAAAGAAAGAACAATAGTCTTTAAAAAGTCTGGGTTCATTTAACAAAAAGTGCCCCATTAAAATTGACACATTAAGCACTACAATAAGAAAGGTACAAGTAAAGAATAACATTTTAAATGTCAAGAAATAAAATATCAAAAATTAGGGCAGAAATAAATGCAAAAGAAACAAAAGAGACCATAGCAAAAACCAACAAAGCCAAAAGCTGGTTCTTGGAGAAGATAAATAAAATTGACAAACCATTAGCCAGACTCATCAAGAAACAAAGGGAGAAAAATCAAATCAACAAAAATAGAAATGAAAAAGGCGAAGTCACAACAGACAACACAGAAATACAACAGATTGTAAGAAACTACTATCAGCAGCTGTATGCCAATAAAATGAACAACTTGGAAGAAATGGACAAATTCTTAGAAAAGTATAACTTTCCAAAACTAAACCAGGAAGAAATAGAAAATATTAACAGATCCATCACAAGCATGAAAATTGAAACTGTAATCAGAAAACTTCCAGCAAACAAAAGCCCAGGACCAGACGGCTTCACAGATGAATTCTACCAAAAATTTAGAGAAGAGCTAACACCTATCCTACTCAAACTCTTCCAGAAAATTGCAGAGGAAGGTAAACTTCCAAACTCATTCTATGAGGCCGCCATCACCCTAATACCGAAACCAGACAAAGATGCCACAAAACAAAGAAAACTACAGGCCAATATCACTGATGAACATAGATGCAAAAATCCTTAACAAAATTCTAGCAAACAGAATCCAACAACATATTAAAAAGATCATACATCATGACCAAGTGGGCTTTATCCCAGGAATGCAAGGATTCTTCAATATCCTCAAATCAATCAATGTAATGCACCACATTAACAAATTCAAAGATAAAAACCATATGATTATCTCAATAAATGCAGAAAAAGCCTTTGAAAAAATTCAAGATCCATTTGTGATAAAAACACTCCAGAAAGCAGGAATAGAAAGAACATACCTCGTCCTAATAAAAGCTCTATATGACAAACCCACAAACGTTATCCTCAGTGGTGAAAAATTGAAAGCATTTCCCCTAAAGTCAGGAAAAAGACAAGGGTATCCACTCTCACCAGTACTATTCAAGATTGTTTTGGAAGTTTTGGCCACAGCAATCAGAGCAGAAAAAGAAATAAAAGAATCCAGATTGGAAAAGAAGAAGTAAAACTCTCACTGTCTGCAGATGACATGATCCTCTACATAGAAAACCCTAAAGACTCCACCAGAAAATTACTAGAGATAATCAATGAATACAGTAAAGTTTCAGGATATAAAATTAACACACAGAAATCCCTTGCATTCCTATACACTAACAATGAGAACACAGAAAAACAAATTAAGGAAACAATTCCATTCATGATTGCAATGAAAAGAATAAAATACTTAGGAATAAATCTGCCTAAAAAAACAAAAGACCTATATACAGAAAATAATAAAACACTGGTGAAAGAAATCAAAGAGAATACAAATAGATGGAGAAATATACTGTGTTCATGGATCAGAAGAATCAATATAGTGAAAATGAGTATACTAACCAAAGCAATCTATAGATTCCTTTCAATCCCTATCAAGCTACCAACTGTATTTTTCAGAGAGCTAGAACAAATAATTTCACAATTTGTATGGAAATACAAAAAAAAAATTTCGAATAGCCAAAGCAATCTTGAGAAAGAAGAATGGAAATGGAGGAATCAACCTGCCTGACTTCAGTCTCTACGACAAACCAGTCATCAATACAGTATGGTACTGGCACAAAGACAGAAATATAGATCAATGGAACAAAACAGAAAGCCCAGGGGCAAATCCATGCACCTATAGATACCTTATCTCCGACAAAGGTGTATGCCCACTGCTGGGCATACACACCGACAAAACCAGAACTGAAGGAGACACATGTACCCCAATGTTCATCACAGCACTGTTTATAATAGCCAGGAAATGGAAGACACCTAGATGTCCATCAGCAGACAAACAGATTAAGAAAGCTGTGCTACATATATACAATAGAACTTTACTCAGCCATTAAAAAAAAGTCATTTGAATCAGTTCTAATGAGGTGGATGAAACTGGAGCCTATTATACAGAGTGAAGTAAGTCAGAAAGAAAAACACCAATACAGTATACTAATGCACATAGATGGAATTTAGAAAGATGATAATGATAACCCTGTAGGTGAGACAGCAAAAGAGACACAGATGTATAGAACAGTCTTTTGGACTCTGTGGGAAAGGGCGAGGGTGGGATGGTTTGGGAGAATGGCATTGAAACATGTATATTATCATATATGAAATGAATTGCCAGTCTGGGTTCGATGCATGTTACAGGGTCCTCGGGCTTGTGCACTGGGATGACCCAGAGGGATGGGATGGGGAGGGAGGTGGGAAGGGGGTTCAGGATGGGGAACACATATACACCCATGGCGGATTCATGTCAATGTATTGCAAAACCAATACAATATTGTAAAGTAAAAAAAAAAGAAAATAAATTTAATTTTAAAAAATAGAAATAAAATATCATGCTATATATTGTTATAATCTAGTAATTTCAATTAAATATAATGAACGAAGGATGATATCATTAATGTCAAGATTTTCAGATTTAGGAAACTGTAGTGGGTAAAGTTGTAGTTCTGTATCTGTTACTTAGTAGGTAACAGGCAAGTCATTTAATCCCTGAGATTCCCCATCTATGAAATGGAAGATCATTCATTTACCTTAACTTTCATAAGGCTAGTGTAAGATTAATGACCTAAAATATATGAGTATTTTCCACGAGCGCTAAAGTGAAAGTAAATGTCGCTCAGTTGTGTCTGACTCTTTGCGACCCCAAGGACTCTTCATGGAATTCTCTAGGCAAGAATACTGAAGTGGGTAGCCCTTCCCTTCTCCAGAGGATCTTCCCAACCCAGGGACTGAACCCAGGTCTCTCACACTGTAGGCGGACTCTTTACCAGCTGAGCCACAAGGGAAGCCCCATGAGTGCTAAAAGGTTAATCAAACATAAGATATTAAGCAAATGTAAGATACTGTTAAATTTCCCAGAGGTCAACAGGCAATTCAAAACATGTGTCCTTAGGTTTTTCTGAGATCACATGTTGAAAGCTCTTTGGCCACATAACCATGTAACAGCACAATTGCCATTAAGCAACATTAAAAATGAAAAGTGATAATATGAAATGGGACTTGTGTATTTTCCACAGAATTGTTGATGCTTTGTATTCACTTTCATTATTTTGAAAATCAGGAAACCAAAGTGTGTTGCATGAGGTGACAACTCTCAGCAAAATGTTGCATGCCTAACCATTAAACTATGAAATGATAGGATAATTAATTATATTTACAGATAAGACAGAATGATGATGACAACATGGAAATTGAGCACACCAATTGATCTAGTCAGTAGCTCTCTATTATATTCTCAGAAAGGGAGCTTTCTAGAGTGAATGAAATGCATTAACCAGTACTAGACAATCTGGAAAACAGAAGTCCAAATACTTAATTAAGGGTATAAGTTTAAGAAAAGGAGTTATTCTTTGTAAACATGTTCTATATCCATAAATTATTAAGTTTTCCTATTCTGAACATCATAATCTGGTAAAATACCTAGCGCTATGGAAAACATATGCAACAGAAACACAATACCATACCTACTTTTCATCAACAACTACAATATTTTTAGAGTTCTGCCAACACTGAATTTAATACCTAACTAGAAGTTATAAAGATACCAGAAAACTCTCCAAACTCCACTTAATTTCTCATCATGCAAAATTCTATTCATCAAAAAGACTTAGCTTCCCTCAAATTAAAAACTTTGTACTTTGGTTAAAGAAGTTTTCTTAAAATAATTCAACCTTGGTTTCGCCCAAGATGGAAGAAGAATAGGACAGAGAGACCACTTTCTCCCCCACAAATTCATCAAAAGATCATTTGAATGCTGAGCAACTTCCACAAAACAACTTCTGCTTGTTGGCAGAGGACATCAGGCACCCAGAAAGGCAGTTCATTCTCTTCAAAAGGAGACAGGGAAAAATATAAAAGACAAAAAGAGAGACAAAAGAGTCAGGGATGGAGACCCCAAATGGGGAGGGAGGCATGAAGGAGGAGAAGTTTCCAAACATCAGGAAACCCTCTCACCAGCAGGTGTGTGGGGAGTTTTGGAATCTCAGAGAAAACACACACACACACACACACAAAATATGCACCTAACCACAACTGCCAGCGGAGAAGCAGCACAGATACTTGTGTTTGCCACCAGTGAGTGGGGTTTGGACAGGGAGGTGCAGGCTGCATGTTTAGGGTAAGGACCAGGCCTGAATGCCCTGAGGACAATCTGAGGGAGCTAACCTCTGAAAGCAACCCAAACTGTGGGATAGCTGGAGAGAAAAAAAAAAAAAAAGAGAGAGACAACTTTCCCCAAAAGACTCACAAAACAAAGGATTGAGCAAATACCAAAGGAGAGCTAGCCCGCTGTGTACAGACCCCTCCCCCCTACAGGAGGCAGAGAGGCAGGCATGCCACAACCAGAGCCTGAAGGCAAGGGGCAATCTCAGTCCCAGAGACCTGCATCCTCCACCAAACTGTGAGCAGGCTCCCAGTTGCTAACCACATCTTCCTAGGATCCTGGATGGCTGACATCTGCCAGGAGGGTCACAACCTGAGATCAGCTCCCTAGAGGAGACACACAGGATGCCTGAGACAGTGCTCTCGCAGCAAACCTGGGAAACCAAGCAGCTGGGACAGGGGAGGTAATTAAGATGCACAGTCCACCTGGGATAGTGTGCTCACCAAGCACATGATCGCCTGAGCTGCTCGAACATGGGAAGGGCACAAAATGCATGCCGAACCGAGTCTGTGCCCTTGCGGAGTACCCGAGAACCTGCACCTGAGCAGCTTAGACATGCACAAAACACAGGGTCCGCTTTGAACAGTACCCCTGAAGAGAACCTGGAGCCTGAGCTATGTAGACCCAGAAAGCACAGGCCGCTGTGAGCTGGGGCAAACCCAGTGTGGCCCATATACTGCGAGCACTCCCCACACATGCCAGCGATATTTGTTTGCAAATACTGTGTTCCTCCCTCCCCACAACACAACTGAATGACTGAACCTAAATAAATGACCACCTTCACCCCCTTGTATCAGGGCAGAAATTAGTCACTGAAGTGACTTGCAAACAGAGGAAGCCAAAATAAAAAAAGAACAGGGAAAAGCTCTGGAAGTGACAGTTGAAACAGATTAAAACCCTGTAGTTAACATTGACTAAGCATTGGAAGAGGCCTATAGACCTTGAGAACAAGTACAAGTTGGAACAAATAATTTATTACTCCTTTAATTTTTATAACCTACTATTACCTTGCAAAAAAAGACGCTATTTTTAAAACAAATTTCATATATATATATATTATTATTATTTTTGTGATTGATTTTGTTTTGTACTTTTAATATTATATTTTTGAGAGTCTAACCTCTACTCTAGATTTTTTAATCTTTGTATTTGGTATTTATTATCAATTTTGTACCTTTAAGAATCTAATCTTCAGTATCCACTTTTACTTATGGATGTGATTACTGGCTTGATTGCTCTCTCTCTCTCTTTGACTTCCCCTCTTCTCCTCCTCCTGGTCACCTCTATCTCCCTCCTCCCTCTTCTCTTCTCCGTGTAATTCTGTGAACCTCTGTGGATGTCCCTCACTGTGGAGAATTTTTTTTTTTTTACCAATAACCTAGATGTTTTATTATCTGTGCTGTATGGATGGAGAAGTCTTGAGGCTACTGTAAGAATAAGACTGAAAGGCAGAGGTGGAGGCTTAAATCCAAACTCGAGAACACCAGAGAACTCCTGATTCCAGGGAAAATTAAGAGACAAGAGCTCATCCAAAAGCCTCCACACCTACCCTGAAACCAAGCTCCACCCAAGTGCCAATAAGTTCCACAGCAAGACATACCAGGCTAATTCTCCAGCAACACAGGAACATAGCCCTGAGCATTAAAGTACAGGCTGCCCAAAGACATGCCAAACCCATAGACACCCCAAAACTTACTACTGGATCCTTCATTGTACTCCAGAGAGAAGAGATCCAGCACCACCCACCAGAACACAGACACAAGCTTCCCTAACCAGGAAACCTTAACAAGCCACTCGTTCAACCCCACCCACAGGGAGCAACCTCCACAATAAAGAGGAACCACAAACTTCCAGTATACAGAAAGGCCACCCCAAACACACAATCGAAACAAAATGAAAAGGCAGAGAAATACTCAGCAGGTAAAGGAACATGATAAATGCCCACAAACACAAACAAAAGAGGAGGAGATAGGGAGTCTACCTGAAAAAGAATTCAGAATAATGATAGCTAAGATGCTTCAAAATACTGAAAACAGAATGGAGTTACAGATAAACAGACTAGAGACAAGGATTGAAAAGATGCAAGAAATGTTTAACAAGGACCTAGAAGAAATAAAAATGAGTCAATCAATAATGAATAATGCAGTAACTGAGATCAAAAGGGCTCTGGAGGGAACCAACAGTAGAATAACTAGGGAGAGAGAAGATAAGTGAGGTGGAAGATAGAATGGTGGAAATAAATGAAGCAGAGAGGAAAAAAGAAAAAAGAATTAAAAGAAATGAGGACAACCTCAGAGACATCTGGGACAATGTCAAACGCACCAACATCAACCTGCCTGACTTCACACTACACTACAAAGCTTCAGTCATCAAGACAGTATGGTATTGGCAAAAAGACAGAAATATAGATCAATGGAACATAATACAAAGCCAAGAGATAAAACCATGCAATTATGGACACTTTATCTTTGGTAAAGGAGGCAAGAATATACAATGGAGAAAAGACAATCTCTTTAACAAGTGGTGCTGGGAAAACTGGTCAACCACCTGTAAAAGAATGAAACTAGAACACATTCTAACACCATACACAAAATAAAACTCAAAATGGATTAAAGATATAAATGTAAGACAGGAAACTATACAACTCCTAGAGGAAAACATAGGCAAAATACTCTGACATAAATCACAGCAGGATCTTCTAGAGTCACCTCCCAGAGTCATAGGAATAGAAGCAAAAATAAACAAATGGGATCTAATTAAACTGAAAAGCTTTTCCACAAAGAGGAAAACTATAAGCAATGTAAAAAGCCATCCTTCAGAATGGGAGAACATAATAGCAAACGAAGCACCTGACAAAGAATTAATCTCAAAAATATACAAGGAGCTCCTGTAGCTCAATTCCGGAAAAAGAAACGACCAAATCAAAAAGTGGGCCGAAGAACTAAACAGACATTTCTCCAAAGAAGACATACAGATGGCTAACAAACACATGAAAAGATGCTCAACATCACTCATTATCAGAGAAATGCAAATCAAAACCACAATGAGGTACCATCTCACACTGGTGAGAATGGCTGCTATCAAAATGTCTGGAAACAATAAATGCTGGCGAGGGTGCAGAGAAAAGGGAACCCTCTTACACTGTTGGTGGGAATGCAAACTGGTACATCCCCTATGGAGAACACTGTGGAGATTTCTTAAAAAAGTGGAAATAGAACTGCCATGCAACCCAGCAATCCCACTTCTGGGCATACACACCAAGGAAACCAGAACTGAAAGAGACATGTGTACCCCAATGTTCATTGCAGCACTGTTTACAGCCAGGACTTGGAAGCAACCTAGATGTCCATTAGCAGACGAATGGATAAGAAAGCTGTAGTACATACACACAGTGGAATATTACTCAGCCATTAAAAAGATGGCATTTGATTCAGTTCTAATGAGGTGGATGAAACTGGAGCCTATTATACAGAGTGAAGTAAGTCATAAAGAAAAACACCAACACAGTATATTAATGCATATATACGGAATTTAGAAAGATGGTAACGATGACCCTATATGCGAGATAGCAAAAGAGACATATATATAATGAACAAACTTTTGGACTCTATGGGACAACACGAGAGTGGGATGATTTGAGAGAATAGCATTGAAACATGTATATTGCCATATGTGAAAGAGACCACCAGTTCAAGTTCTATACATGACACAGGGCACTCAAATCCAGTGCAATGAAACAATGCTGAGGGATGGGATGGGGGGTTCAGGATTAGGGACACATGTACACCCATGGATGATTCATGTGAATGTATGGCAAAAACCACCACAATACTGTAATTAGCCTCCAATTAAAAAATTAAAAATAAAATAACTCAACCTTTTGAAGAACACTTCTGAACAATAACTCAATTATATTAACTTTAAAGTACCTAAAAAGTATAAAAACACACTTGCCAGTTGTAAATGAATGTGGCTAGATTATAAATTCTCAAAAAAACATTTTTGAGTTCTAAAACATTACTGATTTTAACATATAAATGGGAAAAATATGCACCATTAGTTCTTATGAAAATTTTCAATATGAAAATAAATTGACAAATGAAATCCAATGTCATTTATATTGATAATTTGAATTTCAAGGGACATTTACAATACAGTATAACAATATTTTTGAGATAATTTTACCTAATTTCAACTCTGAATAAGTGCTTAGATGAACACATTAGGAACAATCTAAATTTAGGAGAGACTTAGGGGTATAAATTCTGATATCATCTACTATTTTTACCAATTAATGGTAGCAACAAGGGAATGCCTCAAACTGAATATGCCTTATTAGTGCCTTGTTAACAGTCACACTTTCAGATAAGTCAAATGAAAAATTGTCAACCAACTGGTTAATGTATTCAGCACAGGTGTTCATTATTTATTTTTCAGTTATTTGGACCTTTCCTCCTTGCAGTACAGCTTGTTACAGAAATTATATTCTTTACTTTGATATATGCACTTTATTGTAAGGCCATTCACTTTTTTCTTGTTTTAATTTCTTGGCCACGTCACATGGCATGTGGAATCTCAGTTCCCTGATAGGGATCCAACTTCTACCTTTTGCACTGGAAGCATGGAGTCTTAACCACTGGACTGTCAGGGAAATCACAAGCCACTTACTTTTGATTTGCACAGTATATGCTACACAGTTACCCATCTGTTAATTCCTGCAAATAAATGTTTAATGATTATGAATAAGGTTTATAATAAATCAGACTGTTCAAAAGTTGCTGTTCCAAAAACCAGGAATATAAAAAATCCACTGTAATCAATTTTAAATTGATGCAATATAACATACTGATAGATTTATTCCCTTATTTGTAAAAAACTTAACGTGTTAACATGCACAGTAGAATATAGCTGAAATGTCAATCTCTTGTCATATTTCTCCAAGGAAAACATATAAGGTGATGTAGAGCAGATACTGTTGGCTGTCTTTTTAACAACCATATCCTATTCCTCAGCACCGTAAGAGTTGCAATTTTGATCCAATATTAGGCACTCAGAACTAGGGGATGGATTATGGCTGATTAAAACCAACTTTGGTAATTTTACTGTCCTTTGTTAGTGACTGATTTAAAAGTGAGCAGGTTATCTACTTTAAGCCAATGAGATAAGGGTGAACTTGGGGCTCTGGTAAAGACTCCCCAGTATAACATTATAACAGAAACACACACACACACACACACACACACGTTAGGAAAAAAAACTCCCCCCAGCCCGTTTCACATTTAGAGGTTTCTGTTGTGTGAAAACCTGTTTAGAATCAAGGCAATCATTTTGTAACTCTGGACGGAAAGCTAAGAAAATTTCAGGGCAGCTACCCCAAGATTGATGTGATTAAGATTCTCAATTAGCAAATTATGTAACGACCAACCAACCCACCTACCAGCCTACCGTCCCAACTACCCATACATCTACTCATTTAAACCATTTTTAATTGGACACTGTGTCACTTGTAGTCTAAAACAAACTTGCTATTACACAGTGGTAAACCATAGATTCCTGTAAATAATAAAACTTACAAGTGATTTTCAGTTTTTAAAATTCTGTATTTCTTTCTTCTTACTGGTATTATTACATTTTTGTCAAAGAGGCTCATGCTACATTTATAAAATTCTAAATCTAAAATAAAATAAGTAGAATTTTAGATGACCATCACAATGTCTTTATTTTAGTATCAATCCATGAAAGAGTTGGTTCGTTTATAAGTCTAATAAGCAAGTTTTCATCCTGCTTTAATATTATCATATCAGAAAAGGGGAAACGATGTTCAGGATTATGCAAAAATGAAACAGGGCAGAAAAAGCACAAGTTCTTCCAAATATTTTAGAAACATAAAATCTCTTCTCACTAAAGAAACTATATGACATTATGCAATTAATAAGCAACCATCTTTCACCCTGAGCAAACTCCAGGATATGATGACGGACAGGGAAGCCTGGCGTTCATGGGGTCACTGAGAATTGGGCACAACTGAGAGACTGAACAACAATATCTTTCACCTAAGAACTCTTTGGGTTTTTGTGAATTAAGTGTGAATTAATGTATTGTGCTTTTTCATAGTCTGTTGAATGTTTAAAACCAGAAATAGTAGTTGTTTTTATTCTCTCACATAAACTACAAAAATATCCTGTGGGGTACTAACAACAATCACAACAACTAAAGGATATTGGATTTATCCCTCATCTTCTATACACTGGAAGTTAGGCACTTTAATTCCCCATTATAGATGTAACTACTTTACACTACTAAATAATATTCTAGCAAGTTAAATAAGTAAATGTACTTCTTTACATGCTAGTCTTCACAAAGAAAATACTTTATTCACTTGGTTTAATGGTTCCCTTGACGCACATACATATATTTATCTGATGCCTGAAAAATACTTTGATGTAATGGAAACAGCACAAACTTTTGAGTTAGATAGATGTGGGTTCAAATCCTGCCTGTCCTATCTCTGGCTCTCCCTGATGTAGCACAGATTAAGTGAAATTGAATGAAATAAAAAACGTAAGGAACTGAGTTATAGCAGTTGTCAAAAAGATAATATCCAATAAATGCTATAGTCCTTTTACTCTTCCCTTCCATAAGTCAACTGTAATAATCACATTATTTGTTTCAAAGAAAAATAATCTATGTATAGCAAAAGAATTTCTAGCCCAAATTACAGATTTTCTCATTTATTACTAGCAGCATCCAAGGTAAAAAAACACTCATAAAGCAAAACAATCTGGGTAGTTCTTTATAGAATTTGTGAGAATTGAACTTAAGCTATTTTATGTTAATATTCAGCCTAACTATGTTGTTGTTATTCCTGTTTAGTCACTAAGTCATGTCCAACTCTTTGGTGACTCTACGGACCGTAGCCTGACAGGCTCCTCTGTCTATGAGATTCTCCTGGCAAGAATACTGGAGTGGGTTGCCATTTCCTACTTCAGAGGATCTTCACAACCCAGGGATCAAGCCTGTGTCTCCTGAATTGCCAGGCAGATTTTTTACCACTGAGCCACCAGGGAAGCCCAACTATGCAATAATGAAAAAGTACTAACTTTCATAGTCAAAAGATCACTAAAACTCTTAGACTGAACACTTAAGAATTATTTCTGAAAATAAGTAAAGTCAGCAATGACAAACAATGTGCTATCCAGTATGTTTACATTAGAATATGGTGTTAATGAGCTAAGATGACAGAGGAATAGGACGGGGAGACCACTTTCTCCACTACAAATTCACTGAAAGAATATTTGAATGCTGAGCAAACTCCACAAAACAACTTCTGAACGCTGGCAGAGGACATCAGGCACCCAGAAACGCAGCCCATTGTCTTCGAAAGGAGGTAGGACAAAATATAAAAGATAAAGAGACAAAAGAGCTAGGGATGGAGATCCGTCCTGGGAAGGGAGTCTTAATAGAGGAAGTTTCCAAACACCAGGAAACCCTCTCACCAGAGGGTCTGGGGGAAGTTTTTGACTCTCGGAGGGCAACCTAACTGGGAAGAAAAATAAATAAATAAATAAACCCCACAGATTACATGCCTAAAGACAACTCCCAGCAGAAAAGTACCCTAGACGCTCGCATCCACCACCAGCAAGTGGGGGCTGAACGGAGAGAAGCGGGCGGCATTGCTTAGGGAAACCTAAACTGTGGGATAACAAGAGAGAGAGAGAGAGAGAGAGAGAATTAACCTGCAAAAAGCCCTAACCCAAGGCCCTACCAGCCCATTCACAGAACAAAGAACTGAGCTTTACCAGAGAAGAGCTAGCCGGCTGCGGATGGGCGCATGCCCTGCCGGAGGCAGGGGGGAGGCGAGCGCCAACTAGAGCCGAAAAGGGGCAAACTTGGCCCCAGAGAGGGCATCCCCTACCAAACTGCAAACAGGCTTCCAGTTTCTAACCAAAGACTTCCTGAGATTCTGGATGGTTGACATCTGCTGGGAGGGTCGCAGCCAGAGATCAGCTCCCCAGAAGAGACACAAGGCACACCAGGCCGGGTGCACAGGGAAACTGAGGCTGGGGCTGGGGAAGGGATAAGTTGCACTGCACCTGAAGAGAGTGTGCCCGTCAAGCACCTGGTTGCCTGAACTGCTCAGATCAGGTAAGGGACAAAACGCAGGCCCAACCAAGTCTGTGCCTTTATGGAGTACCCAAGAACCTGAACCTGAGTGGCTTAGACCTGAGAAGTGCACGCAACTCAGAGCCCGCTCCCTGTAGAGCAACCTGAAGCCTGAGCAGTGTAGAGAGGGAAAGCACACACGCCGTGAGTGGGGGCAAACCCAGTATTGCTGAAACACTTTGAGTACTCAAAGTGCACTGGCCAGTGATATTTGTTTGTAGTGTTCCTCCCTCAACACAGCACAACTGAACACAAGTGAACCTAAACAAGAGACCACCTCCGACCCCTTGTGTCAGGGCGGAAATTAGACACTGAAGAGATCAGCAAATAGAAGCCAAATAAACAAAGGGACCCACGTTAGAAATGACAGGTGCAACAGATTAAAATTTCTGTAGTTAATACCGACTACACTGGAAGGGGCCTATAGATATTGAGAAGTATAAGCTGGAACAAGGAACTATCTGAAACTGAACTGAACCCACACTGCCCACAACAGCTCCAGAGAAATTCCTAGATATATTTTTACTATTATTATTTTTTTAATTAAAAATTTTTTTCTCCTTCTTTTTTAAGGTCTCTATTGCTCCTTTAATTTTCATTTTTATAACCCACTATTACCTTGCAAAAAAAAAAAAGACCCTATTTTTAAAGCGAACTTCATATATATTGCTCATACTTTTTGTTTTTGTTTTTTTAATAATGTATTTTAAGAGTCTAACCTCTACACTAGAGTTTTAATCTTTGTTTTTTAGTATTTGATATCAATTTTGTACATTTAAGAATCTAATCTTCAGTACCCATTTTTACTCAGGAGTGTGCTTACTAGATTGATGACAGTCTCCCCTGTTCGATTCTCCTTCTTCTCTGCCAGATCACCTCTATTTCCTCCCTCCCCCTTCTCTTCTTAATCCAATTCTGTGAATCTCCATGGGTGTTCTGGGCTGTGGAGAACACTTAGGGAACAGAGTACAGCCTAGATCTGTCTCTCTCCTCTTGATTCCCCCTTTTTTCTCCTCCTGCTCACCTCTATCTCTTTCCTCCCTCTCCTCTTCTTCATGTAACTCTGTGAACCTCTCTAGGTGTCCCTCACAGTGGAGAATCTTTTAACCATTAACCTAGAAGTTTTACTATCAGTGCTGTATGGATGGAGAAGTCTTGATTGAGGCTACTGGAAGAATAAGACTGAAAACTAGAGGCAGGAGGCTTAAGCCCAAAACCTGAGAACACCAGAGAGCTCCTGACTCCAGGGACCATTAATTAATAAGAGATCATCCAAAAACCTCCATACCTATACTGAAACCAACCACCACCCAAGAGCCAATAAGTACCAGAGCAGGACATAACATGCAAATTCTCCAGTAACACAGGAACACAGCCTTGAGCGTCAATATACAGGCTGCCAAAAGTCACGCCAAACCCACAGACCCATCTCAAAACTCACTACTGGACACTCCATTGCACTCCAGAGAGAAGAAATCCAGATCCACCCACCAGAACACTGACTCAAGCTTCCCTAAGCAGGAAACCTTGACAAGCCAATTGTCCAACCCCCCCCACTGGGAGGAACCTCTACAATAATGAGGAATCACAAATTACCAGAATACAGAAAGGCCACTCCAAACATAGCAATCTAAACAAGATGAAAAGGCAGAGAAATACTCAGCAGGTAAAAGAACATGAAAAATGCCCACCAAGCCAAACAAAAGAGAAGGAGATAGGGAATCTACCTAAAAAATAATTTAGAATAATGATAAGAAAAATGATCCAAAATTTTGAAAAAAAATGGAGTTACAGATAAATAACCTGGAGACAAGGATTGAGAAGATGCAAGAAATGTTTAACAAGGACCTGGAAGAAATAAAAAACAGTCAATTAATAATGAATAATGGAATAAATGAGATCAAAAACACTATGGAGGGAACCAACAGGAGAATAACTGAGGCAGAAGATAGGATAAATGAGGTAGAAGATAGAATGATGGAAATAAATGAAGCAGAGTGGAAAAAAGAGAAAAGAATCAAAAGAAGTGAGGACAACCTCAGGACCTCTGGGACAATGTGAATTGCCCCAATATTCAAATCACAGGAGTCCCAGAAGAAGAAGACAAAAAAAAAAAAGCCATGAGAAAATACTCGAGGAGATAATAGTTAAAAACTTCCCTAAAATGTTGAAGGAAATAGTCACACAAGTCCAAGAAAACCAGAGAGTCCCAAACAGGATACACCAAAGATACATATTAATCAAATTAAAAAAGATCAAACACAAAGAACAAATAATAAAAGCAGCAAGGGAAAAACAATAAATAACACACAAGGGGATTCCCATAAGGATAACAGCTGATCTTTCAATAGAAACTCTTCAGGCCAGAAGGGAATGGCAGGACATACTTAAAGTGATGAAAGAGATTAATCTACAGCCCAGATTACTGTACCCAGCAAGGATCACATTCCGATATGTAGAATTCAAAAGCTTTACAGACAAGCAAAAGCTGAGAGAACTCAGCATCACCAAACCAGCTCTTCAACAAATGCTAAAGGATCTTCTCTAGACAGGAAACACAGAAAGGCTGTATAAACTTGAACCAAAAATAACAAAGTAAATGGCAATAGGACCATACTTATCAATAATTACCACAATCAAAAGACAAAGACTGGCTGAATGGATACCAAAACAAGAACCCTATATATACTGTCAACAAGAGACCCACCTCAAAACAAGGGACACATACAGACTAAAAGTGAAGGGCTGGAAAAAAAACTATTTCATGCAAACAGAGACCAAAGGAAACCAGTAGTCACAATATTCATATCAGATAAAATAGATTTTAAAATAAAGGCTGTGAAAAGAGACAAAGAAGGACACTACATAATGATCAAAGGATCAATCCAAGAAGATATAACAATTATAAATACATATGCACCCAACATAGGAGCACCACAATATGTAAGGCAAATGCTAATAAGTATGAAAGGGGAAATTAACAATAACACAAGAATAGTGGGAGACTTTAATACCCCACTCACACCCATGGATAGATCAACTACATAGAAAATTAACAAGGAAACACAACCTTTAAATGACACAATGGACAAGCTAGACATAAATGATATCTACAGGACATTTCACCCCAAAACAATCAATTTCACCTTTTTCTCAAGTGCACATGGAACTTTCTCCAGAACAGATGACATCCTGGGCCATAAGTCTACCCTTGGCAAATTAAAAAAAAAATGAAATCATTCCAGTCATCTTTCCTGACTGCAGTGCAGTAACATTAGATCTCAATTACAGGAAAAAAAATATTAAAAATTCCAACATATGGAAGCTAAATAACACACTTATGAATAACCAACAAATCCTAGAAGAAATTAAAAAAGAAATCAAAATGTGCATAGAAATGAATGAAAATGAAAACACAACAACCCAAAACCTATGGGACACTGTAAAAGCAGTGCTAAGGAGAAGGTTCATAGCAATACAGGCTTACCTTAAGAAACAAGAAAAGAGTCAAATAAATAACCTAACTATACACCTAAACCAACTAGAAAAGGAAGAAATGAAGAACCCCAGGGTTAGTAGAAGGAAGGAAATCTTAAAAATTAGGGCAGAAATAAATGCAAAAGAAACTAAAGAGACCATAGCAAAAATCAACAAAACCAAAAGCTGGTTCTTTGAAAAAGTAAATTAAATTGACAAACTGTTAGCCAGACTCATCAAGAAACAAAGAGAGAAGAATCAAATCAACAAAATTAGAGGTTAAAATGGAGAGATCACAACAGACAACTCTGAAATACAAAGGATCATAACAGACTACTACCAGCAGCTCTATGCCAATAAAATGGACAACTTGGAAGAAATGGACAAATTCTTAGAAAAATATAACTTTCCAAAACTGAACCAGGAAGAAATAGAAGATCTTAACAGACTCATCACAAGCACAGAAATCGAAACTGTAATCAGTAATCTTCCAGCAAACAAAAGCCCAGGACCAGATGGCTTCACAGCTGAATTCTAACAAAAATTTAGAGAAGAGCTAACACCTATCTTACTCAAACTCTTCAAGAAAATTGCAGAAGAAGGTAAACTTCCAAACTCATTCTATGAGGCCACCGTTACCCTAATACCAAAAGCAGACAAAGATGCCACAAAAAAAGAAAACTAGAGGCCAATATCACTGATGAACATAAATGCAAAAATCGTCAACAAAATTCTAGCAAACAGAATCCAACAACATATTTAAAAGATCATACATCATGACCAAGTGGGCTTTATCCCAGGAATGAATGGATTCTTTAATATCCACAAAACAATCAATGTAATACACCACATTAACAAATTGAAAGATCAAAACCATATGATTATCTCAATACATGCAGGAAGAGCCTTTGACAAAATTCAACATCCGTTTATGATAAAAACTCTCCAGAAAGCAGGACTAGAAGGAACATATCTCAACATAATAAAAGCTATATATGACAAGCCCACAGCAAACATTATCCTCAATGGTGAAAACTTGAAAGCATTTCCCCAAAGGTCAGGGAAAAGACAAGGGTGCCCACTCTCACCACTAAAACTCACCATAGTTTTGGAAGTTATGGCCACAGCAATAAGACCAGAAAAAGAAATAAAAGGAATTCACATTGGAAAAGAAGAAGCAAAACTTTCACTGTTTACAGATGACATGATCCTCTACATAGAAAACCCTAAAGACTCTAACAGAAAATTACTAGAGCTAATCAATGAATATAGTAAAGTTGCAGGCTATAAAATCAACACACAGAAATCCCTTTCATTCCTATACACTAAAAATGAGAAAACAGAAAGAGATATTAAGGAAACAATACCATTCACCATTGCAATGAAAAGAATAAAATACTTAGGAATATATCTACCTAATGAAACCAAAGACCTATATATAGAAAACTATAAACCACTGATGAAAGAAATCAAAGAGGACATTAATAGATGGAGAAATATACCGTGTTCATGGATTGGAAGAATCAATATTGTGAAAATGACTATACTACCCAAAGCAATCTATAGATTCAATGCAATGCCTATCAGGCTACCAACAGTATTTTTCAGAGAACTAGAACAAATAATTTCACAATTTGTATGGAAATACAAAAACCTCGAATAGCCAAAGCAATCTTGAGAAAGAAGAAAGGAACTGGAGGAATCAACCTGCCTGACTTCAGGCTCTACTACAAAGCCACAGTCATCAAGACAGTATGGTACTAGCAGAGACAGAACTATATATCCATGGAACAAAATAGAAAGCCCAGAGATTAATCCTGGTACCATAAGGTACCTATGGACACCTTATATTTGACAAAGGAGACAAGAATATACAATGGAGAAAAGACAAACTCTTAAACAAGTGGTTCTGGGAAAACTCATCAACCACTCATAAAAGAATGAAACTAGAACACTTTCTAACACCATACACAACAATAAACTTAAAATGGATTAAAGATCTAAATGTAAGACCAGAAACTATAAAACTCCTAGAGGAGAACATAGGCAAAACACTCTCCGACATGAATCACAGCAAGATCCTCTATGACCCACCTCCCAGAATATTGTAAATAAAAGCAAAAATAAGCAAATGGGACCTAATTAAACTTAAAAGCTTTTGCACAACAAAGGAAACTATAAGCAAGGTGAAAAGACAGCCCTCAGATTGGGAGAAAATAATAGCAAATGAAGCAACAGACAAAGGATTAATCTCAAAAATATACAAGCAACTCCTGCAGCTCAATGCCAGAAAAATAAATGACCCAATCAAAAAATGGGCCAAAGAACTAAACAGACATTTCTCCAAAGAAGACATACAGATGGCTAACAAACACATGAAAAGATGCTCAACATCACTCATTATCAGAGAAATGCAAATCAAAACCACAATGAGGTACCATTTCACGCCAATCAGAATGGCTGCTATCCAAAAGTCTATAAGCAATAAATGCTGGAGAGGGTGTGGAGAAAAGGGAACCCTCTTACAGTGTTGGTGGGAATGCAAACTAGTACAGCCACTATGGAGAACAGTGTGGAGATTCCTTAAAAAACTGGAAATAGAACTGCCATATGACCCAGCAATCCCACTCCTGGGCATACACACCGAGGAAACCAGAATTGAAAGGGACATGTGCACCCCAATGTTCATCGCAGCACTGTTTATAATAGCCAGGACATGGAAGCAACCTAGATGTCCATCAGCAGACAAATGGATAAGAAAGCTGTTGTACATATACACAATGGAATATTACTCAGCCATTAAAAAGAATGCATTTGAATCAGTTCTAATGAGATGGATGAAACTGGAGCCCATTATACAGAGTGGAGTAAGCCAGAAAGAAAATAACCAATACAGCATACTAATGCATATATATGGAATTTAGGAAGATGGTAACAGTAACCCTCTATGCAAGACAGAAAAAGAGTCACAGATGTATAGAACAGACTTTTGGACTCTGTGGGAGATGGCGAGGGTGGGATGATTTGAGAGAATAGCATTGAAACATGTATATTATCAGTTGTGAAACAGATCAGCAGTCCAGGTTTGATGCATGAGACAAGTGCTCAGGGCTGGGACACTAGGATGACCCAGAGGGATGGGATGGGGAGGGAGGTAGGAGGGGGGTTCAGGATGGGGAACACATGTAAATCCATGGCTGGTTAATATCAATGTATGGCAAAAACCACTACAATACTGTAAAGTAATTAGCCTCCAACTAATATAAATAAATGAAAGAAAAAAATAAAAAAGAATATGGTGTTACTGATTTGCCATGTATCAATACTTTGAGGTATTTTCCAAAAAGTGGTGATGATTTTGCAGTGATCTACTTGCATTGCCCTATCCTCCCTGTAATCAAAGATTAAAAATCAAAAGGCTACTGGTTATAGCTATAATACTGTTTGTAGCCAAGAGATAGTCACTGTTCTTCCTTGATGAAATATCAAGCAACATATATGAGAATCAAATCACAGATTTTAGCCTATCGTCAACTCCATAAGCCTACTCATCTGGTCTAAAATGGGAAAAGAAGTAATAACACTTCTGCATTCATATCATTACAAAGCTATCCTTACATGGTATCTTGGAAATTTACCAAAATATTAAAAACAATACTCTACATAGGAAATATACCAGGGATTGAGGTTTGACTTCTCTCTATGCTTCATGTAGCTAAATACAATAATCTCTTGGTGTCAGTGACCATTTAAGTATAAGATTTTCAATATTTTGACATTTGGTCAGACTATGAGTTTGACTTGCATATGCTGAGAGAGTAGTGTACAAGATCAAGATAATTAATAACAGAAATTAAATGATTGCCCGGCATTTGCATATAAGATACTCAGAAGTGATAATACCTTCCTTTATGAAAAAAAAATGCTCATTAAGTGAGCCTAAGGATAAGTAGAAAATTACAATTAACTTGTGGTATATGGCTACAGACAGAAAACACATGACTCTAAACAGAAAACAGACTATTAAAAAAAAGCCAATGGAAAGGAAGACATAAAACTGTTCCTCTTTGCAGAAAACATAGCTGTCTATGCAAAAATCCCAAGGAATCTACACAAAAATTCCTAGAATAAGCAAGTTAATTAAGATTTCAGGATACAAGATGGATGCATAAAAACCAACTGACATTCTAGATACTAATAAGGAACATGTGAAAACCAAAATGACAAAGGCAATACCACTTACAATAGTACTTGCTCCACACTTGCTACACAATTGTGTACTTAGGTACACAATTAAAAAAAGATGTACAGAACTGGTATGTTGAAAATTACACAATCCTATAGAGAGAAATCAAGATGGCCTCCCTTAATGGAGAGGCATAACTTGTCAACAGATTGGGAAATGCAAAATAATAAAGATGTCAATTCACCCCAAATTGATCAGTAACTTTAATGCAATTCCTATCAAATCCAGCAACATTTTCTAGACATGGTCAAGCTTATTAAAACATTTATATGGAAAGGCATCAACTGCAGAACAGCTAAAATAATCTTGATTAAAAAAAAAAGTTTGGGGAAATCATTCTAACAGATATTAAGTCCAATTTACAGCTGCAGTAATCAAGACAGTGTGATACTGGTATGGGCAAAGACAGAAATCAATGGAAAAGAAAACAATCCAGAAGGAGACCCATCCAAGTACAGCCAACTGATTTTTGACAAAGTTGCAAAAGTAACTCAATGAAGGAGAAACAGCCTTTTCAACAAATACGGACTGGATATCAATAAAGGAAAACAAACATGGATCTAAACCTCACACCATAAACAAAAATTTAAAGTGGATCGTGTATTTAACATATAAAACATAAATCTATGAAACTTTTTTTTTAAACAGAAAAAAATCTCCTGGCTCTACAGCTAGGCCAAGAGTCAAAAGAGTTAAAACATTTGTTCTACAAAATACCATGTGTAAAAAGGATGAAAGACAAGCTAAAGACTGGGGGGAAATATCTGCAAACTAAAGAACTCTTCAATTTCCACAGGAAAAAAAAATCCACCCAATTAAAAAATGAGTAGAAGATAGAGCAGATATCTCACCAAAAATATATGGATGGCAAACAAGCGCATGAAAAGATATTGAAAATCAAGCACCAGGGAAATGCAAAATAAAACTGCAATGAGATATCACTACTACATACCTATAAACATTGACTACACTGCAGAAGTTATACCACCAAATGATGGTGAAGATATGAAAAAATAGTCACTCGCACATGCCTAGGGGGAATGTAAAATGATACAGCTTCTCAAATTGCCAATATATGTAGGATTATAGAAAAAGCAAAAAAATTACAGAAAAACAACTACTTCTGCTTCATTGACTATGCTAAAGCCTTTGACTATATCACAACAAACTATGGAAAATACCAGACCACCTTACCTGTTTCTTGAGAAACCTGTATGCAGGTCAAGAAGCAACAGTTAGAACCAGACTTGAAACAAATGACTGATTCAAAATTGGGAAAGGAGTTCTACAAGACTGTACATTGTCACTGGTTTATTTAACTTCTATGCGGAGTACATCATGCAAAATGCCGGACTTGATGAATCACAAGCTGGAATTAAGACTGTTAGGAGATATATCAACCACCTCAAATATGCAGATAACATCACCCTTATGGCAGATAGTGAAAAGGAACTAAAGAGCCTCTTGATGAAGGTGAAAGAGGAGAGTGAAAAAGTTGGCTTAAAACTCAACATTCAAAATACTAAGATCATGGCATCGCACAACCAATGCTTCACAAGTTGAATGAATTGGGCCAGAGTTTTGCCTTATCCGCCATATTCACCTGACCTCTCACCAACCGACTACCACTTCTTCAAACATCTTGACAACTTTTTGCAGGGAAAACGCTTCCAAAACCAGCAGGAGGTAGAAAATGCTTTCCAAGAGTTTGTCAAATCCTGAAGCATAGATTTTTATGCTTTAGGAATAAACAAACTTATTTCTCATTGGTGAAAATGTGTTGAAAGGTAATTGTTCCTATTTTGATTAATAAAGATATGTGCTGCTACTGCTGCTAAGTCACTTCAGTCGTGTCGAACTCTGTGTGACCTCACAGACGGCAGCCCACCAGGCTCCCCTGTCCCTGGGATTACTTCAGGCAAGAATACTAGAGTGGGTTGCCATTGCCTTCTCCAGTGAATGCATGCATGCTAAATCGCTTCAGTCGTGTCCGACTCTGTGCGACCCTATGGACAGCAGCCCTCTAGGCTCCTCTGTCCACAGGATTCTCCAGGCGAGAATACTGGAGTGGGTTGCCATTTCCTTCTCCAAATAAAGATATGTGTTTAATCCTAGTTACAATGATTTAAAATTCACTGTCTGAAACTACTTTTTCACAAACTAATCACTTTGGGAAGTTCCAAAAGTGAAATTGAAGAGACCAGGAATCAAAAACAAGATGATTTCCTCTACATTCAAAATGTATCATATCAGTCATTAGAAATCATAAACACTAATTGTCATGAAGAGTAGAGAAATCAGAGACCTTGAAACAGCAAAAGTACCTCTCAAAGGGCCTGAGTATGACTGTCACTATATTCTAGTCAAGTAGTATTCATAGACACACAATAAAGTTACCAAATATCTATTCCGCTTTTGCTAAAGCATATGACTTTATAGCTGAGATCATCTTTTCTTCTAAATCAGTCTACACTGGCTCTGAACAGTATCAGAGTTATACTTTTCTTACTGAATGCCATTTAGCATATGCAAGTTATAATCTGTATCTGACATTTCAAAGACTGTCCTTTTACATAAAATCATAGAAAATTAACTGTGTATTAATGGCAGAAAATGCTAGTTACCTGACAGATATGAATATAGGTTAAGAAATCAATGACAAGTACCCCAACTTTTCAAGGGCTCAGGTCATACTTAACACTGTGCCACAACAAGTCTATGTATAATGACAGTACACATCCTAAAAAATCTCTAGTATCTTGGATTTTAAGTTTTAATTACTATTATAGAGCTTGACATTGATGTTCTAAATCCCTTGACTTTCTAACTACTTCAAAAATTGCACTGAACTATGTGATGGTTAACTGTCAGCCCATTAACCATGTAATCTGAAAAAAAAAATTCTAATTGTTTTAAAACAATGAATTCTTTCACTGAGAAGGAGACACTGAGAGCATTACTTCCCCCATTCTCTCATGATTTACAAAAATATGCCCCAAAATGTCACCACCACTGAATTTGATTTTTTTAATTCAAAATTATAATTTTGTATTTTGCTATACTGAATATTATCTAAGAAGAGTTAGAAGAACATTGAACTAGGATTAAAAAACTGGGTTTTAATCTAAGACTCCACTGCTACTTAGGGCTTCCCTGGTGGCTCAGTGGTAAAGAATCTACCTGCCAATGCAGGAGACGTGGGTTCAACCCCTGAGTCAGGAAGATGCCCTAGAGAAGGAAATGGCAACCCACTCCAGTACTATTGCCTGGGAAATCTCAAGGACAAAGGAGTCTCATGGGCTAGAGTCTGTGGGCTCACAAAAGAGTTGGACATGACTGAGTATGTATGCATGCCACCACTAACTAGCTTAGATATGGATCTGACATTTATCAAGCCAGACGACCTTCAGCAAATTAAACTCTTTGAGTTTCACTGAGGACTCTAAAAAATCTATTTGCTCTATACTAGCATAGGACTGTTGTAAGGATCAAACAAGAAAATGTATTTACAGAGCTTGGTAAATTACAAATTATTAATGTAAGATTATCTTAACAAAGAAAACTTAAAGTTACATTTTAGTATTTTCTTCCAGTTTTACTGCAATATAACTGACATACATCACTGTATAAGTTTAAGGTGTACAGCATGATTGATGTACTACATACATCATGAAGTGACTATCACAATAAGTTTAGTGAACATTCATCATCTCATACAGATACAAAATTAAAAATAAATAGAAAAAATATTTCTTCTTGTGTTAAGAATTCTTGGGATTTACTCTCTCAACAACTTTCATATATAATACAAAGCAGTGTTTATTATACTAATCATGTTGCAAATTACGTCTCTAGTACTTAGCTGTAACTGAAAGTTTGTACCTTTTGATTGTCTTCATGCAATCCTCCCTGTATCCTGCTGCCACCCCTTACTACAATGTCACTGGTAACCACAAATATGATTTCTTTTTCTCTTTTCTATGATTTTGCTTGTTTTTGAAGTTCAATTACAATGACACTGATGAACCTAGAGGATATTATGCTAAGTGAATTAAGTCAGACAGAGAAAGATAAATACTGTATACCACTTACATGTGAAATCTAAAAAAAAAATACAAATGAACAAACATAACAAAACTGAAAGTTATATGTTTTAGAAGGCAAGTCAGCATATCAAGGAGACTTGTAGCAACCAAGGCCATGTAAATTCTTACTGTTGGCTTCTTCTGAAAAGATGTGAATATGAAGTCATTAATGTCATTTATTGTAAATAAATACTTATCATACCTTGCATAACAAAACACTTCCACATGTTGAATGGTTTTGTCTGTCCTGCTAAGAGCAATAGCTTCTTCATTTTCAAGGATCTTCTCTTGCCATGCTGGGCATTCATTCACAATATCACTGTTTTCCTAAACAAAATACAGAGAAGAAATTCTAATTAAAATGGGTAATCTGAACTTCTACTTTTTGAGAAAATTTATATCTTTCTAAATTCATGCCTTTCCTTCCAATCCATCAAAACTCAAAGGATATCACTTCAGCGTCATTGAAGCAACTCCAGCATAGTGTGCAACTTTAAAGGAAGGGAAGGAAAATAATGTATAAAAATCTATCCTATCAAAATCTAATTCTGGTTTACCAATTTCTATCAGGATATGTGATGTTTTGATGCAGTCATTTGGATGTGGCTGTTATGACACTGCTTAAGAACTAGGACAACAAACCCTTCATCTGCTAAGACTTAACCATATCTGATGCACACTGTGCGGGCTAAGTCACTTCAGTTGTGTCTGATTATTTGTGACACTAAGAACCATAGCCCTGCAGGCTACTCTGTCCATGGAATTCTCCAGGCAAGAATACTAGAGTGGGTTGCCATGCCCTCCTCCAGGGGATCTTCCTAACTCAGGGATCAAACTCATGTCTTTTATGTCTCCTGCATAGAAAGGCAGGTTCTTTATCACTAGTGCTAACTGTGAAGCCTGGTGCACATATTAATTGTTACTAAAAAAGCTTTAAAATTTTGTTGTTAAAACAGCAGGCCCCAAACTACTTCATTCTACTTAATTTCAGATTTTTAAAGGTTGGTCAGTAGCTGGGTCAATTCTTGATTATCCATGAAAGTATTTTTGAAAAGTACTCAGCCCAGCATAACTAAAGACTTTATAATAATCAACCTAAATATTTTATATTTAGAAATACACTAAAAATAAGAATGCATAATAAAGTATATAAACTCTTACTAGGGCTTCCCTGGTGGCTCAAATGGTAAAGAATCGACTGCAATGCGGAAGACCTGGGTTCAACATTTGGGTTGGGAAGATCTCCTGGAGAAGGAAATGGCAACCCTCTCCAGTATTCTTGCCTGGGAAATCCCATGGACATAGGAGCCTGGCAGACTACAGTCCATTGGGTCACAAAGAGTTGGACACAACCGAGGAGCTAACACACTTTCAAATTCTTACTAAGGATTGAAAGTGGCCCTTTAAATTTTTCAATAATTTCCAATTATATTCTATGGAGAAAATCACATGATACAATATTCAAATACAGGAGATTTCTGAAGCTGTCAAGACATACTTTTCCAAATCTCAAGGGTCAATTTTTAATCTGTTCAAAATTTTATTCTACTTGATACACATCTCTCGGAAAAAAAACAATATTTAATGTATTATATATACTCAACTAGTAGTGAGATATAACTATAATAGTCTTTGTTTTAAGTAAATTCACTTCAGAAAAATTCAAAACTTACAGATCACAAAGTAGGCAATAATTATTTTTAAAAGGCTCCACTGTCTTGAATTTAACATTTTAAACCGACAAAAAGTAGCAGCAGACAGTTCTTATTATCAAGTATAATTATTAGATAATCATTAAACATCCCAACACAAATAGAGAGGGGGTGAAGTATAGGAGCTTTGAACAGGGTTACCAACCTGAAAAAAAGAAGTATGTGAAGGGAAAAAGGATAAGATGACAAAGTCAAGATGCTGGAGTAGTAAAAGAAGCATTAAAATAAGTGTCTATAAAAATACCTTGTTTTAATAAATCTAATCCATTACCAAAATTTATTTTTTAAAAAATCCCTTCACTCACCCAAAATTTTCCATTTCAGACAATTAAGATATTTATATTTAGGTTGCTGTTTTTCTGAGAATCTAGGCAACATTTTCTCATGGAAGGACTGAATATGCTTCAATATAAGGTGACCCTTGCACACACTTGCCAAGGATTACGTTCAAAAAATGGTTCCTGATCAACATAAAATATTTGAGGCATATTGATAAAAAATAGCTAAATGAATCCATTTATATCATATACTTTCTTGATTTATACATAGCTGAATTATTACATGAAATGTTACTTCACAAATATTGCTTGTTTTTCCACAGTCTAATTGCATACTGAATTGCATTCAAACTGAACCTGCAGTACATCTTCAACGTCAATTTCTTTGTCATCACTACAGGTACTTTTTGAGTCACTTATTAAATCAATCAAGAAAACTAAAATGTTTAGTTTGGTACTTGGTACATGGTAAGTGCTTAATAAGTCTTAGCTGTACTATTCTTAGTTAACTGAATACAATGTTCTAGAATCTACCATCCTTCTTCCCCAAAAGTCTAAACCCTTTTAAGATACAGCAGTTTCTTAGTCTATGTATGATGCTCTCAGAAGGAATTTCATGTCAAGCTACACGTACCATTTATAGAAAATTAAGACAGTTTTTAATGTCTCATAAAAACTGGTAAACTCTAAGACATAACCAACTCCGCATGTAAAATGTATGCTGTAAATATTATAAAAATTACTTTAGAATGATGTCTAACATTGGAGTGGTGAAATTCTATTCTGGGGGGGAATTACTAAATATATACGAAATTTCTTTTGTTGTTTTTTGTTTTTAATGATTCTGTCAGGTGACTTCTATATAAGCAAAACCACCAATGACAGATCATTTCAAATTAATGTATCTCCCCAAAATACTTAGTTTTTTTCCCCAAAACATACTAACTGAAAGAACTAGTAATATGTGAGATTTTCTAAGGGTAAAAATATTTTTTTGAAAGAATATTTTGGATAAAAAAAACTTGCCTGATATGTGGGTATACAGAGTAATTAGAACATGGTATCAAACATATATGATTTATTCTTCAGTCAACATATTTATTTATACTTAAAAAGGAATGCTACTATATTTTAGTAGCATTGGGATAATATTAGCTGAAAAGGTGACTACAGAATTTTTGTTAAATAAGTAAATAAAAATTATCAACCCTATGATACAAATGAACCTTCATGTCTTCTTCAACATGGAGTAATTATATGACAGAAAATACAATCTAGTAAATTAAAAAAGAAGATAAGGGAGAACAAGATGGCAGAGGAGTAGGTGGACATGCAGTACATCTCTCTCCATGGATACTTCATGAATACACCTTCAGAAGTGCATGCAGAATACCAGCTGAGAGTAGACAGGAGTACCTGACCAGCAGAAAAGAATATATAGAACCACGCAAAACTCGGCAGGAGGAAGGAACTAGGGGAAAAAACAGGAGTGTTAGTAGGACTGAACCTCTCCTGCGTGGGTGGGGGAACTGAAGCAGGGATCCAATTCCCACATTGGGGCAATTGTCTGAGTCAGAGGAGAAACATTTAAGGTTGAGACTGAAACAACTGATCTGTGGCAGCCTAAATGGAATGAGAATCAGACAGTCCCTGCCACAGCCATACATACCCCAGACAGGGACGCAGATACCCTAGAAGGTGCAGCCACTGGGAGCTGTAGTTTAGGGATTGTGGAGCAACCCCAGGTCGAGGGCTGCTGTTAACTGTGGAGAAAAAGATTGAGGGGATGTGAGGGAGGAGATTGTGGTGGGAAATGCTTGTGGAGGAAAGCCAGGCAGTCATGGAAGCAAGGCAATATTGCTGAGTCACGCGCAGGGCGGGGAGCCATCACCAAAGCCTCTCTCTCCATGCCAGGATCCAGCAGCTGAACAATACAGAGGCTGACCCATCAAATGCCTAACACACTGAACTACAGAGTAGGACCCCACCCAGGGTGCTCCTTTAAGTGCCTGACAGGCTGATCTACAAAGTAGGACTCTAGCCAGGGGGGCCCCCTCTATGTGCTTGACACACCAATCAACAGAGAAGGACCCCAGGAAAGGGAGCCCTGTAAGTGCCTTAATGGTCAGAGATATGGAGAAAGACTGGCCAAAGAGGCCTTCTGATTGCCAGCTACAAGAGGCTCGGAAAAAGATGCTGATAGGGCCATAGCTCCTGTGGTGGAGGCAGTCCGTGTCCCTGAATACTTGGTACTGCCAGGGTCTCCACAAGCCAATCAGCTGTGCCACCTTCACACACAACTCGCACTGGGGCAGAGCTGTCACAGGCAAAAAAAAAAAAAAAAAACTCTTGCATCTATGCACACAGGGTCACTTTGGTCACGTCTAACTCTTTGCAACCCTGTGGACTGTGGCCTGCCAGGCTTCTCTGTCAGAGAGGGAGGTTCTCTAGGTAAGAACACTGGAGAGTATTGGCCAATACTAGTTGCCACACCCTTCTAGAGCACTATATTTCCTGCTGCCCTAGCTGCCAACTCCCCTGAGTACCTGGTGCTGCCAGAACCTGTGACCCAAGCAGTTGTACCACCTCCACACCTGGTCCTCACTGGGGCAGACCCAAGTCCTCCAAGGCAGCCTCGGGAGCAAACCCCAGTGGACGACGCACATGCAGAGGTGGAAGTAAAACCACAATTGAAACCCAGGGGCAGTGTGGCTAAGGTAGAAGACGCAAAACCTTCCCACCAGCTGTACAAGCTGCAGATTAACTCTACAGGATCAACTAGGCAGACTCTGTGTTCAGGAATATATAAAATGACATTGAGAGCTTCCCCAAAAGAAAACACACTAGTTCTGAAACTATGGACACTGGCGGCAAGAACACGTAGAAGTAGGACCAGATTAGAATCTGAACTGCCCCCACAACAGATTCAGAGGTCAGCACAGTGTTGGAGGGCATCCTAGGGAGGTGAGGTGGACTTTTTCCAGAGAGGGAAAGGACTCTGACAGCAGTGACTCAATAAACAAACTTATTATTCTTATGTTTTGACTTGTTCTGTAGAATCTTACTGATTTTTACATTTTACTTTTTTTTTTTCGGTTTCTTTATTCCCGCCCTCTGTTGTAGTTGTTGGTTTTACTGGCACTATGAAATCTAAGTAAGTTTCTGAGCTTTTTTATTTCTCAGTCACACTTTTATTGTTATTTTAAACCTCTGCCTCTATGTTGGGCTTTTGCAGTTCTGTGAAATTTTCCTTGTTTTCTTCTTTCGTCTTCCTTTTTAACTTTTAATTTTTAATTTTTTAAAACCTATTATTATTTTTTCTACATTTATTCCTTTGTTTGCTTTTCCTACTGTTCTTTTCCCCTTGCAGTTAATCTTTGATGTATATAAATCTTTATCTTCCTCTATTTAACTTTGCATATCTATTCTTTCTTTTGTTCCTTTCCTCTCAACATATTTGTTAGTTATGTTTACATTGTTTTATTCCCCACTTGGCACCTTGCTTTAATTTTGTTTTCCAATTTGTGCTTTAGTTAATTTTGTTCTTAACTGGAAGATATAATTTCTGGTTTCCTTTGTTCGCCATGTCAATCTATTATACTTTATTTTTGTTGGACTGTTTTGATTATGCTTATGGGTATATATGTATATGTGTTTATTCAGTCACACTTTTTATTGTTGTTATAAATCTCTACCTGTTGGGCTTTTGTGGTTCTGTGGGATGGGGAGGGAGATGGGAGGAAGGTTCAAAAGGGAGGGGATATATGTATACCTATGACTAACTCATGTTGAGGTTTGACAGAAAACAAGAAAATTCTGTAAATCAATTATCCTTCAATTAAAAAATAAATTAACTAAAAAAAAAAAAAAAAAGAATTTTTACCTGGTGTTCCTTTAGCCAGGACAACAGACCTGAAAAGCTAAAACTGGCCCAGTTTCCTCCATAGTAGCTTCTTCTGTAACAATAAAAAAAAAAAAGAGTAAATGAAAGGGTATGAAAAAATCTAATCATGGATCTTCATCCCATTTCATTTTTAACATTGCTACATCAGAGTTCAAAAACACACATAATTGCAATGTGGAGAATCAGAGGAGGTAACAGAACAAAATAAATGGAAGTGGGACTTTCAGGCCTCAAAGGTAACTTTTCATTATATAAGGAATTAAAAAATCTCTTTGGCTTCCTTGGAACTTTCTGCACTGATCAAGTGTCTCTAAGCAGGTGATAATGAACAAATTTTACTTCTGAGTTAATAAAAATGGCTGGGAAGAAAATCTTGGTAGATCTCAAAGAAGGCCACTAGAAAAAACTGCTAAGTTTTCCACAAGCAGTAAATATCCACTGTCAGCACCACCTGAGAACTCATCTCACATGCATAAATACATAAATAAATTTATTTATACATATACATATTACTGGCTACTCTAGTGGAAGGCCCTGTGCCATTCTAAGCCTTCAGGGCCAAAAATAAAAGTAGATCCTGAGACACAGTTATTCACAAGACTTCTGTAATAAGTATAAGAAGAACAATATTTCTCCTGATAACTGAACTATTCTTCACTCCACAGCACTGTGAAAATCACTCCATTTTATAAAACCCAGAGATCTTCTAGGATCTTCTAGGATCAGATAAACCCTGTAGACACTGGACTCCTAATTAACTTCTGATAGTAACAGACTTCCCCTAGAGAAGGAAATGGCAATCCACTCTAGTATTCTTGCCTGGAGAATCCCTGGCAGACTACAGTCTATGGGGTCGCAGAGAGTCGGACACGACTGAGCGACTAACACACACACACACACACACACACAGTAGCAGACTTCTGGCAACCAGAACTCTCAGCACTATATATTGAGCTTCCACATCCTTACAAAATTCATCATGTTACATTCATTCTTTGTATGATGAGCCCCCAAGTACACTAAAATCCACCTATAATATTCACTCTAGTTCTAAGACATTGTTGGTTTTGTTTTCATTTTTGCTTCTCCAGATCTTGCTCTAAGGAAATAAAAATTTATAAAAGGGCTTTTTAAAGCAAAAACTAAAACCTCTAATAGGATATCTAAAATTATTCATCCATAATACTACTGAATAGCCTCTCAAAATCCCGGTATAGATTTCTCTTCAATCAACTCTTGATTGGTCTTAAGAACAATCAGTTTTACCCTCAAATTTTTTACCAAAAATCAATGCTTCCTCTAACAGAGAGAATGATTAAACCAAACAACTGTGAAAGTAGACCTATTAATAACAGATCACTACTTATAATCTGATAGTTCTCTTGGGGATAATGCACATTCATACACTGTCCATATCCTGAGAAATCTTTAAAATTTAGATATAATTTCAGCTATACTCTCAATTCTAGATGTTGGAATCAAGAAAGCTAGAAGCAGTGATACCTTGGATCAGAGACAACAGGAGAAGAAAAAGGTGGACAATAGCCAGTATAGAAGAGAAGGAGGGAAAGAGATGGATGTTAGATTTTCCAAAGCAACTTTATACTCTCTTCTCCCTTGCCTGATAATAATACACTTCTGTCATCCCTTTCTATCATCTAAACATCAATATAATACTCAACAAAATGATAAAATGCCCTAAGTATTAAAACAAACAAACAAAAACCCTGAAGCAGTGATAAAAAAGTCCCACTATCTTTATATATTTTGCTGAGATATTTAGATTTCTTTTCGTTGTTATTCTTCAGTTGCTAAGTCGTGCCCAACTCTTTGTAACCCCATGGACTACAGCACACCAGGCTTCCCTATGCTTCACTATCTCCCAGAGTTTGCTCAAACTCATGTCCATTGAGTCGGTAGTGCCATCTAACCATCTCACCCTCTGTCACCTCCTTTTCCTCCTGCCTTCAATCTTTTCAAGCATCGGGGTCATTTCCAGTGAGTTGGCTCTCTGTATCAGGTGGCCAAAGTATTGGAGCTTCAGCTTCAGCATCAGTCCTTCCAATTATATTTATGACTGATTTTGTTTAGGATGGACTGGTTGGATCTCCTTGCAATCCAAAGGACTCTCAAGAGTCTTCTCTAACACCACAATTCAAATGCACCAATTCTTCAGCACTCAGCTTTCTTTATGGTCCAACTCTCACATCCATACGTGATAGTGGAAAAACCAGAGCTTTGACTAACAGAACTTGTGGGCAAAGTAATGTCTCTGCTTTTTAATATGCTGTCTAGGTTGGTCATAGCTTTTCTTCCAAGGAGCAAATATCTTTTAATTTCATGGCTGCAGATATTCCCATCTCTTTAAGAATTTTCCATAGGTTGTTGTGACATTGCAGTCAGAGGTTTTAGTGTAGTCAATGAAGCAGAAGTAGACGTTTTTCAGGAATCCCCTTGCTTTTTCTATGATCCGATGGATACTGGCAATTTGATCTTGGTTTCTCTGCTTTTTTTAATCCACCCTGTACATATGGAAGTTCTCAGTTCACGTACTGCTGAAGCCTAGCTTGAAGGATTTTGAGCATTATCTTGCTGGTATGTGAAAGAGTGCAATTATATGGGAGTTTGAACATTTTTTGGCATTGCCTTTCTTTGGGATTGGAATGAAAACTGACCTTTTCCAGTCCTGTGGCCACTGAGTCTTCCAAATTTGCTATAATATTGAGTGCAGTACTTTAACAGCATCATCTTTCATCTTTTGAAGTAGCTCAGCTGGAATTCCATCACCTCTACTAGCTTTGTTCATAGTAATCCTAACGTCTACTTGACTTCTCACTCCAGCATGTCTGGCTCTAAGTGAGTGACCACACCATTATGGTTATCCCAGTCATTAAGACCACTTTTGTATAGCTCCTTCATGTATTCTTGCCACCTCTTCTTAATCTACTCTGCTTCTGTTAGGTACTTGCAATTTCTGTCCTTTATTGTGTCCATCTTTGCATCAAATGTTCCCTTGGTATCTAATTTTCTTGGATATATCTCTAGTCTTTCCCATTCTATTGTTTCCCTCTATTTCTTTGCATTGTTCACTTAAGGCTTTCTAGTCTCTCCTTGCTATTCTCTGGATCTCTGCATCCAGTTGGGTATATCTTTCCCTTTCTCCTTTACTTTTCACTTCTCTTCTCAGCTATTTGTAAGGTCTCCTCAGACAACCATTTTGCCTTCTTGCATTTCTTTTTCTTTGGGATGGTTTTGGTCACAGCCTCCTATACAATATTGTGAACTTTGGCCCATAGTTCTTTAGGCACTCTGTCTACCAGATCTAACCCCTTCAATCTATTCATCATGTCCACTGTATAATCATAAGGGATTTGATTTAGGTCATACCTGAATGGTGTGGGCTTCCTCAGTGACTCAACTGTAAAGAATCTGTCTGCAGTGTAGGAGACGGGTATTTGATCACTAGGTTGGGAAGATCCGCTGGAGGAGGGGATGGCAATCCATTCCAGTATTCTTGCCTGGAGAATCCCATGGATAGAGGGGCATGGTGGGCTAGAGTCCACAGAGTTGCACAGAGTTAGACATGACTGAAGCAAATGAGTACACATGCATACCTGAATGGTCCAGTGGTTTTCCCTACTTTCTGTAATTTAAGCCTGAACTTGCAATAACGAGCTCAAGATCTGAGCCAAAGTCAACTCCAGGTGTTGTTTATTTTCAGCTGAGTTTATCTTCAGCTACAAAGAATATAATCAATCTGATTTCGTTACTGACCATCTGGTGATGTTCACGTGCAGAGTCATCTCTTGTGTTGTTGGAAGAAGGCGTTTGCTATGATCAATGTGTCCTCTTGGCAAAACTGTTAGCCTTTGCCCTGCTTCATCTTATATGCCAAGGCCAAACTTGCTCTTTACTACAGGTATCTCTTAACCTACTTTTGCATTCCAATCCCCTATAATGAAAGGAACATCTTTTTTTCTGTTAGTTCAAGAAGGTCTTGTAGGTCTTCATTGAACTGTTCAATTTCAGTTTCTTTGGCATTAGTGGTTGGGACACAGACTTGGCTTACTGTGATGTTGAACAGTGTGCCTTGGAAACAAACCAAGATCATTCTGTCATTTTTGAGACTGCACCCAAATACTGCATTTGGACTCCTTTGTTGACCATGAGGGATACTCCATTTCTTCTAAGGGATTCTTGCCCACAGTAGTAGATGTAATAGTCATCTGGACTAAATTTGTTCATTCCCGTCCATTTTAGTTCAGATTCCTAAAAGGTCGATGTTCACTCTTGCCATCTCCGGTTTGACCACTTCCAACTTACCTGATTCATGGACCTGATACTCCAGGTTCATATGCAATATTGTCCTTTATAGCATCAGACTTAAAGAGATGGGAATACCATATGACCTGACCTGCCTCTTGAGAAACCTATATGCAGATCAGGAAGCAACAGTTAGAACTGGACATGGAACAACAGACTGGTTCCAAATAGGGAAAGGAGTACGTCAAGGCTGTATGTTGTCACCCTGCTTATTTAACTTATATGCAGAGTACATCATGAGAAATGCTGGGCTGGAGGAAGCACAAGCTGGAATCAAGATTGCCAGGAGAAATATCAATCATCTCAGATATGCAGATGACACCACCCTTATGGTAGAAAGTGAAGAGGAAGTAAAAAGCCTCTTGATGAAAGTGAAAGAGGAGAGTAAAAAAGTTGGCTTAAAGCTCAATATTCAGAAAACTAAGATCATGGTATCTGGTCCCATCACGTCATGGCAAATAGATGGGGAAACAGTGGAAACAGTGGCTGACTTTATTTTGGGGGGGCTCCAAAATCATGCAGATGGTGATTTCATGAAATTAAAAGACACTTACTCCTTGGAAGGAAAGTTATGACCAACCTAGACAGCATATTGAAAAGCAGAGACATTACTTTGTCAACCAAGGTCTGTCTAGTCAAGGCTATGGTTTTTCTAGTGGTCATATATGGATGTGCGAGTTGGACTATAAAGAAAACTGAGCACAGAAGAAATGATGCTTTTGAATGGTGGTGTTGGAGAAGACTCTTGAGAGTCCCTTGGACTACAAGGAGATCCAACCAGTCCATCCTAAAGGAGATCAGTCCTGGGTGTTCATTGGTGGGACTGATTTTGAAGCTGGAACTCCAATACTTTGGCCACCTGATGCAAGAGCTGACTCATTTGAAAAGACCCTGATGCTGGGAAAGGATGAGGTCAGGAGGAGAAGGGAATGACAGAGGATGGGATGGTTGGATGGCATCACCAACTCAATGGACATGAGTTTGGGTAAACTCCGGGAGTTGGTGATGCGCAAGGAGGCCTGGCGTGCTGCGGTTCATGGGGTTGCAAAGAGTCGGACACGACTGAGCAACTGAACTGAACTGAACTTACTTTCACCACCAGACACATCCACAACTGAGCACTGTTTCCTCTTTGGCCCAGCCTCTTCATTATTTCTGGATGTATTTCTCTGCTTTTCCTCAGTGGCATACTGGATACCTACAGACCTGGGGGCTCATCTTCTGGTGTCATCTCTTTCTTGCCTGTTCATACTGTTCATGGGATTCCCGAGGCAAGAATACTGCAGTGGGTTGCCATTTCCTCCTCCACTGGACCAATTTTGTTCCAACTATCCACCGTGACCCATTCATCTTGGGTGGCCCTGCACAGCACACCTCATATCTTCATTTAGTTATACAAGACTGTGATCCGTGAGATCATTTTGGTTAGCTTCTGTGATTGTGGTTTTTGTTCTGAATGCTGTGAGATTGTTGTTTTTGCTTCTTCTGTCTGCCCTCTGATGGATGAAAAAAAGGCTTTGGCAAGCTTCCTGATGGGAAAGACTTCTTGTAAGCAAGCATATGTCCTAAGTGAGAAGCTCTGGCTACTGGGTGAAAGCTTTAAGATCTAAGTAAATTTTTAAATGGCTACATCAATTTATAAGTAATAAATATACACCAGAAATTTGACAATCAGGGTAGACAGAAGGTTTTTCAGAAAGGGCACAGAAAGCAATAAAAACTATCAATAAATTAGAATTCATCAAAGTGAAAAACTTCTCCACAAAATACATCAGTTTAAAAAAATGAATGAGCTAGGCACAAAGTAGGAGAAATATTCACAAAACATATCTGACAAAGGACTAGTATCCAGGTTGTATAAAAGAATTCTCTCAACTTAAAAATAAGACAAATATTCAAATTTTAAAGTGAGCAAAGAGATTGAACAGACATTTCACAAAGGAATATGGATGTGCTTAATGAACACATGAAAAGATGAACATTATTAGTCATTGGGTAAGTATACATTAAAATTAAACATGATGAAATACCACTACACACACTAGAATGGTTAAAAGGAAAAAAAGAGTTACAAAACCAGGTGTGGGGATGGATGGGCACAATGCTCTGGCATTTTGGTGGGAGTAAGTAATAGTACAAAAACTTGTAAAACTGTCTGGAACCTTTTTATAAAACAAAATGTGCACCTATCCTATGATCCAGTGATTCCATTCTTAGGTATTTTCACACAGGAAAGCACATGTTCACAGAAGACTTGTACAAGTTTTTTCATAGCATCTTCATTTGTTAATAGCTTCAAACTGGTAACAATTCACAACTCAAATATCCATCAATAGGAGACTAGATAAATAAGTTGTGGTATAGCCATATGATAGATACTATTCACCAATTAAAGGAATAAACTACTGATATATGCATAGCAACATAAATGAATTTCAAAAAACGTTATGATAAGTGAAAGAAGTTTTGCCCCAAAAGAGTGCATTCAGCATGACTCCTTTTATATGAAGTTTTAGAACAAGCAAAATTAATTGATCTATGGTGAAAAACATCATAAGAGTGGTCGCTTTTGAGGGTGGGAGTAATGGCAGAAACTGACTTTGAAGAGGCATGAGGGAACTTTCTGGAGTGATGGCAATATTCTATATCTTGATAAGGTTCTTAGTTACACAAGTATATGCATGTGCTAAGAACTTATTAAATGGTACACTTAAGATCTGTGCATTTTACTGTAATTTTATCTCAAAAAAGAACTATAAATAACTAGCTAATGATAATGCATGCTGAAGGGTTTCAGACTGAAGGTATTGGACATATTACAACTTACTGTGAAATGTCTAAAACAATAAGATGCAATAGTAGACAGAAAATTTAGTATATGGATAGTTACATAATAAAGCAAATACAGCAAAATGTTAGGGGTAGAATCTGGGTAGTGGATACACAGGTATTCACAGTGCAATTTTTTCACCTCTTCTCTATGTATGAAAATTATCATAATAAAATCTTAGAAAAACAAAAATAACCCAACACTGACCATAATGTGCCAATTTCCAAAATATCTTCTGCTATTATTAAAAGTAAAAAAAAAAAAACACCAAAAAGGGCTATCTTGCTGTTTCTTTCCACTAGTAAACGGCCTGATGTCAGTTCACAGTCAAAATCTAATTTTTTTCCCCTGTATATGGTCATATGGTTTTTGATAGAGGTAACTGGTTCTAGTATTTTTCCATGTAGCACCTATTTTCAACTTTTCCTGTGGATGTGCTCTTTAATATCAGTATCTGGTGACATCATCCAATTATGCATGTAAAAGGTGAAATATGGTCTTCACTACTGTGGTCTTGCTAACAAAAGAAGGTAACATTAATAAACTCACTATAAAACCAAAGCAGATTTTAACTAAATTCATTTTGGTGTTTGCATGGCTTTAAATATGGTTTATAATACCCTAAAGAGAAAGCCAAAGACTTTAAGTATCAAAATTAATATGACAAAAAGAAAAATAAAAAATCAATACATTGTAATATGCACTCTAGAACAATTCTGCAATAGAAATAATAATAATTAAAGCTTACCAAATACTTTCTTATTTTTAAAGATGTAGCTTCAGAATTCTGACAATGAAATTCAATTTATAAAATAATACTTCTATACTCTTTAAAACTGTTTCTGTAATGAATAACAAGTTTAGGTTACTTGTTACTTAGGTTTTGTTTTTATAACTCACAGATACAATTTATTTTAAGGACAAAGTGAGAAACTCCTGACTGACAAAAAAGAGGAATGGAACATTTTCCGCCAATCTTGTGTCACAACTGTCTCTGTACATCAAGTAAAGGAAAAAGTAGTTTATGATGAAGGATGATGCTTATCTTTATTGCCAGGAACACTATTTTATATGATGAAAAGAATTCCTTAAAATTAAGAGTCTCTGTGAAACTAAAGAGTATTTATAGTATTTAGACAGCAAATATAAAACTATTATCAATAGTCCTCTCAAGTCTCACGAAGGAAAAGTGACCTACAATTTTCAGCTAGAATAGTAAAAATCACAAATGGACATTTTTATTTTCAAAGACAGAAAAGCCCAATTATCACAATACTGAGGTACAGCTTGGCACTGTGTGAAATGTTGACTTTACAATCATAGAAAACATGTTTTAATCTTTCTAAAGGTTCACAGATCTTACTCAAAGTACCACCTAAGATTTTCCAGACACAGAAAGGAAATGAATTATACAACTGTATCCATTAACACCAACCAATAAAGCAACAGAAAAAAAAGTATTAAGAGTTAATAAGACTTCTCTTAATTTACATAGTGTTTAATGCTAAAGCAACATTATTTTGTTTAATGTCTACTAACAGAAAAAAAAACATTACAGGTGTAAATAAAGTTGAACTCTAACAGAAGGCTGAGGATTAAATCTATTAATTAGAGAATATTAATTAAATCCCAACAATGTTTTCTCCTCTGCATCATAATTACAACTCAGTATTGAATATTTAGTGACAGCCATAGTTACATGATGCTAAATTACATCATGTATTTGTAAATGGCATCTCTAAACAGGTACAAAAACACTGACAAAAGATAGAGTTACTGATATACAGGCATATTCATCTGGGAATCATTTTTATTATTAAGAAACCAAGGGGTTGAAATGTTTTCAGGCAGGTAGCAGATGGAGTTCAAACCTGCTCAAAAGAGAAGCAGCGTATCTCAAAAACCCCCTATTCTCTATTCACTGCTCCTAAATTCTTTTTCCTGGGATAGTAGTAATACCACCTTCCACTAACAGTATTTTTCAATTTCAAAACTGTTTTCACACGGATTCTTCCAGCAATCTTGTGAGGTAGATCAGGTGCTATCTTACAGATGAAGAACCTGAGAACGATCTATGTAGAGATTAAGTCCATTCAGGGCCATACCACTACAACTGGCAGGACTGCCACTGAAACTTGGCCTTCCAAAACCTAATCCTGTCTACTGCGACATAAACAATCCCAAACTTCTAAGCTGGCCTAGCATCAATGAGAACATAGGATATTACAATGGTAGCTGTGGTTCAATGAAACCAAACATTTAGAAATCAAATAGCATCTGGACCCAATTACTAAATTCACCTTTTCCAAACTATATCCCATCAATAAAATCTACTGTTAACAGGCATACCACAAAGTTGCAATGACACAATAAATTTAGAAAATGCTAGGTGTGAGGAAGTAAAACCACCAGAAAATGGTTTAAAAAAGAGTTCCTCAGCACCATTAAATATGTTAATACCTGTTCTTTTCAAGAAGGAATAATTTCACTTAACTAATGAGCATTTTTTTTTGAGACAGCATTTGGTTCAACAGAACATATTTTGAGAAATGCTGGTTTAAATCATGTTAAGGCAAAAAAGAAAATTAGGATACTCTATATGTTGAGCTTATCATTTTCGATTCACTATCTCATTTAATCTTCATAATAATCCTGACAGACTGGTGCTATAATTATCACCACTTTAAAATTAGAAGGAAATAATAACAACCATGAAGATCAGTGTCTTGTTTTACTCATATAGCTAGGAAATGGCAAAGCCTGCACCTAATTAAGCCTAGCACTTAAGGTCCCTAAGCCTATGCTCTTTCCATTGTCATAACACTGTCTGCTATAATAAACAGCATTGGAATATTTAAAGTTATAAACATAAGCACATAATACAAATCTTGGAATCTGACTTACTGTAAGTAAAGGCAATGGGATATATTTACAGACACTAGATGGGATGAAGTCTAATTTTCGTTTCACTTCTCCAACTCATTTGGATAATGAAAATTGAATAATAATTTCATGACTACATCTACTCTAATGCCAAACCTGGAAGGATTATTCATTTCTAGGATCCAAAATACAATCAATTTTATTACATATCTCATATTGAATGTGCACATATAAAATTAAAACATGCTTACTCCTTGGAAGAAAAGCTATGACAAACCTAGACAGCATATTTAAACAGAGACATCACTATGTTAACAAAGTCCATATAGTCAAAGCTATAGTTTTTCCAGTAGTCATGTACAGATGTGAGAGTTGGACCATAAAGAAAGCTGAGCACTGAAGAATTGATGCTTCTGAACTGTGGTGCTAGAGAAGACTTGAGAGTCCCTTGGACAGCAAGATCAAACCAGTCAATCATAAAGGAAATCAACCCTAAATGTTCCCTGGAAGGACTGAGGCTGAAGCTGAAGCTCCAATACTTTGGCCACCTGATGCAAATAACCGACTCACTGGAAAAGACCCTGATGCTGGGAAAGATTGAAGGCAGAAGTTAGAAGGGGGCGACAGAGGATGAGATGGTTGGATGGCATCATCAACTCAATGGACATTGAGTTTGAGCAAACGCCGTGAGATATGAAGGGCAGGGAAGCCTGGCGACCTACAGCCCTTGGGGTCAAAAAGAGTTGGACATGACTGAGCGACTGAACAACAACAACAAACAACATATTAATGTGGACAGATACCTTTCTCTATATGCTAGGAGTAGGAAAATAATAGTGTGGCAGGTCTACTTATATCAATTTGCACACTGAAAGAGGCACTATTCTACTTAATTTTGGCTGGAGTATTACAAAGAACCATGACATCTTTCTGTTTTCCTGCTTGACAAATAACAGAACAGGCTAGGGAATATAACAGACTTACCCCTATACAAATTCTCATTTACTAAAAGCCCCACATACTTGATGGGGCTTTCCAGGTGGCTCATGGGTAAAGAATCTGCCTGCCAATGCAGGAGACACAGGAGATGCAGGTTCAATTCCTGGGTCAGCAAGATCCCCTGGAGGAGGAAATGGCAACCTACTCCAGTATTCTTGCCTGGAAAATTCCATGGACAGAGGAGCCTGGTGAGCTACATTTTATGGAGTCACAAAGAGTTGAACATGACTGAGTGACTGAGCACACACACAGAAGACAGAATTGGGATTCACAGGTGGCTCAGTGGTGAAGAATCCCTCTGCATTGCAGGAGATGTGGGTTATTCAAGTTCGATCCTTGGGTTGGGAAGATCCCTTAGAGAAGGAAATGGCAACCTACTCCAGTCTTCTTGCCTAGAAAATTCCATCAACAGAGAAGCCTGATGGGCTACAGTCCACGGGGCTGCAAAGAGTCAGATACGACTGAGCAACTGAGCACAGATGCACACACCACATATTTGATACACAATAAAGTTGAGCTCCTTTCACTATACCCTCATCCTAAGATCAAAGAAGGTCAGTCTCTTTGATAGAGTATGCAGGTGCAATTCTAATGTGAGAGAAAAAGACCAAGCCCTTACTTGATTTTTAGAGTCCTATATAGCTACAGAAAGTTCCTTTGGCAATCAGATCAATCTACCAGAATGAAATGGCATGGTGTGTTCCCAGTCGTTAGGGCTGGAGAAGAGACCTTCCTATGTTTAGAGTTATTAGTCATTCAACATTAGTCCACCCATGCAAATCCATTTTTGAGACCAAGCCAAGTAGATGAGTGGGTAATGTACAAAGGTTGTCCTATCATCTATTCCTACTGACTCAATTATTAACCTTCTACCAATGACTCTGAAATTTCTCTTTCAAATCTGGGCCCTCTGAGGAGAGCTCCAGACTCATACAATACTGAAGATAGGTATCATGAGTCACTTAGTTTATTGGACATCTCCATCCACTAAATATTTCAGATTAACTTTAATTTCTACATGTCCAAAAGGCAAATTTATTATCTGTCCCAAGCCCCCAATTTGGTTTTCCCTCTTGGTTTCCCCATTTCATTAAATACTAACATGATTCTTACAACTGCCAATGCTAGAAAGCCTTGAACTCTCTCATCATCTCTCTCTCATTTTTCAATTCTAGTTAATTTCTCAAACTCCTTCTACCTTTGCCATCCTTACCAATGATAACTTATTTCACATCCTTTCTCCTATTGTTTTGTGTGTTTTTTTTTTAATTAGCCTCCTCAACGGTTTCCCTGCCTCTAGTTTCTCCCCTTCCAACCTCAACTCCATATTACTGCCATTGTGATCAGGTCTTGGCAGACCACATTATGTCATTCCCTCGCATAAAGATGTTTAATGGCTTACTAATGCCTCTACAGTACTGTCTAAAACCTTAGCATCACTCTAAGGCCCTTCAAAACTTCAGTTCAGTTCAGTTCAGTCACTTAGTCGTGTCTGACTCTTTGCAACCCCATGAACCGCAGCACGCCACGCCTCCCTGTCCATCACCAACTCCCGGAGTTTACCCAGACTCATGTCCATTGAGTTGGTGATGCCATCCAACAATCCCATCCTCTGTCATCCCCTTCTCCTCCTGACCTCAACCTTTCCCAGCATCAGGGTCTTTTCAAATGAGTCAGCTCTTCACATCAGGTGGCCAAAGTCAAAGCTTACTTCCAACTTAATTCTCCAGCTTTATCTCTGGACATCATTCTTCTCTGTCATGCATCAGCCACACCCACACAGTCAACATTGCCTGAATGAGTCAAGTGTCTGCATGTCTCTCTGCTTTTATTAATACTATTCCCTATACCCAATGCTTTTTTGTGTGTGAAGTTGCTCAGTTGTGTCTGACTCTTTGCAACCCCATGGACTGTAGCCTTCCAGGCTCTGCTGTCCCTGAGATTTTCCAGGCAAGAATACTGGAGTGGGTTGCCATTTCCTTCTCCAGGGGATCTTCCCAAACCCAGGTCTCCAGCACTGCAGGCAGACTCTTTACAGTCTGAGCCACCAGGGAAGCCCATACCGGTACTAGTCAAACCAGTTAGAGTGACTCAAATCCAGTATCATTTTCCCTGTGAAGTCTTCAGCTCTCCAATATATAATCAGAACTGATCTCTGTGTTGCAAGAGTTCTGCACATACTTCTGTAAGAGCTGTCATATTGTCTTTTTTATGTGAAAAAAACACACATTTATTTACAGGTATAACTCATGCATTGATAACAAAGAGGCAGCAATATGATCGTTTTATGATTGCCCAGTATAATCAATACAATTGCTTCACTGTTGCCTAGCCTATACACTAATGAATGAATCATTATACAATTTTTATCTATCATACTGTCTTGCCATTAAATTGCATGAGTGTTTCCTCTGACTAGACCAGGAGAAACTTAAGGGAACAGCAGCAGTTTGGTCACCATGGAACCTTTAATGCTAAGAGAATTAAATGTACTGCTATTAACCAAAGGCTTCAGGATCAGATGGACCTGGGTTCAAACTCCAGTTGTGCCTCTTACTAGCCGTGCGACCTCAGCCAATAACCTTACACTTATTCTTTCAAGCCTCAGTTTATCATTAAAACAGGAATGAAAGCACTTAAAGCAGTGGCTAGCACACAGTAAGTTATCATTCTCCTCCCCTCTTCTATGCCAAGTGTGGACACAGGAGAACACATCCACAGGAGTCCCCAGTGCCCTGTTCATTGGCAACTACCAGAGTCCAGTGCCAGCCAGGAATAGCTAGGTTCGCTGACAACCCTGGGAAGGTAGAAGAGAGACAAGAATGCAGAAGCTGCTGAGAGAACAGCAAAACTGACAGATCAAAGGACTGAGGATTGCTGATTCCCTCTCCCTTTTCCCCTATCTTCTGCTTCAGAGTAGTCACAGCTCCTAAAATTTAACCCTTGCGTTCCCATGGAAAGGCAAATCAAACTCCAGTTTCATTTTGGGGGCAGGGGTGAGAGAAGGGAAGTTGGAGAGACAGGAAAAAGCTTTAAGTTTTGTTGCTGTCGATCACTCTGATTCTAGCTATCAAGCTGATTCATAGTCTTCAAAGTGCCAAGGAGCTGGTAACGATAGTTGACATTTCAAAGTAAAACACACACACACACACACACACAAAAAAAAAAAAAAAAAAAAAAAAGGAGGAAGAAAATATGAGAGAAATCTTTTGGAGGAGGAAGAATGATAAAGAAATTGCTCAAGACTAAGAAAGTGAGGGGAGGAGGGAAATGCAGTGGAAAAATGCGTATGTACATTCAATTACCTTTGCTTGTAGTTTTTCTGGTTTGTGTGAAAGCTATCCTCATTCAAACCCACTGACTAAAAGAAGTCAAAGTTAGTAATACCTAGAGAAATGCTGATATATCATGATTTCTGCAAGGAGCTGTCTCAATCAATCTAGCCTCTGTTTGAGCACTATGGGCAAAAATCCTCCTTGTGCAAGAATTGTCATCTGCAAATGAAGGTCCTGTCATACAGATTTCAGTGACCTAAAGACAAAATGACATTTTTGTTCCAAACCCATAAAAATTCACAAATTGCTTCCAAGGATTTTTCTCCTCCACACTGCCCTCCAAAACAAAGGCTTAATGTATTTCCAGTGATTCCAAAGTAAAAGCCTTTTAGTGAATCTGCTACATAACTGTCAGATCTTCTGGCCACACCTCAACATTTTACATGTATCTCACTGGTCCCACACAGGGATTCTTCAAGGTAGGTTGTACACCAGGCCCATTTTACACTTGAAGAAAACAATATAAGTCACATAACTAATCAGTGACAGAGTAACAGTGTGAATTGGGTCTCCTGACCATCAAACTCAGGATTTGTCTTCCAACCCTACACACAGCTTATCTTAGTGAAAGAACACAGGCTCTGCAGTCAAAGGAACCTGGCTATAAACCTTGGTTCATTACTTGAATAGACATGTGATGTTTGACAAGTGATTTCAATTCTGAATTTATGTCTTCATCCACAAAAGGAGAGAATTTATATTTCTTTAAGAGAAATAGAATAGGAATTAAATAGCTTAATGTTTCCAATGTATCTAAGAGAGTAATGAGCAAATATTCAATAAATGGTAGATATGTTTACATTACACTCTTTGTAACAGCATACACTGTCCTGAATACTAGATTATCTTAAGCAACTGAAAACTACTTTCACTCATTTAGTGCCGTAAACCTAATGAAATGTCTTTAACATGGTGAAATACAGAGGGGGAAAAGGTAGGGTAACACTTGCTTCTTTGATACATTTTTCTCATCCTACCATCCTACAGGAGACAGAACAAGGTTTCTTCCTTTCATCTGGATATTGGAAGGTAAAAATAAATAAAAATGTTCTTCTAAGTTAGGTTACATTTTCTTTTATTTCCCTATCCCTTTATGGCAGTCTTAAACCTAAAACCTTTCAAATACTTATCTTTGAGCTACCTTATTCACATATGAGCAAGTATTCCACTGTAAAAGAAAGAGCTATGTTGTTATATTTTTGTGTTAAACAAAACATAAACAGATCTGAATTAGCACAAACAAAAACTACTAAAGAGAAACTTCACAATAGGAGTAGCTACTGAATCAATACTCGTTTCTACTTTGTCAAGAGCCATAATCACTGAACATCTGAACAGAGTATTTTTGTTCTTTCACTACAGAAACAAGGCATCGAACCAAATTTTTCACTCAATTCCATGTACGTAAAGTTAATTTACAGGGCAGAAAAATATCATAAAATTGATTTGCCACACAACTTCGGATGCAATTTCTGAGGTAACTCAATGACATACAGCTTTATTAAGCCACACAGGAAAAAAAAAAAAAAAGAAAAGCCTCTAAGAAGAAATCAATTTAACTCTTTCTTTAAAAGAAAAATGACATTGGTTCTCAAAGATATTTATAGTTCCATATCCACAGTATAACATCTAAGAAGTTATTATAACCGCTTCCATGTAAGCCACCCTCCTATCACCATATCTAAATAATCTAAGTAATCCACATTACTCTTATAGCACTACCCTTTTCTTCTTCATGAGCACAGTTTATAAAATCAAAGCATGTTGAATGCTTATTTCCCCCTACTAGGTTTCCAGGTTATCATGAAGGCAAGAATCAGTCTGTTTTGCTGTTAACCTCTCAACACTCTGGGACCAACAATATCCATAATCTCATCTGATTTTATAACTGGTCTCTAATTGTAATGAATGTATTTCTTCAATTCAGTTCAATTGTCACTCAGTTGTGTTCGACTCTTTGCAACTCCATAGAATGCAGGACGCCAGGCCTCCCTGTCCATCACCAACTCCCAGAGTTTACTCAAACTCATGTCTATTGAGTTGGTGACAGCCATCCAATCATCTCATCCTCTTTCATCCCATTCTCCTCCCACCTTCAATCGTTCCCAGCATCAGGGTCATTTCAAATGAGTCAGCTCTTCGCAACAGATGGCCAAAGTATTGGAGTTTCAGCTTCAACATCAGTCCTTCCAATGAATATTCAGGACTGATTTCCTTTAGGATGGACTAGTTGGATCTCTTAACAGTCCAAGGGACTCTCAAGAGTCTTCTCCAACACCACAGTTCAAAAGCATCAATTCTTCGGCACTCAGATTTCTTTATAGTCCAACTCTCACATCCATAGATGACTACTGGAAAAATCATGGCCTTGACTAGACGGACCTTTGTTGGCAAAGTAATGTCTCTGCTTTTTAATATACTGTCTAGGTAGGTCATGAGTTTTCTTCCAAGGAACAAGCGACTTTTATTTCATGGATGCAGTCACAATCTGCAGTGATTTTGGAGCTCAAAAAAATAAAGCCTGCCACTGTTCCCACTGTTTCCCCATCTATTTGCTATGAAGTGATGGGACCAGATGCCATGATCTTAATTTTCTGAATGTTGAGCTTTAAGCCAACTCTTTCACCTTCCTCTTTCACTTTCATCAAGAGGCTCTTTAGTTCTTCTTTGCTTTCTGCCATAAGGGTGGTGTTATCTGCATATTAGATGTTATTGATATCTCTGCGAGCAATCTTGATTCTAGCTTGTGCTTCATCCAGCCCAGCATTTCATATGATGTACTCTGTATATAAGTTAAATAAGCAGGGTGACAATATACAGCCTTGATGTACTCCTTTCCCTATTTGGAACCAGTCTGTTGTTCCATGTCCAGTTCTAACTGTTGCTTCCTGACTTGCATACAGATTTCTCAAGAGGCAAGTCAGAGGGTCTGGTTTTCCCATCTCTTGAAGAATTTTCCACAATTTATTGTGACCACACAGTCTAAGGCTTTGACATAATCAATAAAGCAGAAGTAGATGTTTTTTCTGGAACTCTTTTGGTTTTTCAATGATCCAATGGACGTTGGCAATTTGATCTCTGGTTCCTCTGCCTTTTCTAAATCCAGCATGAACATCTGGAAGTTCATGGTTCACGTACTGTTGAAGCCTGGCTTCGAGAATTCTGAGCATTACTTTGCTAGTGTGTAAGATGAGTGCAACTGTGTGGTAGTTTGAGCATTCTTTGGCATTGTCTTTCTTTGGCATTGGAATGAAAACTGACCTTTTCCAGTCCTGTGGTCACGGCTAAGCTTTCCAAATTTGCTGGCATATTGAGTGCAGTACTTTCACAGCATCATCTTTTAAGATTTGAAATAGCTCAACTGGAATTCCATCACCTCCACTAAGCTTTGTTTGCAGTGATGCTTCCTAAGGCCCACTTGACTTTGCAGTCCAGGATGTCTGGCTCTATGTGAGTGATCATACCATCATGATTATCTGGGTTGTAAAGATCTTTTTGTATAGTTCTTTGGTGTACTCTTGCCACCTCTTCTTAAGATCTTCTACTTCTGTTAGGTCCATACCACTTCTGTCCTTTATTATGCCCATCTTTGCATGAAATATTCCCTTGTATCTCTCATTTTCTTGAAGAGATCTCTAGTCTTTCCCATTCTATTGTTTTCCTCTATTTCTTTGCATTGACCACTGAGGAAGGCTTTCTTACCTCTCTTTGCTATTCTTAGGAACTTCGCATTCAAAAAGGTATATCTTTCCTTTTCTCCTTTGCCTTTGACTTCTCTTCTTTTCACAGCTATTTGTAAGGCCTCCTCAGACAACCATTTTGCCTTTTTGCATTTATTTTTGGGGGGATGGTCTTGATCTCTGCCTCCTGTACAACGTCACGAACCTCCATCCAGACTTCTTCAGGCACTCCGTCTATCAGATCTAATCCCTTGAATCTATTTCTCACTTCCACTGTATAATCATAAGGGATTTGATTCAGGTCATACCTGAATGGTCCAGTGGTTTTCCCTACTTTCTTAAGTCAGAATTTGGCAATAAGGACCTCATGATTTGAGCCACAGTGAGCTCCAGGTCTTGTTTTTGTTGACTATACAGAGCTTCTCCATCTTTGGCTGCAAAGAATATAATCAATCTGATTTCGGTATTGACCATCTGGTGTTGTCTATGTGTAGAGTCTTCTCTTGTGTTGTTGGAAGAGGGTGTTTTTTTGAGAAGTAACAATTCTTGACAAATTTTAGTGTCTCCCACCTCAGTGCCAAAACATAAAGATGGACAATGATATACAGGAAAAGGTGATGTCAAAATAATGTCAAGTCAGTGATGGAGAAACAGTGAACACAGAAAGTGTCCTTTGACATCATGGTCAGTCATAGCTGTGCAACTCTCAAGAAACTTACTGGGATGAATTTTCCTGAAAGTGAAAGTCTCTCAGTCGTGTCTGACTTTTGCGTCCCCATGGGTATAGTCCATGGAATTCTCTAGGCCAGAATACCACAGTAGGTAGCCTTTCCCTTCTTCAGGGGATCTTCCCAACCCAGGGACTGTACTCAGGTCTCCCACATTGCAGGCAGATACTTTACCAGCTGAGCCACAAGGGAAGCCCAAGAATACTGAAGTGGGTAGCGTGTCTTTTCTCCAGCAGATCTTCCCAACCCAGGAATCGAACTGTATTCTCCTGTGTTGCAGAAGGATTCTTTACCAACTGAGCTATCAGGGAAGCCCTGATACAATCCTATGTGATCTCATTTAGTTTTGATCAACTATTTATCTGTTTAAAACTTGTTTTTAATTGCTTTTTCCCACTATTACCACTACAACATAATATTTTTAAAATATCCTTAAATGAGAAAAGAATGTGCAAATAGACATGATGATGAGACACTATTATTACACATTTTCACCTCATCAAAATCAGTTCATTTTATCCTTTCACTCATGCATTCATTAATCCTCATAAAACTATCTTTAAATTCCACCAGATAGAATGTAACACACCAACAGTGGCCCTTTGGGAATTATATGTGGGCAAACCAACATGTATATTTTCATGTATATGTGCATGAAATACACAGACATACACACTGCTTGAATTTTTATGACAAGCATATGTAAATTTTTATGATTAAGGGCAAAAAGTTTCTTCAAACAAACAAAACAAAAACATTTAAACCAGGGACAAAATAATTGTTTACTTCTCTTTATTACAATGCCAAAATAATTCTTAACTAGACACAGTTTCTAAACAGAAAAAAATTTTCATTTGTCAGGCCAAAGACAAATCTAGCCCACAAACTGATAGACATGTATGGTGACATCAGTTTTTAACTAAACAAGGTAATACTATTTAGATTAACATACTTCTTTGGTCAAACTAGTAAAGTATAAAAATGTTTTCAACTTTCAGGAATAAGAATATGGTCATTACATAAGACTAAAACATCAATAGCTGTGTCTGTGACATTCATTTGGGTTGACATCAGAAATCCACTAAATAATAGCATGAGGCATAAAGACACTGAATACTCATTTTTTAAAAAGATTCTAAGAAATCATGAATTTAAATTAATGCAGTGAGGTAACATCATCATTTTTGATTTATTTTGTTTATCTTCTTTTTGTCCAAGGCAGTTGTAGTAGAAAGTAAAGATATATAGGAAACAAAACTAAACAATGATATATCTATTAAAGAAAAAGACTGAGGCTGTGAAGATGAACAATTATTGGTAGAAATAGATTCTGTTAAAGTATAAACTTTTGGTCTTCTTGCACCCACTTCAAATAACTTCAAGATTAAAGTAAATGCCAATCTCCACATTTTGAACTGCAAACTGTTTTTCTAAATCACAACATCTATTCTTGAAATTTCACATGTCAAGAGCTCATTAATATCTTGAAATTTCACGTCAAGAGCTACATTTAGTTCTCTAAAAAGAACCACAGATTTTACATTTACTTACACAGATAACTGACACACAAAAATACAGCTCCTTCAATTGCAATTTGGAAGAAGTTAACTTTGGTTTAAAATCTCCCTGCAAAATTTTTTACAAAAGAGCAATGAAAGAACTATTTTAAATGAGATTAGCTGCTGTTGATAGGGATAATGCTTGGATAGAGTTTATAAATCAACAGAGGTTGTACTTAGGATTTATAATGAGTCATTTCAGAACTATCATCACTTAAATGGTATATAAATGTAAACAGTAGCAGGCGTTTAAAGTACTAAGCTGATCTTCACAAAATCATGGATGAAATCCATACACATAAAAAACCTCAAAGTGCATTTTTGACTGCTGTTGTCTGTAAGAAAATCTATAATCAAGATTAGAAAAGCAGTACAACTTAACAGTTCATCAGGATGAAATAACCAGATCAGGTCACCTATTCTGCCGGCTAATTACATAAATCTTCCTGCAAAAAAGAGAAAATCTTACTTAATTCCTTATCATAAAACTTCAGTTTATCAAGGCACAGAAGTTATACAAGCACATTAAAGTCACTGAAATTGTGAATTTTTAGAGAAAAAGAAAAAGATCATAAGGTGATTTGCAAACATGATAAAAATTCAGAACACTACCTTTTCCCCAAAATATTAGATATTTAAAACCAGAAGCTATATGTATATGGATGCCTACATTTTGTTTATAATAGGAAACTGGAAGCAGTCTCAAATACAGCAGTAGTGAACTGAACATAAATTACAGTGTTTGATTGAAAAAAATAATATGTATCCCATCACAATTAATTGGAAAATTGTATTTTTGGCTAGTTAAAATGTTGTTCAAGTAAAAAACATAAAAAAGTACATCTTCCCAAGGATGCAAAGATTTTTCAATATCCATAAATCAAGCAATGTGATACACACATTGACAAATTAAAGACTGAAAATCATATGAGCATCTCAGTAAATGCAGAAAAACCTTTTGACAAAATTTAGCATCCATATTCAATGAAAGCCCTGCAGAAAGTGAACATGGAGGGAACATATCTCCACATAATAAAAGCTACACAAACAAACCCACCCAAAATCTATACTCAATAATGAAAAGCTGAAAGCATTTCTTCTAAGATCAAGAACAAGACAAGTATGTCTACTTTCACCATTTTCTTCAACATAGCATTGTAAGTCCTAGCCATAACAATCAAACATAGAAAGAAATAAAAGGAATTCAAATTAGAAAAGAAGTAACACTGTAATGTGTTTGCAGATTACATAATACTACAAACAGAAAAGCCTAAAGACACCACCAGAAAACTATTAGAGTTCATCAATGAATTTGGTAGAGTTGTAGAATTCAAAATTAATAAACATAAATCTGCTCTATTTCTATACACTAACAATGAACTATCAGAAAGAGAAATTAAAAAGCAATCTATTTACCATTACTTAAAAAAAAATACCTAGGAGTAAACCTACCTAATCATCAGACAAATGCAAGTCAAAACCACCATGAGATATCACCTCATACCTATCAGAATGACTGTCATCAAAAAGAACACAAATGATGGAGAGGATGTGTAGAAACAGGAAGCCTCATACACTGTCAGTGAGAATGTAAACTGGTACAAGCCATTGCGGAAAACACTATGGAGGTTTCTCAATAAATTAAAAACAAAACTATGGAGAACAAGATGGTGGAGGAGGAGGTGGACATGGAGTACATCTCTCTTCACAGGTATATCAGGAATAAACCTTCAGACACAGAAGTGCATGCAGAACACCAGCTGAGAGCAGACAGGAGTACCCGACCAATGGAAAAGAATATATAGAACCACGCTAAACTCGGTAGGATGAAGGAACGAGGGGGAAAAACAGGAGTGTTAGTAGCACTGGACCTGCCCCTGGCGTGTGGGGGAACTGAAGCAGGGGTCCAATCCCCACAGTGAGGCAATTGTCTGAGTCAGAGGAGAAACATTTAAGGCTGAGAGTGAAACAGCTGATCTCTGGCAGCCTAAATGGAATGAGAATGAAGAATGTCATTGCCGCAGCAATATATACCCTGGACAGGAACACTGGTCCCCTGGAAGGTAGAGCAGCTGGGAGCTGGAGTTAGCAATTGTGGAGCAATCCCAGGGTGAAGGTTGCTGTTTACTGCGGAGAGATAGATTGAGGGAATGTGAAGGAGGAGATTGTGGCAAGAAATGCCTGTGGAGGAAAGACAGGCAGCCATGGAAGCAAGGCGATACTGCTGAGTTACGCATAGCAGGTGGAGTCACCACCATAGCCTTTCTCTCCCCACAGGCCAGCATCCTAGTTGAAGAATAGAGAGGCTGGCCCATCAAACGCCTGACTCACTGAACTACAGAGCAGCACCCCACCCAGGGTGCTCCCTTAAATGACTGATACCCCGAACTACAGAGGAGGACCCCACCAAGAGTGCCCCTTCAATTCCCTGATGTGCCATCTACAGAGGAGGACCCCAGCCAGGGGGGGTCCTCTCTGTGCCTGACACGTGGCACAACTGAGAAGGACCCCAGGCAAGGGAGCCATCTAAGTGCCTGAATGGGTGGAGCTACAGAGAAAATGGCCAAAGAAACCTTCTGATCACCAGCTACAAGAGGCTCTAAAAAAGACTCTGACAGGGCCTTAACTCCTGTGGCAGAGGCAGTCCATATCCCTGCGCACTTGGTGCCACTGGGGTCCCTGCAAGCCAAGCAGCTGTGCCACCTTCATGCTCAACTCACTGGGGCAAAACTTCCACAGGCAAAAAATGTCTTGTATGTATGTGCACTGGGTCGCTTCAGTCTTATCTGACTCTTCATGACCCTGTGGACTATGGCCTGCCAGGTTTCTCTGTCAGGGAGGGGAGTCCTCCAGGCAAGAATACTGGAGCGTATTGGCCAATACTGGTTGTCATACCCTTCTAGAGCACTATATTTCCTGCTTTCCTAGCTGCCAACACCCCTGAGTACCTGATGTTGCCAGACCCCTGGGACCAAGTAGCTGTACCAATTCCACACTTGGCCCTCACAAGGGCAAACCCAAGTCCTCCAGGGCACCCTCAGGAGCAAACCCCAAGGGAAGACCCAGATGTAGAGGTGGAAGTGAAGTGAGTGAAAGTCAATCAGTCATGTCCAACTCTTTTCGACCCCATGGGCTGTACCCACTAGACTCCTCTGTCCATGGGATTCTTCAGGCAAGAATACTGGAGTGGGTTGCCATTTCCTTCTCCAAGAGGTGGAAATAAAACCACAATTGAACCCAAGGGGCAGTGTGGCTAAGGAAGATCCAAAACCTTCCCATCAGCTATACAAGCTACTGATTAAATCCACACAATCAACTAGGCAGACTCTGTGTCCATGGAATATATAAAAGTACATTGAGAGCTTCCACAAAAGAAAACGCACTAGTTCTGATTACTGTGGACACTGGAGGCAAAATACACAGGAGTAGGACCAGATTAGAATCTGGGCTGCCCCCATAGCAGATCCAGAGACCAGCACAGTGTTGGAGGGCATTCTACGGAGGTGAGATGGACTGTGATTCCCAGTGAGGGAAAGGACTCTGACAGCAGTGACTTAAGAAAAACTTTTATTATTCTTATGTTTTAACTTGTTCTGTACAATCTTTTGGATACTTTTTTCTTTTTTCTCCCCTTTTGCCCCGTTATAGTTGATAATTTTGTTGGCACTAAGAAATCCAAGTAAGCTTTTAAGCTTTTTTTTTTGTCAGTCACATTTTTGTTGTTCTTATAAACATCTGCCTCTAACGTTGGGCTTTTGCAGTTTGGTGGAGTTTTCCTTTTTTATTTCTTTGCTCTTTTTTTTTATATTAATTTCTTAAACCTATTATTATTTTTTCTACATTCATTCCTTTGTTTACTTTTCCTACAGTTCTTTTCTCCTTGCAGTTAATCTTTAACATATATAAATCTTCCTTATCTACCTCTATTTAACTTTGCATATCTATTCTTTCTTTTCCTTTCTCTGCTTTTCTCTCACTACATTTGTTAATTTTATTTTCATTGCTTTATTCTCCAATTGGCACCTTGCTATAGTTTTGTTTTCCAGTTTCTGCTTTAGTTAGTTTTGTTCTGGTAGATATAATTTCTGGTTTCCTTTGTTCACCAGGTCAATCTATTGTACTTTATTTTTTGTGGACTATTTTGATTTTGCTTATGCATGTGTATGTATGTGTGTATGTTCAATCACAATTTTTATTGTTGTTATAAACTTTTGCCTCTATGTTGGGCTTTTGCAGTTCTGTGGAGTTTTCCTTTCTTATTCCCCTTTTTTCTTTCTTCTTCCATTTTTTTTCTTTTTTTATAATTCTAATTTTTAATTTTTTTAAACCTATTATATTTTTTCTACATTCATTCCTTTGTTTGCCTTTCCTATTTTTCTTTTCCCCTTATAGTTAAACTTTAATGTATATAAATCTTCTTCATCTACCTCTATTAAACTTTGCATATCTATTCTTTCCTTCTCTGCATTCTTTCCTTCTCTCTCAACATATTTGTTAATTTTGTTTTCATTACTTAATTTCCCACTTGGCATCTTGCCTTAGTTTTGTTTTCCAGTTTGGGTTTTTGTTAGTATTTTTCTTAACTTGTAAATAAAAATTTTGATACCCTTTGTTCCTTTGTTCTCCAGGTCAATTCACTGTACTTTATTTTTGTTGGACTGTTCTGACACTGCTCATGGGTGTATATGTATATTCAATTACTTTAATTACTATTTGCCAGATTTTGTATCTGCCATTTTATCTGGGGTTCATCTCTGGTTTCTTGTTTTCAGATATTCGTTTTAATCTCACTTAATGCCATAACAAACCACTTGTGAAATCTTTGTTCCTGACCAGAGATCAAGCCCTGAGCCTTTGGAGGGGGAGCACTGACTCCCAGACCCTAGACTACCAGAGAACTAACTCTCAGTTCAGTTCAGTCACTCAGTCGTGCCCGACTCTTTGCGACCCCATGAATCGCAGCACGCTAGGCCTCCCTGTCCATCACTAACTCCCGGAGTTAACTCAAACTCATGCCCATCGAGTCGGTGATGCCATCCAGCCATCTCATCCTGTTGTCCCCTTCTCCTCCTGCCCCCAATCCCTCCCGGCATCAGGGTCTTTTCCAATGAGTCAACTCTACGCATGAGGTGGCCAAAGTACTGGAGTTTCAGCTTCAGTATCAGTCCTTCCAATGAACACCCAGGACTGTTCTCCTTTAGGATGGGCTGGTTGGATCTCCTTGCAGTCCAAGGGACTCTCAAGAGTCTTCTCCAATACCACAGTTCAAAAGCGTCAATTCTTCAGCGCTCAGCTTTCTTCACAGTCCAACTCTCACATCCATACATGACCACTGGAAAAACCACAGCCTTGACCAGATGGACCTGTGTCGGCAAAGTAATGTCTCTGCTTTTTAATATGCTATCTAGGTTGGTCATAACTTTCCTTCCAGGGAGTAAGCATCTTTTAATTTTATGGCTGCAATCACCATCTGCAGTGACTTTGGAGCCCAAAAAAATAAAGTTTGACACTGTTTCCACTGTCTCCCCATCTATTTCCCACGAAGTGATGGGACCAGATGCCATGATCTTAGTTAGGGAGTATCAAATACTGAGAACTCACAAAAGAGAAACCACTTGAATACATCACCCAACTACAAGTATCACCCTGTATAGGACTCTTCATCAAAACAACAAACAAAACAAAAACACAAACCCAATTATCAGCAGACAGGATTACCACCTCACTCAGCCTTGCCCATCAGAGGAAAAACAAACAAACAAAAAATTAAAAACTCAGCACAAATCTGACCCTATAGGAAGTTTACACAAATCACTGGAGCAACCTTAGGAGGGCAGGAACCAAAAGGAAGAAAGAATTCAACCTACAAGGAAAGAATTCAACTTTCCTTGAAGCCTGGGGAAAGGACAACTCTAAAAAAGTAAGTAAAAAACAAAATGAAAAGGCAGAGAAATACAACACAAATGAAGGAACAAACTAGAAACAGAGAAGTCCAAATAAATGAAGAGGAAATAGGCAAAGTACCTGAAAAAGAATTCAGAATAATGATAGTAAAGATGATCAAAAATGCTGAAAGCAAAATGGAGAAAATGCAGCAATCAATTAACAAAGACCTAGAAGAATTAAAGAATAAACATACAGAGACAAACAATATAATTACTGAAATTAAATATACTCTAGAAGAAATCAATGCAGAATATCTGAGGCAGAAGAACGATTCAGTGAGCTTGAAGATAAAATGTTGGAAATAACTTCAGAAGAGCAGAATAAAGTAAAAAGAATGAAAAGAACTGAGGACAGTCTCAGAGCCCTCTGGGACAATATCAAATGCACTGACACTCAAACTATAGGGGAAATTATAGGGGACCCAGAAGGAGAAGAGAAAAAGAAAGGTATGAGAAAAATTTTGAAGAGATTATAGCTGAAAATTTCCTCAACATGGAAAAGGAAATAGTTAATCAAATCCAAGAGGCACAAAGAGTCCCATTAAACCCAAGGATAAACCCAAGGAGACAAAGGACAAGACACACACTAATCAAACTAACAAAGACTAAACACAAAGAAAGAATACTAAAATCAGCAAGGGAGAAGCAGCAAGTAACATACAAGAGAAACCCCATACACTTAATAGCTGATCTTTCAGCAAAAACTGTGCAGTCCAGAAGGGAATAGCAGGATATATTTGAAGTACTGAAAGAGAAAAATCTACAACCAAGACTACTGTACCTGGCAAGGATCTCATTCAAAATTGATGGAGAAATAAAAAGGTTTTCAGACAAGCAAAAGTTAAGAGAATTCAGTACCACCAAATCAGCTTTACAACAAATGTTAAAGGGACTTATATAGTCAAAAAACAAAAGAGAAGAAAAAGATTGACCCCAAATAATTGAGAAAATGGCAATAGGAACATAAATGTCAATAATTACTTTAAATGTAAGTGGATTAAATGCTCCAACCAAAAGACATAGACTGGCTGAATGGATACAAAAACAAGACCCATGTATATGCTATCTATAAGAAACCCACTTCAGACCCAAAGACACATATAGACTGAAATTGAGAGAATGGGTGCAAATGGGAAGCAAAAGAAACCTAGAGTAGCAATCTTCCTATCAGACAAAATAGACCTTAAAATAAAGAAGATTACAAGAGATAAGAAAGGATACTACATAATAATCAAGGGATCAATCCAAGAGGAAGACATAACAATTGTAAATATCTATATACTCAACATAGGAGCACCACAATACAGAAGACAAATATTAACAGACATAAAAGGAGAAACTGACAGTAACACAATAATAGTAGGAGACTTTTAACACCACACTCACACCAATGGACAGATTATCAAAACAGAAAATTAATATGGAAACACAAGTCTTAAACAACACATTAGATGAGATGGATCCCAATGATATCTTCAGGACATTCCATCCAAATGCAGAAGAATACACTTTCTTTTCAAGTGTACATGGAACATGCTCCAGGACAGACTACATCTTGTGTCACAAATAAAACCTCAGTATACTTAAGAAAACTGAAATTGTATCAAGCATCTTTTCCAACCAAAATGCTATGAGACTAGATATCAATTACAAGAAAAAAATGTAAAAAACACAAACACAGTGAGATCAAACAACACATTTCTAAATAAGAAACAGGTTACTGAAGAAACCAAAAGGGAAATCAAAAAATTCCTAGAAACAAATGACAATGAAAACACGACAACTCAAAAACCTACAAGATGCAGCAAAAGCAGTCCTAAGAGGGAAGTTTATAGCAATACAATCCTACCTCAAGAAACAAGAAAAACATCAAATAGACAACCTAACTTCACACCTAAAACAACTGGAAACAGAAGAACAACAACAAAAAAAAAACACAAAAAATAGTAGAACGAAAGAAATCATAAAGATCCAAGCAGAAATAAATGAAAAGAAAATGAAAGAAACAATAGTAAAGATAAATAAAACTAAAAGTCGGTTCTTCCAGAAGATAAAATTGACAAATCTTCAGCCAGACTAATCAAGAAAAGAAAGAAGAATAAACTCAAGAAAATTATAAATGAAAAAGGAGAGGTTACAACAGACTGCAGAAATACAAAGGATTATAAGAAACCACAGGGAGCCTGGTGGGCTGCCGTCTATGGGATCACACAGAGTCAGAAATGACTGAAGTGACTTAGCAGCAGCAGCAGCATGAACAACTGTATGGTAATACAATGAATAACCTGGAAGAAATCGACAGATTCTTAGAAAACTTCAACCTTCCAAGATTGAACCAGGAAGAAATAGAAATTATGAACAACCCAATTACAAGTACTAAAATTGAAGCAGTGATCAAAATCTCCCAAAAAACAAAAACCCATGACCAGATGGCTTCACAAGAGAATTCTATTAAACAATTAGAGAAGTTCAGTTCAGTTCAGTTCAGTTCAGTTCAGTTGCTCAATCGTGTCCAACTCTTTGTGAGCCCATGGACTGCAGCATGCCAGGCCTCCCTGAGTTTACTCACATTCATGTCCATTTAGTCGGTAATGCCATCCAACCATCTCACTCTCTGTTGTCCTTTCAAATCAGGGTCCTTTCGAATGAGTCAGTTACTCCCATCAGGTTGCCAAAGTATTGGAGTTTCAGCTTCAGCATCAGTCCCTCCAATGAATTAAGGACTGATTCCCTCTAGGATGGACTGGTTGGATCTCCTTGCAGTCCAAGGGACTCTCAAGAGTCTTCTCCAACACCACAGTTCAGAAGCATCAATTCTTTGGTGCTCAGCTTTCTTTATGGTCCAACTCTCTCATCCATACATGACTACTGGAAAAACCATAGCTTTGACTAGACAGACCTTTGTTGGCAGAGTTACGTCTCTGCTTTTCAATATGCTATCGAGGTTGGTCATGACTTTTCTTCCAAGGAGCAAGCATCTTTTAATTTCATGGCTAAAGTCACAATCTGCAATGATTTTGAAGCCCCCAAAAATAAAGTCTGTCATTGCTTCCACTGTTTCCCTATCTATTTGTCATGAAGTGGTGGGACTAGATTCCATGATCTTAGTTTTCTGAATGTTGAGTTTTAAGTCAATTTTTTCACTTTTCTACCCATCCCTCTCTTTTTTCTTGGGGATGGTCTTGATCACTGACTCCTATACAATGTCACAAATCTCCATCCACAGTTCTTCAGTCACTGTGTCTATCAGATCTAATCCCTTGAATCTATGTCTCACTTCCACTGTATAATCGGTAAGGCATTCGATTCAGGTCATACCTGAATGGTCGAGTGGTTTTCCATACTTTCTCGAATTTAAGTCAGAGAAAACTACAGCCCAATACCGCTGATGAACTCAGATGCAAAAATCCTCAACAAAATTTTAGCAAACAGAATTCAGCAATACATCTAAAAGCTCATAGACCATGATCAAGTTGGGTTTATTCCAGGAATGCAAGGACTCTTCAATACATGCCAATCAATCAATGTGATACACCATATTAACAAACTTAAAGATCAAAACCAGATGATAATCTCAATAGATGCAGAAAAAGGCTTTGACAAAATTCAGCACCCATTTATGATTAAAATAAATTAAAACTTATGATTAAAATAATTTATGCACTTTCAAAAAATGTGAATAAAAGGAAACTAGCTCAACACAGTAATGGCCATATATGATAAGTGTATAGCAAACATTATTCTCAATGGTGAAAAACTGAAAGCATTCCATCTAAGATCAGGAACAAGTCAAGGGTGTCCACTTTAACCACTATCATTCAACATAGTTCTGGAAGTCCTAACTATAGCAATCAGAGAAGAAAAAGAAGTAAAATGAATTCAGATTGGAAAGGAAGAAGTAAAGCTCTCACTGCTTTCAGATTACATAATACTGTACGTAGAAAACCCTAAAGATAGTATCAGAAAATTACAAGAGCTAATTAGTGAATTTAGCAAAGTCAGAGGATACAAAATAAATACACAGAAATCATGTGTATTTCTATATAATAACAATGAAAAATCAGAAAGAGAAATTAAGGAATCAATCCCATTCACCACTGCAACGAAAAGAATAAAATATCTAGGAATAAACTTACCTAAGGAGACAAAAAACTGTACACAGAAAAGTATAAGACACTAATGAAAGAAATCAAAGATGACATAAAGAGATGGAGATATATTCCATGTTGCTGGGTAGGAAGAATCAATATTGTAAAAATGACTATACTACCCAACACAATCTACTGATTCAGTGAGATCCCTATCAAATTACCAATTGCACTTTTCACAGGACTAGAACAAAAAATTTCACAATTCATATGGAAACACAAAAGACCCCAAATAGCTAAAGTAGTTTTGAGAAAGAAGAATGCAGCTGAAGGAATCAACCTTCCTGACTTCAGATTATACTACAAAGCTACAGTCATGAAGACAGTATGGTACTGGCACAAAAACAGAAATATAGACCAATGGAACAAGATAGAAAGCCAAGAAATATAGCCATGCACCTATGGGTACCTTATTTTTTACAAAGGAGGCAAGAATATACAATGGGCCAAACACAGCCTCTTCAATAAATGGTGCTCAGAAAACTGGACAGCTACATGTAAAAGAATGAAATTAGAATACTTCCTAACACCATACACAAAGATGAACTTAAAATGGATTAAAGACCAAAATGTAAGACCAGAAACTATAAAACTCTTAGAGGAAAACATAGGCAGAACGCAACATAAGTGAAAGCAAGATCCTCTATGACCCAGGTCCTAGAGTAGTGGAAATAAAAACAAAAGTAAACAAGTAGGATCTTATTAAACTTAAAAGCTTTTGCAAAGGAAACTATAAGCAAGATGAAAAGACAACCCTCAGAATGGGAGAAAATAATAGCAAATAAAACAACTGACAAAGGATTAATTTCCAAAATATAGAAGCAGCTCATACAACTCAATACCAGAAAAACAAACAACACAGTCAAAAAGTGGGAAAGAGCCCTAAACAGATATTTCTCCAAAGAAAATACACAGATGGCTCACAAACACATGAAAAGATACTCAACATCACTCATTATTAGAGAAATGCAAATCAAAACTACAATGAGATATCACCTTGCACCGGTCAGAATGGCCATCCATCAAATAGTCTACAAACAATAAATGCTGGAGAGGGTGTGGAGAAAAGGGAATACTCTTGCACTGTTGGTGGGAATGTAAATTGATATAACCACTATGAAAGATGGTATGGAGATTCCTTAAAAAACTAGGAATAAAACCACCATATGACCAAGCAATCCCACTCCTAGGCATACACCTTAAGGAAACCAAAATTGAAAGAGACACATGTATCCCATTGTTCACTGCAGCACTATTTACAACAGATAGAACATGGAAGCAACCTAGATGTCCACTGACAGATGAATGGATAAAGAAGTTGTGGTACATATACACAATGAAATATTATTCAGCCATAAAAAGGAACACATTTGAGTCAGTTCTGATGAGGTGGATGAATCTAGAACCTATTACACAGAATGAAGTGAGTCAAAAAGAGAAAGATAAATAACATATTCTAACACCTAACGGAATCTAGAAAAATGGCACTGAAGAATTTATTTACAGGGCAACAATGGAGAAACAGACATAGAGAATAGACTTATGGACATGGAGAAAGGGCAGGAGAGGGTGAGATGTATGGAAAGAGTAACATGGAAACTTACATTACCATATGTAAAATAGATAGCCAATGAGAATTTGCTGGGATGGCTCAGGAAACTCAAACAGGGGCTCTGTATCAACCTAGAGGGGTTGGATGGGGAGGGAGATGGGAGGGAGGTTCAAAAGGGAGGGGATATATGCATACCTATGGCTGTTTCATGCTGAAGTTTGACAGAAAACAGCAAAATTCTGTAAAGCAATTATCCTTCAATAAAAAATAAATAAATTTTTAAAAAAAGAACTACTTTATGACCCATAAATTCCACTCCTGGGTATATATCCAAAAAAATACCAAAAACACTAATTATAAAGATACATGCACCCTAATACTTACAGCAGCATTATTTGCAATTGCCAAGTTAGGGAAGCAACCTAAGCGGCCATCAACAGATGAATGGGTAAGGAAGATGTGGCATGCACACATATCCGTGTGTGTGTGTGTGTGTGTGTCTGTGTTTAATGGAATTACTACTCAGCCAGAAAAAAGAATGAATTGTTGCCATTTGCAACAACATAAATGGACTTGGGTGGGTATTATGCTAAGTGGAATAAGTCAGACTAAGAAAGACAAATACTGTATCACTTTATATGTGAAATCTAAAAAAATATAACAAACTAATGAATATAAAAAAGACTCACAGATATAGAGAACTAGTGGTTACCAGTGGGAGAGGAAAGTGGGAAGGGGCAATATAGGGGTAGCAGATTAAGAGATATAAACTATTATGTATAAAATAAACTACAAAAACACATTATACAACACAGGGGATATAGCCAATATTTTATAATAACTGTAAGTGGAGTATAACTCAAAAATGGTCAGTCACCATATTATATACCTGTAACATGTAATATTGTACCTTAACTATACTTCAATTGTTTTTAAACATACATCTTCTGGAAGAAAATTATAGAGACTATGACCTGTTCACTAAAATCTCCCCTTCTCCTCCTAGCTGGGAGTAGACATGTGGCCCTCAAACTAGAGATGAATTTTGTGCCTCCGTATAACTCTATAACTATAGGTAGATGTCCAAGGGAACGTAGATGTGTGTCCAGGGAACAAGAACAAACGTTGATATATGCCACTCCAAGCCTTAAAAGGACAAAGGTCTATCATCCATGCTCTATCTCCTTTCTGGAAAGTGAAACCTGGGCAAACCTGCAACCCTGTTTAGAACAGGCAAGCGAGGAATACCCCAGGGGATGATTTTTCAAGCCACTGGATTTGAGTCTCTTTATTATATCCCCTTATTCTTTGATTCTAACAAATGCAGCATGGCTTAGAAAAATGTCATAACTAATGTTTACAGCAGATATAAAATAACAAGTGACAGCAGTTATTACAACTGTTTTTGTATTTTTGCTTTCATAATACACTGTATACATAGTACTTTTGTAATTAAAAAAAAGTAAAAGCAGGATTTTAATGAATTTTAAAATATAAATCATTATTTCTTCTCTGATCCTATCTTTGCAATTTTCCCTTAATACAGAATTTAGCCATTGAACACAACAGTTAAACTATATATGTATATAGACTAAAAATAGTCTCTATATTGGGGAGGTGGGGGCTGTAAACTTTTTCTTTAAAGGGATTGACAGTAAATATTTTACTTTCTGCAGGCCATTAGGTTTCTGTCACATCCACTCACCTCTGCCACTGGATTACAAACGCAGACATAGACAATACATAAATGAATGGACGTGGCTGTGTTCCAATACAACTTCATTCACAAAGACAGGCAGCTGGCCTGTGGACCATAGTTTGCACACCCCTGTCTATAATATGATCCTCAGTGTATCATATTACATAGCTTTAGTTCAACTCAGTTGCTCAGTCGTGTCCAACTCTTTGCGACCCCATGAGTCACAGCATGCTAGGCCTCCCTGTCCATCACCAACTCCCGGAGTTTACTCAAACTCATGCCCATCGAGTCGGTGATGCCATCCAACCATCTCATCCTCTGTCATCCCCTTCTCCTCCTGCCCCCAATCCCTCCCAGCATCAGGGTCTTTTCCAATGAATCAACTCTTCACATCAGGTGGCCAAAGTATTGGGAGTTTCAACTTCAACATCAGTCCTTCCAATGAACAACCAGGACTGATCTCCTTTAGGATGGACTGGTTGGATCACCTTGCAGTCTAAGGGACTCTCAAGAGTCTTCTCCAACACCACAGTTCAAAAGCATCAATTTTTTGGCGCTCAGCTTTCTTCACAGTCCAACTCTCACATCCATATATGACCACTGGAAAAACCATAGCCTTGACCAGATGGAACTTTGTTGGGAAAGTAATGTCTCTGCTTTTTAATATGTTGTCTAGGTTGGTCATAACTTTCCTTCCAAGGAGTAAGCATCTTTTAACCTCATGGCTGCAGTCACCATTTGCAGTGATTTTGAAGCCCCAAGAAAATAAAGCCAGCCACTGTTTCTACTGTTTCCCCACCTATTTCCCATGAAGTGATGGGACCAGATGCCATGATCTTAGTTTTCTGAATGTTGAGCTTTAAGCCAACTTTTTCACTCTCCTCTTTCATTTTCCTCTTTCACTTTCATCAAGAGGCCTTTCAGTTCTTCCTCAGTTTCTGCCATAAGAGTGATGTCATCTGCATAGCTGAGGTTATTGATATTTCTCCTGGCAATCTTGATTCCAGCTTGTGCTTCTTCCAGCCCAGAGTTTCTCATGATGTACTCTGCATATAAGTTAAATAAGCAGGGTGACAATATACAGCCTTTATGTACTCCTTTTCCTATTTGGAACCAGTCTGTTGTTCCATATCCAGTTCTAACTGTTGCTTCCTGACCTGAATATAGGATTCTCAAGAGGCAGGTCAGGTGGTCTGGTATGCTCATCTCTTTCAGAATTTTCCACAGTTTATTGTGATCCACACAGTCAAAGGCTTTGGCATACTCAATCAAGCAGAAATAGATGTATTTCTGGAACTCTCTCGCTTTTTTGGTGATCCAGCGGATGTTGGCAATTTGATCTCTGGTTCCTCTGCCTTTTCTAAAACCAGCTTGAACATCTGGAAGTTCACGGTTCATGTATTGCTGAAGCCTGGCTTGGAGAATTTTGAGCATTACTTTACTAGCGTGTGAGATGAGTGCAATTGTGTGGTAGTTTGAGCATTCTTTGGCATTGCCTTTCTTAGGGATTGGAATGAAAACTGACCTTTTCCAGTACTGTGGTCACTGTTGAGTTTTCCAGATTTGCTGGCATATTGAGTGTAGTACTTTCACAGCATCATCTTTCAGGATTTGAAATAGCTCAACTGGAACTCCATCACCTCCACTAGCTTTGTTCATAGCGATGCTTTCTAAGGTCCACTTGACTTCACATTCCAGGATGTCTGGCTCTAGGTGAGTGATCACACCATTGTGATTATCTAGGTCGTGAAGATCATTTCTGTACAGTTCTTCTGTGTATTCTTGCCACCTCTTCTTAATATCTTCTGCTTCTGTTAGGTCCATACCATTTCTGTCCTTTATCAAGCCCATTACATAGCTTAGACTGTTTTAAAACATTAAAGAAAAGTAATAGCAACTTTCATTCTCCATGACTGGAAAAATCTTTCAAAAAAACTGAATATGCGAAAAATGCAAAATAAACATGTTCTGTAAAAACTTTCTTATCCCATTCTTTCAAGAAATGAAAAGTAAGCTCTCCTGAACCCTAAACAATCAACAAATAGCATTTATGAAGTGTCTACGCACAGATGTTATTCAGGATACAAAGACAAGGTCCTTAACATGCTGACATGATGGTAGGATATGTGGTATTTGTTATTGTTGAATTGCAAGGGTTAATTTACTTTATCTCCAATCTCCTGTATAGTCAATGATACACATCCAACAACATGGCTAGGTTACAAATGCTGACCATGGACTATCAATACGAGTTCCTGACCTCTTCACATTCATACATTCTCATATTGAGTCATTTACCCAAAAATTATTTACTAAGCACCTGTGTACCAAGCATCTGAGAGCAGATACAGTATATAACATGAGACTTCTTGAAATTTCTTTGAAACAGCTCTCATGGCTTAAGAGAAAGTTTATGTTAAGGGAAGTCAGGAGATAGCTTAGAGTAGTCCTACATAAGCACACAGGTGAATTTTCATGTCATCTTTAAAAACTCTGGTACATTTTATATCTTACTCTATTATATATTCATTTTAAGTAATATTTTTAAATGCTCTCCATTCAATTGAAGGTATTGGTGTTTAAATATATATATGTATTATATACATATTATATATGATGGCAACCCACTGCAGTATTCTTGCCTGGAGAATCCTCATGGAGAGAGGAGACTGGTGGGCTACAGTCCATAGCATTGCAAAGTCAGACACAACTGAAGCAACTTAGCATGCACAGGTAGACAGACACAGAAATATAGATGTGTATGAATGGCTTAATATACATTAATATATTAACTAGCTCTGTCCACTGAGAGAGCCTAGAAACCATAACACTCCAGTAAGAATGACATCTAGTACTCTGAGCATGGTTTCTAAACCTTATTCTCAAATACACAGAGAGGGCTCATGGATAAGTGATTGTTTCTAGGGCTAGAGCAGGGAAAACACAAGATGAGCCTGGAGCATCTTGCAGTGTCAGAAAGTAAGGAAGTGCTCAAACAAGGATTGGATATTTCACAATGACACAGGAACCAACTGAAAGGAACTCACAATGACCAAAGCTGGAACAATTTGAGCAACAAAATAAACAATGGCAACATGAGATTATAACCTAGAGAATAAAATATCCATTAACCCACAGTTATACATATATAATTTAATAAATAAATGAGGAAGAAGAAACAGTTCTTATTTATAGAAGAAATGCAATAAATAAATGAAGATAGGAAGAGGAAAATAGATAATTACCATTAGGCAAACATTAGTATACCTTGGGGGAGACAATTCGAGACTATTAACAACTGAAAACAAAGTGGGATCCTGGACTAGATCCTGAAGCAGAAAAATAACATTACTGAAAAAAACTAGTGAAATTCAAATTAGGTCTACAGTTTAGTGGTTAGTATTCACCAATATTCATTTCTAAGTTTTGACAATGGTACTATGGCTACAGAAGATATTAACATTAAGGGGAGCTAAATAAAGTGTATACAGAAACTCTGTATTAATTTTGAAACTTAACCACAAATCTAGAATTTGTTCAAAAAATCTTAATACTTTAATGCATTATATTGTTTATAAAATTTATACAAGAGGAAGATGCTCCACTGTCTATCCCTTGTCTTCAAATGCCACCACCACCTAAAGTACCAGAACACCACTACAGTTTGAAAAGCATGATTCTAATCTATTCAACAGTAGAACTTAATAAGAAATAAGCAAAAATGCAAGGTAGTGATTTTCTACTGTCTACAAATTAGAATTAGTTAGAATAATTCAACTAATCTATTTTTAATAAATATATACAGGTACATCAACAACAAACACAGTGTGGTACATTTTGAAGAATGCTGGAACAGGAATAAGATCTGAGTTTTTCCCCAGCCATCTGCTTGTTTGACTATAGGCAAACCTCAACTTTCTCATCAACAGATGACTCTCTTATAAACTACTGTGAATCTACCTCCTGTAGATCAGCAAGGACCAATGCTGCACTGAGTATGTATAAGGTAATTCTAAATTCCCATTACTAGAACAGTGGCTTGGAAAATACAATATTTATCAAATATTTAAGAACTGCTATATTCCAGACCTCTCAAGCACTGGGGATATAAAGATGACTAAGACCTGATCCCTAATTTCTAAGAGTCTAACAAGGCCAACAGATTTATAAATAATAATAATACTGTATGGAAAATATTACAAGGATATACAGAATACTTAAAAGTATAGACAAATAGAAAAATCAATACTACTTGGATTATCAAGGAAGATATCACTAGAAAGTGGTATACTAGCTATGTCCTAAAGGAGGAGTACTCTATTTGCATAGAATAGAGGCCAGCATGAAAAAAAGGCATAAAGATGTAAGAGAACACTGTATACTTCGAGAGTATATGATGGAATATTGCTGAAGCAGCTGGTAGGTGGCAGGGAAAATTTCTCTGAGACTTTACAACTGCAAATTTGAACCACAGGTGACTATGATATTCTAATGCATACTATTCACATAAACCAAGAATCATCAAGCTGAGAAATTAACATACAAATTGTTTTGAGCCAGAGCAGTAGACAGAATAATGGGGAACCATTATTCCCCAAAGATGTCCATATCCAAATTCCCAGAAGCTGTGAATAAGTTATCTTATATGGCAAAAGGGACTTTGCTAACGTGTAAATTAAGTATCCTAAGATAGGAGGAATATCCTACATTATATATGTAGGCCCCAATGTAAACAGAAGGTTCCTTATGAGGGAGGCAAGAAGGTCAAAGGCAGAAAAACAAGATGGCATGATAGAGGTTGAACTGAGGCTCTTGAAGACAGAGCAAGGGGACAAGAGCCAAGGAATGCAGGTGTCCTCTGGAAACTGAAAAAGATAAGGAAACAGATGTTCCCCTGAATCCTCCAAAAGGAATGAAACACTGCCTGCCTATGACCTGATTTCAGACCCGTAAAATTCATTTCATACTTCTGACCTACAGAACTGTAAAAGAATAAATTTTGTGTTGTGATACAATACTACATGGGATATCCCAGGTGGTGTAGTGGTAAAGAATCCACCTGACAATGCAAGAGACAAAGGAGATGCTGGGAGATTCCTGGATTAGGGAGATCCCCTGGAGAAGGAAATGGCAATCCATTCCAATATTCTTGCCTAGGAAACTCCATGGACAGAGGAGCCTGGTGGACTACAATCCATGGAGTCGCAAAGAGTTGAACATGACTTAGTGACAAAGAGCAACAGCAGCAAGCTACTACATACGTGACAATTTGTTACAGGGACAACAGGAAACTCATATAGTCAGTAATAGCACCAGGTGACCAGGCAAGAGAAAATGCAAAACCACTTAGTACAAATATACCCCATCAGCCACAGAGCATTCCCACGGATAAACCGCCACTAAAAAAAATCTGGAAAAACATTTTAGGGAAAGAAAAGAAGAAAAAGTACTGACCCTAAAGATAGAAAATGACAAACAGGAGTATTAAACCTCAAAGAACTTCACATAAAACTTCACATGCTTTAAAAAAATGAATTGAAACACACGGGAAGAACATGACAACTTTTTAAAAAATTACTCAATGAAAGTCATTTAAGAAAATAATAGCTAGGTTAAATAAAAAACTAGACATATTTCAAGACAGAATTGGGCTTCCCAGGTGGCACAGTGCCAATTAAGGAGACACAAGAGACATGGCTCAGGAAGATCCCCTGCAGTAGGAAATGGCAACTTGCTCCAGTATTCTTACCTGGAAAATTCCATGGACAGAGGAGCCTAGCGAGCTACAGTATATGGGGTCGCAAAGAGTTGGACATGACTGAGTAACTGAACACACATACAAGACAGAACTGAGATTCCCTGGTGGCTCAGTAGTAAAGAATCCACCTGCAGTGCAGGAGATGTGGGTTATGCAAGTTTGATCCCTGGGTCAGGAAGTTCCCCTAGAGGAGGAAATGGCAACCAATTCCAATATTCTTGATGGGATAACCCCATGGACAGAGGAGCCTACAGTCCATGTGGTTGCAAAAGAGTGGGACATGCTTTAGCAACTAAACAATAACAACAACAAGACAGAACTAATGAACTAGAAGTCTGCAAACATTTTCTATAAAGGGCCAGAGAGTAAATTTTTAGGCTTTGCAGATGACACAGCTTTTGCTGAAGCTACTTAACTCTGCCTCTGTAGTGTAAAAGCAGCCATAGTCAATGTCACTACGTAAACAGGTATTAAGTATATAATAATCATGGTTGTATTCCAATAAGACTTTATTTTAAAAAACAAGTGGAGAATTCTCTGGTGTTACAGTGGATGGGAATCCATCTGCCAATGCAGGGGACACAGGTTCGATCCCTGTTCTGGGAGGATTCCACATGTCATGGGGCAACTAAGCCCATGAGCCGTAACTACTGAGCCCGTGTGTCTAGACCCCATGCTCTGCAACAAGAGAAGCCACTGTAATGAGAAGCTCATGCACCGCAACACAGCACAACCAAAAATAAATAAATAAAAACAAGTGGCTAACCTGTGGGCCATAGTTGGTAACCCCAGAACAAGAAGATAAAGATGAGGAAACTACTCAGGATGTAGTATCAAAATGTAAAAAGATGAAAAATATGAAAGAGATATTAAAAGGCCTTTCCCTTCTCCAGGGGATCTTCCCAACCAAGGGATCAAAGCCAGGTCCTCCCACATTGCAGGAGGATTCTTTACGAGCTGAGCCACAAGGGAAGCCCTTAAAAGGCCTAAAGGATAGAATGAGAAGGTGCAATATATAAGAGAATTTCTAAAAGAAAGAATAAGAGAGAAATAATATTTGAAGAAACAGTTGAGTGTTTTCCCACCAACAAAAGGCATAAATCATCTGATTTCAAGAAACAAAACAATTTCTGAACAAGTATAAATAGAAATAAAATCCACACCTCAACAAATTACTACACAACTATAAGGACAAACAGAAGAATATTAAAACAATCAGAAAAAAAAGAGAATTCATCTAACAAAGAATGACATTTCTCAACAACAAAAGAAGCTAGAGGACAAAGTCTGAAAGAAAATTACCTTCAGTGTGTAATCACAGAATCAACTAAACTATAATTTGAGATTGAGAGTGAAACAAAAGCATTAACAGACAAAGACAGAGCTTAACACTAACATTCAGGTTGAAGGAACTTAAGGAAGCAGGATATTGTCTCCAGAATGAAGAGAAAGCAAAGACAAAAAAAAAAAATATTGACAAACACAAGGGCATATCCAAACAAGTATTTAGTCCAAAAATAAAATGAAGTGTTAGTCACTCAATTGTGTCCGACTCTTTGTGACCCTATGGACTGTAGCCCACAAGACTTCTCTGTCCATGTGGGATTCTCCAGACAAGAATACTGGAGTGGATAGCCATTCCCTTCTCCAGAGGATCTTCCCAATCCAGGGATCAAACCTGGGTGTCCTACATTGCAGGCAGATTCTTTACCATCTGAGACACCAGGGAAGCTCATCAAATATTAATTAAAAAAATATAAGATCAAAGTATTACCAAAATGCTAGGTAGCAATAAACATGAGGGGGTGTTCATTGTATTGCTTGAAAAGAGTAAGTACTTTGATGATTCTGAAAGTATAATTTGAATATATATGCCAAAAGTTTAAGCATATTCTAGACCAAAGGTAGAGAAATTTCATCTGTAATTCCAACCCAGTTGTGAGGAGGGAAAAAGTACAAATATACCTCTACTCAATACAAGACAGAAAATTAAGAGAAGAAAAAAAAGGAATGGTACAGTAAAGAGAACACACAAATAAGATAGTAGAAACACATTCAAATACTAGTAAATCATGATAAATATACTAAATTCAGTTAATAAAGACTGCCAGATTGAAGTAATAAAGTAAAATCTACTTATATGCTATTTGTAAGATGCATACATATTAAGATGCAGAAAGACTGAAAATAAAAGGAGAAGAAATCTTGGGGGAAAAAACAAGAAAATCTCATATTGCTATGTAATATAAAAAACAAACTTTAAGGCAAAAGGCATTAGCAAGGGGAAAAAACATAAGGTAAACTACATGGGGATATCATTAATTCTAAATCTACATGCTTTTATGAATACTCAAGAATACATAAAGCAAAAATTAATAGAATTATAAAGAAAAAATAAGAATGCCACACTCAGTAAAAGTGATATCTAATAAACACCTCCCAATTAATACAGCAATCAGATAACAGATATTCTGAACCAAGAAAATTAACAAGTTTGATTTAATGAAGAGATGGATCTCCATATCCAACAATCAGCAAAAGTTCTCTCTTTTAGTTTTATTTCTACATTAAATTTACTCATAAAAACATTCTAAAAACATACAATTTTTCCTTTAAACAAAGTATACTAAAACATAAAAAAAACCTTTTAAGTTACATGGAGTCATATAATTATAAACCATAAAACAATTCTCAAAAATACTAAATAACTGAAATGACACAAAGCTAATTATCTGACATTAATGTAATTAAATTATAAATTGATTATTCAAAAAAGAATAGTTAAAAATTATATTTGGTAAGAAATGTATGAAGAACTCTCAAAACTCAACAGTAAAACAATCCAAATTGAAAACAGTCTAAAGACATGAAGACATTTCATCAAAGAGAATACACAGATACCATATAAGCACCTGAAAACTGGTCAACATTATTAGACATTAGGGCAGTGTGAAGTAAAACTCCAATGAGATATCACTACACACTAGCCAGAATTGAACTCTCCTCACTCCCCCACCAGGAAGAGTTAACAACAACAAATGCTGTCAAAGATAACAAAGAAACTGAAACACTCATACATTGCTAGTGGGACTGTAAGATGGTATAAGCACTCTGAAAACTTGACTGCATTTCTTAATAAACTAAAATAAGCATGCCATTACCATATGACCCAGCAAGTGAACTGCTGAGCATTTATCCCAGAAAAATAAAAACTTAAGTTCACGCACACAAAAACCTACAGATGAATGTTAACACAATTCTATAAGAGCCAAAAACTAGAATCAGTTCAAATGCCATTCAACAGGTGAATGGTTAAACAAACTATGATACATACAGAATACAGAATACTACTCAGTAATAAAAAGGAAAAAAAAAACTATTGATATATATAACAACTTTTATAAATCTCCAAGTAACAACTTTGATGAATTATGCTGAGTGAAAAAAGACAAGGCCAAAATGCACACTGTACAGTTTCTTCCTCAAAATGACAAAATTATACAGCTAAAAATCAAATCAGTGGTTGCTGAGGCTAGAAATAGGGGAGGTAGAGGAAGGAGGTAGGTACAGACATAGAAAGGCAAAATGAGGAATCCATAGTGCTGGAACTATTCAGTATTCTGAATTTTTTCTATACTGAATCAAATTTAAACATGATAAAAACTTACATATTTTCTCCTCATCCTCTTTTTTTGGCGAGCATATTGTAGGACACATAAAAAGGTAACAGTGGGTTGCAGGCAGGAAGATTGAAGAGGCACACTAGAACTTTTACATTCTCACTTCCCTGTTTTATCACGAGTGTTCAAAATTATTAATATTGAAATAAAAATGTATATAGAAATCTAAAAATATATTTCTAAATAACTAATGGATCAAAAAAGAGATCATAATGGCTATAAGACTTAAAACTTGTACAAGATAGCTAATGTGATCCTAAAAGGGAGCTAGAATCATAAACACACTAAACATAAAGCTAAAATACAAAGAACTAAGAAATCAACTCTAGAAGTTAGAAAAAGGACTAAGACTAATTTCAAGCCAAAGAAAGGACGGAAACAATAAATATAAGCATAGATATTAATTAGATAGAAAACAAAGATAACATAGAAGGTTACAACAAAGCAAAACCTGGTTCTTTGAAAAGACTAACAATATAGACAAATCTCTACCAAGACAGAGCAGGGAGAAACAGAAAAAAGGAACATGTAATACTAAGAATTTTAAGTTTCCACTGCTATCAAGAATAGTATCGCAGTTTCTCAAAAAACTTAAAAATAGAATTACTATATGATCTAGTAATCCCAATTCTGGGTATATATCCAAAAGAACTGAACACAAGATCTTGAAGATACATTTGCACATTCATGTTCATAGCAGCATTATTTACTATGTGCCAGAGGTGGAAGTGAGTCAAGCATTCATCAACAGATGAATGAATATGTTGTATTGTGTAAACATACAATGGAATATTATTCAATCTTAAAAAGGAAGGAAATTCTAACACATGATACAAAATAGATGAGCCCTGAGGACTTATAAGTCCTTGAGGACTTATACTATGTGAAATAAGCCAGTTACAAAAAGACAAATAATATCTAATTTCCACTCTATGAGGTATCTGTGTGCATGTGTGCTAAGTCGTTTCAGTGGTCTGACTCTATGCGACCCCACATACTGTAGCCCGCCAGGCTCCTGTTTGCATGGGGAATCTCCAGGCAAGAATATTGGAGTGGGTTGCTGTGCCCTCCTCCAGGGGATGTTCCCGACCCAATGACTGAACTCCTTGTCTCATGTCTACCACTAGCACCACCTGGGAAGCCTATATGAGGTATCTAGAGAAGTAAAATTTATGGAGACAGAAAGTAAAATGAGAGTTGCCAGGAGCTGGGAGGAAGAGGAATGGGAAGTTATTGTTTAATGGGCGTAGTGTTTCAGGTTTGTAACATCAAAAGAGTTCTAAAGATCTGCTATACAACAATTAGGAATATACTCAATACTACTGAATTGTATATGCTTAGAAATAGTTAAGATGGCAAGTTTTCTGTTACTTTTTTTTAAACTACAATTTAAAGGTTATTTTTTATAAAGTATGGGAAGCTATGTACATAGAACAGGGATATATGGTACTATTGTAGATGTAAAGCACAAATAAAAGGACTAGACATAGGAAAAAAGGTATCAGATTTCTGGTACCAGAGACTGGAGGTGGGGCAGCTGTGGGAGGGGGTACTGTATGAAGGCAGTCAAAAGGTTCAATAGGGATATTACATCCCTAATACTTATAACTAAGTACTAGGGACATAATCTACAACACGACAAATATAACTTAACACTGCTTTATGTTATATATGAAAGTTAAGACTTTTCATCACAAGGAAAATATTTTTCTATTTCTTTAATTTTTAATTTAATTTTTTCTATTTCTTTAATCTATATGAGATGATGAATGCTCACTGAATTTACTGTGCTAATCATTTCATGACGTAAGTCAAATCATTATGCTATATACCTTATACTTATACAGTACCGTATGTCAATTTTATACAATAAAACTCAAAGGAGAAAACTAAAACAAAAAAAAGGAAATAAAAGGACTAGGGAAAGACTGAATCTTCTTTCCTTATGAATCTTCTATTTATCTTCTCCTTTCCCTATGAAGAAGTGAAAGGCAAAGGAGAAAGGCAAAGATAAACCCATCTGAATGCAGAGTTCCAAAGAATAGCAAGGAGAGATAAGAAAGCCTTCCTCAGTGATCAATGCAAAGAAATAGAGGAAAACAATATAATGGGAAGGACTAGAGATCTCTTCAAGAAAATTAGAGATACCAAGGGAACATTTCATGCAAAGATGGGCATAATAAAGGACAGAAAGGGTATGGACCTAACAGAAGCAGAATCCATTAAGAAAAGGTGGCAAGAATATAAAGAAAAACTATACAAAAAAAAGATCTTCATGACCCAGATAACCACAATGGTGTGATCACTCACCTAGAGCAAGACATCCTGGAAAGCGAAGTCAAGTGGGCCTTAGGAGCATCTCTACGAACAAAGCTAGTGGAAGTGATGGAATTCCAGCTGAGCTGTTTCAAGTCCTAAAAGATGATGCTATGAAAGTACTGCACTCAATATGCCAGCAAATCTGAAAAACTCAGCAGTGGTCGCAGGACTGGAAAAGGTCAGTTTTCATTCCAGTCCCTAAGAAAGGCAATGCCAAAAAATGTTCAAACTACCACACAATTGCACTCATTTCATACACTAGCAAAGTAATGCTGAAAATTCTCCAAGCTAGACTTCAACAGTAAATGAACTGAAAACATCCAGATGTTCAAGCTGGTTTTAGAAAAGGCAGAGGAACCAGAGATCAAATTGCCAACATCCACTGGATCATCAAAAAAGCAAGAGAATTCCAGAAGAGCATATACTTCTGCTTGATTGAGTATTCCAAAGCCTTTGACTGTGTGGATCACAATAAACTGTGAAAAATTCTGAAAGAGATGAGAATACCGGACAACATTACCTGCCTCCTGTGAAATCTATATGCAGGTCAAGAAGCAACATTTAGAAATGGACATGGAACAACAGACTGGTTCCAAATTGGCAAAGGAGTACATCAAGGAGATATATTATCACCTTGCTTATTTAACTTACATGCAGAGTACATCATGAGAAATGCTGGGCTGGAAGAACCACAAGCTGGAATCAAGATTGCTGGGAGAAATATCAGTAACTTCAGATATGCAGATGACACCAACCTTATGGCAGAAAGCAGAGGAACTAAAGAGCCTCTTGATGAAGGTGATAGAGGAGAGTGAAAAATCTGGCTTAAAATTCAACATTCAAAAAACTAAGATCATGGCAACTAGTCCTACCACTTCATGGTGAATAAATGGGGAAACAATGGAAACAGTGAGAGACTTTATTTTGGGGGGCTCCAAAATCAGTGCAGATGGTGACTGTAGCCATGAAGTTAAAAGACGTTTGCTCCTTGGAAGAAAAGCTATGACTAACCTAGACAGCATATTAAAAAGCAGAGATGCTACTTTGCTGACAAAGGTCCATATAGTCAAAGCTATGGTTTTTCCAGTAGTCATGTACAGATGTGAGAGTTGGACCATAAAGAAGGCTGAGCACCAAAGAAGTGATGATTTTGAACTGTGGTGCTGGAGAAGACTCTTGAGAGTCCCTTGGATGCAAGGAGATCAAACCAGTCAACCCTGACGGAAATCAATCCTGAATATTCATTAGAAGGACTGATGCTGAAGCTGAAGCACCAATACTTTGGCCACCTGATGCAAAGAGTCAACTCATTAGGAAAGACCTTTATGCTGGGAAAGATTGAAGGCAGGAGGAGAAGAGGACAACAGAGATAGTTGGATGGCATCACTGAATCAATGGACAGGAGTTTGAGCAAGCTCTAGGAGATGGTGAAGGACAGGGAAGCCTGGTACGCTGCAGTCCATGGGGTTGCAAAGAGTTGGACATGACTGCACAACTGAACAACAAACAGCAACAGCAACATGAAGAGCCATAATGGCAAAAATGAATAAAAATGAGAAAATAAATAAAGCGTGGCATAGAGCAGAAAACCATCTTATAAATGAATATCCAGATGTATCTAAACTCTCAAAAGCTACCAAGTGTGAGGATCTAAAATAGAAGAAAAAAGTTTTGTCAGCTTGAAATACTACTTATTAAGGTATAAGTTTTTAACATTATCAAGTCTTTCTAACTGACCCACTGCTTATCAAAGTTAGATTTAACTTGTTATATTCCTAATCAAAACTTATTTTATATTATCAGTAAACCCTATGTGATTTATAAAATATTCTTCATTCTGGGACGGTCTCGGGTTTTAGAAAAAAACATGCACTAGCTGGGTAAAGTTAGAATTATTACTTAACCTCACTATGCCCCACATTTCCCATTTGTTAAATTAGGATAACACCACCCTCACTTGGCTGTGATGGGAATTAAATTACATATGTAAAGAAGCTGATACAGGAAGTACCTTACAGTGCAAACACAAGAGATAACTTTGGGAAATTTGAGATTTTATTTTCAGTTTTAGGTTAATTAATGTTATCAGAAACAAATTTGAATTTATGTTCTTATTAAGCCTTTTTAAAGCATACTAGTCTAGTACCTCAGCCTTCAAGGCAGCACCTTTTTTGGCATGTGAATCCATATGTCAAAAAGACTGAATTAAGACATTAACACAGCAGTTGCACACATAACAGATTTCCCTGGTGGCTCAGATGGTAAAGACTCCACCTGCAATGCAAAAGACCTGGGTTCAATGCCTGGGTTGGGAAGATCCCCTGGAGGAGTGCATGACAACCCACTCCAGTATTCTTGCCTGGAGAACCCTCATGGGCAGAGGAACCTGGTGGGCTACAGTCGCAAAGAGTCAGACACAACTGAGCAATTACTGTGGTGTATGTGTGTGCATATAACAGTGAAAGAGAATTCCAAGGGCAGGACTTAAGAACAGAAAGTAACTCAATTTAGAAATTTCATTCAATGACTGAGGAATTAATATATTTTGAAAATAACTTTAGAAAGGGTAAATGAACTAATACCACTTTTGGATTCCTACATACTTACAATGGGATAATATATGAGAAGGCACAGTAAGCTGTAACAAATCTAGCTATTCTTTGCATTCTGGCATTTTGAAAAACCTGTTACTATCAAACAGAAAACACAAAGTCATTATTTCGTGTTTCCTTTCTACTCCAATTTAATGAACAATTAAAGTACCAATACAAAGGTCAAAAGCATTAAATAGATAGGTGGAAAGTTAAGAGTTTGTTTCTGAAGGAAGCAGGAATGGAAAGATTTATACTTTACCTTAAAGTTGAATTTTCCATTTACTTCCTTTTATCATCACATTTAAGGAAAAGGGGGGAAAAATTCTAAATATTTTAGAAAACTCTTAGTTAAGATTTTTCAAGCAAACCACATACTCTATTAGCTGATTACTTCAACTATCATATGCCACATCTAAAATATAACAGCATATACAGGGTTTACATACCCACATACATATGATTAAAAGGGTAAGTATGTTTCCAAGCCTTGTGGAAAATTACTTATCATTTAGAAAAACAAAATCATCAATGTGAAAAATAAAATTATGGTACATTTGGTTTATACTCAAAGGAAAGAGATCACTATTTCACAAATTATAATAGGAGAACCCGTACATTATATATTTCACATGTTTTTCGTGAAAATTAAACAATTCTAATAATTTTTCTAACTTTAAAAGTTTATACTGGACATATACATATACACACATGTGTATGTATATTTAAATTTTAATTTTGTATAGAGATATTTAGGAAGTATCAAATGCTACCACTGATAAACTTACGAATCAACATGCAGAACCCTCTGGCCACTTCTTGAACATGCAGCCGCAATGATGGATTCAGGCAAACCTATAAAAACATACACCTATATCATTTAGGATGTAGAAAAAATATATATATATAAAGCACAAAAAATGTTCAATTCATACCACTGTTGTATAGAAGAGTTTAACAAAAGAGGCTCATTCTTGTATTCAAAATTATAAAGTTTATATTATATTTGAATGATGCTTCTTGAACATATACTAGTAATACTGAAAATGTTATCATGTGGAAGGGAGATTTTTTAAAACTCAAGTACTTAAATTCTTTTTATCTGCCAATTACCATAAATGAGCAACTGTCAAAATATTGTTCATATAAGCACTTTGTTTCAGAAACTATGTTCACATACTAGCTGATCGGATTCTCCCAAATGCACTGACAGAAAAGGATCTGCATGTACATTTTAGAGATGAAGAAGAAACTGGGGTGCAAACTGGTTACCTGCTGCCCAATGCTTTAAAAAAAAAGCTCTAGAATTGAAATTTTAACATAAATCTAACTTCAAGTCACAATGTCTCTTAGGGGTAATGGCATATATTTTTCAGCTTAAGCAATAGGCTAACTAATTTTAAAAAAGGTCATTTACATGATACATTATTTCACTTCTGCTTAATACAGTAGTTTGATAAGAACATTACTGTTTTGAAATTAAATTAAACCATATCATAAAGTTTGTTATCATAAAGTAAAAGTGAAGTCGCTCAGTCGTGTCCGACTCTTTGCGACCCCATGGACTGCCAGTCTCCTCCGCCCACGGGATTTTCCAGGCAAGAGTACTGGAGTGGGTAGCCATTTCCTTCTCCAGGGATCGAACCTGGGTCTCCCGCACTGCAGGCAGACTCTTTACCATCTGAGCCACCAGGGAAGCCCCTTTGTTACCATAAAGGGAAATATATACTACTACTATTAATACCAATACCAAAAAAATATTTACCAAAGATAATTTTATAATAAAAAATTCAGATGTTCAGCTACATCAGGTAGTTAACACTCTGTTATAAATTCAAGACTCTCCCATAACTTTTCATCGTAAGAGCTACCATTTCAATAGAGACTAAAATATTTTATATCAGCCAGATGAACAAAGCTAGTTTAGTGTAATTCTATAGTGCTGCTACTGACTCTTTCACTACAATGAGATACCATAGTTCTCTTGGATTTTTACCTAGTAGAAAAGAAACAGCATCCTTCTGGCAAGAGTTTAAACAAAACACTAACCATCAAAAATTTCAAGAAAAGAGAATACTTATCTTCTTTATGTAAAAAAGCAACAAGTATATAGAAGCAACTGATGTACTCAATCTCTAGTTAAAACTCACATTAAACAAAAGCTCCATGTGCATTCATGGAAGAACTAGTTTTCCAGTGCTGAGCACTTTGTGGGTATAAAATGTTTGGTTCAAAAAAGAAGTTCTGACCAAATGTACTAGATATAGCCATTAAATATCAACTATTGGAAATAAGCCATTATAAAATTGCAACCTTAACTTAGGATATAATTCAAAGGAAAAAAAGTGAGTTTGTAGTGTAGAAGGAAACAGGAGAAATGAAAAGAAAATTCTAAATAGCTAAGTATGCTTAGTTCTTCATAATGGTAAAAACTGTATTGTTCTAATGTTTTATCTTAACTCTTTATACATAAACATGTATATGTAAACTCTTTATATATAAAAAATAAGTTTTCTTTATAAAGAAATGCAGTCACTATGGTACTTTACAGGTTGCTAAGTGGTTTAGTGGGCTTCCCTGGTGGCTCAGATGAGAAAGAATCTGCCCGCAATGCAGGAGACCTGGGTTCGATCCCTGGGTCAGGAAGATCCCCTGGAAAAGGGAATGGCTACCCACTTGAGTATTCCTGCCTGGAGAATTCCATGGACAGAGGAGCCTGGTGGGCTGCAGTCCATGGGGTCTCAAAGAGTTGGTCATGATTGAGCGACCAACACTGACTGACTAAGTGGCTTAGTTAAAAAGGACAATAGCAAAGAAATATTCAGGAAGCAGAATTAGTATGTTTAAGTGTGTAATAAAGACAGCATTAAAAATATACCACCAAATATCAGTATAGGGCTTTTTGATTCACAATGTATTTTCATATACATCAGCTCATTTATTCTTCATTATAACCCTGGGAGGCAAGCAGTATCATCCATGTGAAAAAAATGGGATGAGAAATGTTAAATTACTTGCCAAAGATCAAGCAATTCAGTAATTTGGCATCACAAATTCAAATTACCATGATACATTCACTCTCTCCAATTTGGACTTGAGACTGAGAATGAGGATGTAAGGGCAGGATGGTAACATAATGAAACGGGCATGGTCCCAGTCAGACAGAGCTAAGTTTGAATTTTAGTTTTGCTGCTTAACTAGCTCTGCGACCTCAGGCCTTTACTTCTTCATCCATCAATGGAAATACCACCATCTACCTTGGAGGATTGTTAATTGTTAGCAGAGGGTATTTGCTCTATAAAGAATACTTACTTTTATTCTCTTCAGAGAGGTATTTTAGAAGCAGTACATTTTCACCTAAATACTATTCCAAACATACACCCACTTTTACCAGACGCCAACTCCAATGGCAAACAGTAATAAAATTACTCTCCTCTATCTGGCTCAAATTAGCTGTTACCTTGGATAGGCAAATAGGCATGTAGTTATTTCCAATGCTGCAATCAACATTGTCAGAAGTCATGTCTCTACTGACAAAGCAAAGCCAAGAACAGATTTCAATATTGAACATGATCTGAATCCAAATCACACAAAACAAAAATGACCACCATTTGTGTTTTCCCTTAATAGTCCCACACAAGTTGGTGAAAGCAATAGACCATTTCAATGTTAAATGGCAAGAGCCTATTATCCTCATGCTTAGAATGATTAAAACAACAGGCTAATAACACAGCTAAAGTTTTCCTGGCCAGGATTTCATACTTCTTCCCACTCATTCAATAAACACCAAGTGCCTTGAACAGAGGAGGCACACAGTGGATTCTCTATAAAAATTTGTTTGAAGAAAGAAAAGGAAGAGATAAGGTAATGGGGAAAGGGAGGGACAGAACAGACTGTGATAGGTAGTGAGAAAAAAAAAAATAAAGGTAATTTCTAGCCTAAAACAACAAGAATTTACATGTAACTCCATGGCTGATTCATGTGAATGTATGACAAAACCCACTGCAATGTTGTGAAGTAATTAGCCTCCAACTAATAAAAATAAATGAAAAAAAAAGAAAAGAAATAAATTTTTTAAAAAAGAATTGAAAAGGTTTAAAATAATAAATGTAATCAAAACCGTTAAAGGAACACAAAGGAAAGAAGCATTCCCTTTGTAAAGGGTAGTCATGGAAAGCTCTGAAGAGCAGGGGACATAAACCAGCTTGGTCTTTCAGATCTATAATCACCCAACTGAAAACTGTAGAAGAAGAAAGTGGAAGGGAATATTCCTGGCAAAGGGTGAAGGAAGAGAGTATCATAAAGTAATGCCCCAAAGAGTAGCTGGAGCCAAACTGTGGCATCTGAACTTGAACCTGTAAGCAATAGGGAGTCTAAGATTTTAGCCGTAAGAACAAGATTAAATCAGCATTTCAGAAAAATATCTCTAGTCACAGCATGAAGGATGAACTTGCATAAAACTAGAGCTTTAGCTTTCACATTTCTTAAATTCCTGTTTTGGAAAAGTTTACATAATTAAACTTTTTGGTCTTACTTACGATTTAGCAAACTACGTAACTGCTTGTTTCGTTTAAATTAATATTTATAAGCTCAATTTTAATAGCTTTTAAACCCTTGACTAATTTCAAAACAATGCTTTTTTTAACACTTGGCACCATAAAAAGTGAACTACTTCTGAATCATTACTCAAATTCACACAACATCCCTGTGAGGCATTTTTATATGGAATATACATAGGCTTACAATGAATTATACAGCCTCTCCCACAAGGGAAAGCGAGACATGAGTTAGAAACAAATACCTTAGATCAGCTTCCCTGGTGGCTCAGCTGGTAAAGAAACGGCTTGCAGTGCAAGAGACCTGAGTTCATTCCCTGGCTTGGGACAATCCCCTGGAGAAGGGAAAGGCTACCCTGGCCTGGAGAAATCCATGAACTGTATAGTCCATAGGGCTGCAAAGGGTCAGACACGACTGAGCGACTTTAACATACACCTTAGATCAGGGTCAAATCACACAGCATTACACTGGAAACACACTGTAAAGACTTTGAGTACAAATATACAAGTACAATGTTTTCAACCACAATATAGGGCTAATAATTATCTCATAGGGGTATAGGGAGGAATAGGGTAAAAATGATATAAAACACCTTACACAGGGTCTCCAAGCATGTTGCTTATATTCAATAAATGTCAGTTTCCTTTCCTTCTCTTCTTATCCCTTCAATAACAAACCTGAAGTTATCTAGTTAGAGTTATTAGGTTGGTACAAAAGTAATTGCAGTTTTACATTGTTGAACTTTCCTGTTTGATACTGGAATACATTCTTAAATAAATGTGGCTATGTTATACATCATCTTAATACACATTTCTCACTTTATTTTTTTGGCTAACGACATTACTTGTTTATTTTGTATTTATTTTACACTACAGAAATGTTAAGACAAAAAGCACATTTGAGCGATTTTTTTATTAAAGTTCAAAATTGGTCATAAAGCAGCAGAGACAATTCGCAACATTAACAAAGCATTTGGCCCAGAAACTGCTAATGAATGTACAATGCAGCGGTGGTTCAAGAAATTTTGCAAAGGAAACAAGAACCTTGAAGATGAGGAGCACGGGAGTCAGCCGTGGGAAGCTGACAACAACCAAGAGCCATCATTGAAGCTGATCCTCTTACAACTACACAAGAAGTTGCCCAAGAAGTCAACGTCAACCATTCTACGGTCGCATGGCATTTGAAGCAAACTGGAAAGGTGAAAAAGCTCGGTAAGTAGGTGCCTCATGAGTTGACCAAAAAATCAAAAAAAATCATTCTGAAGTGTCATCTTCTTTTATTCTACACAACAACGATGAACCTTTTCTTGATTTGATTGTGATGTACAACAAAAAGTGGGTTTTATATGATAACCAGCAATGACCAGCTCAGTGGTTGGACTGAGAAGCTCCAAAGCACTTCCCAAAGCCAAACTTGCACCAAAAAAAGGTCATGGTCACTGTTTGGTGGTCTGCTGCCCATCTGATCCACTACAGCTTTCTGAATCCTGGTGAAACCATTACATCTGAGAAGTATACTAAGCAAATCAATGAGATGCACCAAAACCTGCAATGCCTGTAGCCGGCATTGGTAAACAGAAAGGGCCCAATTCTTCTCCACGACATCACCCAACTGCATGCACCACAACCAATGCTTCACAAGTTAAACAAATTGGGCTAAAAAGTTTTGCCTCATCTGCCATATTCATCTGACCTCTCGCCAACCAACTACTATTTCCTCAAGCATCTCAACAACTTTTTGCAGGGAAAATGCTTCCACAACTGGCAGGAAACAGAAAATGCTTTCCAAGAGTTCGTCAAATCCCTAAGCATAGATTTTTATGCTACAGGAATAAACAAACTTATTTCTTGTTGGCAAAAAATGTGTTGACTGTAATGATTCCTATTTTGATTAATAAAGATGTGTTTGAGCCTAGTTACAATGATTTGAAATTCGTGGTCCAAAACTGCGATTAGTTTTTGTACCAACCTAATATTTGATGGGGGAAAATAAGTCATTTGCTTATTATTAAGTTATCCTTGAATATCTAACAACTTAAAATAGTTTTATTTTTAAATCCAATAACCTTTTCTATATGTATACTATAGGCCTTTCCTAGATTTATGCTATAGAAGTTCATCAAACATGATATCATTTAAACATTTCACAACATTAAATATGATCATTAAATTCATTAGTGAGGCTGTTTCAAATAAATAATCTGCCAAAGGATTATAGGAAAATTTATAAATCTGATGCAAGATCAACAACTTTTACCAGCAAGTTAATTCTGTCAAACACAGTTAAATATTAGGTATTATATTAGCATTTCATAACAACTTGCAACAGGGCAAACTGAGGTTTCTAACATCACTTCCTTCTCAGCTGAGGTTGTTATAAAGTTGGCAACTAGGAAAAATATATTAGAAGTTTATAGAATGTTTTGTGATCATATAACAAATATGTATAGTCCCATCTTCCTATAATTTTCCAAAATACATCTAGATAAAATAGAAATGTTTGACTATCAAACAGGGCTAAGCTAAAATCAGCACCAAAAAGGTACAAAATTAGTATTGTCAAGAATCTTATCTAAAATATTTTATAGGAATGCAGCTATTATTTATTCATTTTTCAAAAACCCTTTAATCCAAATCCTTAATGTTGAACTTCATCCCTTACAACTATAATATTTAGGTTAGTTCCCTATGATCTTTCTTAAAACTGTATCATACCTGGAATTGATTTTTCTTAAAACTATACTTACATAAGATAAACATTAAGTACTTATACCACTCCCAGCATATCAAACAATAAATAATAGATTCCCCTGACAGGACTCTGATGACCTGGCAAAGCCTGAGTGCTTGCAGCCCAAATCATATGAAACTATAAATCACTCTTTATTTTCTAGAACATCTCTAAATGGATTCTTACTTTCTACCTTGGAAGTCACTTCATGTGTTATTTATAACTAGTAAAGACCAGAATGGAAAGAAAATTACACAGAACTAGACTGGTTTCAACTGTATATCTTAGGTTATTTATATATCTCCCAGCAATCTTGAGTCCAGCTTGTGCTTCCTGCATTCTGGCATTTTGCAAGATGTACTCTGCATGTAAGTTAAACAAGCAAGGTGACAACACAAAGCCCTGTAGTACTCTTTTCCCAATTTTGAACCAATCAATTGTTCCATGTCCAGTTCTAACTATCGCTTCTTGACTTGCATACAGATTTCTCAGGTGACAGGTCAGGTGGTCTGGTATTCCCATCTTTTGAAGAATTTTACACAGTTTGTTATGATGCACACAGTCAAAAGCTTTAGCGTAAACAATGAAGTAGAAATAGATGTTTTTCTGGAATTCTCTTGGTTTTTCGATTATCCAACGGATGCTGACAACTTGATCTCTGGTTCCTCTGCCTTTTCTAAATCCAGCTTGAACATCTGGAAGTTCTTGGTTCACCTACTATTGAAGCCTAGCCTGGAGAATTTTCATATTACTTTGCCAGTGTGTGAGATAAGTTCAAACTACCGCCAATTGTGTGGTAGTTTGAATATTCTTTGGCATTGTCTTTCTTTGGCATCGGAATGAAAACTGACCTTTTCCAGTCCTGTGGCCACTGCTGAGTTTTCCAATTTTGCTGGTATATCGAGTGCAGCACTTTCACAGCATCATCTTTCAGGATTTGAAATAGCTCAGCTGGAATTCCATCACCTCCACTAGCTTTATTCATATGAATTTTTAGGAATGTCTAATAAGAGCATTGTGAAGTGAAAGTTGCTCAGTCGTGTCTGACTTTGTGACCCCATGAACTATACAGTCCATGGAATTCTCCAGGTCAGAATACTGGAGTGGGTAGCCTTTCCCTTCTCCAGGGGATCTTCCCAACCCAGCGAGCAAACCCAGGTCTCCTGCATTACAGATGGATTCTTTACCAGCTAAGTCACAAGAAGGAAAAGGGAACGACAGAGGATGAGATGGTTGGATGGTATCATGAACTCAATGGATGTGAGTTTAACCAAGCTCCAGGAGTTGGTGATGGACAGGGAAGCCTGACACGCTGTAGTCCATGGGGTCGCAAACAGTCGGAGACGACTGAGCAACTGAACTGACTGACTGAATAACAGCACTGTTTCAATATTAGGAAAACTAGATTCTTTTTTTCAGGCTTATAGTAAATAGCTGAAAAGTCACTTAGCCTCTCTGGAATTCAGCTTCCTTATAAATATCCTTATAAATAAAATGAAGAACTGGAAGTAAGTGACCTGTAAGGTTTGTTGCAAGTTCTCAGAGGTGAATGTTAGCGACAGATCAACAACTTGGCCTCTGTTCTTATACAAATGGTTTGAACTTAAAAACAGGATTCAGGGAAGATGGCATTAGGAGCAAACTTTCTGAGTCTCCCCCTGAGACCCCCATAAAAATAGACAGTGCAACCAGGATACCAAAACCAAACACCCAGGGACAATATCTACAACAAAGATAGGTGACAAAATATTGTGAGGAACTCCAAAATACAAGTGGGTCATTAGGAACTTTCAATAGCTATAAAATCCACATGGTATAAGAAACTGTACAAGGAAAATGACCAGAAGACAAAGAAATGTGTGACAGCATTGGTGGCCAGAAAACCCCAAAATTGCTATCAGGTACTCACTGGAAGCTTGGGAGGTCATTCTGAGAACAGCAGCAAGTGGGAGAGGACATTACCGACTCCAAGCTGTGGATGAGTACAAAGGAACCCCTGGGAATGCTAGAAAGGTGAGAAAGTGGGGATGGAGTTGGGCCCTATGAACTCAGGAAAATGAAAAACTGTCCTTCTAGGTAAATTCCTGCATGGAAGAGTAACTATTAGGAGTGAGTGAGTGCTCAGTCATGTCCAACTCTTTGCGACCCCACAGACTGTAGCCCACCAGGCTATCTCCATGGAATTTTCCAGGCAAGAATACTGGAGTGGGCTACCATTTCCTTCTCCAGGTGATCTTCCCAACCCAGGATTGAATCTGCATCTCTTGCATTGGCAGGTGAATTCTTTGCCACTGGGCCACCTGGGAAGCCCAGTCCAAAAGAACTGTAGTTATTTTTAAAAAGGTGAGCCCTTATCTTTTAGATACATATTGAAATATTTACAGATGGAACAATATGACATATAGGATTTTCACTAAAATAATCCAGGATTTGACGCTGAAATGAGAAGGTGGACAGTACCAAATGAAAGAGATAGGCCACAAATTGATAAGAGTTGATACTGGGAAACTGGTACATGAGGAGTTTTATTATTCTATTTTTTTATGTTTGAAACTGGCCATAATAAAATGTTTAAAAAATAAAATTAAAAAAAAATAAAATTTAATACCAAATTTAGTGAGATAATGAAAGGCTGGGTCTATGAAATAAAATAATCCCTTGGAAAACAGACATTTAGTATTTTGTTATTTAAACTGAGAAAACTGTATCAACTCAAATCTCTTAATGAAAGTTTTACTAAGTAAAGTAAATATTTGACAAAAACCTATTTCATACCAGGAAATAAAATAAGCAGATTCAACTACAATTAACTTTCACTTGATTTTCTTAATGCTAGTATTTCGGTTTTATCAATTTAAATTTTATCAATTTAAATGACTAAAATCATCTTTCACAGTGAAGGATATCCCAGCTGAGCTCTCTTCAAATTTAATAGCAATATTTAACTTGTGATAAGAAAAATAAAGTCTCTTGTTCAGAACATATTTTACTTAGGCTTCACAGAAGAAAAATGATCTTTAGTGTATTACTTATAAAGCTATGAGACTAAAATAGATAAGAGAGATTGTGCTTATTCCAAGATCAAGCAACAAATAACTTTTCTTCCTTATATGAATCCATTCATGAAATCCATTTTTTAAAAAGTAGAGAGAAAAACCTTATAATCCTTATGAACTAAATTTTGAAAGAGTCTATGAATTTGTTACTATATATCATTCCTTGAGGTAAACCACTTCAAATTAAGTTTTAAACTTAGTCTTATTATGTATTTAAGAGAAAACTGGCTACATTTCATTGAGAAAACATTGAGGATAATACTTTATACTATTTATTAAAAACCTGAACAGTGATTATACTGAGTTTACTAAAATAAAACATAAAATCTTATCTAATGAAAATAACAATTTTATTACATTAAGAATTTCTAAAACACTGTAACAAGAGGGATAAACCAAAATCAATGTAAAAGGTTTGTGAGTCATTTGTCAATGATCTTGCACTTGTAAATACACATTAAAAACATCTAAAAATCAGCATGACTTTTCTCTCTTACACTGCAAATATGACACAATGCTAAGGAAAATATTTTACTCATCCATAACCCAACCCCTAACAATTTTTTTTCATTTTTCCTTTACTTACTATTCTTTGTCCACAGGTATACATTAGGCAGTAAAGGACGGGAAAACAGACAACAGGGCTTAAGTACTGTACCCAAAGTCACATACCCAGTAAATGGCAAAGTTAATATTGGAACCTATCTAGTCTGGCCCCAGAGTCTATGTTCTTAAGTACTATCCTGCCTCAGGACATCTAAATCTCTTTGTCCATCTCCATTAGGTAATCTTACAATTAATTCAGTTTCCCAAATGACTTGAATCTTGGAAATAGGTACTTATTGGTAGATACCAATAATGCTATAAAGGGCTTCCCAGGTGTCGCTAGTGGTAAAGAACCAACCAGAAAATGCAGGAGACAATAAAATGGCAGGTTCAATCCCTGGGTCAGGAAGATCCCCTGGAGAAGGTCATGACAACCCACTCCAGTATTCTTGCCTGGAGAATCCCATGGAGAGAGGAGCCTGGCGAGCTATGGTCCCTGTGTTCACAAAGAGTCAGATGCAACTGAAGCGACTTAGCACAGCACAATAATGCTATAAAGGTATGTTCCTTTTTGTAAACTAAGAAATTGCCATTCAGTGGTAGCTATTAAATGTAGAAGGAATCAAAGACCTAAACAAAAACATCATTTTGCAAGTATTAATAAAAATACTCATATAAGGACTACCAATCAATTTTAAAACAATGCTGTGAATACCTGGTATCAAACCATGTTTTTTGCATAGTGCCAGAAGCAACATACAGATTATTTTCAATACACAAGGGAAAAACACATCCATACAATGGAGGCATCATATTGTCATCATCCTAATCCCGGGTCAATCTTAGCAACATTCACAGTGGATCAACCAGATATTTTGTGTCTTCTGATATGATTCACCATGATATCTATATCACCAAAGATGTCCTAGCCAAAAATGTTAACCTTGAATCCACCAAGCCTTTAAATATGTATTTCAGTTTATAGGAAAGACAGTCTAGAGGAACAAGGTAAATGATACTATGAGCAAGAAAGCAGCCAAATTTAAAAGGAAAGGATCACAGGCCTAGTCTCTCTTTGACATCTCAGTCATCACTTAAAAAAAAATAAAAACTAAGCCAGAATAAAACAGATTTACAGGACACATCAACCAGAAGCAATACATAATAATGAATTGGACACAAGTTTGTATATACCAGCTGTAAAGGGTATTTTGGAGTGGGAAAATGTGGAAAGTTGAAGGAGTCTTTGGGCCTAGAAAAGAAAACAACAGTCTCAAAGGCCCTTGCTGAATCATCTAACTTCAGAGAAAACAAAATTGAACTTCAGGTCCTGCCCTGATGCTCCAGACCAGTTGTATCTATCTGGGACTTATCACCCCCTCTGCAGGAACCTTCCACTCCCTACATCTGCCAGAGACGTTATCACCCCCTGCCCAACTACAAATGCCATATCAACTAAAGAATACCCAAAAAAAGCCTGATTAATGTTTCCCTCACTGCTTCCACAAATCTCCCTTTAAATATGAAGCCTCCCTGATCCCTCTTGCGCTCAGCCTGTTCATTAGGCAGACTGTCGCCCTCCTTGCCTGAATAAAGGTAACCTACTTCCATTGAGGAAGTCTCTCAATCTTTTCTGCCTGGGCCTGAACTATACCTTACAAAAGTTAAATACAGTGTGTGTGCTAGATAAGATAAAACTACTGGAATGAAAAGAAAGGTGAGAATTACGTACTGAAAAAGTTGCAGAAAAACACGTACTTAATGATCTTATTGTGTCGTGAATGTGTGAGTGTGTTTACGACTTTATATATTTCCTAAGGGAGACAGGGGCTTGAAAAGCTGAAAACTGAAGGGCAAATAAATACAATTATTTTGGTGAATATGCATGACCGACTGAAGTTGAAGATTTGCAATCCTAGAATACTACGAAATACTAATAGCTGTGGGGAGGGGAGGGGGAGTTACCACTAAATGCATCTGTACAGATGAATCTCACAAGCATAACATTTATCAAGGAAAGCATGTCACGGAAAGAATACACAGAATTTTTGACAAGTATCAAAAACAGAAAAAACTAACAACATGTGGTTTGGGGATATACACATGTAGTAAAAAACACTTAAAAAAAAAAACAAGAGAACAATTAAAGCACTTTATCATAATGGTTATGGCATGGGAAAGGAAGGGAAGATGGACAGTGATACATATACATACAGGGAGCTCCCAAGGTTCTGGTAATGCTCTTTTTCTTCAGCTGGGTCATACATACATGTCACTCACTTTGCTATTGTTCGTTGAAAGAAAGAAATTATATATAGATATATAGATATATAGATATCACACACACACATATATATACATATTTCATTTGTATGTATGATATCTTGTAATAAAAAACATCCTGAGCAGTATTATAAAACTGCCTGCTCCATCCACCCACCAGACTCCTTTGAGACATTGGGACTCTCCAATATACAACATTATATTATTTATAAATTTTACTATGATAAGCAGCTTTAAAATAGATGCTGTCACCCTTGTAGCTTTTTACCTCCATTGAGTGATTTTCTCACAATAAATTCTCAGATCTGGAGTTACTGAGTCTAATAGAATAAACATATGTACAATTCTTAGGACAAATCATTGTATTACTTTGCGAAAGCATTGTCCCAATTTATAATATCATCAGCATTTCAACTGAATACAACTTTATCAACAATTAGTTGATGTTAATGTTTTTAAAACATTAAATTTGTAAAAACTTTTTGTGTTTTTGTGTGTTTCTAATGTTTTTAACTATTAGATTATTTTGCACTTGACTACCGATCAGGAAAAATATTTTCCCCACAGTCTGTCAACTATCTGTATCTCCTTGTGTCTGTTTACATTTTCTGCCCATCTCACCTGTAGAGATCTTGATGTTTTTCATACAAATTTGAAGGTATTATTTGTATGTAATTAGTCCTTTGCTATGAATTACAAATATTCCTACTCTGTTTTCCTTTTTCTTTTAGTTTGCTATTTTTCAGAGTAGATGCTATAATTTTTCATATATTCTAACATTTCCTTTTGTTTTTTGAGATTTCAAAGAGGAAAAGTTATCATTTCTCTACAGATCAGATGATTCATCTATTCCCACTTAACAGTTCCAACTATACTCAAAGAGACACTCAGATTACTGGCAGAAAGGTCAAAAATTGTTCCTATAATGAAAAAATAAAGGCAATATTCAATTAGTGGAGTAAAAATAGATCAATGGTGTTAGAATAACAAGTTAATGATTTAGGAGGAAAAACCCTCATATTCTAGAATAAAGTAAATCTCAGGTGTATTAAAATTTAAATGTAAGATATAAAATATTAAAAAGAATCAGAGTCAATATTTACTTAATCTTTGAGAGGAAGGCTTTCTATGCAAACCTCCAAAGGCAGGAACCATAAAAGAAAAAAAAATTGATAGATACATAAAAATTATCAAGTTTCACACATGAAAAACTGCCATGAAAATAGAAGGCAAATTTATAAAATATCTAACAAAGAATTAAAGTTTTTAACATATAAAGAATTATTACATATTGAAAAGAAAAAAAAAATCACACAATAGGAACATGGGTAAAAGCAATGAATAAAAGAAACATAATTGACCAACATATCTATTAAATAATCTCACTTATAATCTGAAAATGTAAATTCAGACAAGGAAATATTTTCTGGCTATGATGTTAACATTCATAGAAAATATTGAAAGACTATGCGAAAGTAAGCATTCTCATACTCTGCTAGTGATACTAGATTAGCAAACTTTCCTTAAGGTAATTCATCAATACAAATCAAAATCTTTACATAACCACCCTCTAAAATTCAATTTAACATTTACAGTTCTAGGTATTTATCCTAAGGAAGTAACTAAATACATACAAAACGTTTAGGTACAGCATGTTCATCATAGTATCACTTCATGAAAGCAAAAAACTGAAAACTTTAAATGTCCAAAAAAAGTTGATAATTTAAATAAATGACAGGACATCTATAGAAATACTAGTGTATTTACTAATCATCTACTAAAAATGACATTTAATAAGCTTGTGGAAGTGACATAATCATAGAAACGAAGAACAGATAAAGCATTGCCAGGATTTAGAGACGTAGGAAGGATGGAAGTGTTTGTGGCTATAAAAAGATATCATGAGAGACTATGATGAAACTGTTTTGTATCTGGATTTGACAACAATCTACACATGTGATAAAATTACACAGAACTGAATACACACACAAGTATATGTAAGACTGGTGACATCTGAATAAGGTCATTGCATAAGGTCAATTATCTGGTTGTATTACATGTATTTATGCAAGATGCTACTTACCACTTGGGAATGCTGGATGAAATATATACATGATCTTTCTATATTATTTCTTACAACTGCATATGAATCTAAAATTATCTCCAAATAAGAAGTTATTTTTTTAAGACACTGAGGATGAAGATTTGGTTATTATGAAATGATATTCATAATGCTGTGAACTGAAAAACAGAATAGCATACACACATCTATACACACAAAGTGAGAAAAGGTCTGGAAATATAGACATAAAAGTGTTAGTTATTATTATTATTTGTTAATGACAGGGCCCTTGGAGGGAAAAGATATTATCACATCCACTCTGTCAATTATTAACAGGATGAGTCCATTGTAAGTGCTGACAACTGTTGACAATTATAGGAACCAAAAGAACCAACCAACCAAAAAAAAAAAAAAAAAAGCTTCATGAACAGAACAATGAGTCCCATACTTGATCTTGAAAACTTAATTTACAAGTGCATAAAACTAAAAAAAAAATTTTTAAATGACAAAATGGCAAACCCTTGCACACACACAAATAACCTATAGGGCATTTCTAACAATGATTTTATTTCTGTGGAAAATTATGTATCTTGTAATCAGTGAATAATTCCTAGGGAAACAGATTTTCAAGTGGAAATATGACTGTATTCTCTGACCCCACTTCTTGCCATTACTTCAGTGGCTGATTCTGTTTTTTCAGTTTTAAGGGATAAACACAACCAGGTCACTTGGTTCACCTTCATCAAAAGGTTTGCAAGATGGCAACAGACGTCATGATGCTGTCAATAATGAGTTAACATCACAAGGCTTCTCTGGCATCAGGACTTTAATGCCAACAAAAGTAACACCCCAAAATGAAGCAACTGCCAACCACTAAAGTAAAACGCAATAATCTAACCTTGACAATATATTTTTTCACATGGAAAAATACAACCAGTTCAATCTAACAACACCTAGCCAGAACAACTTCAGTCTTAACAGTCTGACCTCAGTCAAACTTAACTAAGTCTTAGGTTCCACATTTGTAAAATGGAGATAACAATAAGCATCTAGCAACAGACAAGGTTACTGTGAGAATCAGATGAGATAACGTACTTTACAGGCTTAATATAGTACTCAGCATATAACAAATGCTAGAAATAATTTCATATATTTGTTTAACAGTGTGTTGTATATACTAAATTTAATTTTCCGTCATCTATTTAGCTTAGATAGCTCATGCCAAACATAGAAAACTAAGGATTAGAACACAACTCAGCATCTTCCTAATGTGCCTGGTATCTGTATGTAAAATGGTATATCCCTACACGTTATTTTGTGCAAGCTTTTCCATCACAATTATTTTAAATGCATATATCGAAAAGCAGTTTAATAAATATCCAAATTCAGATCACAGATACATGACCCAAAATAGTTCAAAGCAATACAAAATGACTAAAATTGCCATTAACCAAAAGCCACCGTAACTCAACATGAACACTGGGCTGGACAAAAAAGTAGGAACACTACTCAGGAGAAAAAGCAGATACTGGTACTTTTATAAATGTGATATAAATTAAATCAGTCAAACGGTATGACATTATTCACTTAAACTCTTGGTAAAAATCCAATATAAGATCAAACACTCAAGTGAAGCACCACATGGGCAAAGCTGCCCCTGGTCTCTTCACCTGTCTATTTTCAAACTAGTTTTTAAATAGTCTCATTATGAATAACACAATAGCTCTCATAATCATACTTGGAGAAGTCACTATCTGTGATAAATTCTCATCTTTTATACTGCCTTTTAATAAGATTATCAGAAAAGCAAAAATGACAATAAATCAATCTTTCAAAAGTATCCCTATTTTGTTTGTCACAACTAAATATCCCCCAAATGTTTCCAATCTCTCTAGCATTTACGCATAATATATGTGTACATATATATATAGTTTGTAATATACATATGAATATAAACTGAGAAGTGTTAGTGATTTTTAAGCTGTTCTAGGTTTTAAACCATTTACATAGACCATTTTAAACCATTTACATAGTTACAAAGCCTAACTTTTCAGTTAGAAGATTGCACTGAAACTTAACAGGGTTGAATAACAGGTCAATTATATGGAAATATAATTGTTTCTGTGCATTGGAATTTTATGTTAAACATGAGAATGTGATGGCGAGCAGCCGTATTTGATTTTAATTGCTGTAGCCTGAGTTACCCAAAACATCATGAGAACACTGGAGAAAACGAGAAAATGACATGAGGCATGGGAGATGAAAACAATGCTGTAGAGAAAACTCTGGTTGCAGATGCAGTTCTCTCTGAGGGACTGGTGCAAACTTATGATTTACAGAGAAGAGTAAGCCTCTCCCAAAGAATATTCTCCACAGTTATATAATTCCCTTTACTTTTCTAGGTATTGACAACAGAAAAGACATACTTCTCCATCAATAAATGGCTGAAGAATTGCAAAGCATTTTTCAAACAGCAAAACCTGTATGCTTTCTTTAGTTCCTTCAGCATTTTACACTGACAAGAGTTTCATACTATGCCTCAAACAAGATAAACCTGTTCAAAACCATCAGGCAAAACAAATAACGCAAGCTGATTAACAAAACAGAGAAAGGAAAATGAAAGAAAATCATCAGTTAAGAAGTCTGATAGAAATAGTGGTAATAGACACACAAAGGTCTTTCCCACCAAACAGCCAATGAGAAAGACAATGACTCAGACACCTGAATCTTTCCACTGCTCTCCATGGAAACCATGAGCCTTTCCTAGGAAGCCTTCACTCCTTGACAGCAGTGGTGATAAAAGCCTCTCAATACAACATTATGAGCTATAAATGTCAACTATGTTTTCTGAACACCTACTAAGCATTTTAAATAATTATTCCACTGAATCCTCAACACAGCTGTCTGAGGTTTACTCTCTTTTAGAGCTAAGAAACTTAAGACATTAAAGAACATGTGTAAGGTGGCACAAGAGTCATAACTGATTCAAACACAGTCTGTCCAATTTCAGAGCCACACTGTCAATCACTAAACCAGGTTATCCCACCTCTGAGATCTAACGCCTGATGATCTGAGGTGGAGCTGATGTAATAATAATGGAAATAAAGTGCACAATAAATGTAATGCACTTGTATCATCCCCAAACCATCCTGTCCCCCATCCATGGAAAAAATGTTTACCACAAAATCAGTCCCTGGTGCCAAAAAGATCAGGGACTGCTGCATTACATGATGCTCTCAAATGAGCTACATACATGTCAAAGTAAATAGAACATATGGATGGTATAGCATTTATAAAACAAAAGGACTTTTAAAATACTACTTTCATTCCTACCATGTTATTCAGTTAATCAATATTCTCTAAACTTTAAAACTTTTTGCCCTTAGCCAATCCCCTTAAATATATACGAATATATGTATGTGGGTGTGCTTCAGTGATACACACATGAAATATGTTCCATAAAACTATACTCATCCTTATTACATATAATATATTCTAATACATATTCTATTCTACCTGTTTTTTTAAATGCTGGAATTGATTCCATGACCCACAAATAGGTGGCATCTTGCAAATTAAAAAAAAACAAAACTCTGCTCTAGACCACAGGTTCATGGATTTTTGGAAATACAGGCAAAAAAAAGCATAGACATCCTCTAATGTTTGAACCACATACAGGCATCCCAGGAAAGGACTAAATAATACACATATATGAGACATCACTTGGCAGGAAGTCTGGCATAAGCAGGTATTTAGTAAAAATCAGTTTCAACTATAACCCTGACAACATTACTGCCCCCCAATGTTTCAAGAAGCAATAGTTAGAACCAGACAGGAAACAATGGACTGGTTCAAAACTGGGAAAGAGGTACATCAAGGCTGTACATTGTCACCCTGTTTATTTAACTTATATGCAGAGTACATCATGCAAAATGCCAGGCTGGATGAAGCACAAGCTGGAATCAAGACTGCCGGGAGAAATATCAATAACATCTAATATGCATGTGACACCACCCTTATGGCAAAAAGGGAAGAGGAACTAAAGAGCCTCTCTGATAAAGGTGAAAGAGGAGAGTGAAAAAGGTGGCTTAAAACTCAACGTTCAAAAAACTGAGATCATGGCACCTGGTCCCATCACTTCATGGCAAATAGATGGGGAAACAATGGAAACAGTGACAGACTTTATTTTCTTGGCCTCAAAAATCACTGTGGATGGTGACTGCAGCCATGAAATTATAAGACCCTTGCTCCCTGGGAGAAAAGCTATGACAAACCTAGACAGCATATTAAAAAGCAGAGACATTACTTTTCCGACAAAGGTCCATCTAATCAAAGTTATGTTTTTTCCACTAGTCATGTATGGATGTGAGAGTTGGACCATGAAGAAGGCTGAGCACCGAAGAACAGATGCTTTTGAACTGTGGTGTTGGAGAAGACTCTTGAGAGTCCCTTGGACTGCAAGGAGATCAAACCTGCCAATCTAAAGGAAATCAATCCTGGATATTCATTGGAAGGACATGCTGAAGCTGAAGCTCCAATACTTTGGCCACCTGATGAGAAGAACTGACTCATTAGAAAAGACCTTGATGCTGGGAAAAATTGAAGGCGGAAGGAGAAGGGGACAACAGAGGATGAGATGGTTGGATGGCAGCACCGACTCGATGGACATGAGTTTGAGCAAGCTCCGGGAGTTGGTGATAGATAGGGAAGCCTGGTGTGCTGTAGTCCATGGGATCACAAAGAGTCAGACACTACTGAGTGACTGAACTGAACTGAACATCAAGAAATTCAGCTGTGCTACCTACATGATCTTTCCTGATGAAAGCAGTTTATCATTTCCAAGAAAATGATTATTTATAAACTGCTTTGATAGAAAAAATTCTGAAAACACTGACTTGACTTCAAATGAGGACTATATAAAATTTAGTCTTTTCTCAAGGACCCAGTGTCATAATTATGCACATACAATGGTAAATTTTAGAGTTGGGAGATGCCTATCTTAGAGGTCACCTAATTCAAGTCTCTCACTTTACAGATGAACAAATTGATGTTCCAAGATGTTATGCAACTTGCCAAAGTCACCTAGAAGGAAGTTTAAGTGATTCCCTTTATGCCAGGATGCTACAATGACTGATTCTGGACTATGCTGAGCATGATACAGCAAGGCAGTCAGGATTTAAGAGCAATATCCCTGTAATTTCTCCCATATTTGTTATTTTTATCACATTTCTTTCCCCATAATCTTTAGCAATAAAATTCTTAAATGAAAAGGATCCATGTGTTTATCCTCTGCAGGAAAAATGTTTAAGCTAGTCTACTCCACCGTTTATTTAGGGGAAGAACTCCAAAATATAATATGTGTGATGTACTTTAGAAAAGAAACGGATGCTGAATGAATCTCTCCGTGGGTTTCAGAAAGCAAGAAGGATGCAACAAAAAGCCCTCATTGGCTTAGAACAGCTCTGAGCATGTGACTGTCAGGAACTCCAAACAGTTCCTCAGAATAGGTAACACAGTAAACGTCACAAGAGCAGGGACTATGTTCTCAGTAATTCTGGGCTGAATATTCTAAAAAATATGTAGTCTGTCACTATGCCAAACGGTCCCAGATCATTGTGTTGCCTGATGTAGGTTTGCATTTTAGGTGTTTGTCTCTCCCCTTTCACATTAGGATATAAACTGTCACTTAGGTCTAATGACACCCTCCAAACACAGCTTTTGCAGAAGTTGTTAACATTTCCTGCGTCTTCTCTAGAGGAAGAAATGCCAACCCACTCCAATATTCTTGCCTGGAAAATCCCATGGACAGAGGAGCCTGGTGGGTTACAGTCCAAGGGGTCACAGAGATGGACACGACTGAGTTGACTAACACTTAATATGCTCTGAGCATGCTAGAATTTTCTAAAATAAGAATGAATATGCTCTAAGTGAGAGAATGAGGGATTCCCCTATGTAAAAATGATGCCAATAATATCCCATGATGCTTGTAACTTCCATCTCACCTGCCCTTATGTTGAGTTGATGGCTCTGCTGCAGGTTACAGATTATACAAGATGCCAGATAAGTCACCTCCAGTGAGGTGTTATTATGTTATTACGTGACTAGGACAATTTTTAACCTGTGACAAATGATACTTCTCTGTAACCTACAAAGTTATTATTCAAATATCTTTATAAATGGCAAATGTCTTAAAAATGCCAACCGTGCACCCAAACTAAAGGCCACTTTTTAGACACTTATCTCCACATCCATTTTTTAAGATAACTGTCATGATTCTTTTTTTCACTTTAAAAACTTTTTAATTTTATACTGGAGTCACTATTCCATTTCTGTCCTCTCCCTTGAGGCTCCATTTGGCCCTCCTTCCTTATTTCAGTTTCTTCTATATTTTGCATGGTTTAAGTACTTTATCCTATTCTTCTGTTTACAGGTGTTTGAGAGATTATTTCCTGTATTTTGTAACCAGGAGGAAATGAGCTTAACTAAGAAAATACATACAAATCTTTATTTTTCCATAATCTCTTCAAAACATGACCTTAGTGAAAATGTTATATTATAAAGAATGAAAAGAAAAACAAGTTAATCAAGGCCAAAAGAATTTAAAACAATATCCACAGGTTATTTTACTTGATAAAGCAACTGTTTCTTTATGACATTTTAACTAAAACTAAATCTGCTAAAAGAAAAACTGCATCTCATAGTCCATTTCTTCATGTTTCTGATACATACATGATTAATTCTGCTTTTGTTGTCAAAACTGAATCTTTGAAACACTGATTTTTCTATGATTGACTCAAGCTAGTACACTTAGTAAGGCAAACACATCTTAATGGCCACTTTCAGCACACTATTTCAGAAGAAAAATATTCCAAACACATTAAAAATCACTTATTCAATTCAATAGTGATTATAATTATTAAATTCATTTATTTGAGAATGACTTTTCTCTAAATACAAAGCTTCAAATCATAAATGTAAACAATGTGCTTGAAAAGTTAAACAGTGCTCACTAAGTGATATGAAAACCTCTAACTCAAATAAGTTCTTCCCATACTTTGAGAAGTAACATTACTCTCATGGAAATAAGTCTAAAATGAATCTTTTTCCAAATACACCAGATGCTTCCTGATGCAATTTTCTGGATCACCGACAGACTCTTCCTACCTCTATCATAACAGACTCCAAGAAGATGGATATAGTCCATATTACAAACTGAAATAAGCAAAAAAACTCTCAGTTGTGTCCAACTCTTTGCGACCCCACGGACTGTAGCCCACCAGGCTCCTCCATCCATGGGATTTTCCAGGTAAGAATACTGGAGTGGGTTGCCATTTCCCTCACCAGGAGATCTTCCCCACCCAGGGATCGAACCCGGGTCTCCACATTGTAGACAGACGCTTTACCGTCTGAGCCACCAGGGAAGTCTTATATAAGAATTAACAGCACTTAATAATAAGAACTGCCACTTATCAATTAAAATTTGAATCAAGAAACAATATTTTAATGATACAAAATAATTTTTAACATGCCCTAATTTCCAAAGTACAACAAAAAAAGGGAGTAACACAGGACCCAAGTATGCTATAACAACTATTCTAAAATGGATAGTGTTCTAAGTTTTAGGATAGACTGGAGAAAATAAATAGTCTACTGACTCCTTCCAGCTGTCACCCAAGATCTGTTCATAGCAGCTACATCAAGGTTATTTGTAGCCATACAATTCTCAGGTTGAAAAGAAACATGTCCTTGCTGTTTTGAGAACAATCACCCATGTAGAACTAGAATAAGAGAATTTTTTGTTAGACAACACTGAAAAGGTTATTTAGTTCACACTGCCTATATTCAAAACCAAGGAAACTGAGGCTCTGAGAGATTAAGTTCCTAACCCTAGAAATTCACACAGTTGGTTAATGGCCAAGCAAGGTCTACAACCAAGTTTTCCCAGTTATTTCTATTAATATGGTTTCATTCTGAGTGTCAGAACTACTGATTCTCCTTTTAGTATACAATGGACTTCTGGAAATTTACCAGCAGTGTGATCTTGAGAAAACTGCAACCTTTTTAAGACGTTCTTCCTCCTCTGTGAAGTGTAGAGAATATCTACTCTAACAAAATTGTGAGGATTATATACGATTTGTAAAGAGCTTAGCACATGGATTAAGAGCACTCGAAAATAGGCAGTTATTTTTACTCCCGACCTGGAAACATGGCTGCTCCTACCGTTTGAGAAGACAATGAGCTAAATTTATTAACACAATGGACAGGCTCTCATTCACCAGAGGTTCTCCAGCCTACCACATTCTGTAGACAGGACAAAACCCCACCCAAAAAATTATTTCATCCCATGTAAAATTCACCCTTTACACTGTCAAGAAAAACAAAATAACAACTTTTTCCAAATGTTTTCTGCCACGTGTTGTACGTGTAATTTGTCAACTAGAAACTGCAGAGGGAGTTCTGGCACCACCCAAACCATGAAGAATCAACGATGGGCAAGCAAGAGAAAGATATGATCACACATTAGAACTGGACTCACAGACCTTGTTTTCAGCTCATTTAGCTGTGGGTAGATAGGTGGGTAGAAGAAAGCAAAATGATTTCTTTCTTTCAGCACCATAAAGCAGGAATAATGGCTACCTCAACAAATTACAACCCCCTAGGCTTCGGACACGACTGAGCGACTTCACTTTCACTTTTCACTTTCAGGCATTGGAGAAGCAAATGGCAACCCACTCCAGTGTTCTTGCCTGGAAAATCCCAGGGACAGAGGAGCCTGGTGGGCTGCTGTCTATGGGGTCGCACAGAGTCGGACACGACTGAAACGACTTAGCAGTAGTAGTAGCAGGCTTCTCAACACAACAGAAAAGAATCCACTTCCTCGCCTTAGTACATTTAAACGTAAATGGGTAACAACTGAGTAACAAATCGTATCCGAGATGCACTGAGCCCTAGGGTTATATAAATATATGAAAAATTCCTTGAAATGGCGAGACAAAATGATGGGGAATATCACGTTGAAATCAACGAGGAAATCATAAAATCATGCCATGGTGTCTCCATTGATAAAATTCCCACCCTCCGTCCTCTTGACACTGCAAACCTTCCCCCCTCTAAGGAAATTACAGGAATCACCCGCAGCAACCAACCTCAGCAATCGGCATCAACCAGATCGACCCCTACTCAAATGGCGCTAAGCACCGCGGGTCCAAGCCCCTCCCTGGAGCGCCAAGTCCCGCGTTGACTCCAGACTACCTCACTTCCTTTCCGTCCTCCCTCCCACACTCGACCCCAACATTTCTCGCCGACCCTCACCCCTGACAGAGAAGGTAGGAATGGGATAGACTTCCTACACTTTGTCCAGGTAGTACCAGAGCCACACATACCCGTCCCTATTACGATCACATCAAACTCCGAAGGGAGGTTATCCGCCATCTTGACAGGAAACGTGTCATGTGACTGTTCCTTGTGCAAATAAGATCGAGTTCGGCGCTGCCGCCGTAGGAGGCGGAAGGGAAACAGTGCATTCTGGGTATTGTAGTTCTCGAGTGGTGGGTCCAGGTAGGAGGCTACAGCATTATGTTTGAAACTTTTTAATCGAACGTTAAGAGCTCTATTCCTTTTCCAGGCTGAGAACAGTAACGCATTTAGCCTGGAGTTTTGAGGTAGAAAAGAGTTGTAGATTTTTACTCTGATGGCTAGGATGAATGGTGAGAAGACCTGAGAACTGCTTGACAATGATGAAGCAAGAATTGTCAGGAGACACGAGGGCGGAGTGAAATTGAAAGAGAATTGCTCTGTGAACAAAGGAAATTTTCATTTCAGCCTGGAAACTGTTTCCCTTAGCGTGTCTATACTTTCGTTTTGGCCCCCGAAGCATAATTTTTCACACCAATACCTTCACACTCTATTCCTTATCTTTTTTTGTCCTTGTCGCCGCAATAAAAATCCACACAAAAAAAATCTCTCCCTAGCTTCGCCGGAATGGAACCTCAAAGCATCTGTATTTGTTCTAGTTAGTCCAAACAGCCACCTTGCATATATATTAATAATGGTTGCAAGAGGGAAAAAAGAGGAAAGCACAGTAGTTGGTTGATAGGCGTTAACTGATTCTAAATCAGGTTTCATACGCGTATACAAGGAGTTCATACAAGATTTTCCCAATAAGGTACTGCAGAGGTGATCTAGGTAAAGTGGCCTTTGTGTTCAAGTGATTGTATTTGATGAGGGTTAGATTGCCTCTGCCAAGCAGCTGATATAGCTCTCGTAGTATTTTCAAGGTCGGCCTCCTCCCACCTGCACCCTCATCCCCTTTATTTAAAATGCTTTGCTGTCTGATAATACCAAAGTAAAAAGAGAGGGAAGGTGCATGGGAGTGAGGGAGGGTATTTTTTGGTCCCAGAAATTAATCGTGTTGTTAGTTTCAAAATAATTTAAATGAAGTGCCACGTTGAACCATTCCTTACACCACCTGTCTGACCTCTGAGCTGTTTGTAGTTCCCCAGTCACACTGTTGTTCCTCCAGCATGGAATGATCTTCCCATTCTCCAGGTAATATTTATCCCCAAGACTCAGTCAGTCATTTCCACCACCTCCTCCTTGAATTTCTTCCCTATATTGGGTTAAATTTCCCTACATTTTGCTACGACTCTGTGTTAACCTCCCATATTGCACTGAAAATTATTTGTGTTTATGTTGGTTCCTATACTGGACACATAGCCCCCAAAATACACACCCAGATGTACCATACCTTAAATTATAAGCCCCTAATGACAGGGGTTGTGCCTTACGTATCTTTTTACCCCCTGCATCAAACACAAGCGTGGTGTATAGCAGGAATTCAGTTAAGTGTTTGCTGAACAACTTAGCTCTGATTCCCCTAATGGTAAGTACTATAGGGACAGGGACTGGGTCTTCACTTTGATAGCTGCTCATCACTAGCATGTATCTTATATTTTGAAGATGCTCAAAACATGTTTGTTACCACATTAAGTTCCATGAAAAGTCTTTAGAATTGTATTTTACTGGGGTTTTTCGCTGCACTTTGAGTTTTGTGACAATCATTAGCAACAGTATACAGTGTTGTATTAATATCACTTATGGAATCTCTTGCTGTATTGAACAATACTCTTTGATAGGGTTCTCTGATGAATATTTTGTGTAATAGATTCCTCTGAAAAGGGAAATTATTGTCTATCAAATCCCTCTGCTATTTGCCCTGGTACAAATAGAAAGTTTTGAGTAGTATCAGAAGTGAAATAGACCTTAACTGTGAGATCTGTGAGACTCTTAATACCAGCAGTGGAAATGAAAATAGATTTACCAGAGGAAATGCAGGAAGCTTTCCAAAATCTCTATTTTGGAGATGGGTGGGTGGTTAAAAACATGATAAATGAAAGTATTCTTGTCTTTGGAGATATTTGGGTATATGTATGTGTGTGTGTGTGTGTGTGTATATATATATATATAATATATTATATATATATATATATATATGTATATATCCTTTTCAATATGACCATATCTAACTTTCTGTGGATTCAGACATTTTCTAACAAATATAATCATACTGTGAAGATACAATTCATGAATTCATTTAACTTTCCTTAAATATTCATTGAGTACCTACTATGTGCAAGTATTTAGATACTATGTGCAATATTTAGATGCTGGGATTACAGCAATGAACATGTCTTCATGAATTTCATATCTAATGATGTAAAAAAAAATAAATAATTACTCTATAGTATTAATTTTCCACTATGTTTTCCCCCAGATTTGAAATACTATTTTCCCCTGAAGCTAGAGAGCACAACCCTCAGAAAGATAAAAATGCCACCCTAGGACTTCCCTGGTGGTACAGTGGATAAGAATCCTCCTGCCAATGCAAGGGACACAAGTTTGATCCCCGGTCTGGGAAGATTCCACATGTCAGAGCAACTGAGCCCCTGCACCACAACTAATAAGCCTGTGTGCTGCGACTACTGAAGCCCATGTACCTAGAACCTGTGCTCCGCAAAAAAGAAGCCACTGCATTGAGAAGCCCGTGCACTGCAACAAAGAGTAACCCCCACTCACCACAACTAGAGAAAGCCTGCGTGGAGCAATGAAGACCCAGCACAGCCATAAATAAATAAAAATAGTTTTTTACAATGTGCCAGCCTATATTTAGCTGCCCTTTCTCTGAAGTTATCACACCCTCTCTGGGCATAGAAAAGATTATTATATTAGGAAAATGTAAACTGTCTTCATGGAGAAAACACTCAAAGTACTTTTTCTTTCCCATGTATTTTTGTTAATCTTTTGCAAGGCAAAAGTGAATGTAGAGGTTGACAGCATCAACAAAATAGCATAAAGCAGAGCAGCTTAATTGTGTCTATTATATTATTCTGAGGATATCTATTTTTGAGAACTGAAATATTTTATAGGGATAAATCACAGTATGATGAGTTGATGGATACCTACAAACTGACTAACCTGTTAAATCACTGTGACATTATTTTTTTCTATTTAATGATTTATTGAATTGAGAAACCACAGTTCTCTGAACATTTACCTTGTATTCAGAAGTTCATTCAACTGTGGGATATGATGTTTCTACAAACTGTAAAAATTTTTACAAACTGCAGCTTAATGGTCTCTCTCCCATACCTTTCCTTTGAGCTCCAAATCCGTGTATCCAACCTTATCTCTTCTGGCCGTATCCAGTACTGAATTCCTGAATATTTCAACCTTACTCCCAAATTTCTTCACCCAGCATTCCCTAGCTTAGAAATGTTGCCAATTTCTCATCAGTTTTTCAAGTCAAAAGCTTAATATATCATCATTTATCATCCATTTAATATATTACTGTCTTTCACCCTTAAACCAATTCATTAGCAACTCTTGCCAGATTTATCTCAAGGATATATTGTAAATGCATCCACCTCTAAATCTGGACTGCCCCCATAATATCTTCCCTAGGCTACTACAGTAGATCCCAGCTGGCCACCTCATTCATTCATGCTTGCTCCTCTCCAGTTCACGCTCCACACTGCCAGTAAACTTTTAAAAATTCAAATCTGATCATGTTCTTCTCTACCTAAAACTTCCATGATTTCCTATTGCTTTAAAACTCCACACCAAGATTTTAAACGTGTTCTAAAAGGCACTCCTGAAAAAAGAATAAATAAATAAAATAAAATAATAAAAAATAAAATAAATAAAATTTTTAAAAAGGCCCCGCTGAACTCAACAATCATCTCGTATCTCTCACCTTTTTCTGAGTTCCAGCTATATTGGCTCTCCTTACTTTCCACTGATATCCCATGCTTCTTTCTACTTCAGGGTCTTCCCTCTTTCTTCTAGCTTAATCTTGATTTTGCAGTTCATTCAAAGCGACACAATCTGGCAAGTGCCTCAGACTAGCTTAGGATCTCACCCCATACTCCTCTGTTGAACTTTTCATGATGGGAAATAATGAGTTCCTTATGCAATTATGTGTTTCATAGCTGCCATCCTCCTAGAAGATAAGTTCCACAAAGTCAAGGACTGTGCCTATATTGTTCACTGTTACATTCCCACCACATCTTTCAGTGCCTGGCAAATAATAGGCATCAAAAATATTCCACTTATGGGTGTATATCTGAATCAAATAAAAACACTATCTCGAAGAGATATCCATCTTGATTGCAGCATTATTTACAGTAGCCAATATATGGAAGCAAATGTTCATCAATGAATGAATGAATAAAGAACATGTGGTATCTACATGTATATTAGATATAAAATAAGCCTTAAAAAAGAATCTCATGGCTGAACTTGGAGAACATTATGCTAGTGAAATAAGCCAAACACATAAAGACAAATATCCCATGATCTCACTTTATTAGTAAAATCTTAAAAAAAAATTAAGTCAAACTAATAGTAGCAGAGAATAGAATAATGCTTACCAGAGGCTGGGAGTAGGAAAAAAGGGGAAATATGATCAAAGGGTGAAAAATTTCAGTTATAATGTGAGTAATTTCTGGAAACCTAATGTAGAGTGTGGTGGCTATAGTCAATAATAATGTATTGTATATATGAATTCTATTGTGATTGTACAGCTCAAGTGTTCTCACCATAGAAAAATGGTAACTATGAGAAGTGATTAATATGTTAATTAGTTTGATTATGGTAATCATTTCATACTGTCTACATATATCAAAACATCACATCATATACCTTAAATATATGGAATTTTTGTCAAAAATAAATAAATCAATTTTAATCTACTTAGTGACCAGATAAATAATATGATATAGGAATTCTTCAGGAAACAATACAAGAGTACTATTTTAAATGGGAATAAAATGAGTTTATTACCCAATGAAATTGTTTCATCATCAGGTTTTGTGTTTATAATTAAGCAGATGATACACACATGGTTAATAAAACTTCAATCAGTACAGAATGTCATACTAATAAATTTTCATACCATCTTTGCCCCCTGTTGTCTTCCCCAGAAATACTGTATTCAGTTTCTTGTGAATCCTGCTAAAGATTTTGTGTGTTAGAGTGTGTGTGTGTGTGTGTGTGTGTGTGTGTGTGTGTGTGTAGCAGTAATATATTTATTTTTTGACACAAACAGTAGCATGCTGTAAACATTATTACTTATTTTACATGTTTTTTTTTCATTTAATATATATTTGGGAAATCCTGTATTCTTAGTACATATATGGATGCCTCATTTTTAATGGCTTCCTATTATTCCATTATATGGATACACCAAGGTTTATTTAATATTTCTTTATTGATGGATATTAAGTTTTTCTAGTCTTTTTCTACTATAAATGATACTGCAATGAACAGCCTTTTCTTAGATAGGCAATATAGGATAATAGTTATGAGTTCATTTTTGAGTCCCTATTCTATCCAACTGAACAATCTTAGGTAAATTATTTATTCTGTCTAAATCTCAGTTTCCTCACCTGTAAAAATGGTGACAATAATATTACTAACCCTCCAAGGTAGTTATGAGGGGTAAATAAATAAAGTGCTTAAGACTATATTTGACTGGTAGTAAGCACTCAGTAAATGTTGTTGTGAGTAACAGTACCTACAGTAGTAGTAATAGTCATTGTGAGCATGTGGGAGATACAAATTTTCACCAATCTAATTGGCAAAAATGAAAATACTAATATATAAAATATGTTCCTTCCAAGATAGCTTGAGAATTGAACATGTAAAGATATTAAAGAATGGCTTATATAAATAAATTCAACAATCATAAAAGTTAGTAGCAGGAAGGAAGGAAACTTTGTTCACTAAACTATCCAAAGCATCTAGAAGAATGCCTATAATTGGATAGGAGCTTAATAAATATTTTTTCAATGCTGAAGGGTTAGAGGTCTATAATACTGATCTATGAAATCCCTTTCAGTACCATGGTTAGCCTCTTTCCCAAAGTGAGTTCTTGGGAGTAAAGCAATTCATCAGGATATTAAGAGGGATTTCATGATCAAATACATTTAGGGAGCAATTAAATGGTTTCCTTACTGGAGGACTCTTCAAATCTTTTATAGTAAAGATGCATGTGACCTATGAAGATTTCATAATAAGTTTTAAGCCACAGAACACACCTTAGGAAACACTAGGCTGGAGAATGTGAATCAGAATGTGAATCAGACAAACTTCTAGCATATATAAAAAACATCTGTGTGTTTTCATAGATGATAGTATGGCCCGGTCATCAGTAGGACATGCAAAATAATTTCTAGGTATGGTAATGGGCCAGATGAACCAGAACTATTACATACTCTTCCCAGATATCAGTGTTACTAGTGAAGTTTATGATCCAGCAGTCACATAATTTTACACACACACACACTGTGTCCACTATCAGAGAATCTCATTCTTACCATATTGTAGAAAACCAAACTAACCAGCCACTGATCTCCTACTATATAAAGTAAGTATGTCTTATAACCATCAATACTCTGAGTTCTCAAAGATAGCTTTTTGCCTTAGAAAATAACTGTGTCTGTATGAGTGTATAGCTCTAAATATCCCTCAAAAAAAAAAAAAAGGAGTAACAGTTTAGAAGTAGATTATTAGTATCTTGCTACAAGTTCCAGACTTACAAAGGAGAATTTTTAAAAATGAAGAACTAGTGTTAGGGCTTGCTTTGAATTAAAAGTTTTCAGTCTAAGCCTGTTGTTGTGTGGTAATAGAAGTTCACAAACACAAGTACTCAGGCCAAAAAAAAAAAATAGCTAAAAGTGGAGAAAGTCCAGTTTACTGGAGAAAAACCTGATATTACACAAAGTAGTACTTTTGAGAATACAAACTCTCTGAGTCTTACAGCATACCCAGACAAAGTCAACTTAGACTTTTCCATTTCAGAATAGTACAAATTATTACATCCATTTTTCTCTTGTATAATTTGGGTACTTTCAGTTCGTGTTTATTTCTATCTTTAAAAAATAATCCATGTAATCACAGGAATCATTTCTGCTATATCAGAAATATGTTTTAAGTGCTAGTATTATTAACAAAGTGATTATTCATAGTAACTATTTGTCAGTTTCTTTGATACAGAAATAATCAGAATGCATTTGCATTTTTTCATAGTCCTTACAAAACAAAACAAAATAATAAACTATAAATAGTTTTGTGGGAATTTCATGAACCTTTACAGAAAGTCTTACTGTTCTTCTTTTAGCTGTTTAATTGCAATGTCATAGTAACAGAAAGCAGCATACCCAATTCTGCATGGATGAACAAGCACATTCAACAAAGAAGATTTAATAGAGTAAATCAAACACTGGGTTAAACATTTCTTCATAACAGACCACAAAATAGGCATTCATTTCACCAATGAATCCTTGGCATTAGAAGCAAATAGAAGTGCTACCAACATAATTAAACTGACTATTAAGTGGCCTGATTGCTAAGTTTCCCCGTATCTTATCAAACTAACATCCAGTTAATTAGAATTGTCTAAACATACTCAAGCATACACACTGAAAAGATTAAGTATCAACACTGATCATTTGCATTTCATCATTCAATAAAATAATTTGTGTTCTTCTATTTTATTATCTGCAAAGTTTGAATGTAGCAAATTCCGTATATGGTTGCACAAAGTAAAAAGTTCAGGCAAGCACATGGAACTCTGCAATATAAATGACTTCCAATTTAATTGTATTAGATTGTTCATTTTGATAAGAAAAAATTCATATTTAAAGAGATAATGAATCTTAAAGGGTGAGCTATCCCCTCCAGATTTGTTGACAAAAACCTCACATCAGAATTTACAACATAAATGTTCATAGCAAAAATTTAAAATATTCTTTATGTTGTACTAGTAGTCTTTCCTATCATTTGTGTTTTATTAGTACAGTCTGATTTTATTATAATACATTCACGTTTTATCTAAACACAAAAGCATTTTAAATTGGTCTTTACAGGATATTGCTGAATAACCTAAGATTCAGAGCTTTTTATTTTCTCTGATCTTCAAGGATAATGTTTTTTTAAGTCTATGTATGACTCAGAACATTAAAAATAGAATCATTTCATGTTTGGACTGATTTGGTGACAAGTTGAATATGATGAGGTCATTTGAGTCATACTGTATATTATCTATCAGAATAGATTAGGAGTTTAGAGAGAAATATATGAAATGCCTACCAAAAAGCAAGAATTATTTCTGTATTTCTATAGTATCTATTTCTACCATTGGCACTGTAACTTCTCCTGGAAAATACCCCTCCAACATCCCTGCCAAAAGACAACAATCATGTCTTAAATACCAGTTGACTTTAAGCCTCTAACCACAGTTGACTGGAGGAAAAAGAATAAAGCTGACCCAAGAGACTCCATGGCTTGCCAAGATTTATGCCTAGACTTGAGGTCTGTTTTAAAAAGATAACCTGGGCCAACCAGATTCCTTATTCAGGAAATTCTAAACAAATGACACAGATAAAGTTATAGTATATGAGAAGCTGAAAGAAGTATTGAGATTTGTCTTGATGTGAAGTGGGCTGGATCAGTCATTGTGTAAAGCATCCATCTTGTTTATGGCCATAATCAAGATAAATACCAAAGGAAGTTGATTGGTAAAGAGAAAGGAGGGTAGAGCAGACCTGCAAAGAGAAGTACAGTTGCCATGAGGGCAAGAGCAAGTTCCTGCCCTTGTGAAGAAAGATGTGTGGTGTCTGTCCCAGGTTGACTTTTTTTTTTTCCATTTATTTTTATTAGTTGGAGGCTAATTACTTTACATCATTACAGTAGTTTTTGTCATACATTGAAATGAATTAGCCATGGATTTACATGTATTCCCCATCCTTCAGTTCCAGCAGACTCCAGTGTACCCTTACAATGACACCCTGTTTTCCTCAGGTAGCCTGTGTGAGTATTGCTACCAAAACAGTTTCAATAAAAAGATTTCTAAACACCTGTGGACCCTGCAAAATAAAAGACAATTACAGATGGCTCTCTGCAAAATATTTCTCCACCCAAAAATTACAGCTAAAAGAAAATTTTATTATGAGCATTCAAATATTACATGCATGGTTAGTCGCTTCATTCATGTTTGACTCTGTAAATCTATGGACTATAGCCCACCAGTTTCCTCCTGTCCATGGGATTCTTCAGGCAAGAATACTGGAGTGGGTTGCCATGCTCTACTCCAAGGGTTCCTCCTGACCCAGGGATCAAATCTGCATCTCCTGAACTGCAGGAGATTCTTTACCCAGGGAGCAAATGGGAAGTCAATTCAAATATTATTGCAATTCAAATTTAAGTAGTGATCAAGAAGTCATAGGATTAAAACAGATCTTAAGAGATAACCTGTTTATCTTTGCCTTCAGCCCAGTTTGTAGTCAAGTTATTCCAGGTGGTTTGAAGAAGCTATTATGTTTTGAATATCTCGGGAGAACTGTATCTCAATATGTTTTGCCCATTTCTTCACTGTTAGGAAACTACTACTGCAATGCTGGTTGCTATAATTGTTAATATTAAGTTTGGAGATCTAAGTGATATATTAATAACTTATTAACATATCATCATGAAGTGATTAAATATAAAACAACCGATGCCAATTCAGCCTAGCATTCAAAATGCTCCAAACAATGGTCCCAATATAGACATGATATCAAAGACTCTGTGAGAAATGTTACAGAACTATCAAAACATATGAAATCAGCTGTCTTAATGGTGAATCCTCAGTTGCAGTCCTAATTTCCTTACAGCAGTATACAAATTACAGGTTTTCATTCAATGCAAAGAAATAGAGGAAAACAATAGAATGGGAAAGACTAGAGATTGCTTCAAGAAAATCAGAGATACCAAGTGAACATTTCATACAAAGACAGGCACAATAAAGGACAGAAATGGTATGGACCTAACAGAAGCAGAAGACAATAAGAAGAAGTGGCAAGAATACACAGAAAAACTGTACAAAAAGCATCTTAATGACCTGGATAACCACAGTGGTTCACTCACCTAGAGCCAGACATTCTAGAGTGTGAAGTGAAATGGCCTTAGGAAGAAATACTACAAACAAAACTAGTGGAGGTGATGGAATTCCAACTGAGCTATTTCAAATCTTAAAAGATGATCCTGTGAAAGTACTGCACTCAATATGTCAGCAAATTTGGAAAACTTAGCAGTGCCCACAGGACTGGAAAAGGTCAGTTTTCATTTCAATATCAAAGAAAGGCAATGCCAAAGAATGTTCAACTGACCACACAATTGCACTCATTTCACATGCTGCAAGGTAATGCTCAAAATCCTTCAAGCTAGGCTTCAACAGTACATGAACTGAAAACTTCAAGATGTACAAGCTGGATTTAGAAAAGGCAGAGGAACCAGAGATCAAATTGCCAACATCCTTTGGATCATAGAGAAAGCAAGAGAATTCCAGAAAAACATCTACTTCTGCTCATTGACTATGCTAAAACATTTGACTGTGTGGATCACAACAAACTGTGGGAAATTCTGAAAGAGATGGGACTACCAGACCACCTTAACTGCCTCATGAGAAACCTGTTTGTAGGTCAAGAAGCAACAGTTAGAACCAGACATGGAACAATGGACTGGTTCCAAATTGGAAAAGGAGTTAAGTCAAGGCAATATATTACCACCCTGCTTATATAACTTATATGCAGAATACATCATGAGAAACGCTGGGCTGGAGGAAGCACAAGCTGGAATCAAGATTGCCAGGAGAAATATCAATTACCTCAGATATGCAGATGACACCACTCTTATGGCAGAAAGTGACGAGGAACTGAAGAGCCTCTTGATGAAAGTGAAAAAGGGGGGTGAAAAAGCTGGCTTAAAATTCAACATTCAAAAAATTAAGACCATGGCATCTGGTCCCATGACTTCATGGCAAATAGGTGGGGAACAATGGAAACAGTGACAAACTTTATTTTCTTGGGCTCCAAAATCACTGCAGATGGTGACTGCAGCCATGAAATTAAAAGACACTTGCTCATTGGAAGGAAAGTTATGACCAACCTAGACAGCATATTAAAAAGCAGAGACATCACTTTCGTGATGAAGGTCCATCTAGTCAATGCTATGGTTTTTCCAGTAGTCATGTATGGATGTGAAAGTCGGACCATAAAGGCTAAGCGCCGAAGAACTGATGCTTTTGAACTGTGGTGCTGGATAAGTCTCTTGAGAGTCTCTTGGACAGCAAGGTGATCAAACCAGTCAATCCTAAAGGAAATCACACTGAATATTCATTGGAAGGACTAACACTCGAAGCTGAAGCTTCCATCTGATGTGAAGAGCTGACTTACTGGAAAAGACTCTGATGATGGGAAAGATTGAAGGCAGGAGGAAAAGGGGGTGACAGAGGATGAGATGGTTGGATGGCATCATCGACCCAATGGACATGGGTTTGAGCAAACTCTGGGAGATAGTGAAGAACAGCGAAGACTGGCATGCTGCAGTCCATGGGATCACAAAGAGTCAGAAACAACTGAGTGACTGAACAACAACGAATCAAGATAGAAATATTGAAACTGTTGTGGCCAGTCTCCAAAATGACCCCAATGGGTCCCATATCCTGGCAGTCATGGACTTGTGCAGTTCTTTCCCACATGTAATTGGCTGTGTGTGTGTGTGTATGCTCAGTCATGGCTGACCTGTGTACAAATAGAATTTTGTGGACTTCAGAGGACAGGCCATTTAAGACATTGCAGCTTCCACCTTACTCTGTCTAGGATCACTCTCTCTGTGAAAATCCAGCTGTCAACTCATGAAAACACTCAAACAACTCTAACGAGAGCTCAATATGCCAGTAACTCTGTCCACAGGCAGCAAGGAACCAAGGCCTCGTCCCAGAAGCTATGTGAGAGAGTGGACCTCCTTGGAAGTGGATCTTCCACTCCCAGTTAAGCTTCAGATGCCCTGCAGCCTCAGTTACCATCTTGACTGAAACCTCATGAAAGACCTCAAAACAGAACTATTCAGGGAAGTTGCTCCTGAATTCTTTATCCACAGAAACTGTAAAGTAATAAATATTTATTGTTTTAAGATACTAATTTTGAAAGTGATTTCTTATTCAGCAAAATGTATCTAGTAAAAGAAATAAAGCCCTGCCGCTCAACGGACATGAGTTTGAGTAAACTCTGGGAGTTGGTGATGGACAGGGAGGCCTGGCGAGCTGCAGTTCATGGGGTTGCAAACAGTCGGACATAACTGAGCAACTGAACTGAAGTGAATCCACCTGAAGATGACATTTCAATCATGCTGTCTCATGGAGAGAACTGCCACTGCTATATCTAAGAAATCTATGCCCCGACTTCATCCCAAATATTTTAGTCAAGTCAAGCCCTAATCTAACCTTCCCGATTTATCTATCACTACTTCACCACTATCTATACTATATGGTCCAGCAAAACTGGTCAACTTCACTACCCCATGATCATTTTCATGCCTCCATATCTTCATTCAAATAGTTTTCTCTCACTGAAAAGAATTTGCTTTTCCTATCTTTGCTGTGAAAGTCACATTTCCTTCATAATCCCTCTCAGGTGCCATCCATTTTTTGCAAGCTTTATTGATCTCCCAAACTGGGTGATGCAGCTTTTTATTTTTAAGCCCTGTATTATTCAGGACTATTTTAGTTGCAAGTGACAGAATCCTAACTCAGACTAGTTCAAGCAAAATGTGAATTTATTTGTTCATGTGAGTGGAATATCCAAGGTATAGAGATGATTTAACCATGACTGGATCCTGAGGCTCAAACAATGTCATAAGCTGTTTCTCTCTCTCTCTCTTCTCTACCTCCATATATAAAGGAAGACTCTGTTTCTATCTACCAAGGTCCCAGCAGGAACTGAGGACACACTCAACCTGTACAATTTGTTACCAGAGTTTGGGGAAACCTGCAAAGAATTCTGCAGCAATTACAACTGAGAAAAGCTGTTATCCTCTCTGGAGCAGAAGAGATAAGGGATGGGAAGAGTTAACTGAGCCCAGAGAGGGGAGCTGTATGAAGGTCACCTGGCATGTGCTGTGACTTCAGTAGAGGGATGTAGCCAATTGCACAGCAACCTTGCAAAGGAAAAAAACACAGGAACAAATACCTTGGATGGCCTCATTTTCCTCCCTTGTATTAATTTCTTGAAGCTCCTCATTGGCTAAACACAACAAGAAAACAGAGGACAAAGAAGTCATTAACATATTTGATAAAGTTCAGCCTTCTGGGGTTTAGAGTAGGATAGAAAAAGGTAGATAATAGATCTGAAGAGAGGAAGGGAAAATATTTCAGACACCCGACTTTATCATGCCCCCATATATAGGCCTATGGCACAGGTTGATCAGGTTGATCAGGTTGATCAGCTAGTGTCACATGGTCACCCTGGGGGAAGAGAACTGAGGTGGGGCAAGGTGACACAATAATGAACAGAATCATCAGGACCATAGATTGGTATGAGGTAGTACCCCAAATTGGATGAAAAATATGTCTAGTGCAAACCCAATTCTGCTTTAGACTATTTTTGAGGGCACTTACTAATTTCAGTCTTAAGTTATAGTTAGTTCTGACTTTTCCTATCCCATCAATCAGATTAAAAGTACCTAGAGAACAAAACTTATGTGTTTTTCTAATCATCTTTGAGTCCACTGCAGCACTCATCATAATACATGGAACAATTCTTAAATAAAATTAAGGAATAATATTAATGAATATTCAGTTGGAATATCTTTTGTTTATATGTTTTGAAAACAGTGAAAGGAAATATAAATAAAGCTTTCATCTTCCTTCTATTTTGAGACATTTCATATGTTCCAAGTTGGCTCAGAGATGTCTTTTTTAAATGCCTGGAAATGAATGCTTTGTATGTTTTTCCTCTTCCAAAAAAATTATACCAAAGCTTGCATCACTGGCAAAGATGCCCTTATCTAAGAGTGACATGAGGTTAGGATTTACAATCTGTCAGATTTTCTCAGCTGGAAATCCTGCCCTCAAGGCACATTTCCTGCACAAACATGGATGCTTTGCTCCATATATTTATGCCTGTCTGTTTCTAGGCATTTAGACCTACTAAAAAGTTGGTTTCACCTTTGTCATAGATGTTAAATAGTGATGAAGCTGAGAGAGATTAAAAGTACTATATGTCATGTGTTATTTCTCCTAATAGAACTCTGAAATGTTTATATTACATAAACTTATGGTCAAAAAAGTATTTGTTAGTGAAATGAAATAGCTATATCTTTATTATCCAAGAGGTACACATTTATTTTAATAAAATGACAGAGCAGTGCAAATTTCATAGAAGAGGCAGGACTTGACTTGACAAAACGCAATGTTGACAAAATTTTTCATATAATCTAATATATATTAGTTTAATGTTGCCACAAAGGGCATTAATCTTTGAAACTAAAATTGTAAATTTGTCTTCATTTTTTTCTTTACAAACTGCCTGGCTCCATTAGGACCTAGTGTTAGGATAAGAAATGTTGTCAAGGCAGTTGAAGTATGAATAATGTGGGAAATGTTGTGACCACAATCATACATATTACAGTTGTGAAAATATGAGCAAACATGAATATAAAATTATCCTAACTTTGGATTTGCTATAATTTCTTTGCAAAAAGAAATACTTGAGTTTATAAATGCTATCAAGATTATCCTTTCTTATTATTTATCCTCAATTTCACGCATTCACTTACTCCTTATATTTTCTGTTGTGAGTCTTTTTATCTAAAAAAACCATCAAACAGCTTCTACAAAAAGATATTTTTTGTTTACTTTTTAACTTTTTATTTTGTATTGGAGTATAGCCAATTAACAAGGTTGTAGTAGTTTCAGGTGAACAGCAAAGGAACTCAGCCATAGATATACATGTTTCATTGGAAGGACTGATGCTGAAACTGAAGCTCTAATACTTTGGCCACCTGATATGAAGAGCCAGTTCATTGAAAAAGACCCTGATGCTGGAAAGGATTGAGGGCAAGAGGAGAAAGGGATGACAGAGGATAAGAAGGTTGGATGGCATAACCAACTCAATGGACATCAGTTTGAGCAAACTTTGGGAGATAGTGAAGGACAGGGGAGGCTGGTGTCATGCAGTTTATGGGGTTGCAAAGAGTCACAACTTAGCGACTGAACAACAAGAACAACAAAATAAGACTGTTGAATAAAGATCTATTCATTCTGCCAAGAAGGATGGGAGAAGACACACAGGAGATGGTAACATTAAGGTAGGCCTTAAGGAATAAATAGAATTTAAATAGATGGAAATGAATGAAAAGACATTATAAAGAAGAGAGAACATGATCTGAGATATGGAGACAGCAAAATCCAAGAGGTTTGAGGAAGAGAATAGACCTATTTGGTTGTAGTATGGAACATGGGAAAGAACTGGTTAAAAATGAGGTTTTAAAAGTAGGTTATACTGAGGTCATGATAGACTTTGAATGACAGGGTAAGAACTGTGAACTTTACAGCTAACTGGAAGCACTGTGAGCTTTTGGTACAGGGAAAGGTATAACTATATCTTTAGAAGAAAATTCTGCTTGTGGTATGAAGGATATAGTGGAAAGTAGGAGGTATATTACTTAGGAAACTATTGCAACAATTGACAAAAGAAAAATGTGTAATGAAACCAGGGCAGTGACAGTGAGAACGGAATAAGAATGAATTTAGGAGACTTATCAGTAGCAATGACATACCAGTCAATATGTTGTGGAGTGGATATGAGGAGAAGCAGTAAGCCAAACTAGACCTTAGATGATTGGAGAATAGCAATGAAACCAAAGAGTATTTTATCAAAGCTACCACTTTGCCCAGTTCTAGGAGGAACCATTGACATTATGGTCTATATAAATGACATCCTCTGGAGTAGTGCAGCACACAGCCTGTACAGATATAAGCAGGAGTCCTGGTTTCTGTTTCCCTTTTTTATTAAGAAAGTTTCATTTACTGGTATTGGCCAATGAAAAATTTAATGACATTGATTTCTGAGATGACAAGTTACCCATATAGTAAAGAGAAAGAAAAATGGTAAGAAAATAAAATTTAGGGAAAACCAAGTGAACAACTAAAGCTGAATAATAAACCATTGAAGTGACTAGGATTGTTTGTTTAAATGCCACCACTTCAGGCCTCCCCAGTGGCTCAGTAGTAAAGAATCCACCTACAATAAAGGAAAGGCAGGAGATGCTAGTTCTATCCCTGGGTTGGGAAGATCCCCTGGAGGAGGGCATGGCAACCTACTCCAGTTTTCTTTCCTGGAGAATCCCACAGACAGAGGAGCCTGATGGGCTGCAGTCCATGGGGTCACAAAGAGTTGGACACTACTGAAGCAACTGAGCACACGTATTAGTTTACTATGTTGTTCCATTTGCTTTGTTACAAAAAGCAGTTGTCTAGGACTAATAGTAAGCTTGCAAACTTGTGTTCTCAGGGTTTAGGATAAAGTGGGGTTTGTATTAACAGCTTTATTGAGAAATAGTTACTATACCATGGAATTCAATCACTTAAAGTATACAACACAGTGGGTTTTTAGTTTATTTACAGAGTTGTGCACCAACACAATTTTAGAACATTTTCATCACTCCCTCAAAACTCCATACTCTGTAACTATCACCCCCTTTTCCCTTTTGACACCCTCCTCCACTTCTCAGCTCTTGGCAGCCACTAACCTACTATTTCTATAAATGTTCCTGTTCTGGACATTTCACATGACCCATGATTAGAATCATACAATAAGTGGTCTTTTGTGTCTGGCCTCTTTCTTGTTATAGCAACAGTAAACCTTGAAAACATGCGTTCTTCTTAATGGCTGAATAACATTCCATTGTACAAATACACCACAGTTTGTTCACTCATCAGCTGATGGACATTTGGATTCTTTCTACTGTTTCACTATTATGAGTAATGCTAGAACTAAAGAGCCTCTTGATGAAAGTGAAAGTGGAGAGGGAAAAAGTTGGCTTAAAGCTCAACATTCAGAAAACTAAGATCATGGCATCTGGTCCCATCACTTCAAGGCAAATAGACTGGGAAACAGTGGAAATAGTGACAGACTTTATTTTCATGGGCGCCAAAATCACTGCAGATGGTGACTGAAGCCATAAAATTAAAAAAACGTTTACTCCCTGGAAGGAAAACTATGACCAATCTAGCTCAGTTCAGTTCAGTTCAGTTCAGTCGTTCAGTCATGTCCGACTCTTTGCGACCCCATGAATCACAGCATGCCAGGCCTCCCTGTCTGTCACCAACTCCCAGAGTTTACCCAAACTCATGTTCATCGGGTCGGTGATGCCATCCAGCCATCTCATCCTCTGTTGTCCCCTTCTCCTCCTGCTCCCAAATCCCTCCGAGCATCAGGGTCTTTCCCAGTGAGTCAACTATTCGCATGAGGTGGCCAAAGTATTGGAGTTTCAGCTTTAGCATCAGTTCTTCCAATGAACACCCAGGACTGAGCTCCTTTAAGATGGACTGGTTGGATCACCCTGCAATCCAAGGGACTCTCGAGAGTCTTCTCCAACACCACAGTTCAAAAGCATCAATTCTTTGGCACTCAGCTTTCTTCACAGTCCAACTCTCACATCCATACATGACCACTGGGAAAACCATAGCCTTGACTAGACAGACCTTTGTAGGCAAAGTAATGTCTCTGCTCTTTAATATGCTATCTAGGTTGGCCATAACTTTCCTTCCAAGGAGTAAGCCTCTTTTAATTTCATGGCTCCAATCACCATCTCCAGTGATTTTGGAGCCCCCCAAAATAAAGTCAGCCACTGTTTCCCCATCTATTTCCCATGAAGTGATGGGACCAGATGCCATGATCTTAGTTTTCAGAATGTTGAGCTTTAAGCCAACTTTTCACTCTCCTCTTTCACTTTCATCATGAGGCTTTATAGTTCCTCTTCACTTTCTGCCATAAGGGTGGTGTCATCTGCATATCTGAGGTTATTGATATTTCTCTCAGCAATCTTGATTCCAGCTTGTGCTTCTTCCAGCCCAGCGTTTCTCATGATGTACTCTGCATATAAGTTGAATAAGCAGGGTGACAATATACAGCCTTGACGTACTACTTTTCCTATTTGGAACCAGTCTATTGTTCCACATCCAGTTCTAACTGTTGCTTCCTGACCTGCATACAGGTTTCTCAAGAGGCAGGTCAGGTAGTCTGGTATTCCCATCTCTTTCAGAATTTTCCACAGTTTATTGTGATCCACACAATCAAAGGCTTTGGCACGGCTGCCACAGCACAGGAGCGGCCGAAAAGGAGCTATCCCACGTCGGAGGTTCAAGTTCAGGGGCGACGGCTGAGAGGATCAACCTCACGTAAAGGAGCAGCGGCTGAGCAGGCGCAGGAGGGCCGAGAGGAGCTACTCCACATTCAAGGTCGGGAGGGGCGACCTCATCCAAGGTAAGGAGCAGCAGCTGTGCTTTACTGGAGCAGCTGTGAAGAGATACCCCACGTCCAAGGTAAGAGAAACCCAAGTAAGACGGTAGGTGTTGCGAGAGGGCATCAGAGGGAAGACACACTAAAGCCATAATCACAGAAAACTAGCCAATCTGATCACATGGACCACAGTCTTGTCTAGCTCAGTAAAACTAAGCCATGATGTGTGGGGTCACCCAAGACAGACGGGTCATGGTGAAGAGGTCTGACAGAATGTGGTCCACTGGAGAAGGGAATGGCAAACCACTTCAGCATTCTTGCCTTGAGAATCCCATGAACAGTATGAAAAGGCAAAATGATAGGATACTGAAAGAGGAACTCCCCAGGTCGGTAGGTTCCCAATATGCTACTGGAGATCAGTGGAGAAATAACTCCAGAAAGAATGAAGGGATGGAGCCAAAGCAAAAACAATACCTAGTTGTAGATGTGATTGGTGATAGAAACAAGGTCCAATGCTGTAAAGAGCAATATTGCATAGGAACCTGGAATGAAAGTCCATGAATCAAGGCAAATTGGAAGTGGTCAAACGAGATGGCAAGAGTGAACGTCGACATTCTAGGAACAAGTGAACTAAAATGGACTGGAATGGGTGAATTTAACTCAGATGATCATTATATCTACTACTGTGGGCAAGAATCCCTTAGAGGAAATGGCCATCATGGTCAACAAGAGTCCGAAGCACAGTACTTGAATGCAATCTCAAAAACGACAGAAAGATCTCTCTTCATTTCCAAGGCAAACCATTCAATATCATGATAATCCAAGCCTGTGCCCCAACCAGTAACACTGAAGAAGCTGAAGTTGAACGGTTCTATGAAGACCTACAAAACCTTTTAGAACTAACACCCAAAAAAGACATCCTTTTCATTATAGGGGACTGGAATGCAAAAGTAGGAAGTCAAGAAACACCTGGAGTAACAGGCAAATTTGGCTTTGGAGTACAAAATGAAGCAGGGCAAAAGCTAATAGAGTTTTGCCAAGAGAATGCACTGGTCATAGCAAGCACCCTCTTCCAACAACACAAGAGAAGACTACACATGGACAGCACCAGATGGTTGACACCGAAATCAGATTGATTATATTCTTTGCAGCCAAAGATGGAGAAGCTCTATACAGTCAGCAAAAACAAGACTGGGAGCTGACTGTGGCTCAGATCATAAACTCCTTATTGCCAAATTCAGACTTAAATTGAAGAAAGTGGGGAAAACCACTAGGCCATTCAGGTATGACCTAAATCAAATCCCTTAAGATTATACAGTGGAAGTGAGAAATAGATTTAAGGGACTAGATCTGACCAACCTAGACAGCATATTAAACAGCAGACATATTACTTTGCCAACAAAGGTCCGTCTAGTTAAGGCTATGGTTTTTCCAGTAGTCATCTATGGATGTGAGAGTTGGACTATAAAGAAAGCTGAGCGCCAAAGAATTGATGCTTTTGAACTGTGGTGTTGGAGAAGACTCTTGAGAGTCCCTTGGACTGCAAGGCGATTCAACCAGTCCATCCTAAAGGAGATCAGTCCTGGGTGTTCATTGGAAGGCCTGATGTTGAAGCTGAAACTCCAATACTTTGGCCACCTGATGCGAAGAGCTGACTCATTTGAAAAGACCCTGATGCTGGGAAAGATTGAGGGCAGGAGGAGAAGGAGACAACAGAGTATGAGATGGCTGGATGGCATTACCGACTCAATGGACATGGGTTTGGGTAGACTCTGGCAGTTGGTGATGGACAGGGAGTCCTGGCGTGCTGCAGATCATGGGGTCGCAACGAGTCAGTCACGACTAAGTGACTGAACTGAATAAATCATAAATATTTGTGTACAGGTTTTATTTTATTTTATTTATTTTTGGCTGTGCTGGGTCTTCACTGTGGTGTGTGGGCTTCACATTGCCGTGGCTTCTCTTGTGGAACACCAGCTCTAGGTGCACAGCCTTTAGTAGCTGTGGTGTGAGGGCTCAGTAGTTGCAGTTCCTGGACTCTAGAGCACAGGCTCAATAGTTGTGGTGTAGGGGCTTAGTTGCTTTGTGGCATATGGGATCTTCCTGGATCAGGGATTGAATGCATGTCTCCTGCATTGGCAGGTGGATTCTTTACCACTGAGTCAAGGTGTACAAGTTTTTGAATGGACATTTTTTTGTTTCTTTTAGGTGTATACCTAGTAGTGGGGTTATTGATTCATGTGATAATTCCATGTTTAATGCCTGAGGACCTGTCAAGACTGTTTTCCAAAGCGACTGGACCATTTTCCTTTCCTACCTGCATTGTATCAGGGTTCTGATATTCCATATCTTTGCTAACACTTCTCATTATCTGACTTTTTAATGGTAGCCATGCTAGTAAAAATAATATAACATCTCATTATGGTTTTTATTTCCATTTCCCTAATTGTTTGGGAGCTAACTGCAGACCTTCAAACTAATATCCTCACATTTAGGATATGAAAAGGTTATTTTAAAATCTTGATATCAGTTTACTTAAGAAGATGTATACCTATGGCTGATTCATGTTGAGGTTTGACAGAAACAACAAAATCACAATTATCCTTCAATCAAATAATAAGATTTTAAAAAAGAAGATATATTTACATCATTTATTTGTGTAAATTAGAAATAACTGAAAAATGTTAAAAGATATATTGAGTAGACCTACTAGGTATAATATATCAGCAGTGTATAAAAGGTGAATAAGAAGTAGACAGATCCTTCTTTGAGAAAATAGACAAGAAATGGCTTATAATACCAGACATTAGATAATAAGTGCCATTATAAAGGAATAAACAGAATGTCATGTACATGCAAAGGAAGGAGTTCTTCCTCCTGCTATGGGGACTGGTAGAAATCCTTAATGAGTTTGAATCATTAAAGTCAAGATATGTTTGAAGAACTAGGAAGAGGTCTGTCATACTGTAGCTAAATAAACCTGTCAGAACTTATTTCTTCACATAAAGATTTTTTAAGTAATAAAATATGTATTCTGGATGTTTCTATAATTGTTAGGTGAAATAGCCAGTTTCTTCCCTTGATGCAATCAATATATAAATTCTTACATTGTCCATTAAACATTTATGCTGATTAGGACAGTGTGTGGGATCAATCTGACCAGAGATTGAAACCATGCCCCCTGCAGTGGAGGCACAGTTCTTAACCACTGGACTGCCAGGGAAGTAGAAGGCGAGGGTGGGATGTTTCAAGAGAACAGCATCGAAACATGTATATTATCTAGGGTGAAACAGATCACCAGCCCAGGTTGGATGCATGAGACAAGTGCTCGGACCTGGTGCTCTGGGAAGACCCAGAGGGATCGGGTGGAGAGGGAGGTGGGAGTGGGGATCGGGATGGGGAATACATGTAAATCCATGGCTAATTCATGTCAATGTATGACAAAAACCACTACAATATTGTAAAGTAATTAGCCTCCAACTAATAAAAATAAATGAAAAAAAAAAAGAAATATTGATAAATCCAAAAAAAAAAAAAAAAAGCTTAGTGCAATGAGGTAATAATACTTGCCATCATTTCTTATGGGGCTGCTGTGCCAGTCACTCTGTTAAGTATTTTAAATACATTATCTCTAATCCTTTGGGCAACTTTACAAGTTAGATATCTTCATCTTCATTTTACAGATTAAATAGCGGAGGTTTGGAGAGATACAAAGACATTTGAGACATAATTCCTATATTGAACTCTCTCATAGATAACTAACTTTTCAAACTTATTTATTGGGCTACACACCCCATTCGTACAATGTGACTATAATCTGGCCTCCCACAAACCTTGACACAAAACTTGACTCCACTGACTTTCACAAGAATCCCAATCATGTTGAGCATATCGTTGTTTGTCTTTGCTCTTTTGTTTTCAGTTTTACTGAAAATCTGTGGGTACACAGGAACACACTGCATGTTGCATAGAATTTAATGATGAAAATCCTTTTAAGTTTCTCTAGGTGCATCATCAATGTGTGTGTGTGTGTGTGTGTGTGTGTGTGTGTGTGTGCGCGCTGAGCAGGGAGGGAGCAGTGATTCTTCCATTCTCTCCTTCCTTTTTACTTGCCATCTTCCTCCTTACTGTCCAGTCTTTTTGACTTGGATATATTTTGATCTAAGATCTTTCCCCTGGACCTTTCAATCTTGCTCCTTTATTCAGCAGCACTGTTCAAGCTTACCTCAGCTCTTCCAAACTCCATCAGCACTGTCTATCTCTTCTTGGGGCTCTGGATCACATAGTTGCTTTACAGGCACCACGTTGAGGTAGGCATGATGTATGCAGGCTGCCCTGAGATCTATCTACCTAAACACCTCCCACCACTCTTGCTCATCTACTGTCATGGTACATCCCTAGGAGACTTTTAGCTTTTAGTACACTAAACCTCGAGAAGCTGGACAGTGTGTGTGGTGGTCTGCTTTCCACAGTCCAAAAAACAAAAGCATAAAAAAAGTCTTGCTTAGTGGCTGATAATATGATAATAATACAAACTCCATGTTCTCAGCTTTGGTTCTATACATAAATTTTTAAATTCCAGGAACATTTTTCTTTATCAACTATACTTGGATCTTACAAATCAAAATAACTTGGCTTTTAAGTTATCATGTTTGCTATAAGTTTCAAAATCCAATTAGCAACCCAACTGACATTTTTGTTTTAAGACAGGCTCAACCTGCAAGCAAAGACAGGGCATATTGAAAGCTATCTCTGTTGCCCAATTAGTGGGAAAGGATAATGGATACAAGGAATAGAGGCAATGGAGATAAAATATCTCAAAATATTAGCTCACAATAGTTCACATACACCCCCACAGGAGCTCAACAAACAAAGGTCCCTAAATTTACCACTATTCACACTGCCTGAAAAGCAGTGGAAAATTAGAAAAATATAACAACCATTTCTGTTACACAATAATATAGTATTAATATACAGACATATTTTTAATATTTACTAGAGAAGAGGAAGAAAAAATGACATGCTGAAAAATATTACACTTCCATACAAGTTCCATTGAAACTGTTTTTGTTAACTTTTGTGAACAAGGACCTAAGAAGAATTACTATAAATTGTGTTGCCTATGCTGTTATTCTAGGACAGTAAGCTCCATGAGGTCAGATATGTTGTCTCTTTTGTTTACTAATTTTATCCTTATGATTAGCATAAAGTCTGGAATATAATAGTAGGAGCTCAATAAATATTTGTCACATAAATGAATGCTGGCATTTGTTTGGCATGCACAGTATTGACAATAAGAGAATAATTTCCAGTATTAAAAAATTGGATTATTTCTTGTAAAAATACAGGTTTTGAGGCTATCTTTAAAATTCAAAGGATATGGCAATACTGGATCTATATTCCCACAGGACAACTGAATTGAGTAGCATATTTGGTTTTCCAGTTCACCACAATCTCCACTGTTTCTTTGTCTCAGATAGCCCACTTCCTTCATTCAGATTACTTGCCTTATCTGTGTAGATAATTGAGTTTGTGATCCTTATAGTTATTACTTCAATCTACACACATACACATGCATATGCACACACAAACTAAATAACTATGCTGAGATATCTACTATTTTAATGAAACAAGTAGCCCATGAGGAAATGTACATTTAATCCATTTTCTGATTTGTTATTTTTGAAAATTTGAGGTATAAAACATATATATGGACTTTAGAAATATGGTAATGATAACCCTATATGCAAAACAGAAAAAGAGACTCAGATGTATAGAACAGACTTGTGGACTCTGGGAGAAGGCGAGGGTGGGATGTTTCAAGAGAACAGCATTGAAACATGTATATTATCTAGGGTGAAACAGATAACCAGCCCAGGTTGGGTACATGAGACAAGTGCTCGGGCCTGGTGCACTGGGAAGACCCAGAGGGATCGAGTGGAGAGGGAGGTGGGAGGGGGGACTGGGATGGGGAATACATGTAAATCCATGGCTAATTCATTTCAATGTATAACAAAAACTACTGTAATGATGTAAAGTAATTAGCCTCCAACTAATAAAAATAAATGGAAGAAAAAAAAAACATTTCAAAAAAGTAAGCATAAGCTTCTCACCTAAGGTTTTTTAAATAAAATTTATTTTATTTTATTTTATTTTAATTTTTATTAGTTGGAGGCTAATTACTTTACATCATTACAGTAGTTTTTGTTATACATTGATATGAATTAGCCCTGGATTTACATGTATTCCCCATCCCAGTCCCCCCTCCCACCTCCCTCTCCACCCGATCCCTCTGGGTCTTCCCAGTGCACCAGGCCCGAGCACTTGTCTCATGTACCCAACCTGAGCTGGTTATCCGTTTCACCCTAGATAATATACATGTTTCAATGCTGTTCTCCTGAAACATCCCACCCTCTCCTTCTCCCAGAGTCCACAAGTCTGTTCCATACATCTGAGTCTCTTTTTCTGTTTTGCATATAGGGTTTGAAGGATAATGTTTTACATTATTGCATTTGTTTCTGCCAAACATCAACATGAATCAGCCATATCTCATATAAGGTTTTAAAAATCCACAGAAACATTCTCCTTTATTTACCAATAGAACTTATTAATTATTTGATTCCTTCCCAAATAGTGTAGCTTCTGAGGAATTCTTCAAGAAAAAGAACAGGATATCCACTTGTTCCCCTAGAATTTTCCTTGAAGAGTTGTTTTTCACCTTCTCCCAGTTTCTTTTGGCTCCTAAATCTGTCAGCTTATTTGTTGAGCTTGTTCTGTGGAGGCATTTTACATTGTTCTACATACTTTATTGAGTGCCCTTGAAGTTTTCTTGACTCTTCCTTCAGAACATTATGGTGCATGGGGTAGATATAAGCTCACAACTTAACTACTCCTCACGGACTTCATGATGATACATTTCTATCAGACAGAAAATCAAACTAAGATTGTCTCAAGTTAAAAGTATTTATTGACTTGTATAACTAAATATCAAGGAGTATGGTCCAAACCATGTCACTAGAACTCCACTGGACTCCATTTTTCAGCTTTACCTTCTGCTGTATGTCACTCCTTTTTCAGACTGTGGTGGCCCTCCAGTGACTTTAGGCTTTCCTTTTCTAGTGGCAAGATCCTCTTAGATAAACACATTTCCAATAGGGAAGATAATTTGCTTTTCTTTTAATTGGTTCAGTGAAAGTCTCATTAGCTTCAACTGGGCCATGTGCCCATCTCTGACCCAATCATTGTGGAAATATGATGGTCTCAGAGGCAAGGATCAAGAGACATAGGTGGTTTCCCCTAAAGCTTGGGATGGACTCAGTTCCACCCTAAGCACATGAACTGAATAGAAGAGAGAGAGAGTTCTGAGGAAATTATAATACATTTTGTCACAAACCGAATAGTGAATACAGTGAACCGAATAGTGAATACCCTCAGGGGCAAATAAACATCTCCCACAAAAAACAATGAGTAGGAAAATACATTGGGCTACATTTAAAATTTTTACTGACATTTTAAATGTACATGTAATTCAATTTCTTTTAGACCCTGTTAATATCTTTCACATCACAGAATTCAAGTGTGTGTGCATGTTAAGTCACTTCAGTCATGTCCAACTCTTTGCTACCCTATGGACTGTAACCCTCCATGCGCCTCTGTCCATGGGATTCTCCAGGCAAGAATACTGGGGTGGATTGCCCTGCTCTCCTCTAGGGGAGCTTCCCAATCCAGTGATCGAACTCTTGTCTCTTACTGTCTCCTGCGTTGGCAGGTGGGTTCTTTACCACTAGCGCCACCTGGAAAGCCCCAGAATTCAAGGTCTCTACTAATTTACATTATTGTTTGTAGTTCCTGGCTATTTAAAATAAAAGGTTTACTTTTTCTTAGTGATTTATATTCATACATCCTGCTAGTATATATTCTATATTTCTGTGGTAGGCCTGGACAGGATAGAGGAAGAAGCCTCTGGGAAGTGCCTTTTCTGAGAAGTCCTAGGAGTTAATGCTTAAGTAATACTTTGGCCACCTCATGCGAAGAGTTGACTCACTGGAAAAGACCCTGATGCTGGGAGGGATTGGGGGCAGGAGGAGAAGGGGACGACAGAGGATGAGATGGCTGGATGGCATCACCAACTCAATGGACATGAGTTTGGGTAGACTCTGGGAGTGGTGATGGACAGGGAGGCCTGGCGTGCTGTGATTCATGGGGTCGCAAAGAGTCGGACACGACTGAGCGACTGAACTGAATATGTATCTTGCTGATCCTGTTTGTGATATCAATTGTCTTGCTATTCATACTATTTGCATTGTTCACTGAACCCAGGGTAGGCAAGGCACAAGCTAAGAGGCTGGAAGAAGACTCGAGGTGCCATAGGAGCTGCAGACATGTTTATTCTCTCCTGGTTGGCATGGCAGCCATAATACAGCCTCTCTCCTGGCTGATGCAGCAGCTGTAAGAGCAGCCATAACATAACCATAAAATAGCCATGACGGAGCCATAACATAATCTCATATAACATAGCCATGACGCAGCTCCAATGTAGCCCCAATGCAGCAGCAACCAGGGCTTTCATGGTGAAGCTCATACAGGCATACCGCACACAACCCCCAGGACTTTTCCAGGTGGAGCTTATATGACAAAAGTAGCCTGTGTCCAAGCAAGTACCTCATGACGTGTGATCTCAGCTGTTATATGAATTTCATGTTATGTATGCAGTGCTATAACTGACCTCAGCTGTTACATAATCATAATTTACAAAACATGGGGCAAGAGTGAGAGGCTGAGGGGCAAGAGAGCCTGACCATGCCATCTTGGCTAATTTGCTCTTTCTCTACAATATGACAACTAAGAAATTAATTATTGAGGAATGTGCATGCATACTAAGTCGCTTCAGTCGTGTCTGACTCTTTGTGACCCTATGGACCATAGTCTGCCAGGCTCCTCTGCCCATGGAATTTTCCAGACAAGAATACTGGAGTGGGTTGCCATGCCCTCTTCCAGGGGGTCTTCCCAACCCAGGGATCGAACCTGCGTAGCTTCATTATATTTTAATCTCTTCATAGCTGCCTTAGAGCCCAATTTTTAAACCTCTATTTTGTTTTAGAGACTCTTAAAACTAAAATCATGCCTAAAATCACCATTTCATATGGTTTTTGAGAAAAGGTACTATATGGAAAGAGCAAATTAACCAAGATGGCAGTGGTCAGGCTCTCTCACCCCACACCCTCTCGCTCTCACCCCACATTTTGTAAATACATGATTATGTAACAGCTGAGATCACTGACAGCACTGCACATGCTTGTCACAATGCACCCTCTTGGCCCTGGGCCACTTTTGTTCTGTAAGCATACATAAGCTCCACCTGAAAAGCCCTTGAATCTGTGTCATGACTGCATTATGGCTGTGTCTGCTGGGTCAACCATGAGAGAACACAGTATGTCTGCTGTGTGGCTTCTGTACCAGCCCTGAGAGAATAAACATGTCCGCAGTTCCCACAGCTCCTCAAGTTTTCTTCTCTGCTCATGCCTTGCCTACCTGGGGTTCAGTGAACAGTGTGAATAGAAAGATAGGTACACAACAAAAAAAAAAATAATATTGTCATGTTTGTCACTTTTTCTAGATATTTGAGGAAAGAGCTAAAATCTGTGGTGTCTAGGTTAAAAGCTACTAGAAAAAGAGCTACAACTGGTATAGGAAGACTGACATTACAGTCCTGGTTATGTGTAACTGATTCCATTTCAGTTGGAATCTTTGTCTAATTCTCAAAGGTTCTATTTGTGGTTTAGGTCAAGACATCAGTAGTCCCTTCAGAAAAGTGGATTAAGATTCACTGAAAGGGGTAGAAACTAAGGTAAACCGATTGAAATTACACGTGGATGTAGGAGAGAAAGGTTGCAGATGGCTGAAAATGCAGGTGCTTGTGGCACCTGCCTCAGGCCTACTGAATATTGGATTAAGGCAAGGGTTCTCCAGCTTGAGTATCAGAATCACCTGGAAGATTTAAAACACAGATTCTGCCACTCATTACATAAGTTATTGACTAGATAGATAGGTCTGGGGTGGGAACTGAAAATTTGCCTTGCAATTTTGTAGCAAGCTCTCGTGTAATAATAATGCTGCTGTTCTTGGGACTTAGAGAACTACTGGATTGTGGCAACAACACTAATTACAGACTTTCATCATCTGATGGAAATGGAGCTCCTCGTAAAATTCCAGACCTTTTCATACTGTCCATGGGATGGTGGTGCTGGAGAAGACTCTTGAGAGTCCCTTGGATAGCAAGGAGATCAAACCAGTCAACGTTAAAGGAAACAAACCCTGAATATTCATTGGAACGACTAATGCTAAAGCTCCAATACCTTGGCCACCTGATGCAAAGAGCCAACTCATTGGAAAAGACTGATGCTGGGAAAGATTGAGGACAGGAGGAGAAGAGGGCATCAGATGAAGAGATGGTTAGATAGCATAACTGACTCAACAAACATGAATCTGAGCAATCTGAGATAGTGAAGGACAGGGAAGCCTAGCGTGCTGCAGTCCGTGGGGTCGCAAGGAGTCAGATGTGACCTAGCAATTGAACAACAACAAAATGCCAGGCTTGTCAAGCATTGTTTTAGGGGATATTGAAACCTTTATACTGTAGGTTTAATATCTAAATTTTGATAGGGTAGAGTAAGTGGGGACTGACATCTCCCTGGGAGTGGTATGCTGGAGCTGTCCATATCTCTTCCCAGCTCCAAATTCAGGAATAGCTGTGTGGCTCAAAATTAGCCTTGTTCAGAAATATACACCACATATATTTAAAAGTTCAAATCTGCCTACAAGTGTTATTGACTGCTGGTATGTGATAAGGTTATATACTCTATAGACTCCAAAACCCCACAGACACTGCTTTTAAGAATTTATATTCCAAATACAATTATAACTATACCATTAAAATTGTGCAGTATTATTCATTCAACAAGCACTTATTGAACATTTGCCATGTGTCAAAAATTGTGACAAATGCTGAGGATACAGCGATGAGCCAGAAAAACAAAGTCCTAAACTTCTTGGAGCTTACACAATTCTATGAGAAAAGAAATAATTGTAATGTGAGTGATTTAGCTTAAGTAATTCGTTGTTCAATAACTGCTGAAAGCACATTAGCAACAAAGAGCATAAACTGTTTAAAAAAATTAAATAATGAAGAAAGTTCCTAATCATTATCTTTACAAGCTCTGAAGCCCAGTGGAATATTGTAATTAAGAAACTTATTTGTATCTTTTGACATTTACTACATATCCAATATACTTACTGAAAGTGTAGATGTAATTACTGTCTCTCTGTCTCTCTCCAATACCAAATGTGTTCAAATTTAGAAACACTGTGGGTACTTACTGCTTCTTAGGTAAATGTTCCCTCATTTCTGGACACAGAGTTCATTACCTTCACTATCTGTGTATCATTTTTTAAAACCATCTGTGAGAAAACAGTTGAAGGAAAGAGGCTTAAAGGTGCTTACAATATTTACATTTTTGCTGAAAGGGTCAATATGTGTTAATTTCAAGAAGAAAGTTTTTTTAAACATGGCTTACTTTTATCAGTTCTCTTGGTTTCTATTATACAAAGTGACATTTTTAAAAGAAGTAATTATTTAATGTGTGTCAAGCATAATAGGTGAATTTCTGGAGTAGGTAATGGAGAATAGGATAGCAGGAATTTAAGAAAGAGCTGACATGAACATCAGTGTTGCCTTTGGGTATATTCAAGGCAACCCTCAATCTCCACTCTTTTGCCTGCTAGAACTTGGCAGGCTCCAACAGGGGTTTCAGAATGGGCAATAACCTGCACTTTTTGGTTGGTAGATGAGTGAGGACCTGAATAAAGTAATACCATTTTACTCCCATCTCACGGTCTCACTTATATTTTTCAATTGCATAATTAACATTACTTTCTCTATAGTCTTGCCATTATATTCTGAGGCTACTCAAAATAAGGTCCTTTTGACCAGTACCTGTCCCCAAACTGTCACTGGCCTAGGATAAGTACAGAAATTGAGGGTAAACATTAAGAAATATATAGAAATTAACAGTAATTTTATGTATGTTGAATATAATAATTAGGTTTGTATTTTATGTCTTTCATTTTTCTGGTAATCATATTTTACAAGGTATCAGTCTGTAATTGATTTGCAAATTTCTTAAAAAGTTACTTCACAATAGATAGTTTGAGAAACACTGGTCTAACCAAGTTTTAAGTCAATGTACAGTTATTACCTTTAAAAATATTGGTAAGGTGATACTTTGGAGACAGATTTCAAGGGTGAGCAACCACTTTACCCTGCTCCTTCTCTAGCCATATGTCTCCTTTGAGGCATTAGTGAGGTGATAAGTGTCCAGAGAGGATGAGGATGGTAATTGCTTACAAATACCTGTTCTCATGCCGTTCATCACACACCCCTCATACTGATTGATGCCCATGGCCCACTGAATACTCACAGCTAGAATACCTCAGCTCTGCTGGTTGTGTAGCAAGAGAGTTTACAAAAACTAAGTCCAATATTTCAGGCAGACTGAATAAAGTTTAGTTGCTTAAAAAAGGACCTTGTTGAATTGGAGGAAAACTGCCACAGAGTGGGAAAAAAGCATAATCTGAAGAACTCTGCACTTAGATTTATTAACACAAAGATCTTTAAGGCTTTATTCTTATTTTAAAGAAATAAATTGAAATAGTAACTGACTATATAGAACTTGAATCAGACGTGTACTCAAAGAAAAAGCCTTGGCCTCTACATCAAAAGACTGTCAAATTAATGTATGTTTATATTATTTACATTTCCACAAAATGTTTTAGTAGATATGTCATGTCTTTCACTCATTTTTTAATAGTAACCTCAAAAGTATGGTTCCTAATTACCATTTAAGCGGCATCTACACTACTCAGTCGTGTCCAACTCTTTGCGACCCCATGGACTATACAGTCCATGGAATTCTCTAGGCCAGAACACTGAAGCGGGTAGCCGTTCTCTTCTCCAGGCGATCATCTCAACCCAGGGAATTCTCCAGGCCAGAATACTGGAGTGGGTAGCCGTTCTCTTCTGCAGGGGATCTTCCCAATGCAGGGATCGAATCCAGGACTCCCACGTTGCAGGGGGATTTGTTACCATCTGAGCCACCAGGGAAGCCCTTTATATTATTTACATTTCCATAAAATGTTTTATATACGTCACATTTTTCATTAATTTTTAAATAGTAACCTCAAAAGTATGGTTCCTAATTACATCATTTAAGAGGGCATCTACACTGCTCAGAAATTACACAAATTGGAACTTTATTGACTGTCTGAAATGCTAAAGCAAAAGATATATGCTCACAAAGTCACATTATCTAATCCATCAAAGATCAAGGAGTAAGGAATCTATAACAAGGCTATCTTTTTAACAGACCAACAATGTCTCAGCTAACAACTAAATTGACCTGATTATCTACCATTTCCTAAGAACTACTGAAGGGTTCTTTTTTTTCTTTTTTTCACTCTAGTGCACCAAAATAATGAAAACTTGTTTTACCAATTTGGTTCTCGTTGCTTTAACATCTATGTTCAAATTCTAGCATTTAAATTCAGAATGATCTTAATGCTCTATTAAGACCAGTTTTGTAATTTGTTTTGTAATTTCAAAAATAAAAAGAGGGCATCTGCAATATGGACAAAGGTATAACAAGTGTTCATAGAATGAAGGGATTATTTTGTATGGAATGTCAGGTATTACATCATAGAGTACTTGGAGACACCTTGAAAGATGGGCAATATTGATAAATAGTTCAGGAAAAACTGTAGGAGAAGAGGGATAAAGACAGGAAGGCATGAGCATATTTCTGAAGGGTATAGTGGGGCTGGGTCAAGTTTGGACGAAGGTTCAGGATTATACTCTTAGATCAGCTAAAATAAAGTCTATGGCCTCAGAGCAGCCATTCTAGTTGAGGGCTCTCAGTTGTGCTCTGGGCACAGGTGGTTTCAAGCTTTTGGGGGGGTCACAACCCAGAGTAAGATTCTATTGAAACTATTATGTAGAAGATTTAAGGAGCATCATCAGGAAGAGAAGTGAAGTGAAGCGAAGTCGCTCACTCGTGTCTGACTCTTTTTGACGCTGTGGACTGTAGCCTACCAGGCTCCTCTGTCCATGGGATTCTCCAGGAAAGAATACTGGAGTGGGTTGCCATTTCCATCAGGAAGAGAAGGGACCAGTAAACAGGAGAAAGAACAGCATATTGACAGGAGTCTGGAGGAATCTTTTAATTCTGATATGAAAGAAAACCAATCTTTTTTTTTTTTTTTCTTTTCTTTTCTTTCCTGGCTTAGTTGCCCCATGGCTTGTGTGATCTCAGTTCCCCGACCAGGGATTAAACCCACGTCCCCTGCATTGAAATGTGGATTCTTAGCCACTGGACCACCAGGAAACTCCCTCAATCTGGGTTCTTTATCTAAAGTTTCAGAGTTTCTACAATTCCTTTAGTTTTCAAACCAAGCATACTACCTTTTTTTTCTGAATATTAAAAAGGAGCATTTCATGCCCATCATATTATAGGCATATAAACATATTTGTGGTTTTGCAGAGAGAAATTGAGGCTGAGGAAAAAGACTTCTAGATAGCATCACAGTACACACATGATGTACTAGAGACTAAGTGCTCTGATATTATCTATTCAATTCAATTTCATTAAAAAATACTGGTTTGGTGTCCTCTAAACTGAATTCAGTACCCAGTAAGGGATATGCTTCAGCTTGAAAAGTGCTGTCTGGGAACTGGTTCTCAGTGGGAGGTGGTTTTGCCCTTCAGAGAACACTTGGCGATGTTTACAAACACTTTTTGTTCTCGCAATTGCAGGGGTTGGTGAAGGTAGGAGAGTAGCTACTAGCATTTAGTGGGTAGAGGTCATGGGTGTTAAACCTCCTAAAATTCACAACAGAGTCTTTCCCTTCTCCACCAACCAAGAATTATCCAGCTCCAATTATCAATAAGCACAGCTTGAGAAACTCTGCTATAGAGAACTCATTACTAGTATGTGAGAATTTGCTCGAGAGAGTTTCATTTTCCCTGAGCAACTGACACTCGGGTGGTTCCTGTATTGCTTTTGTGATGAGAATTCACTCCTTTATTTTCTATTGCTAGACCCCCTTAGCTCTCTTTCAGGGCACAATTATACAGAGACAAGAGGATTCACTTCTTTGGTATACTTTGAAATATATGCTAAGATAGTTAAGATGTCACTACCCAAATTATAAATTTAATGAACTTACTGTAGAATGGTTAGCTGGGCACAGTTTATAATCTTTCATTCCATACTGGTGTTCTATCTAGATGGTTTTGCATATGCCAGCATGCCTTTCCTGAGGCCATATCATCAAATATACTGGTGGTTTAGTGGTTTAGTTGCTAAATTGTGTCCAACTCTTTCTGACCCCATGGACTGTATCCCACCTGGCTCCTCTGTCTGTGGGATTTCCCAGTCAGGAATACTGGAGTGGGTTGCCATTTCATTCTCCAGGAGATCTTCCTGACCCAGGCATTGGACCTGGACTATACATGCGGAAACCATAGAAACATCAAGTTTACACTGGAGGATCAATAGAGGAGACGTGTTATAAAGAAAGGGCGTGGTTTCTTACATGAATTTTGAAAGCCAGTGAGGACCTATCTCCTGACAGTAGCCACATGAGTGAAGTTTAAAGTGGATCTTCTGAGGCCTATCAGCAGTCACAGGAGTGAATCTAGACAAACATCCACCTCTCAGGGAAGTTTTAAGATGGCTACAGTCACAACCAAAGCTTGATTTCAACCTTATGAGAGCCCCACAGAAAGTATTGTTAACCCACAGAAACTGGGAAGTAGATGTTTGCTCTTTTAAGTCAGTATGCTTTGAGTTTAATACTTGCAAGATGTATCTTTATACATCCTTTGGCTTTCAACCCATGATTTATAATTGAAAGTATATCTCTTTTCCCTAAAGAAGTATGGATGGAGGTTTGTGACATTGTACAGATGGCAGTGATCAAGACCATCCCCAAGACAGAAATGCAAAAAGGTAAAATGGTTGTCTGAGGAGGCCTTAGAAATAGCTGAGAAAAGAAGAGAAGTGAAAAGCAAAGCAGAAAAGGAAAGATATACCCATTTGAATGCAGAGTTCCAAAGAATAGCAAGCAGAGATAAAAAGCCTTCCTCAGTGAACAGTGCAAAGAAATAAAGGAAAACTATAGAGTGGGAAACACTAGAGCTCTCTGCAAGAAAATTAGAAATACCAAGGGAACATTTCATGAAAAGATTAGCACAATAAAGGACAGAAATGCTATGAACCTAACAGAAGCAGAAGATATTAAGAAGAGGTAGAAAGAATAAACAGAAGAAATACACAAAAAAGATCTTCATTATCGAGATAACCATGACAGTGTGATCACTCACCTAGATCCAGACATCCTGGAATGTGAAGTCAAGTGGGCCTTGGGAAGCATCGCTCTGAACAAAGCTAGTGGAGGTGATGGAATTCCAGTTGAACTATTTCAAATCCTAAAAGATGATGCTGTGAAAGTGCTACACTCAATATGCCAGCAAATTTGGAAAACTCAGCAGTGGCCACAGGACTGGAAAAGGTCAGTTTTCATTCCAATCTCAAAGAAAGGCAATGCCAAAGGAGGTTCAAACTACAGAACAGTTGCACTCATCTCACACGCTGGCAAAGTAATGCTCAAAATTCTCCAAGCCAGACTTCAATAGTATGTGAACCACGAACTTCCAGATGTTCAAGCTGGATTTAGAAAAGGCAGAGGAACCAGAGAAAAAATTGCCAACATCCACTGGATCATCAAAAGCAGGAGGTTTCCAGAAAAACATATACTTCTGCTTTACTGACTATGCCAAAGCCTTTGACTGTATGGATCACAACAAACTGTGGAAAATTCTTCAAGAGATTGGAATACCAGACCACATTACCTGCCTCCAGAGAAATCTGTAGGCAGGTTAAGAAACAACATTTAGAACCTGACATGAAAAAATGGACTGGCTCCAAATTGGGAAAGGAGTATATTGTCATGCTGCTTATTTAACGTATATGCAGAGTACATCATGTGAAATGCTGGGCTGGATGAAGCACAAGCTGGAATCAAGATTGCCAGGAGAAATGTCAATAACCTCAGATATGCAGATGACACCACCCTTATGGCAGAAAGTGAAGAAGACTGAAGAGCCTCTTGATGAAAGTGAAAGAGGAGAGTGAAAAAGCTGACTTAAAACTCAACATTCAAAAAGCTAAGATCATGGCATCGGTCCCATCACTTCATGGCAAATAGATGGGGAAACAATGGGAACAGTGACAGACTTTATTTTCTTGGGCTCCAAAATCACTGCATATTGTGACTGCAGCCATTAAATAAAAGATGCTTGCTTTTTGGAAGGAAAGTTATGACCAACCTAGATAGCATATTAAAAATCAGAGACATTACTTTGTCAACAAAGGTCCATCTAGTCAAGGCTATGGTTTTTCCAGTGGTCATGTATGGATGTGAGAGTTGGACCATAAAGAAGGATGAGTGCCAAAGAATTAATACTTTTGAACTGTGGTGTTGGAGAAGACTCTTGCAAGTCCCTTGGACTGCAAGGAGATCCAACCAGTCCATCCTAAAGGAAATCAGTCCTGAATATTCCTTGGATGGACTGATGCTAAAGCTGAAGCTCCAATACTTTGCCCACCTAATGGGAAGAACTGACTCACTAGAAAAGACCCTGACACTGGGAAAGATTGGAGTCAGGAGGAGAAGGGGATGGCAGAGGATGAGATTGTTGGCATCACCTACACGATGGACATGAGTTTGAGCAAGCTCCGGGAGTTGGTGATGGGCAGGAAGGCTTGGTGTACTGCAGTCCATGGGGTCGCAAGGAATCAGACACGACTGAGCAACTGAACTGAACTGATATCTCTTTTAGACAACATATAGTTGGGTCTTGTTCTCTTTTTACCAATTTTAGTAATTTCTACCTTTTACTACAATTCAGTAATTCAGTAGAGTTCAGTAATTTTTAGTGTAATTATTGACATGTATGTGATTCTACCAATTGATTTTGTTTTCAACTTATATCCTCCATCTTTTATTGTTTTCCCTCCTTTGTTGCCTTTTACCAAATTGATTTTTTTAGAATTCTATTTTTTGATGAATATTTAGCTATAATTATTTGCATTTTGTTTCTTTGTGATTTTAGTAATCTTTAAATTCTATAGTTTTTTATAGTTAATAATGTCCATTCTGCTATAGTTGTTATATATACAATATATACATCCTAAAGACCAAAAAAAATGCTATTTTTCTTTAAATAGTTATGTGATTTGTAAAGCAATTAAGAACAAAAGGGCAAAAGCAAAGTCACATTTACATTCACCCAGATATTTGCCATTCCAGTGCTCTTTATTTTCTTCTAATGGTCTAAGTTTACATTTGGTATTATTTTCTTTAGCATGTTTTATCATGCATATACAATAGTGATGGAATTAGCTTTCTTTTTTTTTTGAAAATGTCTATACTTCCACTTCATTTTTGAGGAATATTTTTGTTGAATATAAAGTAACGGGTTAACAATTTTCTTTGTTTCACCATTAAATTATTTTCTGCATTCTTTTCTAGTCTCCTTCCTTTCTGATGAATCCAGGTGTTAATTGACCTATTGTTGCTGACTACCACTGCTAATATTGTCTTACTCTTGCTGCTTTCAAGATGGCTATCTTTGTCTTTCAGTACTTCGGACATGGGGTATCTCCTCTCTGCCGCTCCTGCGCCATCTCAGCCTGGCGCTCTCGGTCACCGCCCCTGACTTTGGGCGAGGGGTAGCTCCTCTCGGCCGCGCTTCTGCGCTGTCTGTCACAGCCGCCGCTTGGACTGCAAGGAGATCCAACCAGTCCATCCTAAAGGAGATCAGTCCTGGGTGTTCATTGGAAGGACTGATGCTGAAGCTGAAACTCCAAACTTTTGACCACCTGATGTGAAGAGTTGACTCATTGGAAAAGACCCTGATGCTGAGAGGGATTGGGGGCAGGAGGAGAAGGGGACGACAGAGGATGAGATGGCTAGATGGCATCATCAACTTGATGGGCATGAGTTTGAGTAAACTCCAGGAGTTGGTGATGGACAGGGAGGCCTGGCGTGCTGCGATTCATGGGGTCACAAGGAGTCGGACACGACTGAGTGATTGAACTGACTGTCTTTCAGTACTTTGCCTTGTCTGTGATGTTCCTTGGCATGAGAATCTTTTTGTTTATTTTCCATGATGTTCACTGGATCTTCAAATTTCTGACTTTCATCAAGTTTGGGAAAATTTGAGCAATTATCTCTTCAAAATTTTTTCTACCCCATTCTGTTTCTCCTCATCTGCTGGTATTGCATTTTCAAACATGTCAAATCACTTGATATCAGTTCCCTGACTCTTGCCTGTTATTTTTCAATCTTTTTGCTCTATCTTGTTCAGTTGCTCAGTTGTGTCTGACGCTTTGTGACCCCATGGACTGCAGCACGCCAGGCTTCCCTGTCCTTCACCATCTCCTGGAGCTTGCTCATCTTCGTGTCCGTCAAGTTGGTGATGCCCTTCATCCATTTTGTCCTCTGCTGTCTGCTTCTCCTCCTGCCTTCAATCATTCCCAGCATCAGGGTCTTTTCTAATGAGTCGGCTCTTTGCATCAGGTGGCCAAAGTATTGGAGCTTCAGCTTCAGCTTCAGGATCAGTCCTTCCAATTAATATTCAGGGTAGATTGCCTTTAGGACTGACTGGTTTGATCTCCTCGCAGTCCAAAGGACACTCAATAGTCTTCTCCAACACCACAGTTCAAAAGGATCAATTCTTAGGCTCTCATCCTTCTTTATGGTCCAACTGTCACATCCATACATGACTACAGGAAAAACCACAGGTTTGACGATATGGATTTTTGTTGGCGAAATAATGTTTATGATTTGTAATATGCTGTCTAGCTTTGTCATAGCTTTTCTTCCAAGGAATAAGCATCTTTTAATTTCATGGATGCAGTCACTATCTGCAGTGATTTTAGAGCCCAAGATAGTCTAATGTCCTTCACATTAGATAATTTTAAGCAATCTTCAAATTCACTTACTCATTCCTCTGCTGTTTCCATTTGGCTTTTAATTTCAGAAAGTGTATTTTTCTCAGTTCTAAGATTTCCATTTACTTCTCATTTATTGTTTCTCTTCCCCTGATGGAATTTTTTATTTATTCAATCATATTTTGTTTACTTCTTTGAGGATGATTATTATAGCCACTTTAAAATTGTTGTATATTAATCCAACAATTGATTCATCTTGAAGTCAGATCCAATTGATTTTTTTTCTCTTTCTAATATGTTCCATTTTCTTGGTTCTTCACATGCCTCATAAATTTCTGTTATATCCTGGATACTTTGAATTTAAGTTGTGGATATTTTTGATTCTCTTATTTCCCCATGATGAGTATTGTATTCTTTAAGAAGGTGACTTTTTTTTCTTCTTGTAGGTGAGCCTGGGTTGAACTTCCAACTCAGTTCAGACTGGATTTAGATGTGTCAGTGTTCAGGAATTAGCCATGAGTTGTCAGCTTACAATCTCTTGTCTAGTGTTACATGGTCTTTAGATGAGATGCTTTTAATCTGTTCTCAGTTCAGTTCAGTCGCTCAGTCATGTCCGACTCTTTGCCACCCCATGAATCGCAGCACACCAGGCCTACCTGTACATCACCAACTCCTGGAGTTTACCCAAACTCATGTACATCGAGTCAGTGATGCCATCCAGCCATCTCATCCTCTGTCATCCCCTTCTCCTCCTGCCCCCAATCCTTCCCAGCATCAGGGTCTTTTCCAATGAGTCAACTCTTCACATGAAGTGGCCAAAGTATTGGAGTTTCAGTTTCAGCATCATTCCTTCCAATGAACACTCACGACTGATCTCCTTAAGGATGGACTGATTGGATCTCCTTGCAGTCCAAAGGACTCTCAAGAGTCTTCTCCAACACCACAGTTCAAAAGCAGCAATTCTTTGGTGCTCAGCTTTCTTCACAGTCCAAATCTCACATCCATACATGACCACTGGAAAAACCATAGCCTTGACTAGATGGACCTTTGTAGGCAAAGTAATGTCTCTGCTTTTTAATATGCTGTCTAGGTTAGTCATAACTTTCCTTCCAAGGAGTAAGCGTCTTTTAATTTCATGGCTGCATTCACCATGGCTGCAGTGATTTTGGAGCCCCCCAAAATAAAGCCAGCCACTGTTTCCACTGTTTCCCCATCTATTTCCCATGAAGTAATGGGACCAGATGCCATGATCTTAGTTTTCTGAATGTTGAGTTTTAAGCCAACTTTTTCACTCTCCTCTTTCACTCTCATCAAGAGGCTTTTCAGTTTCTCTTCACTTTTTGCCATAAGGGTGGTATCATCTGCATATCTGAGGTTACTGACATTTCTTCTGGCAGTCTTGATTCTAGCTTGTGCTTCTTCCAGCCCAGCGTTTTCTCATGATGTACTCTACATATAAGTTAAATAAGCAGGGTGACAATATACAGCCTTTATGTACTCCTTTTCCTATTTGGAACCAGTCTGTTGGTCCATGTCCAGTTCTAACTGTTGCTTCCTGGCCTGGATATAGGTTTCTCAAGAGGTGGGTCAGGTGGTCTGGTATTCCCATCTCTATCGGAATTTTCCACAGTTTATTGTGATCCACACAGTCAAAGGCTTTGGCATAGTCAATAAAGCAGAAATAGATGTTTTTCTGGAACTCTCTTGCTTTTTCAATGATCCAGTGGATGTTGGCAATTTGATCTCTGGTTCCTCTCCCTTTTCTAAAACCAGATTAAACATCTGGAAGTTCATGGTTCATGTATTGCTGAAGCCTGGCTTAGAGAGTTTTGAGCATTACTTTACTAGTGTGTGAGATGGGCATAATTGTGTGGTATTTTGAGCATTCTTTGGGATTACCTTTTTTTCTAATTGGAATGAAAACTGACCTTTTCCAGTCCTGTGGCCACTGCTGAGTTTTCCAAATGTGGTGGCATTATGAGTGCAGCACTTTCACTGTATCATCTTTCAGGATTTGACATAGCTCAACTGGAATTCCGTCATGTCCACTAGCTTTGTTCATGGTGATGCTTTCTAAGGCACACCTGACTTCATATTCCAGGATATCTGGCTCTAGGTGAGTGATCACGCCATATCTGAGTCATGAAGATCTTTTTTGTAACAGTTCTTCTGTGTATTCTTGCCACCTCTTCTTAATATCTTCTGCTTCTGTTAGGTCCATACCATTTCTTTCATTTATTGAACCCATCTTTGCATGAAATGTTCCCTTGATATCTCTAATTTTCTTGAAGAGATCTCTAGTCTTTCCCATTCTGTTGTTTGCCTCTATTTCTTTGCATTGATCACTGAGGAAGGCTTTCTTTTCTGTCCTTGCTATTCTTTGGAACTCTGCATTCAAATGGGAATATCTTTCCTTTTCTCCTCTGCTTTTCACTTCTCTTCTTTTCACAGCTATTTGTAAGGTCTCCTCAGAGAACCATTTTGCCTTTTTGCATTTCTTTTCCACGGGGATGGTCTTGATCCCTGTGTCCTGTACAATGTCATTAACCTCTTTCCATAGCTCATCAGGCACTCTGTCTATCAGATCTAGTCCCTTAAATCTAGTCCCTTGACTGAACCGAGAGTCCCAGTCTTCGATGGCACAGGAGCGGCTGAGAGGAGCTACCCCATGCCCAAGTTCAGGGGCAGCGGCTTAGAGGAGCTACCCCATGTCCAAGGAGTGGTGGCTGCCTGGGCACAGGAGGGCTGAGAGGAGCTACTCCACATTCAAAGTCAGGAGGGGCAGCCATGAGGAGATACCCCTCCACCAAGGTAAGGAGCAGTGGCTGCGCTTTGCTGTAGCAGCCGTGAAGAGATACCCCACGTCCAAGGTAAGAGAAACCCAAGTAAGATAGTAGGTGTTGTGAGAGGGCTTCAAAGGGCAGGCACACTGGAACAATAATCACAGAAAACTAACCAATCTGATCACATGGACCACAGTCTTGTCTAACTCAGTGAAACTAAGCGATGCTGTGTGGAGCCACCCAAGATGGACGGGTCATGGTGAAGAGGTCTGACAGAATGTGGTCCACTGGAGAAGGGAATGGCAAACCACTTCAGTATTCTTGCCTTGAGAATCCCATTAACAGTATGAAAAGGCAAAATGAAAGGATACTGAAACAGGAACTCCCCAGGTCAGGAGGTGCCCAGTATGCTACTGGAGATCAGTGGAGAAATAACTCCAGAAAGAATGAAGGGATGGAGCCAAAGCAAAAACAATACCTAGTTGTAGATGGGACTGGTGATAGAAGCAAGGTCCAATGCTGTAAAGAGCAATGTTGCATAGGAACCTGGAATGTTAGGTCCATGAATCAAGGCAAATTGGAAGTGGTCAAACAGGAGATGGCAAGAGTGAATGTCGACATTCTAGGAATCAGTGAACTAAAATGGATTGGAATTCGTGAATTTAACTCAGATGATCATTATATCTACTACTGTGGGCAGGAATCCCTTAGAAGAAATGGAGTAGCCATCATGGTCAACAAAAGAGTCTGAAATGCAGTACTTGGATGCAATCTCAAAAATGACAGAATGATCTCTGTTCATTTCCAAGGCAAACCATTCAATATCACGGCAATCCAAGCCTATGCCCCAACCAGTAATGCTGAAGAAGTTGAAGTTGAATGGTTCTATGAAGACCTCCAAGACCTTTTAGAACTAATACCCAATAAAGGACATCCTTTTCATTATAGGGGACTGGAATGCAAAAGTAGGAAGTCAAGAAACACCTGGAGTAACAGGCAAATTTGGCCTTGGAGTACAGAATGAAGCAGGGCAAAGGCTAATAGAGTTTTGCCAAGAGAACTGGTCATAGCAAACACCCTCTTCCAACAACACAAGAGAAGACTACACGTGGACATCACTAGATGGCCAACACTGAAATCAGATTGATTATATTCTTTGCAGCCAAAGATGAAGAAGCTCTATACAGTCAGCAAAAACAAGACCGGGAGCTGACTGTGGCTCAGATCATGAACACCTTATTGCCACATTCAGACTTAAATTGAAGAAAGTAGGGAAAACCACTAGACCATTCAGGTATGACCTAGATCAAATCCCTTAATCTTTTCTACATATGCCTAAATCAGAGGTGAGTCAGAAATGTGGATGGACAGAGTCTGGGGGATCTACTCTCTGGGTCTTTCCCTTGCAGGATTCCTCCATTCTCATCAGCATCCAGAGTTTTCTGAATTCAATGGTTTTATTTCACAGGCCAGAGACAGATTGTGTGCTTTGTTTTTGTTATTGCTGTTTTTCTACATGAATCCCAGCCAGATGTGGACTGCAGTTAGCCTCAGGCTAAAAACTGAAGAGATGGGGATATATGTGTCTTCTTTCCCTCAAACGAACTTGCCTTGTCAACCTAGTAGACACTTCTGTTCACTCTCCAATACGTTGAGGTATTTTCTTTTTGTTTTTTGCACAGGTTTTATAGTTATTTTATGCAGTGGAGTAGGGATGGAGAGTTGTCACATAGGGTCTTAGTCTATCATAACTAGACATGTAACTCTATGAAGCTTTAACTTTTTAATGAAAATTTCAAACAAAAAGAAAATACAGAAAGTAGTACAATGGATCTCCTTACATCTATCACCAGACTTGGTCACTATCAAGATTTACTTCACTTGTTTCTTCTCTCTCTTTTCTACTTTTTCTCATTTTTCTTAAGTATTTAAGTCAAATACTCGATGGCATTATTTTACCACTATGTAATTCTCAATATATCTTTAAAAATTATAGATACTGTCTTATATAACTACAATGCCATTATCATGGCTAAAAAATTAACAGTATTTTTAGTATTATTTAATATATAGTCCATAAACAAATGTTCCTGCTTGTTTAAAAATTCATATTCAATTTAGAATTCAAATAAGATCCACAATTGCATTTGATTGATATGCCTGTTTAGTCTCCACCTTCATGTTCACTGCCATTGAAAGTGAAAATGTTAGTTGCTCAGTCATGTCTGATGTCATTCAGACATGGTTATTCACGGTTATTCATATGGAATAGTCCACATTCCAGATTTGTCTGTGTCCTTCCTTGTGGTGTCATTTTACTTGCTCCTCTGTCCTTTACGTTTCTGTAAATGAGAGTTAATTCTAGAGATTTAATTAGTTTCAAGATCAATTTCTTGGCAAGAGTACTTCACAGATGGTGCTGTGCACCTACATCACAGTGACTTGGTAGCCTAACAATTTTTATATTTTGCTATAAACCTGAAGTCACAAATTAATGACTTAACACACAGACAAATCTTGCACATTGACATATTTTGAATCCAATTTTTAATTGCTATTTCTTGTTTTGCTTGTACTGTTGTTTTCCCTAAAGTAATTGAAAGGAAAATAAACCAAAACAGCTTAGCTATATGTCATCAAAAGTAGGAAAATGGAAGACCATGACTGATTTCTATTTCAAGACAGTTATTCTTACATCAGAGTGCTTCATTCATTTATATTCCCTGCCAGGTGCCTGTAAATACGTGAGTCTGTGACTGCTGCTCTATGTATTCTCCAACCCATCACAGAAGGTACACCAAAACTCTGATCACAAGTGTTGAACGCACTCTCAGGAGTCAACTCACATTTATCAAAATCACATACAATTGTTTTGGGTATACTAAAAGCTCTGTGTCACTGTATAGCTAGCTAAACTCCAATTTGAAGCTTACACTGTCTGTGCTTTTTAAGAAATGGGAAAATTAGGGAAGTTAAAAGAAAATATAACCCTCCTACAACCCTGAAAAATAAAATTATACAGAACCAAAAAATAAAGCCCTTCATAATCCCCCAAATTTTGAAACTGATTAAACTCTTTTTTGAACTTTACCATACAGTTCATCACAAAATTAACAGAGTTTAATGTGGTTCTTTACATCAGCTAAATCAATCATGTCTGTCATATGCAATGTCTTAACTTAAACTCTTTAAAAAAGATACCATAAACAAAAGGCCATAAAAACATCATATGAAATGAATTCTTACAAACTCAGATTTTTTGAAGACACTTATTTTAAACTCACAGAGATATAAACAAACATGAAACTTTAGTATCCACAACATGCAAGCTACAAAGTTGAAAAGCACAAGTTACAAGTTAAGCAGAATGTTTCCAGTTCTTTCAGGAACAATATATTTATGTAGTGCATAAATTGAGACAAAGGAAGTCAGAAAGAGGTGGGAATTACCAGTGTGTTATTAGCATTCTCCTTGAGGTTTTTTGAAAGCCTTTAAAAAACTGGGTGTGTAAGTAAAAGCTGCTTTTAGCACTTCCTCGACAACTCACCTTAGATTTTGCTAAACTTGGCAGCCTGATAGGGGTCATATTTTCACATGAATGCACTCTTCCTGAACAGAATGTATGAATGACAGAAACAGAACAGAACATAATGACAGAAACAAGTTTTTATTTCATGCCAGGCATTTGTGTGTCTGCTTTCCATAACAGACAACAAGACAAAACTCACCATTCTGGATTCTCTCCCAATATTTCCAATTTAGCTATGAAAACAAGATATTTGTTTCATGGTTTGGAAGCACACTTTTTAAAAGTTAACTCTTTAAGAGAACACAAAATATTCTGTCAATAATTTTATCTTTTATGGTTTGAATTTTGTTTTCATTTCTTTAGATATCAAAAAGTCTATCCTCACATCACCTGAGTTAGTAATGGAGATGTTCTCATAACTTAGCCTTTTTTTCTCTCCAGGCAAGAATACTGGAGTGGATTGCCATTTCCTTCTCCAACATAATTTAGCATTTTATTGTAATTCTTATTTGCATGAGGTTTCTGTCTCAGATACTAAGTCTGGGCTCCATAATCAGATTGGGACCAGCATTTGTTTTGTTTCTAGGTTCTTGGACAGAATCTACAAGAGTTCCAAACTGCCAGGGTTTTTGTCTAAAATGGACTGTTTTTCAAGATTTCAGCTGTTTTCATATTCTATCCTTTCATGATAAATAGAATCTGTCTTAAAAAAGGACAAATTATTACAGTAGGTTAGGAACTTAAGTAAGAAGAAAAACTTGCCAAGCTATAACAAAAATATATGTTCAAATATACCATAAGCCTAACTCCAGCAGTTCCAAAGCCAACATGCCATGCTGCCAGTATTCTGCCTTCCATAGAAGTCAAAGCATCCAGTGAAAAGGTTGACATTGAAAGAATGATTATTCAGTTCTTCATTCTGAAGCAGGTTATTAGAAAGAGACTGGCAAGAAGACCTATTTTTAAATGATTACATTCTTTCTTGAAAGAGAAAGAAATGTGATTATTTTTATTTGTAAAAGAAAATGAATTAAAATAAATATTTTGGCTGAATATAATTGTGTCATCATAATCATCATTATCTTTGTGAGCCCAGGTTAATTTTTCACCTTAATTTTTACTATCATGTTTTTATTTTAAAAATTTGCTTTCTTTAGCTTCTGAACTGTTCAGAGTTGCTATTATCATCTTTTTCAGTTCATAGGCCTACGTTATTCATTATTCAAATACAATATGAAACTAGAAGACTTATTTTGTGATTAAATCAATTTTGCCATTTTTCTAGGAGGAAAAATTAACCTTCTTATAGACAGAAAACTGATATACAGATAGCTGAATTGATTCCATAGTTCACAGGAGTACTAATTATACATGAAAAGAGATATTAGAAAACATTAATATATGTATTATTCTATGTGACTTCAAATCTCATTACTAAACTTATGAAAGGTCATTTAAAGCTTTGGTGAACTAGATACAGGTCAGATGCTGAAATCAAGAGAAGGATAAATGAGTTCTTACATAGTGATTGGTAAAACCACTGTAAAAAATTTTTATATCATTGCAATATGAGTTGAAATTTATTTTTAGTCTCTTTTTCTCAACGTTCAATATAGTCATTATAAAAAGAAGATTACACTTCATTAACTGGGCTTTGTTGGAGAAGGCAATGGCATCCCATTCCTGTACTCTTGCCTGGAAAATTCCATGGATGGAGGAGCCTGATGGGCTGCAGTCCGTAGGGTCGCGAAGAGTTGGACACGACTGAGCGACTTCACTTTCACTTTTCACTTTCAGGCATTGGAGAAGGAAATGGCAAACCACTCCAGTGTTCTTGCCTGGAGAGTCCCAGGGACGGGGGAGTCTGGTGGGCTGCTGTCTCTGGGGTTGCACAGAGTGGGACATGACTGAAGCGACTTAGCAGCAGCAGCAGCAACTGGGCTTTGTTAGCATTTGGAAATATGCGTGCCTGTGTGTTTAGCTTTTAATTTTTAGTTTGAATACAAAACTGAACTTTGCTGCACATCTGTAAAATCCCTGAATTTTCTAGGCCATTCCAGCTGGGGGATGAAAGTTATATCATCAGAACAGTAAAACAATTTTTCTGACACTTTTCATTTGACTATTGCAAGAGCTTAGGAAGAAGGAGTGGTGTATCTTAAACAGCAATGTCCTTCCTCTCAGTTTTTGTCTTAGCTAACTCCTGACCACCATTTTGAATTAGATGACCTGCCTCTGTACATCCACAAAAACTTCTGCCTAACTTTATCCTGCTTTTCAATGCTGATTATGAAATTATAATCACTGATCTATGTACATGAAGCCCTATTTCTTTTCTGTCATCTCATTCCTCTTCTTTTTCTTCTCTTTTTCTAACTCCCAAATGACCACACATACACAAGTCTATCAGCTCCTCACTGGTAGGGACTATGCTTCATTGAGCTTTGCACTTCTAGTACTTAGAATAATGTCTGGCACATTCAATGGCTAAGCAATATTTATTGAGTGAATGTGTATGAGTGAATGAATTCTTACGAGCTAGTCATATCAGCTATCACCATTTTCTTTGTTTCCTCCAGCTTGATAGCATAATGTATCCTATTGCTGCTAATGCCTGCTGTATTAGTGATGCTGATGATAAAATGCTACAGACTGGCTGGCTTAAATAACAGAAATATTATTTTTCATAGTGCTGCAGACTAGAAGTCTGAGATCAAGGTGTCATCAGGTTGGCTCCTTCTGAGGGCCATGGACAAAGGATTTGTTCTAGGTTTCCCTCCTCAGCTTGTAAATGGCCATCTTCTTGTGTCCTCACATATCTTTGCTCTGTATACATCTGTGTCTTAATATACTCTTCTTATAAGATATAATGATAACGGTCATTTTGGATTAGGTTCCAACCTAATGACATCATTTAACTTAATTAGTCCTTTAAAGATCCCTTCTGAAAATAAAATCACATTCTGAGTTGAATTTTGGGACACATACAATTCAGCTCGTAAAAGCAAGGGTTGCTGATACTAGTAATAACCATGTTGTTAAGCAAGCATTTTCTCAGCACATATTTTGTGTCAGAAATTGTGCTAAGTAGTTTATATGCACATCTGTGACACATAAGGTTACCCCAGTGCCTACAGCAGGCACCCATATCAACTGAAGCTCACCAATATTTTGTTCATTCTGTGGTTTAGAAGTAAACCCCACTAGAGTAAGTAACCATAGCATCTATTGGTGTGATATACTCCTAAGGAGGGTACAGAGAAGCACTGCTCAGTACTCCTAAGGACTTAAAGAAGTAACCCTTTTCCTTTTTATTCCTTTATTGCACTCTCCATATATATCACCTGAGTCATGGATCCCCAGGGGGCCATGCAGAATGAGAACCCTGGAGATATACTCAGAATTGTACCTCCCCACCCATTATTCTATACTGTCTTTATGTGCTTTGAGTCCCTCTTCTCTTACTTTGAATTTTGCCCCAGGAATTACATGTAATAGATCTGTGGCCACTCCACTTCTCTTACACCTCCAGGTATGCCTGATTTCTAGAAAATACATAGCCTAAATTCTCAATTGGATATCCCAACTAAATCTAGCTGAAAATTTAATCTTCACAATGATTTTCTAAAATGTTTTACCTATGCAATTGTTTTTCCACTTTAAATATATTGTGAAAGGTAGTGTAGGCGTAACTTTCTTAAATCTGTAAGCATTAGTATTTTGTTAAGAGGATTGAGGAAGTTTGGGCAGAACTGGAAATTGAGGAAACTTGAGTGTTTGGGGGAAGAAAGAGACTGTAGTGTAAAGAGAACTAACCTTTTGATTTCATGTAGCCCATCATTTTTGAGCTAGATTATACAAATGCCTGACTTCCTGGTGGCTCAGTTGGTAAAGAAACTGCCTAAAATGCAGGAAACCTGAGTTCCATTCCTGGATTGGGAAGATCCCCTGGAGAAGGCAATGGCAACCCACTCCAGTATTCTTGCCTAGAGAATCCCATTGACAGAAGAGCCTGGCAGGCTACTGTCCATGGGGTTACAAAGAGTTGGATATGACTGAGCCACTAACACAACACTACACTATACAAATGCCTATACAATAGGCACTTAAGAGCATGATTAACTTCTGCATTTTTCCTTCTCATGAGAAAAAGTTTATATAGATGTAGTGGGAAAAAACAAGTTGAGAGAACATTTCACAAGATGGCAGAATAGAAGGACACTTACCCTTCTTATGAAAGCGCTAGAAAACGTTGAAGGTGCATGCGTGTGGGCTAAGTTGCTCCAGTCGTGTCTGACTCTTTGTGACCCTATGGACTGTAGCCTGCCAGCCTGCTCGGTTCATAGGATTCTCCAGGCAAGAATACTAGAGTGGGGAGCTGTCCTAAGATGGCAGAGGACTAGGATGGGGAGACCACTTTCTTCCTCACAAATTCACTGAAAGATCATTGAACGCTCAGCAAATATCACAAAACAACGTCTGAACACTGGTGGAGGACACCAGGTACCCAGAAAGGCAGCCCATTGTCTTCAAAATGAGGTAGGACAAAATATAATAGATAAAATGAGAGACAAAAGAGTTATGGATGGAGACCCTCCCAGGGAGGGAGTCGTAAAAGAGAAGAAGTTTCTCAACACCAGGAAACCCTCTCACCAGCGGGTCTCTGGGGAGTTTTGGAATCTCAGAGTGCAACACAACTGGGAGGAAAAATAAATAAATAAAAGCTACAGATTACGCGCATAACTGCAACTCCCAGCAGAGAAGTAACCCAGATGCTCGCGTCCTCCACCAGCAATTGGGAGCTGAACAGGGAGGTGCGGGCTGCATTACTTAGGGTAAGAACCAGACCTGAATGCCCTGAGGGCAATCTGAGGGAGCTAATGTGAGATAGCAACCCAAACCATGGGATAGCCAGAGAGAGGGGAAAAAAAAAGAGAGAGAAAGAGAGAGAGAACTTTCCTGTGAAAAGCTCTAACCTAAGGCACCACCAGGCTGCTCACAGAACAAAGGACTGAGTGAATACCAGAGGAGAGCTAGCCGGCTATGGACTGGCCCATCCCCCATTGGAGGCAGGTAGGCGACAACCAGAACCAGAAGGCAATGGGCAAACTCAGCCCCAGAGATGGCATCCTTTACCAAACTGTGAGCAGGCTCCCAGTTGCTAACCAAGGCTTCCTGGGATTCCAGACAGTTGACATTTACCAGGAGGGCTGCAGCCAGAGATCAGCTCCCAAGAGGAGACACACAGCACACCTGAGATGAGACAGCACTCCTGCTGCACACCCAGGAAACAGAGCAGCTGGGATGGGGGAGGTCATAAGATGCACCACCCCACCTGGGGGGTCTGTGCTCACCAAACACCTGGTCGCCTGAGCTGCTCGGACCTGGGAAGGGCACAAAAAACAGGCCCAACCGAGTCTGTGCCTTTGTGGAGTACCGAGAACCTGAATCTGAGTGGCTTAGACCTGGGAAGTGCACGCAACCCAGGGCTTGCTTTAGACAGTGCCCCTGCAAAGCAACCTAGAGCCTGAGCAGTGTTAACCAGGAAAGCACACACGCTGTGAATGGGGGCAAACCCAGTGTGGCCCAGACACTGTGAGTACTCCCCACACATGTCAGTGATATTTGTTTGCAGTGTTCCTCCCTTCCTGCAGTACAACTGAACAAGTGAGTCTAAGTAAATGACCACCTTCACCCCCCTGTGTCAGGGCAGAGGTTAGATACTGAAGAGACTTGCAAACAGAGGAAGCCAAAATAAACAAAGAAGAGGGAACCGCTTTGGAAGTGACAGGTACAACAGATTAAAACCCTGTAGTTAGCACTGGCTACATTGGAAGGGACCTATAGACCTTGAGAAGAAGCATAAGCTGGAGAAAGGAAATATCTGAAAATGAACTGACCCCACACTGCCCTCAACAGTTTCAGAGAAATTCTGAGATATGGTTTACTATTATCATTTTTAAAACTTTATTAAATTTTAAGTTCTTTATTACTCCTTTAATTTTAATTTTATTTTTTTATTTTCATTTTTAAAACCTACTATTACCATGAAAAAAAGACCCTATTTTTAAAGCAAATTTCATATATATATATATATAATAACTTTTGTGATTTTGTTTTGTATTTTTAATATTGTATTTTTGAGAGTCTAACCTCTACTCTAGATTCTTAATCTTTGCTTTTTGGTATTTGTTATCAATTCTGTACCTTTAAGAATCCAATCTTTAGTACCCATTTTTACTTAGGAGTGTGATTACTGACTTGATTGCTCACTCTCCTTTTTCTTCTCCAGGTCACCTCTATCTCCTCCCTCCCTCTTCCCTTCTCTACTTAACTCTGTGAATCTCTTCAGGTGTTCTGGGCTGTGGAGAACACTTAGGGAACTGATCACAGGGTATATTGGTCTCTCTCCTTTTGACTCCACCTCCTCTCCTCCTGGTCACCTCTATCTCCTTCCTCCCTCTTCTCTTCTCTATGGAACTCCGTGAACCTCTCTGAATGTCCTAGACTGTGGAGAGCAAATAGGGAATTGATTACTGGCTAGATTGCTCTTTCCCCTTTTGATTCCCCATCCTCTCCTCCTGGTCATCTCTATCTCCCTCCTCCCTCTTCTTTTCTGCATGTAAATCTGTGAACCTCTCTGGGTATCCCTGACTGTGGCGAATCTTTTCACCATTAACCTAGATATTTTATCATCTGAGCTGTATGGATGGAGAAGTCTTGAGGCTATGGTAAGAATAAGACTGAAAGCCAGAGACAGGAGGCTTAAATCTAAAACTTGAAAACACCAGAAAACTCCTGACTCCAGGGAACATTAATTAGCAAGAGCTCATCCAAAAGCCTCTATACCTACACTGAAACCAAGCTCCACCCAAGAGCCAACAAGGTTCAGAGCAAGACATACCATGAAAATTCTCCAACAATGCAGGAACATAACCCTGAGCACAAAAATACAGGTGGCCAAAAGTCACATCAGACCCATAGACACCTTAAAGCTCACTAATTGACACTTCATTGCACTCCAGGGAGAAGAGATACAGCTCCACCCACCAGAACACCAACACAAGCTTCCTTAATCAGGAAACCTTGACAAGCCACTCGTCCATCCCCACCCACAGGGGGGAACCTCCACAATAAAGAGGAACTACAAACTTCCAGCATACTGAAAGGTCACCATAAACACAACAACCTAAATAAGATGAAAAGGCAAAGAAATATTCAGCAGGTAAAGGATCATGATAAAAGCCCACCAAGCCAAACAAAAGAGGAGGAGATAAGGCATCTATCCAAAAAAAGAATTCAGAATAATGATAGTGAAAATGATCCAAAATCTCAAAAACAAAATGGAGTTACAGATAAATAGTCTGGAGGCAAGGACTGAGAAGATGCAAGAAAAGTTTGACTAGGACCTAGAAGAAATAATAAAGAGTCAATCAATAATAAATAATGCAATAACTGAGATCAAAAGCACAATAGAGGGAACCAGAAGTAGAATAACTGAGGCAGAAGAGAGGATAAGTGAGCTGGAAGATAGAATGGTGGAAATAAATGAAGCAGAGAGGAAAAAAGAAAAAAGAATTAAAAGAAATGAGGACAAACTCAGAGACCTCTGGGACATTGTTAAATGCCCCAACATTCGAGTCATTGTAGTCACAGAAGAAGACAAAAAAAAAGGCCATGAGAAAATATTTAAGGATATAATAGTTGAAAACTTCCCAAAATGGGGAAGGAAATGACCACATAATTCCAAGAAACCCAGAGAGTCCCAAACAGGACAAACCCAAGCTGAAACAACCCAAAACATATATTAATCAAATTAATAAAGATCAAACACAAAGAAAAAATATTAAAAGCAGCAAGGGAAAAGCAACAAATAACACACAAGGGGATTCCCACAAGGATAACAGCTGATCTTTCAATGGAAACTCCCCAGGCCAGAAGGGAATGGCAGGACATATTTAAAGTGATGAAAGAGAAAAACCTACAATCCAGATTACTGTATCCAGCAAGGATCTCACTCAAATATGAAGGAGAAATCAAAAGCATTATGGACAAGCAAGCTGAGAAAATTCAGCACCACCAAACCAGTTCTTCAACAAGTGCTAAAGGATCTTCTCTATACAGGAAACACAGAAAGGTTGTATAAACTCGAACCCAAAACAACAAAGTAAATGGCAATGGGATCATACTTATCAATAATTACCTTAAATGTAAATGGGTTGAATTCCCAACCAAAAGACAAAGACTGGCTGAATGGATAAAAAAAAACAAGACCCACAAATATGCTGTCTACAAGAGACCCCCCTCAAAACAAGGGACACATACAGACTGAAAGTGAAGGGCTGGAAAAAGGTATTTCACTCAAATGGAGACCAAAAGAAAGCAGGAGTAGCAATACTCATATCAGATAAAATAGACTTCGAAATAAAGGCCGTGAAAAGAGACAAAGAAGAACACTACATAATGATCAAAGGATCAATCCAAGAAGGACATATAATAATTATAAATATATATGCACCCAACATAGGAGCACTGCAATATGTAAGGCAAATGTTAACAAGTATGAAAGGGGAGATTAACAGTAACATAATAGTGGGAGCCTTTAATACCCAATTCACACCTATGGATAGATCAAAACAGAAAACAGAAATGAACAAGGAAACACAAACTTTAAATGATATAATGGAAAAGTTAGACCTAATCGTTATCTATAGGACATTTCACCCTAAAACAATGAACCTCAACTTTTTCTCAAGTGCACACGGAACCTTCTCCAGGATAGATCACATCCTGGGACATAAATCTAGCCTTGATAAATTAAAAAAAGTTGAAATCATCTCAAACATCTTTTCTGATCTCAATGCGGTGAAATTAGATGCCAACTACAGGGAAAAAAAGCTATAAAAATACAAACACATGGAGGCTAAACAACACACTTCTGAATAACCAACAAATCACAGAAGAAATAAAAAAAGAAATCAAAATATGCCTATAAACAAATGAAAATTAAAACACAACAGACACAAACCTATGAAATTCAGTGAAAGCAGTGCTAAGGGGAAGGTTCAGAGCAACACAAGCCTACCTCAAGAAACAGGAGAGAAATCAAATAAATAACCTAACTCTACACCTAAAGCAACTAGAAAAAGAAGAAATGAAGCACCCCAGGGTTAGTAGAAGGAAAGAAATCATAAAAACTAGGGCAGAAATAAATGCGAAAGAAACAAAGGACACTTTTCCAAAATCAACAAAACTAAAAGCTGATTCTTTGAGAGGATAAAAAAATAGACAAACCATTAGCCAGACTCATCAAGAAACAATGGGAGAAGAATCAAATCAACAAAATTAGAAATGAAAGTGGAGAAATCACAACAGACATACAGAAATACAAAAGATCACAAGAGAATACTACGAGCAACTGCATGCCAATAAAATGGACAACCTGGAAGGAATGGACATATTCTTAGAAGAGTATAACTTTCCAAAACTGAACTAGAAAGAAACAAATTCTTAACACACCCATCACAAGCACAGAAATTAAAACTGTAATCAGAAATCATCCAACAAACAAAAGCCAAGGACCAGATGGCTTCACAGAAGAATTCTAACAAAAATTTGGAGAAGAACTAACACCTATCCTACTCAAAGTCTCCCAGAAAATTGAAGAGCAAGGTAAACTTCCAAACTCATTCTCTAAGGCCACCATCAACCTAACACCAAAACCAGATGAAGATGCCACATAAAAAGAAAACTACAGGCCAATATCACTGATAAACATAGATGAAAAATCCTTAACAGGATTCTAGCAAACGGAATCCATCAACATATTAAAAAGATCATACATCATGACCAAGTGGGCTTTATTCCAGGGATGCAAGGATTCTTCAATATTCACAAATCAATCAATGTAATACACCACATTAACAAATTGAAAGATAAAACCATATGATTATCTCAATAGATGCAGAGAAAACCTTTGACAAAATTCAACATCCATTCATGATAAAAACCCTCCAGAAAGCAAGAATAGAAGAAACATGTATCAACATAATAAAAGCTCTATATGACAAACCCACAGCAAACATTATCCTTAATGGTGAAAAATTGAAAGCATTTCCCCTAAAGTCAAGAATGAGACAAGGGTGTCCACTCTCACCACTACTATTCAACATAGTTTTGGAAGTTTTGGCCACAGTGATCAGAGCAGAAAAAGAAATAAAAGGAATCCAGATTGGAAAAGAAGAAGTAAAACTCTTACTGCTTGCAGATGGCATGATCCTCTACATAGAAAACCCTAAAGACTCTATCAGAAAATTACTAGAGCTAATCAATGAATATAGTAAAGTTTCAGAATATAAAATCAACACACAGAAATCCCTTGCATTCCTATATACTAACAATGAGAAAACAGAAAGAGAAATTAAGGAAACAATTCCATTCACCATTGCAACGAAAATAAAATACTTAGGAATGTATCTACCTAAAGATACAAAAGATCTATATATAGAAAACTATAAAACACTGGCAAAAGAAATCAAAGATGACACAAATAAATGGAGATATATACCATATTCATGGATTGGAAGAATCAATATAGTCAAAATTACTATATTACTCAAAGCAATCTATAAGTTCAATGCAATCCCTATCAAGGTACCAACGGTTTTTTTCAGAGAACTAGAACAAATAATTTCACAAGTTGTATGGAAATACAGAAAAACTCGAATATCCAAAGCAATCTTGAGAAAGAATGGAACTGTAGGAATCAACCTGCCTGACTTGAAACTATACTACAAAGCCACAGTCATCAAGACAGTATGGTACTGGCACAAAGACAGAAATATAGATCAATGGAACAAAATAGAAAGCCCAGAGATAAATCCATGCACCTATGGTCACCTTATCTTCAACAAAGGAGGCAAGAATATACAATGGAGAAAAGACAATCTCTTTAACAAGTTGTACTGGGGAAACTGGTCAACCACTTGTAAAAGAATGAAACTAAAACACGTTCTAACACCATACACAAAAATAAACTCAAAATGGATTAAACATCTAAACGTAAGACCAGAAACTGTATAACTCCCAAAGGAAAACATAGGCAAAACACTCTCTGACATAAATCACAGCAAGATCCTCTATGACCCACCTCCCAGAATATTGGAAATAAAAGCAAAAATAAACAAATGGGACCTAACTAAAATTAAAAGTTTTTGCACAACAAAGGAAACTATAAGCAAGAAGGAGAAAAAGCCTTCAGAATGAGAGAAAATAATAGCAAATGAAGCAACAGACAAAGAATCAATCTCAAAAATGTATGAGCAACTCCTGCACCTCATTTTCAGAAAAACAAACGACCCAATCAAAAAATGGGCCAAAGAACGGAACAGACATTTCTCCAAAGAAGACATACAGATGTCTAACAAACACATGAAAAGATGCTCAACATCACTCATTATCAGAGAAATGCAAATCAAAACCACAATTAGGTACCATCTCACACCGATCAGAATGGCTGCTATCAAAAAGTCTATAAGCAATAAATGCTGGAGAGGGTGTGGAGAAAAGGGAACCCTCTTACACTGTTGGTGGGAATGCAAACTAGTACAGCCACTAAGGAGAACAGTGTGGAGATTCCTTGAAACACTGGAAATAGAACTGCCATATGACCCAGCAATCCCACTGCTGGGCATACACACCAAGGAAATCAGAATTGAAAGAGAGACCTGTACCCCAATGTTCATCACAACACTGTTTACAATAGCCAGGATATGGAAGCAACCTAGATGTCCATTGACAGACGAATGGATAAGGAAGCTGTGGTACATATACACATTGGAATATTACTCAGCTATTTAAAAAAAATTCATTTGAATCAGTTCTAACGAGCTGGATGAAAGTGGAGCCAATTATACAGAGTGAAGTAAGTCAGAAAACCACCAGTACAGTATATTAACGCATATATATGGGACTTAGAAAGATAGTAATGATGACCCTATATGCAAGGTAGTGAAAGAGACACAGATGTAAAGAACAGACTTTTGGACCGTGTGGGAGAAGGCGAGGGTGGGATGATTTGAAAGAACAGCATTGAAACACGTATATTATCATATGTGAAATAGATCGCCAGTCCAGGTTCAATGCTTGAGACAGGGTGCTCACGGCTGGTGCAGTGGGATGACCCTGAGGGATGGGATAGGGAGGGAGGTGGGAGGGAGTCAGGATGGGGAACCCATGTACACCCATGGCTGATTCATGTGAATGTGTAGCAAAAACCACCACAATATTATAAAGTAATTAGCCTCCAATTAATGTTTAAAAATCATAAATGTAAAAAATAAAACAAACAAAAAAACCAAAACACTAGAGTGGGTTGCCATGCACTCCTCCAGGGGATCTTCCCAACCTAAGGTTTTAACCCATGTTTCCTCTGTTTAACCATCAACAAAAACAATTCTGGAAACTACCAAAAAGTATACCCTACATCCAAATGCAAAAAAGCCAAATGAGACAGTAGGAAGGGTACAATCTTAATAAAATCAAATCCCACACCTGCCAGGTGTGTGACCCACAACCTGGAAAACAATTACACCACAGAAGTTCTCCCACTGGAGTGAAAATTTTTGAGCTCTTCATCAGGCTTCTCAGCCTGGAAGTCTGGCAATGGGAGGAAGAGTTTCCAGAGAATCTTGTCTTGAAAGTTAGCAGGATTTGATCACAGGAATTACACAGGATTGTGCAACACAGAGATTCCATTTGTTGAGGGCACACACAAGGGCCCATGCACACGAGGAACCAGTGGAAAAAGCAATGACCCCAAAGAGATTGGGCCAGACCTACCAAGTGGTATTAGAGGGACTCCTAAAGAGGTGGAGGGCAGCTGGGGTTCAGTGCAGGGACAAAGTCACTCACAGCAGCAATTCTTGGGGGTACTCATTTACTTGAACGCTCCCAGAGGTTGCCATTAGCCCTACCTCACTAACTATAGTCTGCAGTGCTGAAAATCCTCAAGCCAGACAACCAACAGGGGGGGGGACACACAGCCCCACCTATCAGCAGACCAGTCGCTTTAAGTCTTATTGAACACAGGCCTGCCAACCAAAGGGACAAGACCCAGCTTCACGCACCATCAGTTCCTCCCATCATGAAGCCTGCACAAACCTCTTAGATAACCTCATTTACCAAAGGGCAGAGAGCAGAAGCAACAAGAACTACAATCCAGCAGCCTGCAGAATGGAAACAACAATCACAGAAAGTTAGATAAAATGAAATTGTAGAATATGTTCCAAATGAACGGACAAGATAAAGTCCCAGAAAAATAGGTAAGTGAAATGGAGATAGGCAACATTTCAGAGAAAGAATCCAGGGTAATGATAGTGAAGATGATCCTGGATCTCAGAGAAAGAACAGCGGCAAGGAATAAGAAGACATGCGAAATATTTAACAAATATCTAAAAGAACTAAAGAACAAATTAACAGAGATGAACAATACAATAACTGAAATGAAAAACAGACTACAAAGAATCAATAGAAGAATAACTGAGGCAGAAGAATCGATAAATAACCTGGAAGATGGAATGGTGAACATCACTGCTTTGGAAAAGGATAAGGAAAAACAGGATGAGAAGAAATGAAAGCAGCCTAACAGATCTCTGGGAGACATACCAACATTCACTATATAGGGGTCTCACAGAGAAAGGACATGAGAAAATATTTGAAGAGATAATAACTGAAAACTTCACTAACATGGTAAAAGAAACAGCTACTCAAATCCAGGAAGCACAGTGAATCACAGGCAGGATAAACCCAGGGAGGATCATGACAAGACACATGGTATTCAAACTGAAAAAAAAAAAAAAAAAAAACAAAAAACTAAAGACAAAGAAAAAAATGGAAAAACCAACAAGAGAATAACAAATAACATACAAGGGAACTCCCATAAAGCTATCAGCTGATTTTCTTAGCAAAAACTGTGCAGGCAAGAAGGAAGTGGCAAAATATATTTAGAGTGGTAAAGGGAAAGAAACTACAACCTAGAATACTGTACTCAGCAAAGCTGTCATTCAAATTTGAAGGAGAAATCAAACTTTTACAGACAAATAAAAGATAAGAGAGTTTCTCACCACCAGAGCAGCTTTGCAACAAATGTTAAAGGGACTTCTCTATGTAGAAAATGCTACAACTAGAAACAACAAAGTTATGAATGGGAAAGCTCACCAGTAACAGTAAGCACACAGTAAAGTTACGAAATCATCCTCACACAAATATGATATAAAAACCTTCAATTGTGAGACGAGGAGAACATTATGTAGGATATTGGAAATGCATTTGAAATTAAAAGACCAGCAACTTAAAATAATCTTGTTTATATATAGTCTGTCATATTTAAAACTCATGGTAATAGCAAACCAAAAATCTACAATAAATACACACACACAAATAAAAGGAATCGAAACACAACAGTAAAATTAGTCATCAAATTAAAAGAGCAGAGAACAAAAGAGGAAGGGAAAAAACCTACAAAAACAAATCCAAAACAGTTAACAGAATGGCAACAAAAGCATGCTTATCAACGATTACCTTAAATGTAAACAGCAAGTGCTCCAACAAATCAGCATAGACTAGCTGAATGGACCCCAAAACAAGGCCCATATATATGCTATCTATGAGACTCATGTAAAATCTAGAAACACATATGGACACAAAGTGAGGGAATGGAAAAAGGTATTCCATGCTAATGGAAATCAAAGGAAATCTGGAGTAGAAAATCTCATATCAGACAACATAGACTTTAAAATAAAGACTGTTGCAAGAGACAAAGAAAGATACTACACATGTATTCCCCATCCCGATCCCCCCTCCCACCTTCCTCTCCACCCGATCCCTCTGGGGAACACATGTATATCCATGGCTGATTCATGTCAATGTATGACAAAAACTACTACAATATTGTAAAGTAATTAGCCTCCAACTAATAAAAAATAAAAAAAATCCAATAAAAAGAAAGAAAGATACTACACAATGATCAAAGGATCAATCCAAGAAGATATAACAAATATAAATAAATATATGTGTACCCAACATAGGAGCACCTCAATATAAAAGACAAATACTAACAGCCATAAAGGGAGAAATCAACAGTAACACAATAATAGTGGGGGACTTTAACAACTCACTTTCATCAGTGGATACAGATCATCTAGACAGAAAATCGATAAGGAACCATAGGCCTTAAGTGACACATTAAACCAGATGACATTAACTGATATTTATAGAATATGCCATGCAAAAAGAGGCAGAATACACACTCTTCTGATGTGCTCATGGAACATTATCCAGGATTGACTACACTCTAGGCCACAAAGTGAGACTCAGCAAATATAAGAACTTTGAAATCATATCAAGCATGTTTTCTGACCATAACTCCATGAGATTAGAAATCAATCACAGGAAAAAAATTTGAAAACTAAAAAACACAAACATGATAAAGAAGATGTGGTACTTATATACAAGAGAATATTACTCAGCCATAGAAAGGAACAAAAATTGTGCCATTTGCGGATATGTGGGTGGATGTAGATACTCTCATACAGATTCAAGTTTGTTGGAAAGAGAAAAACATATATTATATCAGTTATATGAGTCATCTAGAAAAATGGTATAGATGAACCTATTTGCGAAACAGAAATAGAGACAGAGATGTAGAGACCAAACATATGGACCCCAAGGGGGGATGGGATGAATTGGGAAATTGGGATTGACATATATACACTACTATATGTAAAACAACAAGTGAAAACTAACTGTATAGCATAAGGAACTCTACTCAATATCCTGTGCTGACCAACATGGGAAAGAAATCTTTAAAAGAAGGGATATATGTATATATGTAGTTGATTCACTTTGCTGTACAGAAGAAACTAACATAGCATTATAAATCAACTATACACCAATAAAAAATTAATACCAAAACAAAACCAAAAAACTCCACAAACACATGGAAGCTAAACAACATGCTACTATAAATCAATGAATCACTAAAGGAATCAAAGAGGAAATAACAAAATATATAAGAGACAAATGAAAATGAGAGCAAAATTATCCAAAATGTATGGGATGCAGCAAAAGCAGTTCCAAGAGGGAAGTTTATAGCAACACAGTCATACCTCAGGAAACAAGAAAAATCTCAAATAAGCAAGCTAACCTTAGCAACTAGAAAAAGAAGAAAAACAACAACAGCAAAACACCCAAAGTTAGCAGAAGGTAAGAAATCACAAAAACCAGAGCAGAAACAAATATAAATGAAGAAAACACTAGAAAAGATCAGTGAAGCTAAAGGCTGGTTCTTTGAAAATAAAAACACAACTGAAAACCTTCAGGTAGACTCGACAAAAAAGAAAAATCAGAGATGAAAAAGAAGTTAACATGCACACCACAGAAAATAAAGGGATCTTAAGAGACCACTACAAGCAACTATATAACAATAAAACAGACAAGATGGAAGAAATGGACAAATTCCTAGAAAGGTACAATCTCCCTTGAAGGAACCAGGAAGAAATAGAAAATATGAACAGAACAATCACAAATATTGAAACTGTGATTAAAAACCCTCAACAAACAAAAGTTCAGGACCAGATGGCTTCACAGGCAAATTGTTTCAAATATTTAGAGAAAAGTTAATGCCTAAGATGTCCTTTTCATTATAGGGGACTGAAATGCAAAAGTAGGAAGTCAAGAAACACCTGGAGTAACAGGCAAATTTGCCCTTGGAGCACAGATTGAAGCAGGGCAAAGGCTAATAGAGTCTTGCAAAGAGAATGCACTGGTTATAGAGAATACTCTCTTCCAAAAACACAAGAGAAGACTCTACATGTGAACATCACCAGATGGCCAACAGAGAAACCAGATTGATTATATTCTTTGCAGCCAAAGATGAAGAAGCTCTATACATTCAGCAAAAACAAGAGTAAGAACTGACTGTGGCTCAGATCATGAACTCCTTATTGCCAAATTCATACTTAAATTGAAGAAAGTAGGGAAAACCATTAGACCATTCAGGTATGACTTAAATCAAATCCCTTATGATTATACAGTGGAAGTGGGAAATAGATTTAAGGTACTAGATCTGATAGACAGTGCCTGATGACCTATGGAAAGAGGTTCATGACATTGTACAGGACACAGGGATCAAGACCACCCCCATGAAAAGGAAATGCAAAAAAGGAAAATGGCTGCCCGAGAAGGCCTTACAAATAGCCGTGAAAAGCAGGCAAGTGAAAAGAAAAGGATAAAAGGAAAGATATACCCATTTGAATGCAGTGTTCCAGAGAATAGCAAGGAGAGATAAGAAAGCCTTCTTCAGTGATCATTGCAAAGAAATAGAGGAAAACAACGGGATGGGAAAGACTAGCGATCTCTTCAAGAAATTAGAGATACAAAAGGAATATTTCATGCAAAGATGGGTACAATAAAGGACAGAAATGGTATAGTCCTAGCAGAAGCAGAAGATATTAGGAAGAGGTGGCAAGAATACACAGAAGAACTGTATGAAAAAGATCTTCATGACCCAGATAATCATGATGGTGTGATCACTCACCTAGAGCCAAATATCCTGGAATGTGAAGTCAAGTGGGCCTTAGGAAGCATCACTAAGAACAAAGCTAGTGGATGTGATGGAATTCCAGCTGAGCTATTTCAAATCCTAAAATATGATGTGATGAAAGTGCTGCACTCAATATGCCAGCAAATTTGGAAAACTCAGCAGTGGACACAGGACTGGAAAAGGTCAGTTTTCATTCCAATCCCAAAGAAAAGCAATCCCAAACAATGCTCAAATTATCACACAATTGCACACATCTCACAGGCTGGAAAAGTAATGCTCAAAATTCTCCAAGCCAGACTTCAGCAATATGTGAACTGGGAACTTCCAGATGTTCAAGCTGGTTTTAGAAAAGGCAGAGGAACCAAAAATCAAATTGCCAACATCCCCTAGATGATCAAAAAAGCAAGAGAGTTCCAGAAAAACATCTACTTCTGCTTTATTGACTATGCCAAAGCCTTTGACTGTGTGGATCACAACAAACTGAGGAAAATTTTGAAAGAGATGGGAATACCAGACCACCTGACCTGCCTCTTGAGAAACCTGTATGCAGGTCAGGAAGAAACCGTTAGAATTGGACATGGACCAACAGACTGGTTCCAAATAGGAAAAGAAGTATGTAAAGGCTGTATATTGAACACTCTGCTTATTTAACTTATATGCAGAGTACATCATGAGCCACTCTGGGCTGGAAGAAGCACAAGCTGGAATCAAGATTGTCAGGAGAAATATCAGTAACCTAAGATATGCAGATGACACCACCCTTATGGCAGAAAGTGAAGAACTAAAGAGCCTCTTGATGAAATTGAAGGAGAGTGAAAAAGTTGGATTAAAGCTCAGCACTCAGAAAACTAAGATCATGGCATCAGGTCCTGTCACTTCATGGCAAATAGATGGGGAAACAGTGGCTGACTTAATTTTTTGGGCTCCAAAATCACTGCAGATGGTGAATGCAGCCATGAAATTAAAAGACACTTACTCCTTGGAAGAAAAGTTATGACTAACCTAGATAGCATATTAAAAAGCAGAGACCATACTTTGCCAACTAAGTCTGTCTAGTCAAGGCTATGGTTTTTCCAGTAGTCATGTATGAATGTAAGAGTAGGACTGTGAAGAAAGCTGAGTGCCGAAGAATTGATGCTTTTGAACTGCGGTGTTGGAGAAGACTCTTGAGAGTCCCTTGGACTGCAAGGAGATCCAACCAGCCCATCCTAAAGGAGATCAGTCCTGGGTGTTCATTGGAAGGACTGATGCTGAAGCTGAAACTCCAATACTTTGGCCACCTGATGCCAAAAGCTGACTCATTTGAAAATACCCTGATGCTGGGAAAGACTGTGGGCAGGAGGAGAAGGGGACCACAGAGGATGAGATGGTGGGATGGCATCACCGACTCAACGGACATGAGTTTGTGTAAACTCCGGGTGTTGGTAATGGACAGGGAGGCCTGGTGTGCTGTGGCTCATGGGGTCACAAAGAGTCAGACATGATTGAGTGACTGAACTGAACTGAACATTCTGAAACCACTACACAAAAATTTGTAGAGGAGTAATACTTTGGCTACCTCATGCAAAGAGCTGGCTCATTGGAAAAGACCCTAATGCTGGGAGGGATTGGGGGCAGGAGGAGAAAGGGACGACAGAGGATGAGATGGCTGGATGGCATCACTGACTCGATGGGCATGAGTTTGAATAAACTCCGGGAGTTGGTGATGGACAGGGAGGCCTGGTGTGCTGCGATTCATCGGGTCGCAAGGAGTCAGACACAAATGAGCAACTGAACTGAACTGAACTGAAAACTCAAAAAACTCATTATTAATACACCATCACTCTGATACCAAGTCCAGAGAAAGGTATCAGAAAAACAAAATTACAGGCCAATATCACTGTTGAGCATAGACACAAAAATCCTCAACAAAACGCTAGCAATCAAAATCCAGCAATACATTAAAAGGATTATACCATGATGAAGTGAAATTTATTCCAGGGATGAAAGAGTTTTTCAACATCCACAATGTGTACTATACCACACCAAAAAAAAAAAAAATGAAGAATATAAACAATATGATTATCTCAATAGATACAGAAAAAGATTTTGACAGAATTTGGCACACTTTCAATATTCAGAAAGTGAGTGTAGAAGGAATATATGTCAACATAGTAAAAGCCATGTATGACAAACCTACAATTAACATCATACTCAATGGTGAAAAGCTGAAAGGATTTCCTCTAAGATCAAGAACAAGACAAGGATTTCCACTCTTGCATTTTTTATTCAATGTAGTTTTAGAAGTCCTAGCTATAGCAATCAGAGAAGAAAAAGAAGTATAAGGAATCCAAATTGGAAATAAGAAGTGAAATTGTCAGTGTTTGCAGATGACATGATCCTATACATAGAAAATCCTATAGATGCTCTCAGAAAACTACTTGAGCTCATCAACGAACTTGGTGAAATGGCAGGATACAAAATTAATACACAAAAATCTTTTGCATTTCTATACACTAATAATGAAAAATCAGAAAGACAGATTAGAGAAACAATCCTATTTACCATTGCATCAACGAGTGAAATACCTAGGAATAAACTTACGTAAGAAGACAAAAGACCTGTACTCTGAAAACGGTAAGATGCTGATAATAGAAATTGAAACCAACACAAAGAGATGGAAAAATATATCAAGTTCTTGTGATGGAAAAATCAATATTGTCAAAATACCTATGCTGCCCAACGCAGTCTACAGATTCAGTGCAATCCCTAGCAAATTACCCATGGCAGATTTCATAGAATTAGAACGAAAAAACTCTTGAAATTTTATGGAGACACAAAAGACCCTGGATAACCAAAGCAATAATTGAGAAAGTAAAATGGAGCTGGAAGAATCAGGTTCCCTGGGAGGGCGGTCCTAAAATGGCAGAGGAATAGGATGGGGAGACCACTTTCTCCCCCACAAATTCATGGAAAGAACATTTGAACGCTGAGCAAATTCCACAAAACAACTTCTGAATGCTGGCAGAGGACATCAGACACCCAGAAAGGCAGCCCATTGTCTTTGAAAGGAGGTAGGACAAAATATAAAAGACAAAAAGAGAGACAAAAGAGGTACAGACGCAGATCCAGCCAGGGAAGGAAGTGTTAAAAAAGAGAGGTTTCCAAACACCAGGAAACACTCTCATCACCGGGTCTGCAGCGAGCCTTAGAATCTCAGAGGGCAGCACACCGGGAGGAAAATTAGATAAATAAATAATTAATTAAACCCCACAGATTACATGCCTAATGGCAATTCCCAGCAGAGAAGCAGCCCAGACACTCGGATCAGCCACTAGCAAGTGGGGGCTGAACAGGGAGGCCCTGAGAGGCATTGCTTAGGGTAAGGACCAGGCCTGAATGCCCCGAGGGCAATCTGAGGGAACTAACTTGAGATAGCAACCCAGACTGTGGGATAGCTATCCCACGAAAAGCCCTAACCTAAGACACTGCCAGGCCCACTCACAGAACAAAGGACTGAGCAGAGCTAGCGGTCTGAGGACAGTTGGATCCCCCATGGGAGACAGGCAGGCAAGGGCAGCCAGAGCTGGAAGGGAGCAATCACAGCCCAAGAAAGGCATCCTCAATCAAATTGCAGCAGGCTTCATTGCTAACCAAGACTTATTGGGATGCTGGACGGTTGACACCTGCTGGGAGGGTCGCAGCCAGAGATCAGCTCTCCAGAAGAGACACATGGCACACCTGAGAAGGCGTGCCCATTGTACACCCAGAAAACTGAGCGACTGGGACAGGGGAGGTGATAAGATGCACCGACCACCTGGAGGCGACTGCATTCGCCAAGCACCTGGTCACCTGAGTTGCTCGGAACTGAGAAGGGCACAAAACTGGTCAACCACTTGTAAAAGAATGAAACTAGAATACCTTCTAACACCATACGCAAGAATAAACTCAAAATGGATTAGAGATCTAAATGTAAGAACAGAAACTATAAAACTCCTAGAGGAGAACATAGGCAAAACACCCTCCGACATAAATCACAGCAGGATCCTCTATGACCCACTTCCCAGAATATTGGAAATAAAAGCAAAAATACACAAATGAGACCTAACAAAACTTAAAAGCTTTTGCACAACTAAGGAAACTATAAGCAAGGTGAAAAGACAGCCCTCAGATTGGGAGAAAATAATAGCAAACGAAGCAACAGACAAAGGATTAATCTCAAAAATATACAAGCAGCTCCTCCAGCTCAATCCCAGAAAAACAAATGACCCAATCAAAAAATGGGCCAAAGAACTAAACAAACATTTCTCCAAAGAAGACATACAAATGGCTAACAAACACATGAAAAGATGCTCAACATCACTCATTATCAGAGAAATGCAAATCAAAACCACAATGAGGTACCATTACACACCAGTCAGGATGGCTGCTATCCAAAAGTCTACAAGCAATAAATGCTGGAGAGGGTGTGGAGAAAAGGGAACCCTCTTACACTGTTGGTGGGAATGCAAACTAGTACAGCCACTATGGAGAACAGTGTGGAGATTCCTTAAAAATCTGGAAATAGAACTGCCATATGACCCAGCAATCCCACTTCTGGGCATACACACCGAGGAAACTATATCTGAAAGAGACACGTGCACCCCAATGTTCACCGCAGCACTGTTTCTAACTGCCAGGACATGGAAGCAACCTAGATGGTCAGCAGCAGACGAATGGATAAGGAAGCTTTGGGACATATACACAATGGAATATTACTCAGCCATTAAAAAGAATTCATTTGAATCAGTTCTAATGAGATGGATGAAACTGGAGCCCATTATACAGAGTGAAGTAAGCCAGAAAGATAAAGACCAATACAGTATACTAATGCATATATATGGAATTTTAAAAGATGGTAACGATAACCCAATATGCAAAACAGAAAAAGAGACACAGATGTACAGAACAGACTTTGGACTCTGTGCGAGAAGGTGAGGGTCTGATGTTCTGAGAGAATAGCATTGAAACAAGTATACTATCAAGGGTGAAACAGATCACCAGCCCAGGTTGGATGCATGGAACAAGTGCTCAGGGCTGGTGCACTGGGAAGACCCAGAGGGATGGGGTGGGGAGGGAGGCGGGAGGGGGGATCGGGATGGGGAGCACATGTAAATCCATGGCTGATTCATGTCAATGTATGACAGAAACCCCTACAATATTGTAAAGTAATTAGCCTCCAACTAATAAAAATAAATGAAAAAAAAATAGGGTCTTTTATTTTTGGCAAGGTAAGAGTAGGTCATAAAAATGAAAATTAAAGGAGGAATAGAGGACTTAAAATATTTTTTTAATTTAAAAAATGATAAGGTTATTGTTACCATCTTTCTAAATTCCATATATATGCGTTAGTATACTGTATTGGTCTTTATCTTTCTGGTTTACTTCACTCTTTATAATGGGCTCCCAACTAATAAAAATAAATGGGAAAAAAATGATAATAGTAAAAGTATATCTAGGTCTTTGTCTGGAGCTGTTGCGGACAGTGCGGGGTCAGTTCAGTTTCAGATAGTTTCTTGATCCGGCCTATACTTCTCAAGATCTACAGGCCTCTTCCAAAATAGTCAGTGCTTACTACAGGGTTTTAATCTGTTGTACTTGTCACTTCCAAAGCGGTTCCCTCTGTTGATTTTAGCTTCTTCTGTTTGCTGGTCTCTTGTCTAACTTCCGCCCTGACACAAGGGGGCAGTGGTGGTCACTTTTCTAGGCTCACTGTTCAGTCGTGCTGTGGGGAGGGAGGAACACTGCAAACAAATATCACTGGCGTGTGGGGAGTGCTCACAGTGTTTCAGCCCCACTGGGTTTGCCCCCGCTCACGGCATGTGTTCTTTCATGGTCTGCACTTCTCAGACTCTAGGTTCTTTTGCTGGGAACTCTCTGCAGCAGGCCCTGGCTTGTGTGCACTTCCCAGGTCTAAGCCACTCAGGTTCAGGTTCTTGGTACTCCACAAAGGTGCAGACTCGGTTGGGCCTGCGTTTTGTGCCCTTCCCAGTTCCGAGCAGCTCAGGTGACCAGGTGCTTGGCGAGTGCAGTCGCCCCCAGGTGGGGGTTGTGTCTTATTGCCTCCCTGCCCCTTGGTTTTCTGGGTGCACAATTGGTGCGCCTTCTCAGGTGTGCCATGTGTCTCTTCTGGGGAGCTGATTTCTGGTGATGTCAACTGTCCCGAATCCCAAGAAGTTTTGGTTAGCAACAAAGCCTGCTTGCAGTTTGGTAGAGGAGGCCTTGCTGGGGACGCAATTGCCCCTTTTCGGCCCTGGCTGTCCACTCCCCCCACCCCCTCCTGCCTGGTTGTCTCCGGCGGGGGATGGGCCGGTCTGCAGCCTGCTAGCTCTCCTCTGGTATTTTCTCAGTCCTTTGTTCTGTGAGTGGGCCTGGCAGTGTCTTAGCTTAGGGCTTTTCGTGGGATAGTTCTCTATCTTTTTTTTTTTTTTTTCTCTCTCTTTCTCTGACTTTCCCACAGTTTGGGTTGCTATCTCATGTTGGTTCCCTCAGATTGCCCTCAGCGCATTCCGGCCCAGTCCTCACCCAAGCAATGTATCCTGGGGCCTCCCTGTTCAGTCCCCGCTTGCTGGTGGCAGCTGTGAGTGCTGCAAGTTGCCATTAGGCAGGCAATCTGTGGGTTTTAATTATTTATTTATTTTTTCTCCCAGTATGTTGCCCTCTGAGATTCCAAGACTCCCCACAGACCCGCCGGTGAGAATGTTTCCTGGTGTTTGGAAACTTCTCTTTTAAGACTCCCTTTTGGGACAGATCTCCGTCCCTACCTATTTTGTCTCTCTTTTTATCTTTGATATTTTGTCCTACCTCCTTTCAAAGACACTGGCCTGCCTTTCTGGATTCCTGATGTCCTCTGCCAGCATTCAGAAATTGTTTTGTGGAATTTGCTCAGCGTTCAAATGTTCTTTCAATGAATTTTGGGGGGAGAAAGTGGCCTCCCTGTCCTGTTCCTCTGACATCTTAGGACCGCCTTGACTTTTAAAACTATATTCACTTTCTATTTTGAAATAATTATCAGACTCACCTGAGGAGTCAATTAAAATGCAGATTACTGGAGATTTGGATTCATTTAGTACACAGGGAGGAATCTGCATTTTATTTATTTATTTTTCCATTTATTTTTATTAGTTGGAGGCTAATTACATTACAATATTGTAGCGGTTTTTTGCCATACATTGGCATAAATCAGCCATGGATTTACATGTGTTCCCCATCCCGATCCCCCCTCCCACCTCCCTCTCCATCCCATCCCTCTGGGTCTTCCCAGTGCACCAGCCCTGAGCACCCATCTCATGCATCCAACCTGGGCTGGTGATCTGTTTCACCCTTGATAGTATACTTGTTTCAATGCTGTTCTCTCTGAACATTCCACCCTCGCCTTCTCCCACAGAGTCTAAAAGTCTGGAGAGGGTGTGGAGAAAAGGGAACCCTCTTACACTGTTGGTGGGAATGCAAACTAGTACAGCCACTATGGAGAACAGTGTGGAGATTCCTTAAAAAACTGGAAATAGAACTGCCATATGACCCAGAAATCCCACTCCTGGGCATACACACCAAGGAAACCAGATCTGAAAGAGACACGTGTACCCCAATGTTCATTGCAGCACTGTTTATAATAGCCAGCAATCTGCATTTTAAATAAACATCCTAATTCTGAGAAACATATCAGTGTAGCCCTTTTTTGTTTGTTACAAATATAAATTTTTAAAAATGCACTTTTGGAAGTTTTACATTTTTTGTCTAGTTTTATAGTTGTTATCCCTTACTTGGCTTCAGTCTTCCTAATAGTGTATAAATGTGCCATTTAAAATTATTGAGTGTGTTTATTTTTCTGTCCTCCTTATTATGTCTCCTTTTGTAATCTGAGCTCATCTGAAAGTTCTCTATATGGTCACACCATCTTTAGATTCACTCTCCTTTTCTTGTACTTGGGAATTATTTTTAGTTACATAGTGAGATTTTCATTTTTTAAGGCTTCTCTCTGTCTTGGTACGGTTTCTCTATTAGGATCTAAGTCAATGAGTTAAGGTCAAAATTTTCTCTGAACTTAATTGCCTCAGGTTATTTAGACAATCAGAGTTGCCTGAGTTTGTTGTCTTTGTCTTAAATTTAAGAAATGGCTCTCTTTCTAATTCTTGCCTTATGAGGCCACAGGATACAATAATATAAGGTTTTACTGCTTTTCCAGATGCTACAACAAAATTTCCTGCTCCAATGTTTACGCATGGGAGGTTTCCCTCTGATGGATTACTGTAGCCTAACCCCTGACCTACATGCTGATTTTAAAATAAAAAATGCTCAGTGAATTCAAAACATGCATTTTAAATTGGAAGCAATATATCTAGCTCAGAATTGAATAAACTAACGTGAATATTTGGAGAAATAAATCTTTTATTTAATGAATGTCCTTTAAATTCCTACTATAACATCCTCATTGATGATTTCTGGACCCCTGAAAGTAAACGTTTTTATATCTGTCTAACTAAAGCAAAATGCTGCTTCTATTGATTCCTATTGCTATATTAATATCTTAGGAAATTTTACCCCCCCTTTTTTAAAATTTGATATTCCCATAATACAGATGAAGCAATGACCACTTAAGCCATCAAGCTGAGAAAATGTACTTCTTATGTTTGAGATAGTGCTTATTCAATTTAATCATTTTAATGCCACTTTAATTTTCACATTAATCATAAAAGATTTTGGACTTTTCTAATGTTGAAACCATTGCATAATTCCTATCACATTCTTTATTTGCACATTCTTTATTTGCATATATTAAAGCATAGTTATATAATATTCAGGATATACCACAGGCACTCATTAACTATTTCTCAACTTAGATTCTGCTTTTGGGGTAAAATCATGAATATGAAAACAGAAAGATGAACAGGAATGAAACCTATTTTATATTGCTTTGAGTATTTTACATGATGCAAATAGATTGTCTTTTAAGTAAGGAAAACAAATTTTTGTAATTCCCAAATAACCTAATTGAAATGGCATTGTAATTCAAAATCATTTAAAATATAATCCAACCACAAACCAAATATTCAAATTAATTAGTAGATGTCTATTTCTAAGGCATCAACTGATTTTAATTCTTGCATTCCTAATATTAGGACTCAATTATATCACTATCACTTTTCTTGAATTCAATACTGAATTATGAAAGAGTTAAGCCTCAGATATCTACTGTTACTTTTGCTTTCCTTTTTAGCCCAGATGGAGAAACAGTTATATCACACACATTTAATGTGACCTCTATAACTTTTTACAAGATATGGATTAATGAGACTTTGTCCAGTGACTCTGGGAAATGAAAAGTGGTTGCTAACCTAGAGACCCAGAACCTACCCATTGATATTTAAGGGTTTTCCTTACTGTCAGAGACAAAAGAAATGGCCTAAGCACCCCAGAACTTCTTCAACTGGATGAAGTGATTAAATTGCCCATTTGGAGTGGTCAGTATGCATGGTAAATATTTTTATCCTGTTTTTATGAAAAAGTGAGCTAACTAAAAATATTATATATAATCCTTTGTGTTTTTAAAAATCAGGTAGGGTGATGTTGAAATAAACACTGTTTAACACTAAATACTAGTTCTTTATAAAATGTGGACATTACCTGGAACTTACCATTTGCAGTCAATAGAGCTGCATTTGATTGTTGAGAGGTCTGAACAGAAATCCTGCAGTATCTCTGTGTTTCCTAGTTTAAACAAGAGGTCACTTTCCAGATTGAGGTTAACATGTGTGTGACTCTGAAAAATGATAGTAGGGCACTGTTTAAAAAAACTTTCTTACTCCTACACAGCTAGATTTTACAGATATATTTAGTATAATTTATTTAATAACTTATTTCTGAGAGAATCCTAAAATATTTTGACCAAATGTTAACACATTTTTTCCTTCAAGGCAATATTTATGTAGACATGAATGAGAGGAAATCATCTGAGACAACACCTCAGGAACCTACACACACAGAAACTTCTCAAGATAAGAGCTACAGATGTAAGCAAGTTCTATAAAAATAGCAAATTATTATTATTGAAAACAACTGGTAAGTCAATAAAAAGAAATATTTCAGCATAGAATTTCAAAAAGTTTAAAATGCAAAGAAATACATATAAGTATAGTTTACATTTTCATCACAAATTAAAATGTTAACATGCTAGAAACATGGAGGAAGTTCAATTTATTTGAAAACAAAGATAATTACCTTCATATAAAGTCAAATGATACAGTGGCAGCTATATTGTAGAATGAAGAGTTTTTATATTTAATATATACTTACATATTTCATTTTATATTTATATATAAAATACATAGTTATTTTTATATTTATATTTCAGTCTTTATACTTGTTTTCTTATTTATTTCAATTTTCTTTTACTTTTTAAAATCTTAGGCAATTTAGTTTTGAAAAATAAAAGGTTTAAATACCCCTTCTTGTCACTAGATGGCGGTAACTCCAGGATGGGTCTCTTGCAGTAAAGCAGTGAAATGGAAAGTTTTGTTTGCTTGCACCAAAGTTAAAGTTATGTTAGGTAGTTACCAATGATTAAGATTTTAGTGGTAGTGGTAGAATGAGTGTCTGTGGGAGAAGGGAAGATGGAGGTGGTGTGTGTGTGTGTGTGTGTGTGTGTGAATGTTTTTGTGTTAAAGATATTGCCCATGGCTTATAAGATAATTGCAACTCTGTTTTAGGTTACTTTCTTGCATATATATGATATGAAAACCAAAGAAGGAATTAGAAAAAGATAAAAACTCCATATGATAAAATATAGAACATTTTCATACATTACACTTTTACATAGACATTTAGTATTTATATTCCAAACAGAATGATTTGCAAGTCATTGTTAATGATAATATCAGGACATAATTTTTATTTTTATTTTAATTTTTATTTTATATTGGGGCACAGTTGATTAAGAACACGATGTTTGTTCAGATGCACCGCAAAATGATTCAGTCACACACACACACACACACACATATCTCTTGTTTTTCTGATTCTTTTCCTATTAGGCCACTACAGACTACTGAGCAGAGATCCCCTGCTACACAGTAGGTCCTTGTTGGTCATCTGTTCCAAATACAGCAGTGTGTACATGTCAATCTTTTTTTTCCATTTATTTTTATTAGTTGGAGGCTAATTACTTTACAATATTGTGGTGGTTTTTGCCATACATTGTGTACATGTCAATCTTAAACTCCCAATCTATCTCCACCTCTCCTGCACCCTCCTCACTGGCAAACAAAATCTCCTTCTCAAAGTCTGTGAGTCTGTTTCTGTTTTGCAAGTAAGCTCAACTGTATATTTTCTTAGATTCCACATACACGTGGCATCATATGACATTTCTCTTTCTTTGCCTGCCTTACTTATCATGACAATCTCCAGGGCCATCCATGCCACTGTAAATGGCATTATAGGACATGATTTTTATATAAGAGCAGGTCATATCTTCCACTTGACATTTTCTGTCTTTTCAGACATTTTGGACTCAAAATGCATCCATTTGGCTTTATATTTTAGGTAGACAGTTTAGGTAAGTTATTTGAATATACATTTTTTACTCAGTTTTAAATGAATTTTTGAGACTCCTTGTGATAAATGCTAACAATGGGAATTTATACTTTGTATGAAAAGCCATCCCAGGACAAAAGAGACAAATGTGATTTGCCATAGAATGGCCTCATGGTGAGAAATTTTAGTGAGTAGCATGATGAACAACAGTTCATCCTTAGAACAAAACATTTCAAAGTCAGTACCCAAATAGGATACAAACATTAGTTTACATTAAAGGGCATTTGGTTCTTTCATCAACCGTCAGTTACCAGTGAAAAATTTCCTTTGGGGGCACTCAAATTTCCTACTCCGGCCATAAAATTACATTGTGACTTGACATCCTGACAGTTGGAAACAGTTGCATAGAATGTGGAATGTGACATGTTCAAAGAAGAGAGGAGATCAGATTCCTTACTGGAGAAAATCAAAGGCTGATTAGCTCTTACATAGCAAGGTGAAACCTGTTGAAGCTTCTGACAGAAGAAAAGAATTTTGGACAGAGCAGAATTTTGTATTCTTTTAAGCAACTGTTTTTGCACAACTGTTGCTGTGTTTACACCTGTCAGACTTGGAGGAAAAGTTTGAAAATTAATGTTGCTTTTGTTTTTTATCCTTGTGAAGTTATAGTTTTCTAGATAATCCAAAGGGCTCACCTCTATATTTCGTCACTCTCTCACACTCCTATCCTCCAGCCATATTTACTATTATCTTCATGCCTCTGCTTAACATGCCTTGCCAGATTCTTTACCCACTTTCTTCAACTAGTTAACTTCAAGTGGTTTTTCATAGTGGCTCAAGTATCAGCTCACCTGAGAAGTCTTCCCTGATTCCCCCTATGTAAGGGTTGCCAGATTTAGCAAATAATGATATTGGAAACACAACTAATTTTGAATTTAAAATCAGCAATCAGTGATGAACAATTTTTTTAATAGGTATCTCCCAAATATTGCTTCCTGTATTTTCCTTGCTAAATCTGGCAATCTTACTTTAGTTAAGAGATTTTCGTCGTTTACAAAATGTGATGTTTCATTGACTTTATCAAATGATGCCAGATGAAAATTCCTTTATCGTTATTTGCCTTCGATACTAATAAGGTACAAGAGTGTGGCTTTTGTGAAAAGACTAATTACAAAGCGTTACAAAGTGGACTTCAATACAAAATTCTCTATTGTTCATTTTTGGCCTGATTATGTTTTAAACTGATTAAGCTAAGAGAGTTGGACCATAAAGAGAGCTGAGCGCTGAAAAATTGATGCTTTTGAACTCTGGTGTTGGAGCAGACTCTTGAGAGTTCCTTGGACTGCAAGGAGATCAAACCTGTCAATCCTAAAGGAAATCAGTCCTGAATATTCATGGGAAGGACTGATGCTGAAGCTGAAGCTCCAATACTTTGGCCGCCTGATGTGAAGAACTGACTCATTGGAAAAGACTCTAATGCTGGGAAATTTTGAAGGCAGGAGAAGAGGACAACAGAGGATGAGATAGTTTGATGGCATCACCCACTCAATGAACATGAGTTTGAATAAGCTCCAGGAGTTGGTGATGGACATGGAAGCCTAGCGTGCTGCAGTCCATGGGGTCGCGAGGAGTCGGACACGACTGAGCGACTGAACTGAACTGAAACTATGCTTGTATCTGTACTCTGCAATATCTCAGAATGGCAGAGGAATAGCCTACCACTGCTAACTGATGAGCTTTCATTGTGATAGAACAATGTAACAAGAGTTCCTCAATTTATTTCAACAGAGTTTATGCCTGGGTATTGCTGCTCATAATTGATTAAAATGTAGTTATTATAAGAAGTATAAATGCCTTTATTAGACCTTTATGAAGATACCACCATAAATGTCAATCATTAAAAAAAATCTCTGGTAACTCCTTTTACTTAACAACGGGTATTCTTTCTTTAAAACATTAGAAACAGATGTCGCTGCATTACTTCATTGCTGATGTATATAATAGAAATGACACACTAATTTAATGAAGTATAAATGTACTGATTATTTATTATGGCTGACAATAAAATTATGAAAACATTCAATTGCAATCAGTGATAATCATTATTTATTGATTTTACATTATGAACACATTGAAACAATGCACTTAATTACACAGAAGAAGGGTTCATTTTCCTGTCCAAATACAGACATTTGAATTCATCAGTTTTTATTTAAAAACAAACAAACAAAAATATTTGAGTAATAAAGGTTGATCCAAACTGAAATAAGAATGTACTTGTGATATTAATATCAAACCAACTTTGTCTCCTTTAAAAGGAGGCCTAAGAAATATGAGGTTTTAAGCAAGATTACATTAATTTTGATATGCTGCTCAACAATATATCTCTGAGACCACCAGTGATTCATCACTTTCTAGAACTGTGCAGTTTTCAGCACTTAAACACACCCTGCACATTGCCTAAAAGAATATCTTGTATACAGTATAGGAATGCAACAAATATTTGCTGTCTAAATGTTGATTTTGAAAAAAATGTTAGAAATGTTTATGATGGAAATGTGTTCTATAGGTTTTTGAAGAAAACAGTATCACCTTTGCCTGTGGCAGTCAGGGAAGACTTTAAAACAGACCAAATATTGATACTTTGCAAGATAGACCTTCATAAGTTGAGATAATTTTAGGCAGAGTAATAGCATACACAAAGGCTTGAAGACATAGAAGAGAAATGTAGGCTTAGAGGATATTGACTGCAACAGTTTGACTTGTAGGAGAGTAGTGAGAACAAAGTGTGATGATTCACAGAGTCCAGGTTAGGGAGTAAGATAAGGTAAGCAGGGTGTCTAGAAGAGGGGAGTTCATAGTGGAAACAAATTCCATTACTTAGCATTTCTATCTTTATAGTTGTTCTTCTCTCTTCCCATAGGCCCCAAGTAGTCCCTAGGCTTGGTGTCTTGGCTCAATCTAATAATGTATGTATAAATGAATTTTAAAAGCAAATTATTCTATTTGGTGTAGGTCATTGGAGACAGCAGGGGGCTTATTTTTTTTTTCTTACAGTGTAAGATAGTATTTCTCCTACCTTTAAGATTTCTATTAAACTGAGTTTGATTTAAATAATACTAGTAAAGCCAAAACTATGGTGAAACTGCTCCAAATACCATCACCTGAATTCCGCACTACAAGCCATAGCTTTCTTTTTTAGTTTTGAGAAGAAACTATTTTCATAATCATTCTCAGAAAAAGAAAATGGATGATTCTAAGTGTAAACAAAGGAGAAATCAGCATTCTAGTTGGCAAAAGAGTATTGGAGAATTAAAGCCCCTCTTTCCTATATTTGTCTCCACTTATTTTTGGGGATGTAATCCACTTAATTGTAAAGGTATACTGTTTGGGTTTCCATTACTTGGATAAGCTTCTTTCTGGAAGCCTATTTCCTGTTAGTTTTTCCATATCTCTTATAACCTACATAAATTACTGTTCACAGAAACTTAGAACATGTATGCATTTATAGAAATTTCTAGAGAAGAACATTGTGTATGTATGTTCAGGGTCTCCTTGGCTTTCCTGTCCACTGTCAATATTATCAGTTCTGCTTTAGCACAGGGCAAGTTAAGACACTGAACAATATTCCATGTTCTACATCTAACTTGAAAATTAACTGAGAACTGAGTTATTTTATGGACCAGGCATATATGTAGCTCTTTTGTTTATACAAAAAGATTTATGCACTTGATGAAGATTGTTGCAATAATGGAAATAGGCTGAGAAGAAGCAGATTTATAGGTAAAGGTTCTCTGACATATATGTTTCCTGTCTCCTTTCCCTGCATCATGGGCATCTCAAGGTTAGACTTGGGTTACTGTGATGTTGAATGGCTTGCTGTGGAAACGAATTGAGATCATGCTGTTTTTGAGATTGCAGTGAAGCACTGCATGTTGGACTTTTTTTTTTTTTTTTTTACTATGAGGGCTACTCTATTTCTTCTAAAGGGATTGTTGCCCACAGTAGTAGATATAATGGTCATCTGAATCAAATTCTCCCATTCCAGTTCATTTCAGTTTGCTGATTCATAAAATGTTGATGTTCAGTCTCGCCATCTCCTGTTTGACCACTTCTAATTTACCTTGGTTTATGAACCTAAAATTCCAGGTTCCTATACAATATCATTCTTTACAGCATCGGACTTTACTTTCACCACCAGATACACCCACAACTGGGCATCATTTCTGCTTTGGCTTAGCCTCTTCATTGTTTTTGGAGCTATTTCCCTGATCTTCTCTAGGGGCATATTGGACACTTATTGACCTGGGGGGTTCATCTTTCAGCGTCATACCTTTTTGCCTTTTCATACTGTTCATGGGGTTTTCAAGGCAACGCTGAAGTGGTTTACCATTCCCTTCTCCAGTGGGATATTGGCATATTGAGTGCAGCACTTTAACAGCATCATCTTGTAGGATTTGAAATAGCTCAGCAGGAGCTCCATCACCTTCGCTAGCTTTGTTTATATTACTGCCTGACTTCACACTCCAGGATGTCTGGCTCAGCCAAAAATGGTCCAGTCATTTTTGTCTGATTTGTTCTAGCAAAACCTAAGGAAGGCCTTAGCTATGTTTTCAATAACACCACACTTAGAGTTTTTGCTTTCTTTACTCATCTTTTGCAGGGGAAAAATAACAACAAAAGGTAATAATTGTCTAGTATTCTGATGCCTCTGGGAGTATAAACGCCATCATGTTTACATTTTCCTCATGTCAGAGAAAGGTACTTACTTCTCTCCTACCCAAGATGAAGAGGGGTATAGTCTTTCTTTTTATCTCTCAAGTCAGCGCTTTTTATTTTGCATACAATAGTAAATTTACATTAACTCTGTATTTTTAACATTTTTTCAGCAATGATTAGTAATACTTATCTCAATGGTATACTTCCTTAGTTTAAGCACTGTACCCTTACATAAAACAAAATATGTAGAATAAAATATTTAATAAGGTTTCAGAGATTTAAGTGTTTTATTGCACAAATATGTAAATTAAATATATTTTATTATATTTATTTTGTTTTATATTCATTGCAAACATATAACAAATTCTTTAGGGTTCATAGAAGCAAACATAACACAATATAAATTTATCACATTTAAAAAAGATTTTGTGATGATATTAATGCTTAGATAAATAAAAATTGAAGTAATTATTAAGAAATCTGAGAACCTAGCCATCCCTAAAATGATCCAGAAACTATTAATACTAATAAGCAAATCATAATTTTTTAACAAGAATATATCTTTAATGCACATCAACCTCTTAGACTCTGCTTCAGAATTGGTAAAATTTATATAACTTAATAGCTTATGGATAATTACCACCTATAATTCATTTAATAAATGAATGGGCATGTACAATGAGTCAGGCATTGTGGTTGGCCCTCCTATGCAATATTCCATTTCAAGAGCCAACCACAGTGCCTAGAGGGGAGGTATGGGAGAAAGGAAGGCAGGTTAAGAGGGAGGGCATATATATAATTATGGCTGATTTGTGTTGTAGTATGGCAGAAACCAACACAACATCCCAAACCAATTATACTCCAGTTAAAAAAGAAATGGCATATTGGTTAGAGACATGTGACCCCTAACCTGACTGGGCCTTATTCTATGAGAGAACCTAATACAAAAGACTGTAATACAAGGCAGCATGTTTTAGCTACATTAAGAGAGTTCAGAAGAGAGCCCATTTCTGGCTGAGAGAAAAAATGGAGCTCTTTATGAAGGTCACTTGAAGTAAAGTCTTAAAGGATGATTAGTATTTGGATAGGTGGAGGTGAGGTGGTATGCAACAACATATTCTATGTGGAAAGAATGACATAAGCATTAGTACTAGGATGGGAGGGTATAAGGGGTTTGAGAATAGTGGAAAGTGATACCCATTTACCAGTGCACAGGCAACATGTCAAGAGTATGAGAGGAAAGTATGAAAGGTAACTCAAGCAAACCTAGATGCCCATCAGCAGATGAATGGATAAGAAAGCTATGGTACATATACACAATGGAATATTACTCAGCCATTAAAAATAATACATTTGAATCAGTTCTAATGAGATGGATGAAACTGGAGCCCATTATACAGAGTGAAGTCAGCCAGAAAGATAAACACCAATACAGTATACTAACGCATATATATGGAATTTAAAAAGATGGTAATGATAACCCTATATGGAGGACAGAAAAAGAGACACAGATGTATAGAACAGACTTTTGGACTCTGTGGGAGAAGGTTAGGGTGGGATGAGCTGAGAGAATAAAGTTAAATGTCACTCTTAAAAGTTTGGAATTTATCTCATGGCCAGAGAGCTAATAATAAAGATATTTAAATAGTAGATGAGACTGTAGAAAAAAGAACCTGATATACTTGCTAGATTGGAGAAGGAAGTACCTGAAAAAGAAAGTACATAGGTAAGAGGTAATTGTAATGGTAGAGGCAACAAATAATGGACAAAACTAAGTTGGCAACATTGAGAATGGAAAGGAATGGAAAAAAAGTATTGCTGAAAGGAAAGTCATGAAACATAGTGACTAATTGATTGGGTGAGGGCATAATGGATACAGAGAAATCAAAAGTTTCTTCCAAGTTTCTATATCAGGTGACTAGCTATATGGAGAAAGCATTAAGAAGTACTAGAAGTGAAAAACAAAGAACAGATTTAAAGGGAATAGGTAATTAATCAATTTGAGGCATGCTGAGTTTGAGCTGACCATGGGATATCCAAGTGGAAATGCCCAATTTGCCAGCAGAGTTTTAACAAAGCTGGAAGTAAGACTTGGGGTAATTTGTAAAGTGGTGGTTGTTGAAGCTGTATAAAGTTAATGAAATTGCCACAAATAAGAGTATAGACATTAGGAATTTTAGCATTTAGGATCAAAAGCAAGGACATGAAAAGGAAAAGGAGAGTAAGGAAGAGGAGGAACAGACTATTGGAGAGCCATGAAAGCCAAGGGCTAGGTGTTCGAGAATGATGTCAGTAGTGTAAAAAGCTGTAGAATCTCAAAGGATGAGGATTTTGAAAATGACTTTGAATTTGGCATTTAGGAGATCAATGATTACCTCTGTGAAAGTATTTACTTTCAGCCAAGTAGTGAGCAGAAATCAAATTAAGCATGAAAAAGGTTAAGGTATGAGAGTTTGGTAAGGAAGAAGAGAAACAATTATAGATTTTCAATAAGTGTGTGAAAGGTTGGTAACTTCAGGGCAAGTGGATCTCAAAATTTTGCAGGCTTTGGAATCATCAGGGTTTCTTACAATGCAGATTTCTGGGCCTCATTCCCAGAGTTTCACCTTTGATGGGTCTGGGGTCAGGCCAGACAATTAATGCTGATTCTAGTGGTCCAGAGACCACACCCTGAGAGCCACTGGTTGAAGTTGAGGAAAGTTTTACCTGTCTTAAGGATTCCCAGCCTTGAACATTTTTAATAATAAAAGGGGAAAGATCAAGTAGAGAGGGAGAGATTGGAGATGCCAAAGAGAGTGATGGGGATACATTTAGTAGACTAGTGACTTCGAGGAGAAAGGGGTCATGAAAATCAGTGAAGGTAGTAGACAAGACTTATTTTCTGAGGAGTGAGGGAGGGAGTAGAAGATAAGAGAGAATATAGACAAAGCTTTTTAGAGGAGGAGAGAGGTTGAGGGAGTTCCTTTCAAATAACTTTGTGGCAAAATCATAGAGAAGTAGGAGGCAGTAATTGAAAAGAAGGAGGGGGGAGGGTGATTAGCAGAGTAGAAAAGGGTTGGAGTTGCTGCTGCAGGAAATTCAACAGGGAGGCAACAAAATGAATAAAAGGATACTAAGTAGCAGTGGGAGTCCAGCTGAAGTTAGAATGGCCTGAATTTGAACAGTAAAAAGCAAAAGACTTAAAAGGAACAATACATAGAGAGACAGAGATGGAATTTAAAATCAACACATCTTCTTTCCTAGAAGAGTGCAGTTTGGGGTATGATATGTTGAAAGTTGCCAAGTGCTTATACTTTCTGAGGTGCTTTGAGAGTTTTTTTTTATATTTCAGTGAGTAAATGTTCATTTTTTTTCCTTTAAGCATCTGATTTTAAGTGTTACTCCTTGAGTTTTGACCAGTTTTCTTCTTGCTCCAGTGGTCCCCCTTCTCTATCTTTGCCTCCCTTGGAACTCATATTCAATTTAATTTTGAACTGAGTGAAAAAAAGAATTTATATTATAGAAGGTCATTTTATAGCTAGTTTCCTAGGAAACCATATATTCATTTGAGTGGGGTATACCTATAGGCTCTAGCTCGTTAAACTCTTGATTATATGAATGCTTTCATTTCACATTTATTGCCTTGCCCAATCAACTTCCTTTTATTGTTTGCTTGAAAATGAACCTTATAGGGCTTCTGAGAGGTCTTGATTAGAGGCCATATTAGAGCCCACAAACCCTCAGCGGGCTGAAGGTTTCAAATAATACCATTCATTACCTTGGGTTTTGCTTGAGTGCCCATTCTAAAAGCCACCCCCTTCAAATGGTTCTGGACATTTCCTAATCCTGCATTAGACTGCCAATGTATTTATTTATTTTTAATCAAAATAGTACCTGCTTTCACTGACAATGTGGAACAAAGTGGAATGTTTTGCCTAAAGTCACAAATGAGCTCCGCCTCCAAACTGAGCATGAATTAGGAGTAAATGTCAATTGCTAATTAAATCTCAGAAGATTACAGCATTTCAGTGTATGAGAAGCTACATTTAGGCCCAAATCATTACACTGAATAGTGGCATCTAGAACTTCTTGTTCTGATAAGATATGGTATCTGTTCATATTAATTTTGTTCTTATTTGCTAGAGTGTCTAGAATTCACACACTTTGAGTATTTCCATAGTTTTGTTAGTGCCTCTCTCCATACAGAATCATCTCCCAAGGGTATTCTGTTTACTGCAACCTTTATGATTTTATACTGCTTCATGCAATTCCAACTTACTGGGTATTGACACACAAGGCTTCCTCTGGGCTTGTAGAAACCCAGCCCTAAAAATAAAAGAAACCCAGCCTTATTTAGAAATCTGTTTGGTTTATGGAAGACATTAAAGTCAGAAAGGGATGAAAACAAACTCTTCATGTGGAATTTGATTGTCTCAGTCTCAAAACCTAGATAATAATAAAAGAAGAAATAGAGTAATCAAAATATTAAGAAAACCCAGAGACAACACATGACCTATTAGATCTAACTAAATCTTTCAATTACAAGTATCTCTTATGAAAATTACCAAGTTTATTTTCTATAAGGCTGCAGATGGGAGGGGATTCAAATAATGAAGTGAAGTATCTTTTGTGTATTTCAAGCATCCAAGGGACATTAACCCTTCAATGATCAAATGACCAATTTTAGTCTCCAGTATTTCTACTAGAATTTGAACATCAATCTCTGGTGCTAATTAAAATACAACTACATATCTGATATATCACATTGAGTATATGACACATTGAGTATATGACATATCTAGTTTGAGCCTTTTCCAAAGTTGTTCACATGTTTGTTTTTCAGTATTACAAACAGTGATTGCAACCTGACTTCTAATTTTCTTTTTTATATATCAGAATTTAAATTTGAAACATCAAAACATCTCTGCAACATCCTATTCCTGAAAACTCCAAACCACTGTTCAAATAAAAATGATTTGATAATTTAAGTATAGCAATATACAAGAGAGCAGCTTGGCCTTGGGATTTTTAATGCAGTTAGAAAAATTTCTTAAAAAAAAAAAAAACCCCAAACCCAAAAACACTTCCCTTTTAAAGTCAAACTTATTCATCTTGAAACTCACAATCACAATCCGTTATCAAAGTTGAATTATTTCAGCACACAGCTTAATAAACATTTCTAAATCAAAAAACTTGTTGAACACAATTGGGATTTACCTTTAAAAAAACTTGTAAACACCAACATTTCTGTTAGTGATTTTCTATTATTTTTTGAAAACCTCCACCTTTTGTGGAAGTTTTTTCTGCCTGTACTTGTTTTTCTCAATTGTCTCCTTTTGCTCCTCCTTTTCTTTCCACAACAGTAGCAAACTAGCAAGACCAATTCAATGTCTTTTAGAAGTATTTTGTGGCTGCACCCACTCCAGCCTATTATGTTAGAGTCACTTTTCACAGTATTCCAAAAGGAATCATCATAACATCTTACCATTTTGACTCCATACAATTAAAAACTGAAACTTTAAAGTGACTCAAGGGACAATTCTTATTACTTGGTTGATGAAAAGACAAAAAGAGAAAATGTATTGAAGGGAGAGGCTGATAAATCCCAATTTAGGGCATTTATATATTATTAAGGGCATCCCCGATGGCTCAGTGGTAAAGAATCCGCCTGCTCAATGCAGTAGACACCGGTTGGATCCCTGGGTTGGGAAGACCCCCTGGGTCGGGAAGATTTCCACCCCGCCCCCCCCGAAGGAAATGGCAACCCACTCCAGTATTCTTGCCTGGGCTATCCCATGGACAGAGGAGCTTGTCGGGCTACAGTCCCTGGGTTGCAAAAGAGTCCTACTTACCAACTCAGCGGGGGAAAGCCCGCTTATTCCTACTCTTTGACACTGTAAATACAAGGAGATCGGAATAAAATTCAGTAAGTTCCTAAAATTATTTACATTCTGTAAGAACATTGGAGAAGTCGTCTTAGCTGTGTCATTGATACCGTTTTGCAAGGAAAGGAAAGCATGGATTTCACTTTCCAAATAACAGCCTCTAGAGGAGAGGACTACAGGAAAGGAAATGGCTTGATATCAAAGAATTGAAAGGTCGACAAGGAGTCTTCAAAGAACTTTGCTACAGTGATCTAACCACCATGTGACTGGGGGAAAGACCCCTGCTTTTGCCCTGGAACGTACCTTGCCTAGACATTTTGCTTATTATGAGCTTTACAGTGCGTTTAGGGACACTTGACAAGTGGGGAGGGAGAAATTTTCAGCTACAGTTCAGGACGTGGAGCTCTAATCACTGAACCATCCAAGCCCACGGATGAAGGAAGAAAATGCATTAAAGAGCACAAACCCTTGTTCTTCTCTCATATTCTGTAGTGACTGTCTTGAGTCATAAATGAACTTTTCTTATCAATTTTAGCCGAGAATGGGACACGACAATCTTGAAACTAAGGGATGGCTATGCAGAAAGTCGAGTCTGTTCAGGACACCGTGGCGGAAGTTCTGTACAAAGAGGTGTCCGTTCGCCACCCAAATACCAAGTCTCTGCCGTTTTCCAAAATGTTCACAAGCTTTCTGTGCCTCCTGATTGTTAATGCGTAGGAGCGGATTAAAAACCCGCAACTGCGATTTGAGTGCGGTATTGGACGCTAGTTCCTCTGTGTACTGGATGTGGGAGAACTTACACCAAGCGCGCCAGGTGGGCAGGAGAAGGCTGTTTACTTCGGAACTCACTGGATTCTTCCTCTTGGAAGTTGGGCAAAGCCGTTTCTTAGCCCCCGCAGAGTTTAGGAACAATGTGCAAATGAATTGGAGCTGTCATCTCCCTTTCCTTGATTGAACCCAGGTGCGGGGTGGCAGCAGATTGGGGCGAGGACCAGTCTGGAATTCCCCTTTGTGTTCCCACCTCGACACTCTTGGGGCGCCCGGGGGAATAGTTCGGTGTCGTAGGCCACTTTGGGAGCTCTGCGTAACAATTGGATGTTCTCTAGTCAGACTGCTAGGCTTGAAGCAGAAGAACTACACTGCCCCCTTCTCCGGGTCCATCCTCATTTACTCGCTGGCCCCTAACTGCCTCAGGTAGTCGGGAGGCTGGCCGGGGAGTCTCCACCTACTCACGGGCGGCAGCCATTCGGCGCGCTCGGGAGCCTAGGGGTTGGGACCCATTGGCTGGGGGGCGCTGCCAGTCTCGGGAGGGGGTGTGGTGGGGGTGGGGTTTCGGGCCGCCGCAGGTCCAGGCAGCTCACTGTTTGCTGGGTGGTGAGTGGGCTTGAGCGTAGCGTTAGCTCCGCTACCGTAGACTTGCAAACAGTTCGGAGCGAGCGCGAGCGAGCCAGAGAGAGTGAGAGAGTGAAGGAGCGGGTAGGAGGGGACCTAGAGGAGACAGGACGAGAAAGCAAAGGCCTGAACACCAACGATTTGAGACTGAATGACCATGGCTGTCTCCGCACCTCCGGTAATCTCTGCAACTTCCAGCGGTGCAGGCGTCCCGGGGGGCTTGTTTCGGGCGGAACCCCTGTACTCGACTCCTGGAGAGCCTTCTCGTCTCACCCCCAGTATGATCAACAGTTTCATGGCCAGTAACCACGGCTGCAGCGCCGGGGGTGGAGGGGTCGGTAGTACCAGCGCAGGCAGTGGCAATACCAACACCAACGAGTGCCGGATGGTCGACATGCATGGGGTAAAGGTGGCTTCCTTCCTGATGGACGGCCAGGAACTGATTTGCCTGCCGCAAGTCTTTGATCTCTTCCTCAAACACCTGGTGGGAGGGTTGCACACAGTGTACACCAAGCTGAAGAGACTGGACATATCCCCGGTGGTGTGTACTGTTGAGCAGGTCCGGATCCTCCGCGGGCTGGGGGCCATCCAGCCCGGGGTCAACCGCTGCAAACTCATCACCAGGAAAGACTTCGAAACTTTGTTCACCGATTGCACCAATGCCAGGTGAGATTCTCGTTTCTTAGCTCTCTCTTCCCCCTTTGCCCTCGTCTGCATGTCTCATCCTCTTCCAACTTTGTAGAGTGAGTTTTAACTAGCTTGCTTACTCTTCAGGCTCTAAGTCGGTGGGAAAAAGGGGACCGGAAAGACTCATTAATTGCCTGTCCCTTCTAGTCCGAGCTCAGGGGCAGAGCTTGGGTCTAAGAAAGTCTCGCACAAACTTCAGTTTGCGGTCCTGTACTGAAAGTTTCCAGCCTTTCGCCCTTATCTTGCTTGCTTTTCTGGCTGCTTGTGATTATTTGTTAATTTCTCTATTTGGTTTTCTTTCCTGCTCATTTGTGGCCATACGGGTCGGATAGATTTTTCTCCTGAACACGGACACCAAGGGCTTTCCGGAGGAGAGGGCTGGCTGAGCTGTAAACTGTGATCCTAAGCTAGCAATCCAGAGCACAGCATTTGGGAGATGCAGAGGGTCGGAAGTCTAGAATCCATCCCAGAGGATGATTCGTTCCCCATCCTGTATGTTTGTTGTGAGAATGCGTTGGTGTGTGGTGGTGGTGCTGGTGTGTGTGTCTGTCTGTGAGAGGGAGCCAGAACAAGCTTATGAAGATGAATGCTCATGCCTGCTGCGCAAAGCTTCCCCGTACACGATACAGGAAAGTCGATGGAGCCTTTTTTTTTTTTTTTTTAATAACGATGGCAAGTGTCCCTTTCCTGGGGTCGACCCTTTGGGTCATCTGCAGAGGGCAATGTGGGGAATGAACGGTGGGGCCGGGACCGGGTGGGGAGTGCAATAAAAGTTGGCAGGTTTTCTAGAGAGGATGCTTTCAGCTCTTCCCTCAGGCAAACAGTTGGAAGGATCCCATTCCCCCAAAGAGAGGATTCCCTAAATGATGATGGTCAGCTTCTCTGGTTGTAAATGCACCTCCTTCGTAGTACGGCTTAGAAGTACATTGTAGAACAAATATTTATTTGCATATGTCCATAAGCAAATTTTATTCAATGTTTGAGTTTTAAGAAAGTAAACTATATTCAAGATTATTTAATTTTTTAAAGACTTTTAAATTAGTTTTCCTAGTATTTATTCCATCTCTAGTATAGTAATATCTGATAGGAAAGTACACATTTGGTAGATGTGATTAGCATACAAACCAAATCACCATCACCAAGCTAAATGGGGCAAAGGTTTTTGTTGTGAAATAGCACTACTGTTTATCATTTTGCAGAAAACATCTGCGGAGGTAGATTTTCTCACAATGCAACTTTAAATCATAAGATCTCTGGGTTTATGAGCCAAAACTAACCCAGTTGACACATCTGCTGTAAAATCCAAATTACTATGTGTAGTCAAAGTATACTGACAACTTGTAGACAAACTGTTGCTGACTGCTACAATAAGATAATGCTACAGAACTTACAAGGGGACCTTTTGTTTTTCTTTTTTTCTCTTTGAGCAGTGTTCTCCTGTGTTCTAGCAATTAAGCAGAAATCTATTTATATAAGAACTCCTACCTGAATTATATCTGGGGCTTAAAAACCTGGCTTATTAGATCACATTTTTTAAGGAAGATAGATGGCCTTAAAACACAAAGGATACCTGTTCCCTCAATAAAAGAAGCAATTATAGGTTTTAAGAGTAGAAAGGATATTTTATTTTGACCACAAAGCACTCTACTAATACCCAAACTCAGAGGATTACCAGGGACTTCAGATGAGGGTCATCTAGTTTATTTGTTATCATTTGAAAAGACTTGAACAATTGACCTGAAAACCTATCTTCTGTCCTCCTCCTTTCTCCCTTTCCTGGTTTCTCTTGCAAATGTCCACTCTTAAAGAGAAATGAACAATTATTACACATAGGAAATTCTACTTCCTTTAATAAATAATTTACATACCCTTGAGCAAAATCTATAATTTTCATTAAAAAATAAATAGATTAACACCTTAATGTGATTTTGATGCTTCCCTCTGTAAATAGAAACTTTAATTTTTATTAGAGCTACTTACTAAAGGGAAAAATAATAAATTTCCCTGTATCCAGAGTCAAGTGTTCTTATGCTATTTTTGAACCCTGTTATATGATGTGTTTTAGGTTATTATTTCTATTCAGTTATGTTTTATTTATTCCTTATCAAGCCTTTACAATGCCAACTTTTTTGAGGGCTTAGATTGCTTTTGTGTATGTGCACATGTAAAAGTGATAGATAAATATTAAAAATATAAGAGGAAACATATCTGAAATATGATGCATGTGCTTCCTCCTGCAGTTTTTCTTTATGAGTATTTTATTTATTACATACATTTTCTATAATTGTGTTACAATTGTTGCAATATGTAGTTGAAAAAATTTATGAAATATATTCTATGAATTCAATCTATAAATAAAGATGAGGAAAACTACTAGAAACCCCTATGTTGCAATTTCTAGACAATAAAGAAATCCTCACAATTTCTGGAAAAAATATAGTTAATATTACCACATTTTGTCCCCATAATCATATAGTTTAAAAACTACAAAATATGATAATACTTATAATGGATGCCTTATGACTTGAGGTAACATTATTTACAGATGTGTGTACCTTAAATCATTCCTCCCATCTGTGAAATTAGTATTTAAGTAAACATTACTTCCATGACTTTTCTATTCAGTGAAAAGAAAGGTGAAGGATGTAAATAGGAATGAGGCCCAAGAGAGACAAAATAAAATAGATGAGATGGAGACAGTAAGAGAAAAGAGATAAAGGATATGAGCAGAATGATGCCATAAGATGGAGTGAAAGATGGATCAGAGGAGCTTACAGAGATGCCCAAAGAAGATGAGCAATATACCAGTGGAGACTTGGCTAAAGAGAATTGTCATTCAGGACTCATGATTTCCTAGCACTTTAAGCTAAAAGGGGGGAGAAGTGCATGGAAGAGGTCTATGTTCAATGAGTGGAAACACCTACATACTACTATTCTTATTTGAGAAAAGCGATTCACCTTCATCTCCTAATGGATCAATTTCCATACTGTATTGTTGAATGGAAGGCCTATCTGCAACGGTGTTGTTGGCAATTTTCTTTTCCTACATAATAAACATTTCTGCTCTTCTTTGTCAGATAACTAGGGAAGGATACAAGGCCTGATATAGGATATTTTAATTTGGAATGCTTCCTACACTATTCCAGAACACACAAAATAGACCACTTTAAAATTGGTCATTTTCAGAGACCTTGAGGTGTTGCCACTGAAAATGAATGAGTAAAATACTTACATAATTGTTTCTTTGACAGTACTGAAAGTCACAAAAGTAGCTCAATAAGTGCCTTATATTAACTACTTTTATTAAATAATTATTAAAATATTCAAAGTTCTCTTCCAAGAAAAGAAGTTGGAAAATAATACCTGCCTCAGCTACTAGAGAATAGAAAGACTGAAACTCTGACTATTCATTGTTCTATTAAATGTCAGGTTTTACATTGCTGCAGTTGAAAATGGCTATCCAAGTATTTTTCCTTGATGCCCCTTAGCTTCATAAATTAATTGTAAAGAAGATTATTTTGAGGGTTATTAAGAAAATGATGATTAAAAAGACTCAAACCAAATAGGAAAACTTGTTATCTTGTTTTAGATCTTTGTTTTTTGCAGATAAAGCACTGTATTTATTTTCCATTTCTTGTCCAAGAGAATTTAGAGTGTTAATATTATAGAGTCCAGGCAGATTCAGAAAGCAAATGTCTAAAATATCTCACTTTTATGCAATGGATTTTCCTTACTGAATTCTTCAGAGTTTAATATAGCAGTAAAATATTAAATTAAAAATTGTTATTCAGTAAATGTGAAAAGTCAACCAAAACATTTTAGTGTTATCTCTCTTTATCTACCTATCTATATGAAAGTAACATTGTCAAATTTCATAATCAGGATTTAATTTCATTTGAGGGCCAACTGATTAAATGTTATCCAGTCATTTACATATAGTTAAATGGATGCTTAGACCACAATGTATGACTAAGAAAATATTTTAATGCATTTGTAGACATGATTCAACATATATTCAAATTAATATAATTCAGTTTTTTAATTAAAAATTTAAATGTTCCAGTCATGGTTTATTATTATTCTGACTGTGTGAACAGAACATAAATGGGCTTCCATTTTAGAATAACTTTATGTGACTTATAATGACTTTTACAACAATTTAAAACTACTACTTTCAAATACTACAGATATTATTTAAAACATTCAATGAGTTTAGCTTTGTATTCACACTTGATGAATATAGTTCATAATCCACAAAGCAGAACAACTTTGAAAATATGTGTTTTCATTCTTTGTAAAGTTAAGCAAAATCAAATTTTTTAAGAACTTGCATCACTTTCCTGGGCTAATATTTTGTATGACTTACATTTTCAGAAATGATAAAAAGGTTTTAGCAATTATTCTGGGCAATAAATTCAGACATTTTAATTCATGGTATAATGAGGGGGTAGTCATGTCTGTTAAAAGCAGTCACGTAGTCAACAATGCACTGTCTTTTATTAGAGAATGATGTCAATATTATAATTAATGCCATCTACTCATGTGCCAGTCCACAGAACTTCCACGTGTACATTCATTTTAACTTCTGCATAAATAGCAACTTTTGTATTTATCTAATACTTTTGCTGGATTTCATATTTGCCCCAAAACTCATTACTAGGTAATGGATATTACATTAAAGAAATGATACATGATATGATAGAGAATATCTTTGGATATTTATGTATGATTTTAATCTCAGTGTATAGTACATGAACGCTAATAAGTCATTAGGAAGTGATGGTCTTCAGACTTTAATGTTTAGATGGTTTCATACAGGAATTCTCTAATACTTGTATAAAATAGCAAGTCTGAATTGTTTGATGCTTTATTAAGTAAACTTATTTTGTCTTAATGAAATCTCTAGATGTTTTAAAAGTGCCTCCAGCAGGCAAATGTAATTGTAAGAAACTCTAATCATAATACATTATATTTCAGTTGGTAACCTGTATCTACAGTGGTGCTTTATCTGATGCATTTCAAGAAACAAATCATTTAGATTTATCCGCTCCATACATTTCAGATATACATTAAAACTGCCCTAATTGACAAAAACTGAAAATATCATGTTTTCAGAGGAAGGACATCAAACCTTTCTCCCAAACAATTAGGTATTAATGATATTCTTGTTGCATATTCAAAAGGTCTTTGGTAGCATTTTTTTCTTCCTTTTCTTCCCTTTCACCATCTCAACCTGCAAAACTCTTCACTGTCACTTCAGATCACACAATTCTAAAAAGAAAAAACAACATTTAAACACATTTGCTTTGGAAGGGAAATTGAGCATTTGCACCCAATAAGCCTGATTGTGGAACTGCATGCAAATTGTGTTTTGATTTATCTCCTTTACACTTTTTTCCATTTGAATTGATCTTGCATTAATTTCACCAAGCAGCTCTGTGAGGCTGCAGATGTTGCCTTGTGTTTAATAAATCAATGAGACAGATCTGAATGAATCACTTCAGATGGATTCTCTGCTCGGTTTGATGTCTAGATGTTATTCTTAGCTTGTTATCATGACAGATGCATTAATGTTCCCATACACTGCCAGCAATGTCAAAGAGATCGAAGCTTTTAAAGTGGCGGCATCCCTTTTTCCATTTTCTACTTTAGAACAACTAAATTTATTTTATTTTATTTAGGAATCAGAAAAAAATATCAAACCAATCATAAGTTTCTTCGTGGGAAAGATTCTTAATTTTCATGCTATATTAACTCTTCCAAAATGGTGGAAATCAATATCTTAAAACCTAAATATAGGGTAGCTGATTAATAAATAGTGCCTCCACATTAATATTTAATCATGGTAGGAAAAATGAGAATAAGTAATATATGATTGGGACACATTGAAAGTGTCACTATAAATAGAATAATGCTGTATCCAAATTGATTACAGAAGGGTGTTAGTTTTTAAATCCTTACTAATAAGCTTCTTGTTGGCTTAATGCAGCTGCAACATACTCTTACCAAGGGATTTAGAACTCCTTCAGGATTTAATATTTCTTTTTAGTAGTAAGGAGACAGCTTGTCCATTGTGTATTCATTATTTCCTCACTTCACAATGCTGAAAATCTTAGAAAAGTTCATTTTATTTTAGTATATCACAGCTGTTTATATTTTGGGTAATTGTAAATTAAAAATCATTCAATAACAATAAATGTTACTTTTATAATTGATTTTCTTAAACTATAGAAACACATATGCACACCAAAAGGTACTTTGTATAACTCTAGTGAACTTTATTACCTACGTGCATTTACTATCATCACCATCATGTTTTATTTCATTTCATCCATGGCATCATTGCCTTAGTTTTTATAGAGAAACAATTGTGTTAATTGTTGTGAAATATTTTGAGTTTAATGTTGTCAGTGTTATAACTTTTAAAGTTAATCTCTGATGTTTGAAAATACAGATTTTAGAAAGGATATTCAATTTTTTTTCTTCTTCAACTTTCTGAAGAATGTATATTTTTAAAAATCAGCTCTCAGGTAGTTCTCTTTGCAGGCCTTTACAGTATTCTTCCATCAAATTTTTACTGTTAGCTTTATTAGAATAGGAAAACAGGAAACTGTTAACTGATACAGTTGAGGTCTCAAATTCTTCAGGACACTTTTATCTGCAGTGTTAGACTAATCTTGGAAGCTTAGGATACATGTTATGATTTGCAGTATGATTTAAAAAGAAGTTTATAAGTAAGTTGAATAAGTTATGGACAAGAGTTAGCTTTTTTCCCCCCATATTTTGCTTAAACTGTGGGAATGTCTTCATTGTGAGGTCTTGCCACATCCTTCTTTAAAGATAATTTATATATTAGAATTGGTAAAATTATTATAATGAGAATGTGAATGTAAGATGTGATATACATTGATTTATGCAAAATTGAATATAACATAACTAAACAGCAAATGGATACATTTATCAGTACCTATAATGATATCCTTAAAATAAAACTAAATTTGTTACATAAAAAAAACCCTTGGATTTGCAATAATAATTTCTGAGGAGTTATCTTTAACTTCAGTAATATTTATAGTAAAATTTTAGTAAGCCTGATATCGTATACATTTAGGCAACTAATTCACATTTGTTTAATGAATACAGTCATGTACACATACACATTTATTCTCATTAGAATTCTTTGCACAAATTACTGTGCTTAAAAAAAACTAAGTAGTTACATAAAATGTACAATAATAAAAGGACACTAATCTTAAAAATTTAATTCCATTATAAAACCATTTGTAATCATGCCATAAAATTTTCACAAGTATACATATAAAGCTATACAAATCTATTATATGAAATTAAAATGTTTAAATGAAATATATCTGTAAAGAAAGTATGACTTCTTGGTATTTTCTTTTAGTGAAAACCCATAGGAGATGTTCTAATACTACAGAAAATGATTCAACTCTTTAGATGTATACTACTTGATATCAGCACTAAACCAGGCAGTTGACTTTTGATATTTTTTCAAACAGTGTTTATGAAAAATGAGTTGGTAAAAAGAGGGTTTTCCTCCATTCTATCTATACTTTGTGAGTAGAAAGAGGAATACTTAAGTATAGTGATTTAATTTTTTCTTGAATAATCTCAGGACCCATCCAATTGCAATACAAATTTGCATGAGGTGTTCCCCCCCTCACCCCCATTTAAAGGAATAGCTTAACTTTTTCAGGTGTAATTAATTTTGAAGAGTATTTCCTTTCATCTAAGACCCCTGAGGTTGAAACTACTCATATGCAGGTACTATTCTAACTCATTACAATTATTTAGTTTATTAGATCAAGTCATGGTGAAAACTTTGTAATTATACTGCTGGAAAAAATATGTAGTACAGGAAAGCTTAAAAAATAATGAACCATGGTATTTTTATTGCTAAATAACCTTTTTATTTTTAAACAAGTTGCTTAATAGTGTATAATGTAGTATGTATGTTAAGGTATAAAACATTCAATTGTAATTGTGTCCAATGATCTTATCAGATTGCTGGCAACTGCTAGCTGGTAACAGCATTTAGTCTACATTTAGTCTATCTGCTATTTATGTGATGTTAAAAAGAAAAAAGTAATATTGATCTGTCTCCAGATTAAAGTTTGAAATGGGCAACAGCCTGAATACAAAGGGCTTTTTTTTTTATGATTTCTCAGCTTGCCATTGATCTCCTAGTTTTATTGCATTCATTATTTATTTAAAGAATTTGCAAGCTAAACATAACGTTAAGCTAGTTTGCACACAGGGACCGCACTTAGGAAATTGAATGGAAATTGCATTAGAGATGAACATCTGTGCTATTTTTCCACTCATGTGTTTATGGGTTTGTATAAAAGGTGTATTGGATTAACAGTTATAACCATTATAGCTTACAGCAATATGATTCAGAGCTTTTAGTTATTTTGGAAGAAGTCTGTCTCTTACTTGCTTAAGAAGTATAAACAATATTTGGATAAATTTATTTCATAGCACATTTGTTAATGCATTATCTACATTATATATCAATTGTGAGGCTCCTTTTTTTATTGCAATAAAAACATTTAAAAAAATTCAGACTTAATTATCATATAAGACTATACTATCTCTTATTGGCTTTTGACAGTAGGATACATAGGTGCTATTTACATAGTACGTATTTTAAGAATGTTGAGTTTAATGCCATATTAATGCACATCAAATTCACAGAAATGGTATAAAAATTGCAATGTGACCATCCATAAAATGTGATTATATATGTATGTTAGGCCTTGATCCTTCTGAAAGGATAATAAACATTCAGACACTGAGGGCTTGCTCTATATAACACTATAGACAATATGGTGGGATGCTTTATGATACGGTTTCCCCCTTGAATTCAATCCAAGGAATTTTAATTACAAAATCTCAAGAGGAATTCACCTGAAATAGTTCTCTGGAGGACATAAGTTAGACCCTAGTGTGAATATCTTTATTGAAATATTGTCTTTAATCTGTAGACATTTGGAAAACTTATTCTGTCCACTTAATTACTAGAATTTAAAGAAATAAAAACATCTTCACAATAATTTTGATCTCTCATGGTTAGATTTGTTGTAATGGAGTGTGTGTGTGTGTACAGTATATTCTGTGGTGCCAGGCAGTGTTCTAGGTGAAGACAGTGAACACCACAGTCTCTTCTCTCATGAAGCTTCTATTCTGGAATCATGCTGTCTTTAGCTTAGGCTGTATAAAGCATATATCCCACCTTTTATATTTGTTAAATTGTGAAATCTTTGAGATTAAAAATTTTTGCCTTATCCATTGTTGAATAATCCTTATGTATATAGCCTGTGTGCTATATCAGTAACACTAGATTTTTTTCAGTCTTTAGAATTATACCAGAAAGGTCGAACTAAAAATAGTTATTAATATATAAATAGTTTTATGTTTTACTTACGATATAGCTATATAAAATACTCATCAAGAGGAACTGGGAATAAAATACATATTTTCGCATAAGAATGGCTGCAATTAATTCATTTTAGTATCTTTTCTCTGACATATAGTATTTTTGCAAGGGGTATGAGTCCTTAAAAATTCATAAAATTAGTTATTCTATGAGACACAAGTTTTTATAGTAGAATGTGTAACTGTGGATTAGAAAAACATGGGTTTTTTTCCCCATGTGAAAAAGCTTGCCTTCATTTATGTTAGTTTTAAATAGATGCTCAAGTTTAAGAGTTTGATATGCTTTTACATGTAGTCCTATACAATATGTGCCAAAAATGAAAACAGAGATGAGAAAAAAATATTTGTTTTTATTTTTTCAGAGTACATTGACCCTTACATGTATTACATTTAAACATAAATAACTCTGGAAAATTATAAACATATATAATTAAATGTTAATATTAAGCTTTATGCCTTGAAAATAGCCTATGATCTGCTAAATTTCTAAATGTATTTTGTAAAAAAGTTTGTGAGTACCCTCGGGGTTTTCACTTGAGGAAGACAAAAGGGGAGTTCATTCATACAAAGAAATTTACTGCATAGTACATTTTATGCACAGTACACAAATTTTTGCTCTCATCTTATAACTCAATTAGAATATTCAATTTGAACACACACATATATATATACATACAATATATATAGTGTATATATGTGTGTGTTTGTGTATGTATATGTAATATGTATATATTATATATTTCCAATTCAACCCATTTGTCACTTCACTTCAACAAATATTAAATAAGTTCCTACTATTAGTCTGTACCAGGCTACTTATCAAGGGGAGAGGAGTGATCTTAAGAATTATCCAAATTCTTCATCTCATCTCCAGATTACCTAGGTAGAATTTTATTGTTATATGGTTGACTCTCAGCTAACCTACATTAATGCAAGGAACAGTAAATGATGTATACAATTCAAAATTGTGGAAAATTAACATAACATTAATTAGGCTTTATAGTACACTATGAAATGTTTATGGTACCTGTATAAATTTATCTTGCTTATTCTACTATTAAATTGTGTTCACATTTTATAAATATTCACTGGTGGGAAGGAGAGATAGACCAGAAACATACTAAGGTTGGATTCATTCTGAAATTAAATGCTTCATGTAGAAAACATCTGAAATGAGCAAAGCATAAACAGACATTGAGCTTATATGTCATAGCTAACAGTTGTGTACTGGATCATGTTAGTGCTTAAATTAAATTAGTATATTTTGTTTGAATTTATTCTTATATTGCCTATGTAAACATTTATCCATTTAATGGATGCAGTACTCATTATAGCTATTAGCAGATTAAAACCTGGAAAACTGCATGAGTTCAGTTGTTGGCTTAAACCTTGTTTCCTGTGCTTAGGACCCCTAAACAACCATCTTCCATTTAATAGGGGCTTCCCTTGTGGCTCAGCTGGTAAAGAATCCACCTGCAATGTGGGAGACCTAGGTTCAATCCCTGGGATAGGAAAATCCCCTGGAGAAGGGAAAGGCTACCCACTCCAGTATTCTGGCCTGGAGAATTTCATGGACTGTATAATCCATGGGGTCACAAAGAGTTGGACACGACTGAGCGACTTTCACTGTGAGTTAAATAAACATGTGTTGACATCAGAGGAATCATGACTTTTGAGTTAAAACACACTGATGAGCATAGTACTAAATCAAATTTTTGTGAAGTGTTTCTATTCTATGATTGGAATAATTAATCGACATTCCACTTGCAGTTTGAAAAATGGAATGCTGTAGTCTTGATGCTGATCATGTCCTGCAAGAATGGCCATTTTGATGATGGGTACATGTTGAGCATTGTGGTCTCTGAAGAGGGTAATAACTGTTCCAGAGCTTAACTGATACAAGTACTGTAGGATAGCCACTTCCTTGCATTTGTTTTGGATTGGTCCTTGTTATATTAGAAGACTGACAGATTTTTGTTATTTTAGGGCTATATTCTTTTTCATGAGGTTGTATGTTTACATAATCTCCATTCTGCCAGAGTCTAAAGCTTTTCTTCTTTTTAGTTTAACCCCAGTGAATTGAATATCTGCTCTTCTGTGTATTGTTTCATTTTTTTTCCCCCAAGCGGGCTCTCAGTTTTTAAATGTAAATACAACCCAAGAAATTCAGATTTTTAGATCTTTTTCTATATTAGTGGAAAAAATGTAAAAGTGTCCATCAAAGAAGGGGCCATGGAGCTCAATAGTTTAAAGTTTTCTGTCCAATTAGGAAGACTCTTGATTTTAAACATAGGAGAACTATATACTTTGGGTCATGCTAGCATTGATAAAGTACCATTTAGGCATGAACAAAGGAATGAAGCTAAATAAGGATGAAGAAAACTTGATGAGAAAATATTTCTCATGGAAATATTGAATGGATCAGGAACTATTAATATTTAGATGACCGATGAGAAGTAGGTAGTATAATGTGGACTGATGAAGGCCTTGCAACAGATCTGTTGAATGAATGATTTCCTTTAATTGCATTCATTTTATTATAGTGGTTTAAGCAGATTCATGAATAGGAACAGAAAGTATAAAAATATTAGCTGTGAGTAAAAATAAAAATGCTACAGGCAAAATGTGGAAATGTTATTCTATTTGAGGTGAGCTGGTAGTATTTGAAACCATGACAGAATATTTGCATATGTGTTGTCACTAAAATAATATTCCTTTACTACACTAGTAAATGTTACATTAGTTTCTAAAATATTTTATGCAGTGTCCAACTATATTTCCTCTGTAAGTTGCCTTACTATTACTGGTCTGTTAGCCTGATTGTAGCTTGCCATAGCACATTTTTGAAACACATGTTGAGTATGAATTTATTAAAAAGGGTTACATTTTGCCTTTGGGTATGTGTGTGAAGTTTTTATGGTATTCAAGATTAAGTTTGTATTTTAGGGAGTAATTTGAACCACTACATTCAGATTGTTTAATGAACATTAAAATTCTAATTAAAAAACATCAAAGTGGCATTTTTGTAGTTAATAAGTACAGTAAAGTTTAAATATTTCCTTCATGCCCTCTCCCTGAAAATATATCTGGAAGTTTAAAATTACTAGCTAGGTGTAATAGTAAAAACTTTACATGTATGTACTGGTTTATAGTTTATATAGTGATTTCATATACATTAGCTCATTTAATCTAATCCTTAGTTTATTTTTATAATTTTGTTGTGAAATTTCTAAATTTTTAATAAACAGATGACTGATCACTGTACAACATGATACTTCTGGGCATCACTTAATTTCATTTAGACTCTTTTCCCCTCAATGCTAAATCAGCATCATCCATAATTGTAATGAAACTTACAGTGCTTCTAGGGAATAATAGTAACTTAAATTTGTGCTGAAGTTCACAGGCTGCAAAGCTTAATCATATACTATCTGCATTTATCCTCACAGCAATTCTACAAAGCATGTCATCTGATTGTGAATTTAGGAGAGAAAATTGAAATGTAGGTAAGGAAAATGAATTGCTTAAAGCCATAGAATCTAGTACAGGCAGAGACAGTGCTTGAACCTAAGCTTCTGTTTTATCTCCTCTCTATGTTGTCTCTGAAGTATTAAGTCTTGAGAGACAGACTTGAAAAAAGAAGTTTTGTTTGGGGGTGAATTGTTGCAGATAGTCAGGAAATTATGGAAAAACTAGTGGTGGGAAATAGAGATAAACTAGTAGGAAAAAGAAGCACTACACAGGAGCTTCCCTAGAATGTCTTCAGGGTGCATGCTTGATGGAACATATTGGCTTTTATTGATGATGTTTTCAGAAATATAGTAACTGAACTCTCTCCGTGGAGACTCAGTTCCATATACATGTACAGAAAGATTTTGGGAATCAACAAAAACTTAACATTTTGAATGGAAAATGAAAGGAATAGTAATTCAAGAAAGTGTGTAGAAATGGCAATAGTTCATCAAAGCATGATGTTGAAAGAATTTGTGAAGGTGGGATCTATTAATAGTTACTAAAATATGATATGAATTGTCTCTTGTGTCCAAAATACTATGCTAGCATCGGTGGCTAAGTTCAGAGAGATTTAAATCTTACCATAGAGACAAGGCATAAACACATAAAAAAGATTACTAGTTGTTCATTCATTCATCAAATAGCTGTTGAGTGTCTATTCTGTGTCAAACATTCTTCTAGGTGCTTGGGATATATTTGTTAAAAATAAAGACTCTGTCCCTGAGAAGAGGATTATGTTCTAGGGTATGGTGGTGTGGATGCGTGTAGGTGGCTCAGTCACTAAGTTGTGTCTGACTCTTTGCAACTGCATGGACTAAGCCTTCCAGGCTCCTCTGTCCATGGGATTCTCCAGGCAAGAATACTGGAGTGGGTTACCATTCCCTTCTCCACGGCATCTTCTCAACCCAGGGATCGAACCCATGTCTCCTGCATTGGCAGGTGGATTTTTTACACTGAGCCACCTGGTAGTGTGGATGAGGAAGACAATAAACAGTATGCATAATAAAGAAGCAAATGATACTGTATGTTAGAAGGTGGTAAGTGCTATGGAAAACATAGAGCAAATAGAGCAAAATAAGGGTATGGCAGGCAGGATTGGAGTTGGTTGCAGTTTTAAATAGAATGGGTGCTATAGGCCTCATTGAGAACATGAACTTTGTTCACAGAGGGGTGTTAGCCTAGCCAAATCTGAGGAAAGTGTTTCAGGCTGAGAAAACTGTTTGACCAAAAGCCCTAAAACATGGCTTTGGCTACTAGCTAGTAGGTTTAAGGAATAGTAAGGAGGCTAGTTTGGCTGGAGTGAAGTGATTGAGGGGAATAGTAAGAACAAGATCTAAATGGTAGTGTTGGGGGGGATTATATAGGACCTTTTAGGACATTTTGAGGACTTTGAATGAAATGCGGGCGTCACTGCAGAGTTTTGAGCATGGCTATCACATGATTTGACCGAGGTTTCTAAATGATGACTAGCTACTAGATTGAGAACAGGCTTCAAGTTGGGGCAAGGTAGAAGCAGTTATGATGCTACTGCAGTGAACAAGGAGAGAGATGGTGGTGGCTTAGACCATTGTGATAGAGTATGGATAGAATTGGTCAGATTCTGGCTAAGTTTTGAAAATAAAACCAACAGAATTTCCTGACTGAGCTAAGAACTAGACACTGAGTGTGAAGAGTCACAGGGGAAGGCTGTATGTGGAGCAGGTTTGGGGAGAAAGTTCAGGTGTTCAGATTTATATGTGTTAGTTTTTAGATACATTTTCGCCTTTTCAGCCTTTTAGAGTAGTAGTCATTGGATATATACATATATATGTATATACATATATGTGTGTGTGTGTGTATATGTGTGTGTATATATATATGTAAAGTCTGGTGTTTGAAAGAAATATCTAAACAGGAAATACAAATTTTGAACAGGAGTGACTCAACATAGAAAAAAGAAGAGATTCAAGTACTAAGTAAGTTCTGGGTCTCACCAAGATAGAGAGATTAGGGAAAAGAGAAATTAACAAAAGCCTAAGAAGGAACATGCAGTGAAGTAGGAGGAAAACCAAGGGAGAATCATGTTCTTGAAAGCTAAGTGCAAAAAATGTATCAAAAAGGACGCAGTGATCAACCATATCAAATGTTGTTGATAAGCCAAAAGCCATGACTGAACATTGGATATTGGATATAGCAATGGAAGTCATGGAAGTCCTTTTCTGTAATGGTCTTTATCTTTCTGGCTTACTTCACTCTGTATAATGGGCTCCAGTTTCATTCATCTCATTAGAACTGATTCAAATGAATTCTTTTTAATGGCTGAGTAATATTCCATGGTGTATATGTACCACAGCTTCCTTATCCATTCGTCTGCTGATGGGCATCTAGGTTGCTTCCATGTCCTGGCTATTATAAAACAGTGCTGCGATGAACATTGGGGTGCACTTGTCTCTTTCAGATCTGGTAAACAGATCACCAGCCCAGGTTGGATGCATGAGACAAGTGCTTGGGCCTGGTGCACTGGGAAGACCCAGAGGGATCGGGTGGAGAGGGAGGTGGGAGGGGGGATCGGGATGGGGAATACATGTAAATCCGTGGCTGATTCATGTCAATGTATGACAAAAACCACTACAATATTGTAAAGTAATTAGCCTCCAACTAATAAAAATAAATGAAAAAAAAAAAGAAAGTCTTTTTCTGATTCAATTTTCCCAGTGAAGTGGGAAACAAGTCATTCGTTAAGAATGAGGATTGGAAAGGAAGTTTTGGAGATTTGAGGAGAAAGACAAAATGTGAAATAGCTATCTATATGAGTAGGAGAGTAAACTACTTAAAAGTTTAGTATGATTGCCAGGCCATATTAAATGCCCACTGAGGTTTTTGATCATAAATTCAAAATGGTCAGTATGGTTGTGTATTTTATTTCCACTATATAGAGCTGCATCAATCCTGCTGCAAAGGAAAATAATTGAATTTAATAAGAACTGTGGTTTTGCCAAGTCATATGAGTATAGCGAAACCAGAGTGTGCAGGAGAGTTGAGGCTTTATGCAAAAAGTGATTATAATGAATGGCAACAAGTTTTAAACTGGTAAGGAAAAAATAGGATTTCAATAAAGTGAGATACAGTGAAAGGCTGGTAATATCAATTAATTGGAGGTTCCAAAAAGAGGTCAAATAATTTTTGGAGTTGGAGTACTAGAAGGAATGAACCAGAAGTAGTGGTGGTTAGAGGGTAGGATGCCTGAAATTAAGAATATAGAGGAGTTGAAATTACTGGTAACTACAGAATTTAGAGTATATCCATGAGCATAAGTTACAGAGTAAAGAGAACAGGATCTTTGAAGGAGAGGAGTGTTGGTCATGTCATCTGTCGGACATGTCATCAATACTGAAAGACTAGAGTGTTGGTCATGTCATCTATGTATACATTGTTCTTTGAAATTGCTAAGGATTAAGAGAGGAGTCTTGATGTATTTCAAATTTTGTAGTACATATAGTAGTGCTATTAGAGTATGCTTTGTTAAAAAATATTTAATTTAATTTCTAAAAAAATTAAAATTAAAGTTACTGGAATTAAGAACTCAGGGAGCTCAATTTGACAAATTAATTCTTTAAAAATAACCACATTCACTATATTATGAAGGTACGAATACTTAATAATTCCTGTTTTGCCATGGGTGTGCTGTGTTTCAGTTAAGCTGTCTTGAAGAATATGGTGAAAAATAACATTTTCTAAATAATTGAAATAATGTTTGGTTTATTTCATCTGTAATTAACATTATTTTATAATAGGTGATATACTTCATTTTATTATGAACTGATTTTATACAAGAAGCATTCTTGGTCCTAGGCTGTGTGTTTGTTAATCTTATTAGTATGTCATATACTCAGAAAGAATGCATTAAGTTCCTACTTTCATTTCAACACATTAGTATTTTCTGTGTGGAGTACTACAGAGCTGCTAGCCATGGTCCGGAACTAGGAAATTGTCATGGTTTTTTACTTATAGAGTGTTTATAATGCTTTGAAAGTGGCAGAAACCCAGTCAATGTATGTTTAGCACCTGCTGTTCTCTGATTCATGCATTATTAACCTCACATGGAATCTAAATACTTAAACAGCTTCTGCTGTAGTCACTACTTCTCCTCACTACTCTTTGACTACTCTTGGGATTTCTGTGACCTTGGAGGTTTAATGATGAAGAAATAGTTAAGCTTTAAACATGAGGTTCTCATGTGAAATCATAGCAGAGCAGAGCTAAGAAGTTGGTGATCTCAACCTTAATTCCTTACTAATTACCTAGGAAACGAAGTTTCTCTGATGGGGCATGCCCAGACATTCACCTGGTATGTTAATAGAGTGGTTGGGAAGAAGAGTTTAGTCAGCATTTGCAAACTAATAGATTCTGTCACTGATTCTGAGTTTTAATTTCTGCAGCTGGAGAAGATCAAGGGAAGCCATATGTAGTAACATCTGCTATTAAGACTCTTGTTTAGGGAAAAAATGCAATTCCGTTGTTAAAAATTGATTTTAGCCCGTTGGGTTGATTTAAAAAACTTGTTTCCCTTCTTTATATAGCATTGAAAAGAGACATGGGCATACACTATACTTTGGGTTATCTCAATCAGGATAGTCTGTGCAAAGTATTGAGGAAAGACTATTTTAGGTATGAGGACCCTAATATGTATTCCACAAAAGGAACAAGTGATTACTCATCCTGCCCCATATTTCAAATTTGATGAGATTAGAACTTCAAATGAATATTTTGTTCAAGCATGAATCATTGGCAGATTTGTTAAAACTGAATGAAAGTGAACTGAGGTATGTAAACTGCTTAAGAAAACTGATATCAGAAAATGTTAAGGTTGATATTCCTTTCCAGGAAGAATCACAGTAGAAAGTACTCAAGGTCTTATTGAAAAACAACTATCTTTAAAGCCTTATCTCCTCTATGAGGACTTCTTTTATCACCTGCAAGTGATCTCTTGCTTCTCCAAACTTTGATCTGCAGATAGCTTTTCTTCTTATTTCTTCTCTTCCTCCTTTCTCTTTCCCTTCCCCCTCTCCACCTCCTCCTCCTGCTTCTCCTTCTCATTTTATAAATTGTTTTAAGCTGCATATGTTTTCTCCTTTCCCAAATAGCTTCCAAATTCCTCAACTTCAAGAATAGTCTGATGTGTTGTTTTATCATTCATAGTGCCTAATGTGGTACATGGATGTAAGTACTCAAAATGTATTCAGTTTGTTGCTTTGACAGTGTAACTATGATTTATTATAATTTAATGTATTTACTTAGGGGAACTGTTCATATTTTAAGCAAATTTATTGTTATACCAAAGAGGTATATTTTTCTGATTCTGATTGATAGCTCCTCTTGAACAATGAAAGCCTAGGGAGTTATTATTCTGTCTTAGATAGCCACATTTGTTCTAACACTTTCTAGATGTATGATCATTTAAGCCTCAGTTTTTCCATCTAAAAATGGGGATACTATTATTTACATAACTTATGGGGTTAAGAAGGTTAATTAAGATCATGTACACAAAATGCTTAGCATATAATAAGAGCTCAGTAAATGTTAGCTCTTATTAGTGAAAGTGGTATCACAGTAATATGTGTGAACATACTCATATACATACATTCAGAACACATGAAAAAGAGCAAATCCCAGAATAAAATGAACTAGTTTACAGAAGCTTTTGCTACTAGTAGCAATTAACTGGTTGACTGTGAGTGACACTGTATGCACTTCATTTTCTAGGAAATTCTTGTCTGTTGACTTTCTAGGCTGATATGGCAGCTGGTAGGCCATTTATTACTAGTTCTATTTTGGTGGAAAATTCAGCCTTGTGTGTCATTTAGAGTTTGTGACACATGTACCCTCCCAAGGCTTAATGAGTTGCCTACAGATGGGCTGTTATTTATTACAGTCATGTAGAATAAAATTGATTGTCTTCTAAAATTAATTTTTCATTTGCCTCTAGCCTTGCTTTAATAGAGGACACACAGTTGCCTGTTTGCAGAAATACTGTTTAATCACATTAATGTCTAAGCCCCCCCCAGGCTGAAGAAGATAATTGTACAAACGAATGGCAAAATCTGTATCTTTAACTTCTATTTATGATTAAATTATGCAAATGACTTATCTCCTGCCCTTCCAAGCACTAATCATCTAATTAGGAATGATGTGTTAAAGGGATGTTTTTGAATCAGGAGGATGAATGCTGGAAGCAGAAAATGGGAGCTGACAGTGAAACCACTGAAGGTACAATAATGTGTAGTGGATGAATCTACATATATGGCACAAAAAGAGATGGAAAGGCTTATACATATTATCCATAGATCTGACATGTGTCCTCCTTTGGCAGGAAATATAGTTCCTTATCTATGATGACATCTTTTTTTTGAGATTAACTCTAAACTCTTAGTAAGGCACGTGTTAAATTTCCTGTGTTCTTGAACACTCAAGAGATCTGGAAGTTTTATTATCTCACCCAATGAAGTAATTGACTTGCTCTTTTAATCCATGGAGTTTAATCTGCAGCAAAGGAATGGGACTGTACATTGATTATGAACATACACTAGGTTTTTAAGATTGTACTTTATCAAAAGTAGTTCCCTTTTCCATGAAAAATAAAACCAAGTTAGGAGATGCAAACCTAGGAAAAATATAGTCTTCCTATTAGGGAACTTAGGTATAAATTCCAAGTAGCATTCCAGATATACATTTGCAAGATCTTACCTTTTAAGTTTTGTGCTTCTGCTTCTAGACATTGATTGTGAAGAGATTTTAGCACAATCATTCTATTATTTGTGGCCATAATTATTCTATATAATATAGATTGTCTCTTTATCAATAATACTTATTGTGTTAAAAGTTAATAACTATAATAATAAAAAATAGTATTATTGATGTTTAGCAACCATGTCAAATTTTATATGTTAACATAGTTTTTATAATAATGTAAAACAAAATATAATAAATCAGGCTATACCAATAAAATTACTGTGGGTATTTTAGAGCCTCCTAAAAATCTTTCTTATAGATACATTTGTGGGAGTCAGAAATCATAACATTTATGTCCTTTTAATATAGTCTTTTATTGATTTGATCTCTGTGATGGTTATTACAGTGAACTCCAGGGTATTTTCTTTATATAATGTAAACCATTTCCCAACATACATGAGAACAAAATCTCAAGAAGTATATCCTAAATAGAATAAAATTTTTTTTGTACCAAATTTGTACCAAATAAATTTTCTCAAGTTCTTGAAACCAGTGCTATCATTCTATTTGTCACTGAGCTTATCCTCCTGCATATGCTGGTTCAGTTCACTGAGAAGACCCCATTGATCACCAGCAGCTGCTATTTATTGGAGTGTTGCAATCCTTACTATATTGATGCCAAGTGGATATAAGCATTTATTTAACACCTTTGCTTGTTAAGAGTAGGCATCAAAGTATAGTTTATATGCTTTTATTGAGGAAAACTGTTTAAGCTATTTATTTGGACGATTGAAGTCAATGAGTCTAACTTATTGGACTTTCCAAGGTTGACACTTTTGAACTTTGTGATGGAGAGTTGACATACATTCCTGTAGAGGACAGCCATTTACAGATTTCTACAATGAAGAGACCACTGACTGCAGGATTGCACTCAATTCAGAAGAGCCAAGGTTGGTTTGTGGCAATGAAGAGTGAGTCCTTTTTAACACTGCATTTCCATCCCATGAAGCTTTATCTCTCTTTTCCCTTCAAAAACTAACATGATTATTACACTTCTCAACTCCCTCACCCCTGAAAAGTCAGGCATTACCATATCATATGTTAGAAAACAGTGAAGTGAATATGTCCCTATTAATACATTCTTTTTTTAGACTGAGTTAATTCTTAACCACTACTATGATTTTAAAATGAGTCTAAATAAGTTTAACAGACATTCCCTTGGTTTTAAAGGAGCCAAAGAAAGATGATTTGAATATCAGGAATAGCAGTAAGCGATTTTATAATCCCTTGCTTCTAGTAAGTTTTATACATGTCATTTCTACATGATGATAGAATTGTGATATTCAAACTCATTTCTGTTATTATGATAAAAATATATTTATGACTTACATTTGGTTCTTTACATATAAGATTAACAGATCTACCTTAGTTGATTAAGAAACTCAGTCACAATATCAATCGCTACCCATATCTCCTGGGCTCTTAAAACACCTTCACAGAATCCTAGAATTATGAGAAACAAATTTCAAAACAGAGTTTGGAGCAATTAAGTGCTTTTTAAGTATTATCAAGAAAGTTGGAAAACAGTTTGAATCTAAAACTCCACTAATTTTTGTTCATTCAAGGGCTGGAATAAGGGATGCATAAAACAAGCTAACTATCCACCAAATGGGAGACTAGGTACTCTCTCGAGGAAGCTTATCTTCTCTGAGAATTGAAAAAAAAAATACTCAGAGAAGTTTATCATATGCTGTTATATTATAGCTAGAATAATGGGATCACTTTCTTAAAACTCCAAACTCTAAGTAGTTTGGCTTGTAATATACCTCAGGAGGACTCAAGAAATGGAAGATTAATGTGCTACAATCTTATTTTTCCTCCTCTTCAATGACTGGGGATGGTGAGTGATCTTTGGAAAACCTGAGATTGCCATACATGTGCAGAGACTGGGTTTCGGACAAACCTTAGTAAAACATCTGGTGGTGAAGAGTATATGCCTCTGGTGAACCCTACCTGTAAGAGGCAACTTTCTACATTCCCTCAGAATATAGGGAAGCATCATCAATAGTTTTACTTTCTCATTCATGTAACTATTTCTTTTCTCCAGTTGTTTATACTGTATAGTGGTAGGGAATCTTAATGAGATGGGACAGGACTTAACTTCAGGCTATAATTTCTAGATAATTAGTTTAAGAGGCTGAGGCAGAGGAAGAACATGTCTTTTAGTTTGCTAAAGGGCCTTATTCCTTATCCAGTGCACACTGAACCTTCTGGCATGCCTGATTCTCTAGAATCTTGCCCTTGATTGATACCACTTTTGTGGTAGTGATTAAGTCCTGTATTTTTTGTAGTTACTTTTGAAGTTTACTCATGTTCACAGCTCTGATAAATCATTCAGAGTGATATTTATTCAGTGTAGAGCATCATATAGCTTTCTTTCATACCTACTCTATTGATATATATATATATATATATATATATAATGCCCCATAATATTAGTTTCAAAACTGATTTATTAAATGACATTCATTACCACATATCTGTACCCAAACAGACATGGCTGCTGCACTATAATTAAATGAAAATTTGTAGATTGACGTTCCTAGAAAAAAATAAGCCTGTAATCTTTTTATAGGGTTTGAATTTATAATAATAATTTCCATTTACTGAGCATCATCTATGAGGCAGACAGTGCTTGGGACTTTCCATTCATTACCCAATTTAATCCTCACAAGCACCATACAAGTTTGCCATTGCTAGTCTCTTTTTACAGTTGAGAAAGCTGAAGCTAAGGAAAATTAGGTAAAAGAGCTAGTAAATGCAGAGCCAGGAATTCTCTGACACCAAACCTATGTTCTTTTTGACTGTTCTATTCTGTACTAACTAAAATAATACATTACTTAAACATCGGCAAATTGAACCACCAACTGGATCAGACTTGAGGAAAAGATATTTGAAATAATGACAGAAAATTGAAATGATTTATATTTGATTGCTTAGAATATAGAACACATCTTAATCATTGATATACTAGCACATTTTTGAAGAGTATTGGCAAATGCTAGTTTTCTTCAGATATGTTCTCATCAGGCTCTGATTATAAATGGAATAGAGATTGTCATCTTTATAATGAATATCTATTTATTTTGTTGTCATTTATTCATTGAAATTAACAGTAAGCATTCCAAATACTGAAAAATATATTTCAAGGGGGAATAGAGTCACTGAACCTATCATTGTTCTGTTTCTCTTGTCTACTGCCTTTAAATGATAAAATGGTGTTTTGAAGATAAGTAGCAACAATCCTTAAAAAATAAATCAGGCTGTTGAGTGTTAAGTAGGATGTTTATAGGGAGCTATAAAGTGGAAAAAGTCTTACATTTCTACTGTGCAGGATTTAATTATGCTATTTGCTGAAACTTCAAGGAGAAGGTGAGATAACATTTCATTCAACATTACAAAGAAAGCATATTGGGGAAAAGAATAGTGAGAATCCATACAAATTGGGTTCCAGATACCAGGTTGGGTTATAGGATATATAAGTCAATTAACACTTTCCTAATGATACTGGTGATCTAAATTGTAGGGCATATATGGACTTCCTTCTTCACACATATATTTTCTTGACACTTTGTCAAGTTAGTACTATCTCATTTTGTGAATAGAGAAACAAAGTCTTAAAGGGACTGGGTCCTATCAAAGCCAGACTGACAATAGTGCTGGTAGAAAAGAAATTGCAATGTACTTAGAGTTCTCTAGTCATTGGGCAATATTTTCTATAATATTTTCATTGTCATATAGCTCAATTTACTTAAGAATTTTGGAACAGCTTATTAACAGTAGTTAGTGAAGTATTACAGTTATATAGGATGACAATAAAATTTAATGAGGGATATTTCATTATACCAGAGTGAGATATCTGACTAGATACTGTGAAAACCTAGTCAGAGGTACCAGCAACCTTGAGATTATAATTGATGTCATCAGAGGAAAATGTCTCCTAAATTTTCAGCATGGCATAAACTACTATGGGCTTCCCTGTGGCTCAGCTGGTAAAGAATCTGCCTGCAATGTGGGAGACCTGGGTTAGGAAGATCCCCTGGAGAAGGGAAAGGCTACCCACTCCGGTATTCAGGCCTGGAGAATTACATGGACAATTGCACTCGTCTCACACGCTAGTAAAGTAATGCTCAAAATTCTCCAAGCCAGACTTCAGCAATATGTGAACCGTGAACTTCCAGATGTTCAAGCTGCTTTTAGAAAAGGCAGAGGAACCAGAGATCAAATTGCCAGCATCTGCTGGATCATCGAAAAAGCTAGAGAGTTCCAGAAAAAATATCTATTTCTGCTTTATTGACTATGTCAAAGCTTTTGACTATGTGGATCACAGTAAACTATGGAAAATTCTGAAAGAGATGGGACCACCAGACCACCTGACCCACCTCTTGAGAAACCTATATGCAGGTCAGGAAGCAACAGTTAGAACTGGACATGGAACAACAGACTGGTTCCAAATAGAAAAAGGAATACGTCAAGGCTGTATATTGTCACCCTGCTTATTTAACTTATATGCAGAATACATCATGAGAAATGCTGGCCTAGAAGAAGCACAAGCTGGAATCATGATTGCCGGGAGAATTATCAATAACTTCAGATATGGAGATGACACCACCCTTATGGCAGAAAGTGAAGAGGAACTAAAAAGCCTCTTGATGAAAGTTAAAGAGGAGAGTGAAAAAGTTGGCTTAACACTTAACATTCAGAAAACTAAGGTCATGGTATCTGATCCCATCACTTCATGGCAAATAGACAGGGAAACAGTAGAAGCAGTGTCAGACTTTATTTTTTTGGACTCCAAAATCACTGCAGATGGTGACTGCAGTCATGGAATTAAAAGATGCTTACTCCTTTGAAGGAAAGTTATGACCAAGCTAGATAGCATATTATAAAACAGAGACATTACTTTGCCAAACAAGGTCCGTCTAGTCAAGGCTATGGTTTTTGCAGTGGTCATGTATGGATGTGAGAGTTGGACTTTGAAGAAAGCTGAGCACTGAAAAATTGATGCTTTTGCACTTTGGTGTTGGAGAAGACTCTTGAAAGTCCCTTGGACTGCAAGGGGATCCAACCAGTCCATCCTAAAGGAGATCAGTCCTGGGTGTTCATTGGAAGGACTGATGCTGAAGCTGAAACTCCAATACTTTGGCCACGTGATGTGAAGAGTTGACTCATTGGAAAAGACCCTGTTGCTGGGAGGGATTGGGGGCAGGAGGAGAAGGGGATGACAGGATGAGATGGCTGGATGGCATCACTGACATGATGGACATGAGTTTGAGTAAGCTCTGGGAGTTGGTGATTGATAGGGAGGCCTGGCGTGCTGTGATTCATGGGGTCACAAAGAGTTGGACACGACTGAGCAACTGAACTTAACTGATGTAGTCCATGAGGTCATGAAGAGTTGGACATGACTGAACAACTTTCACTTCAAACCACTATAAGAGTGTATAGACATTAAATGATACAATGGCCCAATTAGACCTACTTGATATCTATAGGACATTTCACCCTAAAACAATGAATTTCACTGTTTTCTCAAGTGCACACGGAACCTTCTCCATGATAGATCACATCCTGGGCCATAAATCTAGCCTTGGTAAATAAAAAAAAAATAAATGAAATCATCTCAAGCATCTTTTCTGATCACAATGTGGTAAGATTAGATCTCAACTACAGGAGAAAAAAAATTAAAAATACAAACACATGGAAGCTAAACAACACACTTCTGAATAACCAACAAGTCACAGAAGAAATAAAAAATGAAATCAAAATATGCATAGAAACGGATGAAAATGAAAACACAACAGCCCCAAACCTATGGGATTCAGTAAAAGCAATGCTAAGGGGAAGGTTCATAGCAATACGAGCCTACCTCAAGAAACAGGAGAGAAATCAAATAAACAACCTAATTCTACACCTAAAGCAACTAGAAAAAGAAGAAACGAAGCATCCCAGGGTTAGTAGAAGGAAAGAAATAATAAAAATTAGGGCAGAAATAAATGCAAAAGAAAAAAGGAGACCATAGCCAAAATCCACAAAGCTAAAAGCTGGTTCTTTGAGAAGGTAAATAAAACAGACAAACCATTAGCCAGACTCATCAGGAAACAAAGGGAGAAGAATAAAGTCAACAAAATTAGAAATGAATATGGAGAAATCACAACAGATAACACATAAATGCAGAGGATCATAAGAGACTACTATCAGCAACTATATGCCAATAAAATGGACAGCTTGGAAGAAATGGACAAATTCTTGGAAAACTATAACTTTCCAAAACTGAACTAGCAAGAAATAGAAAATCTTAACAGACCCATCACAAGCACAGAAATCGAAACTGTAATCAGAAATCTTCCAACAAACAAAAGCCAGGACCAGACGGCTTCACAGCTGAATTCTATTAAAAATTTAGAGAAGAGCTAACACCTATCCTACTCAAACTCTTCCAGAAAATTGCAGTGGAAGGTAAGTTTCCAAACTCATACTATGAGGCCACCATCACCCTAATACCAAAACCAGACAAAGATGCCACAAGAAAGACTATAGGCCAATATAAATGATGAACATAAATGCAAAAATTCTTAAAAAATTCTAGCAAACAGAATCCGACAGCATATTGAAAAGATAATGACCAAGTGGGCTTTATCCCAGGGATGCAAGGATTCTTCAATATCCAGAAATCAATCAACATAATACACAGCATTAACAAATTGAAAGATAAAAACCATATGACTATCTCAATAGATGCAGAGAAAGCCTTTGACAAAATTCAATATCCATTTATGATAAAAATCCTCCAGAATGCAGGCATAGAAGAAACATACCTCAACATATTAAAAGCCATATATGATAAACCTACAGCAAACATTATCCCCAGTGGCGAAACATTGAAAGCATTTCCCCTAAAGTCAAGAATGAGAGAAGGGTGTACACTCTCACCACTACTATTCGACATAGTTTGGAAAGTTTTAGCCACAACAGTCAGAGCAGAAAAAAGAGATAAAAGGAATCCAGATTAAAAAAGAAGTAAAACTCTCACTGTTTGTGCATGACATGATCCTCTACATAGAAAACCCTAAAGACCCCACCAGAAAATTACTAGAGCTAATCAATGAATATAGTAAAGTTGCAGGATATAAAATCAGACAGAAATGCAGACAGAAATCCCTTGCATTCCTATACACTATCAGTGAGAAAACAGGAAGAGAAATTAAGGAAACAATTCCATTCACCATTGCAGTGAAAAGAATAAATACTTAGGAATAAATCTACCTAAAGAAACAAAAGGCCTATATATAGAAAACTATAAAACACTCATGAAAGACATCAAAGATAACACAAATAGATGGAGAAATATGCCATGTTCATGGATCAGAAGAATCAATATTGTCAAAATGAGTATACTACCCAAATCTATAGATTCAATGCAATCCCTATCAAGCTACCAATGGTGTTTTTCAGAGAACTAGAACAAATAATTCCACAATTTGTATGGAAATACAAAAAATCTTGAATAGCCAAAGCAATCTTGAGAAAGAAGAATGGAACTGGAGGAATCAACCTGCCTGACTTCAGGCTCTACTGCAAAGCCACAGTCTTCAAGACAGTATGGTACTGGCACAAAGACAGAAACGTAGATCAATGGAACAAAATTTAAAGCCCAGAGATAAGTCCATACACCTGTGGATACCTTATCTTCGACAAAGGAGGCAAGAATATACAATGGAGAAAAGACAATCTCTTTAACAAGTGGTGCTGGGAAAACTGGTCAACCACTTGTAAAAGAATGAAACTAGAACACTTTCTAACACCATACACAAAAGTAAACTCAAAATGGATTAAAGATCTAAATGTAAGAACAGAAAGTATAAAATTCCTAGAGGAAAACAGACAAAACACTCTCTGACATAAACCACAGCAGGATCCTGTATGACCCACCTCCCAGAGTAATGGAAATAAAAGCAAAAATAAACACATGGGACCTAGTTAAACTTAAAAGCTTTTGCACAATGAAAGAAACTATAAGCAAGGTGAAAAGACAGCCTTCAGAATGGGATAAAATAATAGCAAATGAAGCAATGGACAAAGAATTAAGCTCAAAAACATACAAGCAGGTCCTGCAGCTCAATTCCAGAAAAATAAACGACCCAATCAACAAATGGGCCAAAGAACTAAACAGACATTTCTCCAAGGAAGACATATAAATGGCTAACAAACACAGGAAAAATGTTCAACATCACTCATTATCAGAGAAATGCAAATCAAAACCACAGTGTCGTACCATCTCACACCAATCGGAATGGCTGCTATCAAAAAGTCTATAAACGATAAATGCTGGAGAGGGTGTGGAGAAAAAGCAACCCTCTTACACTGTTGGTGGGAATGCAAACTAGTATAGCCACTATGGAGAACAGTGTGGAGAATCCTTAAAAATCTGGAAGTAGAACTGTCATATGACCCAGCAATCCCACTGCTGGGCATACACACTGAGGAAAACACAATTCAAAGAGATACATGTACCCCACTGTTCATCACAACATTGTTGACAATAACCAGGGCATGGAAGCAACCTAGATGCCCATCAGCAGACAAATGGATAAGAAAGCTGTGGTACATATACACAGTGGAATACTACTCAGCTATTAAAAAGAATTCATTTGAATCAGTTCTAATGAGTTGGATGAATATGGAGCCTATTATACAGAGCAAAGTAAGTCAGAAAGAAAAACACCAATACAGTATATTAACACATATATATAGATTTTAGAAAGATAATATGATAACCCTATATGCAAGACAGCAAAAGAGACATATTTGTAAAGAACAGACTTTTGAACTCTGTGGGAGAAGGTGAAGTTGGGATAATTTGAGAGAATAGCATTGAAACATGTATATTATTATATGTGAAATTGATCACCAGTCCAGGTTCAGTGCATGAGGTGGGGTGCTCAGGGCTGGTGCACTGGGATGACCCTGAGGGATGGGATGGGGAAGGAGGTGGGGGTCAAGATGGGGAACACATTTAAACCCGTGGCTGATTCATGTGAATATATGGCAGAAGCCCCCACAATATTGTAAAGTAATTAGCCTCCAATTAAAAGGAAAAAGAAAGAAAAATAAAAGAGTGTATATAAAAAGCTTTAGCAATGGTCCCTGTTTCAAATCTTATTTTAGAAGGGAGAAACTGCAAGATATTATAGTTGGTATATACTTCCTCTCCAGCAGTACCTAATAAGGTAACTTGCAGTTTGACTTAGATGATTTTGGGGAAAACACTTAATAAAACTTTTGCAATTCGATACCAGGAAGGTACCAATATGTACATACATCTGAGATTCCACTATAAGAAAGAAGGAAATTCTAGGACATAGTGTATCAGAAATGTAGTAATACGGTTAGAGTAGAGAGGAAATATATGCCAAGAAGATGGGATAAAATAAATAATAATGGGTTTCTAGGTTTGATTTATTATCATATACATCTAAAATGGTTTGCATATAATTACTGACCTGTCTTTGGGCAGCTATTAATAAAGAAATGCTACCTCAGTAGAGAAAGAGGTTGTTTTATTAGTTAGATAGTCTGTTTAACTTCAAAGAAAGGGAGCTTTAAAAATTTTATGTGGTCTGGAGCAGTTTAGGTATTTTTATCTGTACAATTGATAACATAAAAGGGATACTCAATAGTAATTCCAGATAAGCTAATGTCTGCTGAGAATGTAATTAGCATGAGTTGTTAAATCCATTTTCTTTTCTCTAGTCCCTGTTTTCTTCTTTCTGTTCCATTATATAAATGCTATAAATCAAGAACTATGGGAAGACAGGATAGTGATTGAAATTCAGGGCAAATCAGTAGTTGAGAGAGTTGTGTTGCCCTCTACTCCCAACCTTCTGTCTATTTACAGATAAGGAGATATTCTTTGGTGGTGCCCACGATAAGAGTATTTATCTGTGGCTACACCATTGATCTTATCAGATAAGATATTTGACATCAGTTTCTATCTTTTCAATATAAACCACAAAGACTTCCACATCCTAATCTCCAGAACCTGTAAATGTTACCTTACATGGAAAATGGATTTTGCTGATGTAATTATGGTTAAGGATCCTAAAATAAGAAAAGTTTCCTGGGTTATCGGAGTGGACCTGATATAATCAAAAGGGACCTTCTAAAACTGACGTGGGGGATCAGTCAGTAGTAGGAGATGTGATGATGGAAGCAAGAGGTGGGAGTGATGTGAGGAAGGTGAATGCAGGTGGCCTCTAGAGACCAGAAAAAAAGCAGGAAAATGGATTCTCCTCTGAAGGAACCAAGCATACCGATACCTTGAATTTAGACTTCTGCCCTCCAGAACTATAAGAAAATGCATTTATGCTGTTTCAAATCGCTAAGTTTGTGATAACTTATTACAGCAGCAGTAAGAAACTAATACATACCTTAAACACAGTTGTCTCTCCCACAACATCTATTACATGACTGAATACATGGTAGATAGTAAAACAATTTATTTGCTTGGCTATATTTCCAGAAAAGCTAGCTAAAGATTAACTAGAAGTGACTTTGAGGACCTTTATATAATTAGTAGAGAGTTTTTGAAAAGATTCAGAAACTCTTCAAAATTTTTGTGAAATGCTAGAATTTGCCCTAGATAGATTAAGGATTAAGGTAGCTACATTCTAATGCAAAATACTACAGGTCTCCATATTCACACAAATATTTAGAAAGTATAGGAAGTTAATTGTCATTAGATATTTTGACTTAGTTATCATTTAACTGTGGCAGAACTGTCTGAATGCTGTAGACAATCCACATTGCTATTTTTATTGCTGGAATTAAAACCCAATTATATTAAATAGGAAGAATGATAATTTGGGGGTGGTTGGGGGGCTTGATTGCATTCACTTTCATAAACCATGTCAGTGAGCAAGTGCAATTTATTTAATTGCTTATTAAGACTCCATAATATTGATAGGTTCAAATAATGGACAAGAGCACGTCACAGATAGGCATGCTTAAAATAATAATAGCCTGTATGGCTCTATAACAGCCTCAGAATGGGTTATATAAACTACTATACTTTTCAGTTTGGTCTGAATGCTCTCAGATAGGGCATAATAGTCATTAAGTAACTAAACCCAAAGAATAAAAGTCAACCCAAAAGTAACCCAAAGGCAAGACTTTTATTTGGCCGTGAGACCAAAATTCTAAAAATGTTACTATGTAGGTTATAGCTGAATTAGAAATACAAAATATTAAAATGAAAGTTTTTGATTTTCATGTTTTAATGTCCCTCTGGCAGTGAAATATCATAAAAATAAAATTTATAATTTTTCTATTGCCACTCCTTCAATACTGTATATTGTATACAATATTTAATAGTCCATATGAGGACACTTATCATACTATTCATGGGGTTCTCAAGCCAAGAATATTGGAGTAGTTTGCATTCTCTTCTCCAGTGGACCACGTTTTGTCAGAACTTTTCACTCTAACCCATCTGTCTTGAATGGCCCTGCACAGCATAGCTCATAGCTTCACTGAGTTATGCAAGCCCCTTCACCAAGACAAGGCTGTGATCAAACCAGTCAATACTAAAGGAAATTCAATGCAAAGGCAACTTAATGGGAAAGACTCTGATGCTGGTAACATTCAATTCAGTCTCTCAGTCGTGTCTGACTCTTGGCAACCCCATTGACTGCAGGATGCCTGGCTTCCCTGTCCATCACCAACTCCCGAAGCTTGCTCAAACTCATGTCCATTGAGTCTCTGATGCCATTCAGCCATCTCATCCTCTGTTGTCCCCTTCTCCTCCTTCCTTTGATCTTTCCCAGCATCAGGGTCTTTTCCATTGAGTCAGTTCTTCACATCAGGTGGCCGAACTATTGGAGTTTGAGCTTCAAGACTCAACTTGGATTTCCCTTTATTCTTACTGTAGTTTCCAACACCTACGGATTCTGACTTGTGCTTTGTAGGTGAGGCAGTGCTGACCCATATTCATACTATGACACTCTTATTGCTAGGTGCTTAGTTCACCTTACTTCTATTAGTGTCCCAGACATGTCTAGTATCTGTTGAGTGTTCTTGGATGCAATTGCAGATTTATACACAGTCAACTTTCATAGAACAATGGCCAAAATATTATATCGTATTCTCATTATTATGAATAATGTTGAATTAAACAATTGTATTTGAAAAAGAATCCAAAAAACCCTAGGCAAAGAAAAGAGCACTTTGTACACCTGATTGCTGCTTTCTAGGTTGTTATCACCTTGGAATCAGTAAGAAGCCTTGTGTGTCTTGATTTTTCCACAAAACAGTGCCTTACAAACAGGAGGTGCTCAATAAGTATTGAGTTTAATTGAAATATTATAATGAATATTTTACTAATAATTAAATGATGCAAATAGCTGCTTTGACTTTTACCATTCAATCTGTTTGTAATCAGCTTGACTTTACCAGTAAAAAATACTGCAGAAATCATGATATAGTGAAAATTCAATATTTTGTATAAGTAAGTGTGTGTAAGTGTGTGTTATGTATCTTTGCACATGACCTGTCACATAATAAATGCTAAATTAATGGTAATTAATAAGAGTAATATATGAAAAAAATCCAGTATTCCTTTATGGGATATGAGATTGAGGTTTGGTAGATTGTTGCTAAAGGTTGTTGTCTTGGTTAACTCTATGTAAACTTTTTTTTTTTTTTTTTTTTGCCATTCGGACAGTTTTATTGTAAACGCGAATCTCCATAGACAAGTCTCATTTTCTGTTAGTTGCAGATCCAAAACTTTGTGGGGAAAAAAGTCTCTTAGGGATTTAAAAATTTTAGCTCCACGTATTATTACACGTTCCACTTCAAATAACTCCATCTAATCTACTCAAGTGAATTTAACAAGTAAGGTTCATTAATATATTTAGAACTAATTCAGAGATGATAGATTCCAAAGATGTGAATGATCTGTTCCTATTTCCTACCTTCAATGAATTCCATTGGATAAGCAACATGTGCACACATGAAACAACAAACGCATATAATTATCAAATACGTTATATAGGTTCTGTAGAAGTTTAGAAAAGGATCTTGATTTTTCAGTTCTTTCAAAAACGTGTCTGCTTTTCATTTATTTTGGGCTAGTGTAGAGAATCAGTCTCCTTATCCTTACACATGTAAACTCTACACTGTTAGCAAGAATTTGGCTTATTTTTTTAATGCAGTATAGTGCCCTCTGGTGAAATGTGCATTCCAGTGTAAGGATTCTATGTCACTGATTTTTTTTTTTTTTTTTTTCCGGAAAATCAGTTATTCTATGCAACATTTTTGGAAAATAAATTCTATTTGCTCATCAGTTTCCAGAAAATAATGACATATTGAATAAGAGAAAGACAATATTTTGATTTATAATAAAAATTTCAAATGATTGTGACTTAAGCCCACATAAATTTCTTCTAATCAGGACAATAAAAATTTGCCTGCCTTCTTTTTTCCATTACCTTCCTGTGTGAGAAGTAAATTAAACTCCCTGCACTTATTGATAGTGCTGCCAGTCAGTACTTTTGCATTTCTTAAAGAGGTTGTACTGATACTGATGCTTCAATAAAATACAACAATGTCAAGGAAGGTATTATTCTACAGGGGAAAGCATTTGATTTGCAGGCTCAAATATCACAGGTACAAAATTGGGTTCCAATATTTTCCCCTGTATTTAAGCCATGAATTTTGTTAACCTTTTCTTTACAACATGCTTGCTTAAAGAGGTAGAATCTACTTTTTTTATGGACTTAACTAGAAGCTATCTGGTGTTTAAAGTGGTTTGTAACAACACAGCAAGTCAGGGAAAATAGACAGATATATTTTAAGAATTTAAATATAGACTTTTTATGACCTCAGCCCAATTCTTGACTTTTTTCAAAGAGTAAACCAAACTTCACCAAAACAAAAAAGGTGAATATTTTAAAAGAGCAGTAAACACCCTTGCCAATTATTTTGTCTAGGTACTAAGAACTCCTTTAGACAGTTTATTTACTAACAGATGTATGCAGTATATAAAAGGCATATATACCTAAGGGGTGTATAAGAGGTATAAGGGCTTCCATGTTGGCTCAGACAGTAAAGAATCTACCTGCAATGCAGGAGACCCGGGTTCGATCCCTAGTTTGGGAAGATCTCCTGGAGAAGGAAATGGCAACCCACTCCAGTATTCTTGCCTGGAGAATTCCATGGACAGAAGAGCCTGGCAGACTCTGGGGTCATAAAGAGTTGGACACAACTGAGCTACAAGCACCTTATATGTGGTTAGTCTCAGAACAACTGACTTCAGGGTCTATCTACCATTTGTGAATAACTCTATTGATTTCTTTAGAGACCTGTATATGACATTAGTATTTCAAAGATCTTCATATCATTTTTTTTCACTTTTATTTTCTTTTTTTCTCATATCATTTTTTTCATTTATTTTTATTAGTTGGAGGCTAATTACTTTACAATATTGTAGTGATTTTTGCCATACATTGACATGAATCAACCATGGATTTACATGTGTTCCCCATCCCGATTCCCCCTCCTGCCTCCCTCCCCATCCCATCCCTCTGGGTCTTCCCAGTGCACCAGCCCTGAGCACCTATCTCATGCATCCAACCTGGGCTGGTGATCTGTTTCACCCTTGATAGTATACTTGTTTCAATGCTATTCTCTCAGAACATCCCACCCTCGCCTTCTCCCACAGAGTCCCACTAGATCTTCATATCATTTTTAAGTGAACATAGATTGAAGGTAATATACTGAAAATTCTGCTAGTTTTTCATAAGTCAGCTTTGCTGTTTATATCATTGTGATGTGATCTTCCTGCCCTGCTAGTAACCTTTATGTATATCACATGAAATTGACATATTGATGGAATTGTTTAGGATTCTGTGTGACATAGAAAGAAACCAGACTGCCCCAGTTCAGTTAATTTGACTGAGGGAGACTAATTAGCATTGAGTTTTTTTTAATATAAAAATATCAAAACCATGGAGAACTTGGTTAAAGTGAAATCCATCTTATGCTGAGCAATTTAGTGCATCTTGGGAAAAACCCTGCATGTTCTTCATGAAGAAATTTATAAGCTCATTATAATGTGGTCTCCCTCCAAGATATAACTAAGTAGAAAGATTTGAGAAATATCATTTTATACACTTAGTTAAAATTATTTATTTCAGTTGGTTGTTCATCCTAAAATACTCTGTTGTTGTGATTTCTTAGACTGCTCTTCAAGGGAGCAAGTATTAAATATTTTACATGAAAAAAATGTTATAGAATGAAAATGAAAAATTTGGGTTAATAAATAATATATAACTTATTCATAGTAATTCGTTTTACTGGATTAAAGTATATTTTATTTGAATGTTTATTATTCATACTATGAATGTGGTATCAATACCATGATCCCTATTAAATTCAGAAAATCTGTTATACTATATTCAACTAAATATTTGGGTTTCTCAAATGAACTCTTCGAATAATCCAGTATACTTCTATAGAGCTGTGCAGTAGAGGCATGTGAAAAATATGAAAATGGGAAAGTTATTGATCCTGACTTGAGAGATTCAGATAGTTTCTTAAAGATGGCTTTAGAACTGGTTTCTGAGGCATGGGTAGTATTTTCACTTTTCAGGCAGAATTACAAAGAAAGAAAATTGAAAGAGAGAGTTTGGAGAAAGGAGAGATGTGTGGAAATACTTTGTATATTCTCGAGAGACTGAGTAACTTGTTTTATTGAGGTGCATTGTAGATGCATGGGAACTGACTCGAAATCCTACAGAAGTTGGCTAAGTTTAAGGTTAAGTTTTTAAAAGCATGGAAAAATATTCTAAGAAAAAAGAATGGAGTGAAGGAAAGGAGATGAGAGGCTAGGAAATTATCTAGGAGACTACTTTAGTGCTCAGGAAAGAGATTTTGAGGACTTGGAAGTGGGAATGGAGAATGGATTTGTTTGAGAGCCATCTCTGAAGTAACATTTAACAGTACTTGTGAACTTAATGAAAAAATGGAGCGAGCCTTTTTGGGTCTTGTGATCAGAACCATGCAAGTTCCTTATTCATAGTAAGGGGCCATTAATTTGTTGTCTAACTGGATTGACTGAAGCTCTTCTCTAGGAGATATTAGTATTATCATCATAAAGATGAGACTTGATAATATACATGTTTCGATGCTGTTCTCTCTAAACATCCCACCCTCACCTTCTCGCACAGAGTCCAAAAGTCTGTTCTGTACATCCGTGTCTCTTTTTCTGTTTTGCATATAGGGTTATCATTACCATCTTTCTAAACTCCATATATATGCATTAGTATACTGTATTGGTCTTTATCTTTCTGGTTTACTTCAATCTGTATGATGGGATCCAGTTTCATCCATCTCATTAGAACTGATTCAAATGAATTCTTTTTAATGGCTGAGTAATATTCCATGGTGTGTATGTGCCACAGCTTCCTTATCCATTCATCTGCTGATGGACATCTAGGTTGCTTCCATGTCCTGGCTATTATAAACAGTGCTGCAATGAACATTGGGGTGCACGGGTCTCTTTCAGATCTGGTTTCCTCGGTGTGTATGCCCAGAAGTGGGATTGCTGGGTGAAACAGATCACCAGCCCAGGTTGGATGCATGAGACAACTGCTCGGGGCTGGTGCAGTGGGAAGACCCAGAGGGATCTGGTGGAGAGGGAGATGGGAGGGGGGATCGGGATGGGGAATACATGTAAATCCATGGCTGATTCATGTCAATGTATGGCAAAAACCACTACAATATTGCAAAGTAATTAGCCTCCAACTAATAAAAATAAATGGGAAAAAAATAAAGCAAAAAAAAAAAATAAACTACTAAAAAAATGAGACTATTTTCTTGTTTCTGCAGGTGCCATACCAATAACTTTAAAGAGTATTAGATTTGCTATTCCATGATTATTAAGGTCTCCAAGGGCAAAAAAAAAAAAAGAAAATGTCTGTTTTACAAATAAAAGCATGAAGAATTTACTGATTGACTTCCTCATTATTGAGGATAGAAAAGAATAGGTAGAGATATTCAGAAACTCGTTAATTGTTCTTGTGTGAACAGAACTGGGTTGATGTTTATCTTTGCAGTATACCTGATAAAAGAACTTGCTGGACAGATTTATAGTATTCTTAATTAAAATATTACATTTGCAAAAATTTACTCTAAAAAGTTTCTGACTCTTTGTGACCCCATGAACTGTAGCCCACTTGACCCCTCTTCCCAAGGGATTTCCAAGGCAAGAATACTGGAGTGAAATCTAGAAAGATGGGTGCTGATGAACGTATTTGCAGGGCAGCAGTGGAGACACAGACATAGATGTCGACTAAAAAAAGATGTACAACTTGAGAGTTGTGAGTTAAGTTTTATTTGGGGTAGAATGAGGACTGCAGCCCAGGAGGCTGCACCTCAGATAGCTCTGAGAGTCTGCTCCAAAGTGGCCGTGGGGGAAAGTCAATATATAAAGTTTGGTGTAGGGTGGGGGTTTCAATACCATTAAGCATTCATTTTACAAAAAGTTTGTTGCTAGTCATGAGGACCTGATGTCACAATGAAGGGATTTAGTGCTCTTCTAGATATGAGGAGATGCAAGGATTGGGATCATAAAATCTGTTCCTAAAACATCTATCTAAAGACCTGTCTCGCCAGATTCTCTGGAGCACAGAGTGCCTTACTCCAACCTGAACTCCCTCAGGAGTGCATTGAAGGTCAACAGCTTTGACAGTGCAGGGTTTAGTCTCTGCAGAGGCAGATGGCACCTGCCCTTGTTGTTCAGCTGTAGGCAGCCATCTTGGCAAGTGACAATTTATAGTTGATATAGAGAACAGACTTGTGGACACAGGGGAGAAGGAGAAGGTGGGATGAATTGAGAGAGTTAAACATTGAAACATACCTACTACCACGTGTAAAATAGATAGCCAGTGGAAATTTGCTGTATGACTCAGGTAGCTCAAAATAAAACTGATGTTCTGTGACAACCTAGAGGGGTGGGATATGGTGGGAGGTGGGAGGGAGGTTCAAGAAGGAGGGGACATATGTATACCTATGGCTGATTCATGTTGATATATGGCAGAAACCAATACAATATTGTAAAGCAGTTATCCTTCAATTAAAAGTAAACTAAAAAAAGAGAATAGTGGTGTGGGTTGTCATTTCCTCCTCTAGGGGATCTTTCCAACCCAAGAATAGAACTTGCATCTCCTGTGTCTCCTGCATTGGCAGGCAAATTCCTTACCACCAAGCCACCTGGCAAGCCATAGGTGATTCTCATAAAATGCCCTCTGAAGCTGAGAGAAAATATATTATTACATTCATATTGTAGCTGAGAATACTGATACTTGAAAAGGTAAAATAACTTCTCTAAGGATGACAGATAGTAAATCTTAGTGTTAGGAATCTCACTCATTTCTGATTTCCGTTCCTCAGTGAGACCCAGGAATATGTATTTTTATCAAGCTCCCCAGGCAATATTTTTTTTAGCAGATGGTACTTGAAAATCATTTGTAATCCAGATTAAATTGGGGAAATGACACTGTAGTAGAGGAAGGATTTTATCTAAAAGAGAAATACAGTCATCCCTCAGTATCCTTGAGGGTGTAGTACACTCCCACCATAGATACTCAAATTCTGAGGTAGTTCAAGTCTAACCAACACACATCCTCCACATACTTTAAATAATCTCTAGATTACTTGTAATACTTGATACAATATGAATTCTATGTAAATAGTTGTAAATACAGTGCAAATGTCATGTGGATAGTTGTCAAAATGTGGCAAATTCAAGTTTTGCTTTTGGAATTTTCTGGAATTTATTTTTTCAAATATTTTTCATTCTCGGTTAGTTGAATCCATGGATGTGAACCTGGAGATAGGTAGGGCTACTCCACGTTCAAGGTCAGGAGGGGCGGCCGTGAGAAGATACCCCTCCTCCAAGGTAAGGAACAGTGCTGTGCTTTGCTGGAGCAGCCCTGAAGAGATATCCCACGTCCGAGGTAAGAGAAACCCAAGTAAGACAGTAGGTGTTGCGAGAGGGCATCAGAGGGCAGACACACTAAAACCATAATCACAGAAAACTAGCCAATCTGATCACAGGATCACAGTCTTGTCTAACTCAATGAAACTAAGCCATGCCATGTGGGGCCACCCAAGACGGTTGGGTCACGGTGGAGAGGTCTGACAGAATGTGGTCCACTAGAGAAGGGAATGGCAAACCACTTCAGTATTCTTGCCTTGAGAACCCCATGAACAGTATGAGAAGGAAAAATTATAGGATACTGATAGAAGAACTCCCCAGGTCAGTAGGTGCCCAATATGCTACTGGAGTTCAGTGGAGAAATAACTCCAGAAAGAATGAAGGGATAGAGCCAAAGCAAAAGCAATACCCAGTTGTGGATGTGACTGGTGATAGAAGTAAGGTCTGATGCTGTAAAGAGCAATATCACATAGGAACCTGGAATGTTAGGTCCATGAATCAAGGTTGAACTGTGGTGTTGGAGAAGCCTCTTGAGAGTCCCTTTGACTGCAAGGAGATCCAACCAGTCCATCCTAAAGGAGATCAGTCCTGGGTGTTCATTGGACGGACTGATGCTAAAGCTGAAACTCCAGTACTTTGGCCACCTCATGCGAAGAGTTGACTCATTGGAAAAGACCCTGATGCTGGGAGGGATTGGGGGCAGCAGGAGAAGGGGAAAACAGAGGATGAGATGGCTGGATGGCATCACTGACTCAATGGACATGAGTTTGAGTAAACTCCAGGAGTTGGTGATGGACAGGGAGGCCTGGCGTGTTGCGATTCATGGGGTTGCAAAGAGTCAGACACGAATGAGGGACTGAACTGAACTGAACTGAACTGACTATACTTGAAAGGAAGTCCTATGTAGCTGACCTTGATAAGAAACAAGGCTGTTGTATAGGTATACATGACATGTATTATAGCATAATTTTTATTTAACTCCGTGTTAATAAAGAAAGCAGTCCATATATGATTTATGCTTTTAGTTATAAAAACAGAACTGTATATTCTAGCCCTTGGATACTTAAAAAATAATTTAAAATCTTTAAAAGGTACTAGAATTATACCTCCGGGGAATAAATATGTTTTCCTTTTTTAGAGTATTTTATTCAATTAACAACTTAATTCAATAAATAGGTTTTTTGAGCAAAAGAAACAAATGCAAGAAAGAATAAATGCCAGCTTGTATATATAATGTTCCATATGAATAAGGCATTGTGGAAATTTCCAAGATAGCTAGTATCTGCTTCTTTATCTTCAAAAGACTGTAGTGGAGTTGTAAGCTCCTAACAGGTTGCCTACTCCAAATCAATAGCTGTTATGCTTTACAAAGTGCTTTGCATTTATCTTTTCAGTGAATCTTCATAATACCCAATGAAGAATAGAGTTTTCCCTCATTTTATGGGGAGGGAAAAAAACTGGCCTGGATTCTACTGCTAATAAATGATAAAAGGACTAGTGTAATCTGTCCTATGTGTGTTGAAAGCCAAACTGACCAGTCCCTAGCTAGAAATCTGTCCCTGGTAAAACCATACCCACTTTATCATTTTGTTTAGTCACCATAACATATGAATTTGCATTCCTTGGTATATGCATGCAGCTTTTTTATTGTTATTTTCACTGGGATATGTTCCAAAAGGAAGAAACTAGGTTTACTTATTTTTCAAATCCTCTCCTAGTTAGTGTTCTGTTGGCACATGCTAAAGAATGAACTTCATTGGGAATCCTTGGCACCAAGTGATGGGTTGTCTGAATCTGTTTAGTTCTTTCCCTCTTGCATTGCTTGTCTCAGTGAATACTATTGGTAAGATACATACTGCATTTGTAAAATGTGTTGACTGATTTGTACATGTCTTCTGAAAATGAAAATACAAAAAATGCCTTCAACTTACCAGGAGGGCATCATGATATAATAGGAAGACACCAAGAAGCTAGACAAGAGTCAGGAGGCCTGAGTTCAAGTCATGGTTCCAGAACTTATAAACATGTTGCCATGGCAGAGTTATTTAGCAAGGGTAAATACTCATTTATAAAATTGGACTAATTAAAAAAAATTAGAATAATTATAACCATCCTTTATGCCTCATTGAATATAGAGTGTCTTGTTTTCCTCACAGTTTACTGTTAGAGAGTCTGTCCTTGGACGTACCCCTACAGCAGTTTTCTAACCTAGAGCACTGTCCAAACACTAAATGGACGAGTGGCCTGAAAGGTTAGTGCTCTTTTATAACTTGGGATGTTTGTTCCCATATTTTAGGAGGGAAACTTAGGTGCAATATTGGGTAATCCCCTTATAATCTTTATTGTAATTCATTTGAAAACTGGTAATATCATTCACCCCACCACAGAGCCTCCAGAACTGGGGAAACAGATTCCTGGAGGTACAAACAGAACCGTGTTCCCACCAGGACCCAGGAGAAAGGAGCAGTGGCCCCACAAGAGACTGACCTAGATTTGCCTGTGAGTGTCCAGGAGTCTCTGGCGGAGGTGTAGGTTGACAGTGGACTGCTGGAGGGTTGGGAGCAGCGTGTGCCTGGGACCTTCTGAAGGAGGTCCCCATTATTTTCATTACCTCCACCATAGTTTGGCCTCAGGTCAAACAACGGGGAGGGAATACATCCCTACCCATCAAGAGAAAATTGGATTAAATATTTATTGAACATGGCCTGCCCATCAGAACAGGACCTAGCTTCCCCCACAGTCAGTCTCTCCCATCATGAAGCTTCCATAAGCCTATTATCCTTATCTGTCAGAGGGCAGACAGAATGAAAACCACATTAACAGAAAACTAACCAAACTGATCACATGGACTATAGCCTTGTCTAACTCAATGAAACTATGAGCCATGCCATGTAGGGCCACCCAAGATTGACATGTCATGGTGGACAGATCTGACAAAACCTGGTCCACTGGAGGAGGGAATGGCAAACCACTTCAGTATTCTTGCCTTAAGAACCCCACGAACAGCATGAAAAGGCAAAAAGATATGACGCTGAAATATAAACTCCCCAGGTCAGTAGGTGCCCAACATGCTACAGGAGATCAGTGGAAAAACTTCAGAAATAATGAAGAGATTGAGCCAAAGCAAAAGCAACATCCAGTTGTGGATGTGACTGGTGACAGAAGCAAGGTCCAATGCTGTAAAGAGCAATATTGCATAGGAACCTGGAATGTTAGGTCCACGAATCAAGGCAAACTCGGAGTGGTCAAACAGTAGATGGCAAGAATGAACATTGACATTTTAGGAATCAATGAACTAAAATGGACTAGAATTGGTGAATTTAACTCAGAAGACCATTATATTGACTACTGTGGCCAAGAATGCCTTTGAAGAGATGGAGTAGCCCTCATAGTCAACAAAAGAGTCTGAAATGCAGTACGTGGATGCAATCTCAAAAACGACAGAGTGATCTGTTTGTTTCCAAGGCAAACCATTCGGTATCACAGTAAGCCATGCCTATGCCATGACCAGTAATGCTGAAGAAGCTGAAGTTGATTGGTTCTATGAAGATCTACAAGACTTTCTAGAACTAACAGCCAAGAAAGCTGTCCTTTTCATTATAGGGGACTTGAATGCAAAAGTAGCAAGTCAAGAGATACTTGGAGTAACAGGCAAATTTGCCCTTGGGGTACAAAATGAAGCAGAGCAAAGGCTAACAGAGTTTTGCCAAGAGAATGGACTGGTCATAGCAAACACCCTCTTCCAACAAAAGAGAAGACTCTACACATGGACATCACCAGATGGTCAACACCAAAATCAGACTGATTATATGCTTTGCAGCCAAGGATGGAGAAGCTCTATACAGTCAGCAAAAACAAGACCAGGAGCTGACTGTGGCTCAGATCATGAACTCCTTATTGGCAAATTCAGACTGAAATTGAAGCAAGTAGGGAAAACCACTGGACCTTTCAGGTATGGCCTAAACCAAATCCCTTACGATTATACAGTGGAAGTGATGAATAGATTCAAGGGATTAGATCAGATAGAGTGCCTAAAGAACTGTAGACAGAGGTTCATGACATTGACAAGAGACAGTGATGGAGACCATCCCAAAGAAAAAGAAATGCAAAAAGGCAAAATGACTGTCTGAGGAGGCCTTACAAATAGCTGTGAAAAGAAGAAACGTGAAAGGCAAAGGAGAAAAGGAAAGATATTCCCATTTGAATACAGAGTTCCAAAGAATAACAAGGAGAGACAAGAAAACCTTCCTCAGTGATCATTGCAAAGAAATAGATGAAAAATAGCACAGGAAAGACTAGAGATCTCTTCAAGAAAGTTAGAGATATTAAGGAACATTTCATGAAAAGATGGGCACAATACAGGACAGAAACAGTATGGACCTAACAGAAGCAGAAGATCTTAAGAAGAGGTGGCAAGAACACACAGAAGAACTATACAAAAAAAGATCTTCATGACACAGATAACCACGATGGTGTGATCACTCACCTAGATTCAGACATCCTGGAATGTGAAGTTAGTGGGCCTTAGGAAGCATCACTAAGAACAAAGCTAGTGGAGGTGATGGAATTCCAGTTGAGCTATTTCAAATCCTAAAAGATGATGCTGTGAAATGCTGCATTGAACATTCCAGCAAATCTGGAAAACTCAGCAGTGGCCACAGGACTGGAAAAGGTCAGTTTTCATTCCATTGCCAAAGAAAGGCAATGCCAAAGAATGTTCAACCTACTGCACAATTGCACTCATCTTACAGGCTAGCAAAGTAATGCTCAAAATTCTCCAAGCCAGGCTTCAACGGTATGTGAACTGTGAACTTCCAGATGTTCAAGCTGGATTTAGAAAAGTCAAAGGAACCAGAGGTCAAATTTCCAACATCTGTTGGATAATAGAAAAAGCGAGAGAGTTCCAGAAAAACATCTACTTCTGCTTTACTGACTATGCCAAAGCCTTTGACTGTGTGGATCACAACAAACTGTGGAAAATTCTTAAAGAGATGAGAATACCAGACACCCTTACCTGCCTCCTGAGAAATCTGTATGCATGTCAAGAAGCAACAGTTAGAACTGTACATGGACACCAAACTGGTTCCAAATCAGGAAACGAGTACATCAAGGCTGTATACTGTCATTCTGCTTATTTAACATATATACAGAGTACATCATGTGAAATGCTGGGCTGGACGAAGCACAAGCTGGAATTAAAATTGCCAGGAGAAATATCAATAACCTCAGATATGCAGATGACACCACCCTTATAGCAGAATGGGAAGAAGAACTAAAGAGCCTCTTGATAAAAGTGAAAGAGGAGAGTGAAAATGTTGGCTTAAAGCTCAACATTCAGAAAACTAAGATCATGGCATCTGGTCCCATCACTTCATGGCAAGTAGATGGGGAAACAATGGAAACAGTGACAGACTTTGTTTTTTGGGGGCTCCACATTCACTGAAGATGGTGATTGCAGTTATGAAATTAAAAGACACTTGCTCCTTTGAAGAAAGGCTATGACAAACCTAGACAGCATATTAAAAAGCAGAGACATTTCTTTGCCAGAAAGGTCCATATGGTCAAAGCTATGGTTTTTCCAGTAGTCATGTACAGATGTGAGTTGGACCATAAAGAAAGCTGAGCGCCAAAGAATTAATCCTTTTGAACTGTGTTGTTGGAGAAGACTTTTGAGAGTCCCTTGGACTGCAAGGAGATCCAACCAGTGAATCCTGAAGGAAATCAGTCCTGAATATTCAATGATGGACTGATGCCGAAGCTGAATCTCCAGTACTTTGGCCACCTGATGTGAAGAACTGACTCATTTGAAAATACCCTGATTCTGGGAAAGACTGTGGGCAGGAGGAGAAGGGAATGACAGAGGGTGAGATGCTTGGATGCCATCACTGACTCAATGGACATGGGTTTGGTTAAGCTCCAGAAATTGGTGATGGACAGGGAAATGTGGCATGCCGTGGTTTGTGGGGTTGCAAAACATCAGATATGACTGAGTGACTGAACTGAATGTCACCTGATAAGGTTGTAAACCAGTGATTCTCAAACTTTATAGAGCATAACGGTCTGCAGTAGATCTTGTTAAACATACATTTGTCACCAAATATTCAGTGGTTTAGAGTGGGAAAGTCACTGTTACAAACTGTGTTTTGTTCGTGAAGTAATCAAGGAATAAGGAAGTAAAATGATTTTGTCAAACTTGAAGGTTGTGTGTCTGTTGCTCAGTCGTGTCCAACTCTTTGCGACCCCATGGACTATAACCTACCAGGCTCCTCTGTCCATGGTACTTTCTAGGCAAGAATATTGGTATAGGTTACCATTTCCTTGTCCAGGATATCGTCCCAACCCAGAGATCAAATCTGTGTCTTTCAACTTCTTTAACAAGTCGTGATGGGAAAACTGGTCAACCACTTGTAAAAGAATGAAACTAGAACACTTTCTAACACCATACACAAAAATAAACTCAAAATGGATTAAAGATCTAAATGTAAGAACAGAAACTATAAAACTCCTAGAGGAGAACATAGGCAAAACATTCTACGACATGAATCACAGCAGGATCCTTTATGACCCACCTCCCAGAATGAATATTGGAAATAAAAGCAAAAATAAACAAATTGGACCTAGTGAAACTTAAAAGCTTTTGCACAACAAAGGAAACTATAAGCAAGGTGAAAAGACAGCCCTCAGATTGGGAGAAAATAATAGCAAACGAAGCAACAGACAAAGGATTAATCTCAAAAATATACAAGCAACCCCTGCAGCTCAATCCCAGAAAAATAAATGATCCAGTCAAAAAATGGGCCAAAGAACTAAACAGACATTTCTCCAAAGAAGACAAACAGATGGCTAACAAACACATGAAAAGATGCTCAACAGCACTCATTATCAGAGAAATGCAAATCAAAACCACAACGAGGTACCATTACATGCCAGTCAGGATGGCTGCTATCCAAAAGTCTACAAGCAGTAAATGCTGGAGAGGGTGTGGAGAAAAGGGAACCCTCTTACACTGTTGGTGGGAATGCAAACTAGTACAGCCGCTATGGAGAACAGTGTGGAGATTCCTTAAAAAACTGGAAATAGAACTGCCATATGACCCAGCAATCCCACTTCTGGGCATACACACCGTGGAAACCAGATCTGAAAGAGACACATGCACCCCAATGTTCGTTGCAGCACTGTTTATCATAGCCAGGACATGGAAGCAACCTAGATGCCCATTGACAGACAAATGGATAAGGAAGCTGTGGTACATATACACCATGGAATATTACTCAACCATTAAAAAGAATTCATTTAAATCAATTTTAATGAGATGGATGAAACTGGAGCCCATTATACAGAGTGAAGTAAGCCAGAAAGATAAAGACCATTACAGTATACTAACACATATGTATGGAATTTAGAAAGATGGTAATGATAACCCTAGATGCAAAACAGAAAAAGAGACACAGATGCACAGGACAGACTTTTGGACTCTGTGGGAGAAGGCGAGGGTGGGATGTTTCAAGAGAACAGCATCAAAACATGTATATTATCTAGGGTGAAGCAGATCACCAGCCCAGGTTGGATGCATGAGACAAGTGCTCGGACCTGGTGCACTGGGAAGACCCAGAGGGATCGGGTGGAGAGGGAGGTGGGAGGGGGGACCGGGATGGGGAATACATGTAACTCCATGGCTGATTCATGTCAATGTATGACAAAACCCACTACAATATTGTAAAGTAATTAGCCTCAACTAATAAAAATAAATGAAAAAAACAATCTCTGTCTTTTGTGTTTCCTGTATTGGCAGGTGGACTGTTTACCACTGTGCCACCTGAGGGCTCTGGATCTATTATTTTATGTTCTGGGCCATACTTCTGTCTCTATTGTCAAGAGGAGGAAAAGTAAATTGGGTAATATTCTCTTATGTCCTAGAATACAAGATCCATTGTATGCTGGTTCTGTAGATTCTACAGTCCAATCAGTCTTTGTGTAATTTTGCATCATGTTGCTTTTGCACTAGTGCCAGGATCTTTTTAGTGTATGTAGTTCTTGTGCAAGCTATCAAATTTTTATTAACAAATCTGACGTGGTTGCAGATATGAATAGGCACATGCTAAAATATGCTGCTGTTAAAAATAAATTTTCAGGGTGTTTTTTTATCAATTATGGTTCTGATTGAAGACCATAATGAATCTTGAAACATTAGGTCAACAACAAACTTTTGTATTTTAAAATAAAACTGTATTTGTGTTGATCTGTAAAAAGTTTGAAAAAGAATATGATTTGTTTTTTTTTTTTTAAATTTATTTTTATTAGTTGGAGGCTAATTACTTTACAACATTGCAGTGGTTTTTGTCATGCATTGACATGAATTAGCCATGGATTTACATGTATTCCCCATCCCGGTCCCCCCTCCCACCTCCCTCTCCACCCCATCCCTCTGGGTCTTCCCAGTGCACCAGGCCTGAGCACTTGTCTCATGCATCCAACCTGGGCTGGTGATCTGTTTCACCCTAGATAATATACATGTTTTGATGCTGTTCTCTTGAAACATCCTACCCTCGCCTTCGCCCACAGAGTCCAAAAGTCTGTTCTATACATCTGTGTCTCTTTTTCTGTTTTGCATATAGGGTTATCGTTACCATATTTCTAAATTCCATATATATGTGTTAGTATACTGTAATGGTCTTTATCTTTCTGGCTTACTTTGCTCTGAGAAAGAGCCTTAGGTACAGAGCAGTGATTCTTCCGCCATAAACCACTGACTCTTTTGGTGACAAATGTATATTTAACATGGTCCACTGCAGGCTGTGATGCTCTCCAGTGTTTGAGAATTACTGGTTTATAATGTTTATGGGAGCTGAAGCTTTGAATTAAAACATTTTAATGAATCATACCGATAATGATCTTGTTAACACACCCTAAAAGGGAAGAAAAATAGCTGGTCGTGTCATAAGTATTTTTGAGGTAAAAATTTGTTCATAAACATTTCCTATACTGTGATACTTATATAATCTATATTTTATTTTACTCTTTACAAGTAAATTCACCTATTTTTCATTTTTTAAATATTTTCGATATGGACCATTTACAAAAAGGTCTTTATTAAATTTGTTACAATATTGTTTCTCTTTTATGTTTTGATTTTTTTTGGCCACAAGATATGTGAGATCTTAGCTCCCCAACCAGGGATCAAACATACACCCTCTGCATTGAAAGATGAAATCTCAACCACTGGACCACCTATTAGGGAATAGGGAAGTACCTATTTTACTTTTGAATAATTTTCATTTTCATTACTTGGAAGAAATGCCTATAACTTAGTATATTTGATTTAGGTTGATGAAAAAAAAAATGAACAGAAAAATGTAACTCATCCTAGCAAGTTGAGTGTTGCAGCTTGCCTTCCACAGTAATTTTGTAGTGAGGTAATGATATAATTTAAAGTACATATATTGGAATACAGTTGGATAATATTTTGTTATTCAAAATTCATATAATTAACAATTAGAAAAACTACAATTCCTAATGCTGCTGCTGCTGTTTAGTTTCTAAGTTGTGTCTGACTAGTTGTGACCCCATGGACTGAACCCACTAGGCCCCTGTGTCCATGGGATTCTCTAGGCAAGAATACTGGAGTGGGTTGCTACTTCCTTCTCCGGGGAATCTTCCTGATCCAGGGATCAAACTGGTGTCTCCTGCATTGGCAGGCAGGTTCTTTCCCACTGAACCACCTGGGAAGCCCATAGTTCCTAATACAGTGTCTGAGTATAACAATGTTTCCTGATCACAAGCAATAATAACTTTTTTTAAAATTTAGAGCTACCTTAGTATGGTTTTGGGGCTGGGGTTACTTTCCTTTGTCCATCTGTGTAGATTGATTTTACAAAACTGTTGGGCACACAATGGATTTGTAGAGGACTTTGAACTCCTAGCAGGAAAAGCATTATAAAAAAAATTAGCTTTTTGTTATCATCACATAGCCATTATAGCAGGTACAGTTGGTTTGTTAAGCAATGAAGATCAGGGTTCATGTATTACATTGTCAATTTTGTCATAAACTTCCTATTTGACTGTGAACATCCAACTTCACACCTTTTGTTCCTGAATTTACCTTCTGTAAAATGTGGATAATAACATTTAACTACATCATACAGAATGTTATGAAGCTTAACTTTCCTTTTTTGAGATTCTCAAATATAAAGGCCTATAACAGTCATTATCACATTTTATTCTCACTGGCATCTTTGTGGACAGTGTTAGCATCAGGTCAGTTCAGTAGCTCAGTCGTGTCCAACTCTTTGCGACCTCATGAACTGCAGCATGCCGGGCCTCCCTATCCATCACCAACTGCCAGAGTCTACCCAAACCCATGTCCATTGAGTTGGTAATGCCATCCAACCATCTCATCCTCTGTTGTCCCCTTCTGCTGCTGCCCTCAATATTTCCCAGCATCAGGTTCTTTTCAAGTGAGTCAGCTCTTGGCATCAGGTGGCCAAAGTATTGGAGTTTCAGCTTCAGCATCAGTCCTTCCAATGAACACCCAGGACTGATCTCCTTTAGGATAGACTGGTTGGATCTCCTTGTAGTCCAAGGGACTCTCAAGAGTCTTCTCCAACACCACAGTTCAAAAGAATCAATACTTTGGTGCTCAGCTTTCTTTATAGTCCAACTCTCACATCCATACATGACTACTGGAAAAACCATAGCCTTGACTAGATGGAACTTTGTTGACAAAGTAATGTCTCTGCTTTTTAATATGCTGTCTAGGTTGGTCATGACTTTTCTTCCAAGGAGCAAACGTCTTTTAATTTCATGGCTGTGATCACCATCTCCAGTGATTTTGGAGCCCCCCAAAATAAAGTCATCCACTGTTTCCACTGTTTCCCCATCTATTTGCTATGAAGTGATGGGTCCGGATGCCATGATCTTAGTTTCCTGAATGTTGAGCTTTAAGCCAACTTTTTCACTCTCCTCTTTCACTTTCATCAAGAGACTCTTCGGCTCTTCTTCACTTTCTGCCATAAGAGTGCTGTCATCTGCATATCTGAGGTTATTGATATTTCTTCCAGCATGTATAAATAAATTAGAGAGATAAAATCTTCTCTCTAGTACATAGTTAGAAAAATTTTTCAGATATCTTTCTTCTGTATTCCCTTCCCCTACTCATGGACTTGAAAGAGGAATCTTGTGTTCTTGACTTAAGTTGAAATATTATTCATTTCACTCATTGTACAAATATTTATTGAATACTTACTATGCGCCAAGAATTGGGCTTAGTGCTGGAAGTTCAAAGTGGTACTTCCCTATCTCTGCTTTTGGAAGACTTAGAGGTATAGGTCACAAGTTTCCTCAACTGAGTCCTGCTGTTCTTCAGGTACATGCAAGAAAGCAGAATGTTGACAGGGACCAGCAAAGCATGCCCGGTTGAAGTTATTAATATTTCACAGGAGTGAAGCTTGAGGTGCTGGCTCTTAGTTTCCATTGTTCATGTATTATCTAGCTGTGTGACTTTGGGCACATTAGCTTTGCATCTGTTTTCTTATTTGTTATCTTTAAGACTCCATTTAGTTCTGAGTTTCTATGAGTTTCTGTCATCATGCTATAGGTAAGATAGCAGTTCATAAAGGTAAGGGAGTTTCTTTTGATTAGCCTTATTAGACAATCAAGATTGAGTAAGAGTATCTGAGATGAAAGGTCCCCTACCAACCCTTGAATAAATAACACTTTTTATCATGTGTGTAAAGAGAAATGATGAGCTTAGTGATCCTATCTAGCCTACTATAGACACAAACAAACTCTCAAGCTGAATTTATTGTCTTGGATTACATTTCTTTAATTTAGAGGATCAACCAAGATTGGGCTTTTTGAGGTTGTTGCTGTGTGCGGTGTTAAGTGAGGGCAGAAATAAAACATTTTATTTTCAAACAGACGACTTTGTGTGATTTAATCTATCTTTGTTGTAAGCAGATTTATCTTGTTTAGAATATCCTTATTGTTTGTACTCCTTGGAGTCCTAAGAAAACCCATGCATAATTTCCATTTCAGTGCAGATAACACCCGCTTCCTAAAAGTTTCAACTTAGAATCTGTATTTTTCTTTCCCTACTTGATGTGGTTAGCAGGAAGGTTATGGTGGAGGGGTAGCCTCCTACCACTTGTGTATCATGGCTCAGCAACTCAACTCCTTGCTTTAGGTGATTATTTCAAAATCCAATATATTCAAACTTTGGCCTCTGGGAGCAATCGAATCAGTACACCAGAAGAATAGAGTGATAAGCATAGAATTGTCATTAAAGATAAATAAACACTATATTCTGTAATTTAAAATCAATGTTCAGAAGGTGATATCAGCATTTACAACCTACTATGTGCTTTTGCTTTTTGCTGGTGAAGAAAAGAAAGGAACAGAAAATAAACTTACAGTGTTTCTTTCAAATATTATTGTGGCATAAGAAATAACTTTAACATATGCCAAGAGTGAGCCCCAGTAACATTGTGATATTAATTTAATGCAAATCTCTTTGAGCCCTTTGCTGCCAAGAAAGGTAGTGCAGGTCAGTGAAGAATGATTTGTGCAGAGCTACCCCAGATTTGTCTGGCTGACTAGAATAACACAATGGGTACAATTTATAGTTTTATTTTTCCTTTACGGTATTGATTCATTTGTGAAGATTAAAAAGGGAGCTCTCTAAAAATGTCCACTTTGTTCAAAAAAGCATGACTACTATCTATATTTTCCTTGAATTGCTATTATACAATGTTTACACAATATATATTGTAATAAAAATGCTAGTTTGTATTAAATGCATGAATGTTTGTTTTTAGGATGTGTATAATTTTTATGTGTGTTTATATCCTTTTAAGAATAAATAATTTAAAAATCACTTTTAATCTTGTGATAGTTTAATTAAAAAAAATCCCAAAAAGTAAAGGAATGAATTAGTTGTAGCTTTATTGTTGTTAGACTGTGGACTTTGGCTCTGCAAACTTCTGTTCAAGATTCCTTTGATAGAAAATTAAATTAAAAGAAAAAATTTAAAAGAAGGACAAGAAACACTGACATCAACTCAAAAGTGTTTTTTTTTTTTTCTGACATTTAGTTAACAAAGCTCTAAATGGTTACTAGTCTTCCATCTGCAATCAAGTATAATAAACCTTCACTGCAGAAGTCAAATTCTAGGGGGAAAAAAGTTGGAAGCTCACACTTATACCATAAAACCTTGTTTATTGCAACCATCAGTCTTCTAAGATATTCCCCACAATGGGATTTGGTAAAGCCATTACAAGGTGCCGTATGAGTTCCATTTGCCTACAGTAAATAGAATGTCAGAAGTGTCAGGGGGAAATAAATATCGGGCTGGTTAAAAGGGAGCAGAGATGGCTCAAAGCATCATTGAGGGGATTGATTTATCTGGCGTGCTGTAATGACTGCAGATGTGGATCTGTTATTCTAGATGAGCAATGAATTTGATGAGCTGATAACACAGGGCCAGAGAGGCCTGGTTTTAATTACTGATGAGGAATTTATTTGTGAAGCACTGTGATTTACTGAGGGTTTGTTCTGTTATTGACGGGTGACCTTGGGGCTTTTCTTTTCTCGTGAATTCCAAAAAAAAAAGGAGATTTTAAAAGAAATAATCAAACAAAAGGTATTTTATCTGTACTGAGAACACAGTGAAGTCATTTGAGATACATTGTTGGGGTGGAAACTACATTTTTCTACACATGAAAAGTTTGCACTTCTGATTATTTGCTGTTTATAAATTATTGCTGATTTTTCCTCAGATATATTTTTGTGTTTTTCCTTTTAAGTAAGCCTTAATTCTGTGAATAGATGTTGGCATTTACTAGTGTGCCTCAATAAATTATTGAGGCTGATTTGGATGGAACCATGGGATGCCTAGCATAGCTACTTCATTAAATGATAGCTAATTAGTATAATTTGAATTGGAAGTCAGAGGGGAGTTTTTGGCTCTGACATAGTTCTCTTGATGACCAGCATTTTTTTTTTAATGAATGATTCAGAATATTAAAATTAAAGAAAGGAAGATCAAAACTGCAATGACCATTTGTACTCATTGTATTAACCCCCTTCCTTAAAGTTACAGAATTTGCCTCAAATTAATTGATAAATTTTGGAATTTTTTGTGCTATTTGTATGCCTTTTATCCTAGTAACGTGGAGATGAGTATCAAAATTCTATATATTGAAAAAAAGTAGCACCTTTAGGTTTTCATCTAAAGTATATATTTAAAACTATGATCTTCAAAGCATCACATACCTGTTTTACTTTATAGTTCAACCAGCAGTTGACAAAGCGATTCTGTAGTATTGTATGGAAAGCACACTAATTTCAGTTGTTGGAGCTGATTGCAAGAAACATTGACCCTGTCCAATTTATAAATACAGTTAATTGTTTGTAAGCTACTTAAAAAGTTACTAAAGCAGGAAAACATCTGTATCTCAAAGGTTCTTAGAAGAGACCTGACTTGCATTGAATGGTATTTATGCATAGTTTGTTTGGGAGAAAGTCAAGGCTCAAGTCAGCTGAGAGACTGTCACCTGATTTTCTGTTGCAGACTTTTTATCTTACTGTATTTCTTTCTTATTTCACTTTTATTTCTGAAGCCTAACAGGCAGTGGCACTGCAATTTCTTTGTCAAGGTTGTAATGTTTTCTCAAAAAATTATTATAAGATCTAGAATATTGAAAATCTATATGTGTAAATAGCTAAGGTTTGTATGTCTCCATTTTTTGCATGTGTAGATCAACAACTTACTATTTTATTTATAGTGAATTTCATTAACTAATATCATGAATATTTTAAATGGGAGAATTTTATGGGTGAAGAGAAATGAGAATATTTTAGAATGAATTTATTGCTTAAATAGCACTCCAAGTTGTGTTATCATAATGTATACCTAATGTACATATAAGCTTCTCTGATGGCTCAGTCTGTAAAGAATCTGCCTGCAGTGCAGGAGTGCTGTGTGCTTAGTCACTCAGTCGTGTCCAACTCTTTCCAATACTGTGGGCTGTAGCCCGCCAGGCTCCTCTGTCCATGGGGATTCTCCAGGCAAGAATACTGGAGTGGGTTGCCATGCTCTCCTCCAGGGGATCTTCCCAACCTAGGGATCGAACCTAGGACTCCTACATTGCAGGCAAATTCTTTATCATCTGAACCACCAGGAAGTCCAAGAATGCTGGAGTGGATAGCTTATACCTTCTCCAGTGGATCTTCCTGACCGAGGAATAGAACCAGGGTCTCCTGCATTGCAGGTCACTTTTTTACCAGCTGAGTTAGCAGTTCAGGAGACTTGGACTCAATCCTTGGGTCAGGAAGACCCACTGGAGAAGAAAACGGCAACCTACTCCAGTATTCTTGCCTGGGAAATCCCATGGACAGAGGAGGATGATGGACTTGTGACCATGGGGTCACAAGGGTAAGACATGACTTAGCGACTAAACCATCACCACCAATGTATATACTCATGAAACTATGATTTTTTTTTGATTTATCAAACCAGCTTGGCTTGAATATTTTTAATATTTCTTTATGTATTTATTTATTTGGCTGTTCCAGGTTTTAGTTGTGGCATGTGGAATGTCTGATCTGTGGAATCTTTGTTGTTGTTGTTGTTGTTCAGTCACTAAGCTGTCTGTATCTGACTCTTTGTGACCCCATGGACTGCAGCATGTGAGGCTCTTTTGTCCTTCACTGTCTCCCAGAGTTTGCTCAAATTCATGTCATTTGAGTTAATATTGCTCTTTAACCATATCATCCTCTGCCTCCTTCTTCTCCTGTTGCTTTCAATCTTTCCCAGCCTCAGGGGTCTTTTCCAATGAGTCAGTTCTTCTTCGCATCAGGTGGCCAAAGTATTGGAGCTCCAGCTCCAGCAGCAGTCCTTCCAATGAATATTCAGAGTTGATTTTCTTGATGATGGACTGGTTTGATCTCTTTGCTTTGCAAAGAACTGGTTTTCTCCAGAACCACAATTCGAAAGCATCAGTTCTCAGCCTTCTTTATGGTCCAACTCTCACATTCATACATGAAAAACCATAACTTTGACTATAGAACATTTGTTGGCAAAGTGATATCTCTGTTTTTAGGTACACTGTCTAGGTTTGTCATACCTCTCCTTCCAAGGAGCAAGGGTCTTTTAAAAATGTCATGGCTGCAGTCACCATCCACAGTGATATTGGAGCCCAGGAAAATAAAATCTGTCACTACTTCTACTTTTTTCCTTTCTATTTGCCATGAAGTGATGGGACTAGATACCATGATCTTAGTTTTTTGAATGGTGAGTTTTAAACCTGTTTTTTCACTCTCCTCTTTCGCCATGATCAAGAGGCTCTTTAGTTCCTCTTCATTTTCTACCATTAGAGTGGCATCATCTTCATATGTGAGGTTGTTTATATTTCTCCCTGCAATCTTGATTCCAAGTTATGATTCATCCACCCTGGCATTTCCCATGATGTACTCTGTGTATAAGTTAAATAAATAGAGTGACAATATACAGCCTTGTTGTACTCCTTTCCCAATTTTGAACCAGTCCATTATTCCATGTGCAGTTCTGTTTCTTCTTGACCTGCATGCATGTTTCTCAGGAGGCAGGTAAGGTGGTCTGCAGGTAAAGGGGTTTCTTTAAGAATTTTCCATAGTTCGTTGTGATCCACACAGTCAAAGGCTTTAGCGTAGAAGTAAATGTTTTTCTGGAATTCCCTTGCTTTCTCTATGATCCAATGGATGTTGAAAATTTGATCTCTGGTTCCTCTGATTTTTCTAAACCCAGCTGTACATCTGGAAGTTTTCAGTTCATATACTGCTGAAGCCTAACTTGAAGGATTTTGAGCATTATCTCGCTAGAATGTGAAATGAGTGCAATTATCTGGTAGTTTGAACCTTCTTTGGCATTTCCCTTTTTTTTTGGGATTGGAATGAGAACTGACTTTTTCCAACCCTGTGGCCACTGCTGAGTTTTCCAAATTTGCTAGCATAATGTAGCACTTTAAGAGTATCATCTTTTAGGATTCTATTTATTTATTTATTTTGGTTGCATGCCTCTTTATTGTGCTTTGCAGGCATTGCTTTTTTTTTTTTCCTTTATTTTTTTTGTTGTTAGTTGTAGTCTAATTACTTTACAATATTGTAGTGTTTTTTTTTTTTTGCCATACATTGACATGAATCAGCCATAGATTTACATGTGTTCCCCATCCTGAACCCCCCTCCCACCTCCCTCCCCATCCCATCCCTCTGAGTCATCCCAGTGCACCAGCCCTGAGCACTGTCTCATGCATCCTTTTAAATAGCTCAGCTGGAATTCCAATAGTTCACTAGCTCTGTCTGTAGTAATGCTTCCTAAGGCCAACTTGACTTCACACTCCTGGATTTCTGGTCTTGGTGAGTAACCACACCATAGTGGTTATCTAGGTCATTAAGACCATTTTGTATAGTTCTTCTGTCTGTTGTTGCCACCTCTTCTTAATCTCTTATGTTTCTGTTAGGTCCATACCATTTCTGTCCTGTATCATGTCCATCCTTGGATGAAGTTTTCCCTTGTTATCTCTAATTTTCCTGAAGAGATCTCCAGTCTTTCCCATTCTGTTGTTTTCCTCTACTTCTTTGCATTGTTCGTTGAAGAATGCCTTATTATCCCTCCTTGCTATTCTCTGGAACTCTGCTTTCAGTTGAGAATATCTTTCCCTTTCTCCCTTGCTTTTCTCTTCTCTTCTTTCTTCAGATATTTGTAAAGCCTCCTCAGAAAACCACTTTGCCTTCTTGCATTTATTTTTCTTTGGAATGGTTTTGTTCACTGCCTCCTGTACAGTGTTATGAGTGTCTGTCTATGGTTCTTCAGGCATTCTGTCTATCAGATCTAATACCCTGAATCTATTCCTCTCCACTGTATAATCATAAGGGATTTGATTTAGATCATATCTGAGTGGCCTCATAGTTTTCCCTACTTTCTTCAATTTAAGTCTGAATCTTGCAATAAGGAACTCATTATCTGAGTCACAGTCAGCTCCAGGTCTATTTTTTGCTAACTGTATTGAGTTTCTCCATCTTCAGCTGCAAAGAATATAGTTAATCTGATTTTGGTATTGACCATCTGGTGATGTTGACGTGTAGAGTCCTCTCTTCTGTTGTTGAAAGAGGGTGTTTGCTATGACCAGTATGTTCTCTTGAGAAAACTCTGTTAGCCTTTGCCCTGCTTCATTTTGTACTCTGATTCAAACTTGCCTGTCACTCCAGGTATCTCTTCGACTTCCTACTTTTACATTCCAGTCCCCTATGATGAAAAGGATGTTTCTTTGGTGTTACTTCTAGAAGGTCTTGTAGGTCTTCATAGAACCATTCAACTTCAACTTTTTTGGCATTAGTGTTTGGGGCACAGACTTGGATCACTGTGATGTTGAATGGTTTGCCTTGGAAATGAACCTAGATCTTTGGGTTGTTTTTGATATTGCACCCAGCGTTTTGGACTCCTTTGTTGACTATAAGGTCTACTCCATTTGGCCCTCTACTCCTTAGAGGGATAGTCCTATTCTAAGGGACTCTTGCCTGCAGAAGTAGATATAATGGTCATCTGAATTAAATTTGCCCATTCCTGTCCATTTTAGTTCACTGATTCCTAAGATGTCAATGTTCACTCTTGCCATCTCCTGCTTGACCATATCCAATTTACCTTGATTCATGGACCTAACAGTTCAGATTCCTATGCAATATTGTTCTTTATAGCATCAAACTTTACTTTCACCACCAGACACATCTACAACTGACTGTCGTGTCTGCTTTGGCCCAGCTGCTTCATTCTTTCTGGAGCTATTCGTAATTGCCCTCCACTCTTCCCCAGTAGTTTATTGAATACCTCCTGTTCCGTGGGGCTCGTCTTCTGGTGTCATATATTTTTGCCCTTTCATACTGTCCATGGGGTTCTCATGGCAAAAATACTGGAATGCATTGCCATTCCCTCCTCTGGTGGACCATGTTTTGTCAAAACTCTTCACAGTGACCTGTCTGTCTTGGGTGGCCTGCACAACGTGGTTCATAACCTCATTGAGTTACATAAGCCTTTTCTCCATAAGGCTGTGGTCCCTGAAGGGATGGGATCTTTAGTTGTGGCATGTGTGATCTAGTTCCCTGACCAGTGATTGAACCCTTGCCCCCTGCATTGAGAGCATGGAATCTTAGCCATTGGACCATCAGGGAAGTTCTGACTTGAATATTTTTAATTGGAGTAGATTATACTGCAACATCATACACAGATGTGAGAGTAGACCATAAAGAAGGCTGAGAGCCAAAGAATTGATGCTTTTGAACTGTGGTGCTGGAGAAGACTCTTGAGAATTCCTTGGAAAGCAAGGAGATCAAACCTGTCAATTGTAAAGGAAATCAACCCTGAATATTCATTGGAAGGACTGATGCTGAAACTGAAGCTCCAGTACTTTGGCCATATAATGTGGAGAGCTGACTCAGTGGAAAGGACCCTGATGCTGGGAAAGATTGAGGGCAGGAGGAGAAGTGGGCAACGGAGGGTGAGATGGTTGGATGGCATCATTGACTCAATGGACATGAGTTTGAGAAAACACCAGGAGATAGTGAAGGACAGGGAAACCTAGCATTCTGCAGTCCATGAGGTTGCAAAGAGTTGGAAATGACTGAGTGACAGAACAACAAATATTACAAAGCTACAGTAATCAAAATGGCATGGTACTGGTACAAAAACAGATTAACATAGGTTAATGGAACTGTATAGAGAATCCAGAAATAAATCCATGCCCCTATGGTCAATTAACCCATGACAAATGATGCGAGAATATACAATGGAGAAAAATTAGTCCTTTCAATAAGTGGGGCTTGGAAAACAGCTACATGTAAGAGAATGGGATTATAACGTTGCCATATACCATATACAAATAGAAACTCAAAATGGATTAAAGATCTAAATGTAAGACCTAAGACCATAAAACCATAAACCTAAAACCATAAAACTCCTAGAAAAGAACATGCAGAACACTATTTGATATACATTGTAGCATTTTTTTTAAAATCTGTATCCTCAGGTAAAAGAAATAAATGAATGGACATGATTAAATTTACATAAGCTCTATCTTCAGTGCAGTCTCCTGACAGCATTCTATTAGTGTCAATGGCCGAACTCCAACAAAAAAATAGAAATTAATCACTTAAATTCCATTTACTATGGTTAGACTGAGAAACCAGAATTAAATACTTTTGGAAGGTTGATCCAGTAAAGGAATGATCATAGTTAAGAAGCTACTGATAGACGAAGGAATAAAGGTGGAGTAGACACTTGCCTATGAATTGTGTCTATGTTGTGATATATAATGAACAAATACGAATTTATGTATCTAAGTTAGTTATTTGGATACAAATATTTCCCACTCATAGTGCTTTTGCTTACATTTTTGAATCACCATTTTTGCGATTATATTCTAATCATGTATTTTATTTTTCTTAGTGATGTCAGTTCTTTTAGTATGGCTTATCTTTCACTATAAATCCGAAAATGTATATATTAGTGAGAAAGTATAAAACTCAAGTAATCTCATTCTGTCGCATTTTACTTGTTCTTTTGCAGCCTTTGTAAAGATTGGAATTCTTTCTTCCTTGCCTTCTGTGACAATTTAATTTTCTGGTTTTCTTTGGCCTCTTTCATCACGCTTCATCATTTGCTGGTCCCACTTTTAGCCCCACACCTAATGAATAACAAAATTCTGTCCTGTGTCCTCTGTTCTTCTAATTCTGAATTCACTTCCTTGAAGAGTTTGTGAGTTTAACTGTTAACTCCTCAGAAATGATCTGCAAACTCCGGAAACAACAGCTTCTGTTTTCTGTCTTAAAATTCTATCTGCCTTCTACCCTGTCCTACTTCACATATCCCAAACTGAACTTTAGAATTTTCATCTCTAAATCAGCCTTCATAATTTCCTCTATTAATATTGACTGTATATGTAATAATGTATACATTTTTCATAGTTGTGTATAGCATCTCTTGATTTCATTTAAAAATGTATGATTCCTACTCACACTTTCCTGGCTTTTGACCCTATCCACCCCTTTTCTCTGCTTTCCTACTTTATATTTCCAGCAAACCCTAACACACAAAAACTCTAATGTTGAAATAGCTTCTTGGCTTTTTCAGCCTCTTTTTCTGGTTTATCCTTCATATTACTTCCAGAATGATGATTTTTACAATTTTATGGCATGCTGTTATTTTCTTTAAGAATATTTAGTGAATTTTTAGTGACTTTCTAGTTACCTTAGCATTAAATTTGAACTCCCAAGCTAATTATTCAGTCTTTTCCATATTGATTAACTCCTACCTGTAAGTAGTCAAGTGTGGATGTGAGATTTGGACCATAAGGAAGGCTGCGCACCAAAGAATTGATGCTTTTGAACTGTGGTGTTGGAGAAGACTTTTGAGAGTCCTTTGGACTGCAAGGAGATCAAACCAGTCAATTCTAAAGGAAAATAGTCCTGAATATTCATTGGAGGGACTGATGCTGAGGCTGAAGCTCCAATACTTTGGCCACGTGATGCAAAGAGCTGACTCATTGGAAAAGACCCTGATGCTGGGAAAGATTGAAGGCAGGAGGAGAAGGGGACAACAGAGGTGGTTGGATGACAACTATAGGATGGTTGGATGGGATCACTGATTCAATGGACGTGATTTTGAGCAAGCTCTGAGAGACGATGAAGGACAAGAAAGCCTGGCATGCTCCAGTTCATGGGGTTGCAAAGAGTTGGACATGACTGAGTGACTGAACATCCTATAAAAACTTATCTTGTCTTTGGGTTTTCATTCTACAGCTTCAATGATCACTCATGGGCTTGTGGCTCACAGATTAATATCTTATGTCTGATGTTATAGAAGAATGATGAAACCAGTGAATCAAATCACTTGGCTTTACCTCTAGCCAAGTAAGTATGTATAAGTCAAAGATGCCTACAGGGCATGCAGAAGATATTTAGTAAAAATGTTGATTGAATTAAAATACTGTCTTAAAGTGTTTTCTCTATATATGATTATTTAAGAATAGTTATCTTTATTTCCATAGTGAACATATATATCACAACTGTAATGAAATCCAAAGAGCTTTCTGTGTTAGTTTTAGATCCTCCTTTGTTTCTGTTCAGTTTATTATAATTTTTTTCTTTATGCAAGCTACACACAGTATACTGCTGTTCCTCATCCTTAAAAAATAAAGGTTTTTGTTTGTATTTATTGTTTTTACCAAGTAGAAGAAAGTTAACTCTCAAAATATTCGGGTGGAGAGGGAGGTGGGAGGGGGGACTGGGATGGGGAATACATGTAAATCCAGGGCTAATTCATATCAATGTATAACAAAAACTACTGTAATGATGTAAAGTAATTAGCCTCCAACTAATAAAAATTAAAAAAAAAAAAATTCCTTATTTTCCTTAACCTCTCAGCAGAGTTGGGCATTTAATGGTTTCTAGGCATTCTTTCTTATTTTGGCTTCTTTGGCATAATATTCTTAATTTCTTCCCTATCAGCTTGGTCTCTTTTTATAGAATCTTTTAAAAAACTTGATGTGTACATGGCATATGCTTGGAAGTAGACCTTTAAAAATAAACTCAAAATGGATTAAAGATCTAAATGTAAGACCAGAAACTATCAAACTCCTAGAGGAGAACATAGGCAAAACACTCTCCGACATAAATCACAGCAGGATCCTCTATGACCCACATCCCAGAATTTCAGAAATAAAAGCAAAAATAAACAAATGGGACCTAATGAAACTTAAAAGCTTTTGCACAACAAAGGAAACTATAAGCAAGGTGAAAAGACAGCCCTCAGATTGGGAGAAAATAATAGCAAATGAAGCAACAGACAAAGGATTAATCTCAAAAATATACAAGCAACTCCTCCAGCTCAACTCCAGAAAAATAAATGACCCAATCCAAAAATGGGCCAAATAACTCAACAGACATTTATCTTGATTTTCTTTAGGAGGCACCATTCCTCCAACGGCATAGTTAAGCTTTATTAATTTAGAAATTTTTATGCAATTTTACATCATGTCTATTTGATTCAAGATAATGAAAATTAGCAGCTTTCATAGTTTTCAGAGTCATTGGGTTCACAGTGAAGGAACTCATGGTTGAACTGAATTTTCTTACATCTCTTTATCTGTTTAGAGAGAATTGCACAGTCATTTAGCATTTGTATCATGTAAAAGATACAGCGAGAGAAAACTGAACTTCTTGTATAGAAAACAAAATTTATTTTATTTGAGTATTTGTTGTTCAGTTACTAAGTTGTGTCCAACTCTTTGTGACTCCATCGACTGCAGCACACCAGGCTTCTCTGTCCTTCATTATCTCCCGGAGTTTGCTCAAACTCATGTCCATTAAGTCGGTGATGCCATCTAACCATCTCATCCTCTGTTGCCCCGTTCTCCTCCTGCCTTCAGTCTTTTCCAGCATCAGGTTCTTTTCCAATAAGTTGGCTCTTCGCATCAGGTAGCTGAAATATTGGAGCTTCAGCTTCAGCATTAGTCCTTCCAATGAATATTCAGGGTTGATTTCCTTTAGGATTGACTGTTTTGATCTCCTTGAAGTCCAAGGGACTCTCAAGAGTCTTCTTTAACACCACAGTTCAAAAACAGCCAATTCTTCAGCACTCAGCTTTCTTTATGGTCCAACTGTCACATCCATACGTGTATATTTACTATGTGGACCATTGTCGGCAAAGTGGTGTCTTTGCTTTTTAATACTCTAAGTTTGTCATAGCTTTCCTTCCAAGGAGTAAGCATCTTTTAATTTCATGGCTGCAGTAAATTAACATTCTGAAAAACAAGCTTGACACTAAATTATGAGGATAATTTTTATGATGTCAGGATATTGCATAAGGTGTAGGGAATAAGATAGTTTCCTTTCTTTTTCCTCTCTCTGTCTAATTCTTGATTATAGTCCACAGTGTTCCCCATAATTAACTATTTCCTTCTTAATGGAGAGATTTCTTTCCCCACTTTTTTTTTGTTTGTTTCTCGACACATTTTGGGAAATAAGTTACCTTTTGGAAGGCAAATAGTTGACAAATTGGATCATATCTATAAATGATATAAATCTTATAAATCTTATAATCTGGAATCTTATAAATCTGGATCTAAGTAAAACATGAGTTCAATCTCAGAAATTCTACCGTTTAAGAATTCTTCATAATATATACCTAGAACAGACTGAAGTTTGTTAGGTATTCTCCTTGGGAAGACTTTGCAAAACAAAACAATAATGGTAAGACTGAATATGTAGTATTTTAAAAACTATGCAAAGCAATTTTCAAGTATTTTAGTCATATCTAGTTTCATACAAACAGTGGATGCACTATGTTGCAGAATATAAATAGACTTCTATAAAATTGAGGTTCTTTTTGAATAGGTAGTGGATGCATGCACTAAGAAAAATTACAAAAGGCTATGGTGTTAAAAAGCAATCTTCCTTCAATCAATCCCTGTTTGCCTGTCACCCATTTCCCTTTGATTGGGGTTACATTTATTGGAGGTTGTGGCACTTCAGTTCTGAACACCTGCCCTTTGCTAATTAGCTGAGTAGCCTGAGAAGAGGTTGGTGAGGATGTAGCCTCAAGGCTAGCTAGGTTCTTGTGTTCTTGGTAGCAGATGAGCGAAATTCTGCTGGTTGAAGTTAACTGGATAAGAGTAAGTATAGATCATTACCCAAATATCTGTAAAAAAAAAAAGAATTCAGGTTAACATCTGTTAGACTCGAAGGTTTTTGAGTAGTTTGGTAGTTTTTATTTGTGGTAAGGGAGATTGGATTAAATGCTGAATTCAACAGATATTGCTCCAGTGATTTTTCAAGAGGGATTTGGAAAAATTAATATAGTTGAAAAGAGAGGGAGATAGCAAAAATGAATAGCAATAGTCATAAATATTGAAAAATAACAGGACTATAATAATTATGCAGGGACTTCTTTATTCAAAATGATATTGAAATACAACATTTTGCTTTAGAATAGTGTAATAATAAAAGAAATATAAAAGGGATATAAGGACTGGGAAAGGTAAGAATGGAATAAACATAGTGACTTAAATGCCATGTGAATCAGGTATGTTGTTGGTTCTATTTTTAGAATGTGTAGCATGTTATTATTCTTTGTTTTCATACATTGTGTCATCAGCCAACTGGACAGCCATATAGAATAAAGAATAATAAGAAGGTGACTATATCACTTATAAATCTTGCACAAAGAAAATTGCAACTTGACTTTAGACTTAAACATTAAAAAAAGCTTGATAAAAACAGTAAATGTCAGATAATTGTAAAACAAACATTGAAAAAAACACCAAACATCCTATTTACAAAAATAAAAAGTTGATTTGAAAACCACTCTGTCCCATTCTGCTCTTCTACTCTTAACCTAATAAGAAAACAGTTATACATCAGCAATTCTATAAGTGAAATTTAAAATGCCCTTTTAGATAATGTGTAAGCTGTAAATTCATTGTTAATAATAAAAGTACAAAAATGTCACTTATCACATCTAAATATTTACAATGGCAATCTGAGACAGTGATAAGTATTAAGAGAATAAAAGAACTATTAATTTGAATAGTATACTAGTATTTCAAGGAGCATAATAACATTCATGCAAAATGCATAAAATGTTAGTCAAGTCAATAATCAAATCTGGCATTTCAATATGGGCCTATTCTTGAGAATGACAGATAATATAAAAACCACTAAAATAGAAAAATATTGAGAGTCTTACTACATGTAAAACTGATTTTTTAAAAAAGAAATGCTAGTAGTTTAGAAAAGGAAATAAAAATTTTAATATTAATTACATTATAGAGTAAATCAGGTGGATGAAGAAGGAAAGATCATGTAGAACACAAAATAAACAAAATAGAGATTGTAAACAGAGTGAATAAAGGTAAAAAATACAGTATCTTAGAAACTCCCAGGTTACATATGCAAAGGTGAACAGATTCAATGCTTTTCCAACTGTGGTTCTTGGAATTCCAATATCATGCAGAGTCACCTCAGAGGCTGTGGAGTGAGATGGGGTCTGATGGTTATAAAAGTGCATTAATTAGAGTAGTTCTATTACATGTTGGGCTTCCAGCTAGGACTGCTTAGATAAAGGATATAATGGTGTTTCTCCTCAATCTCCTTGTATTTCTGTCTCTGTCTTTTTTTGTACAAGGTGACTGCCCAGATAATATGACGAGAAGGCATGAATATCATGCTGTATATTACAGCTAGGATAGTGTGTAAATAAAAATAACACAGGAAGAATATATGAATTTATTACACCTCAAAAACGTTTTAGTCTTCAAGATTAGATTTTATTTTGTATTAAAAGTTTATTAATAAGTATTTATCTTGCTATACTAATGATTTGTATTTTCTTTAGTGATTATTATATACATATTTTCCTCAAAATAGCTGTTAAGTTACTGTTAATTTTTCCTCAATTGTTGAAAACTATTTTCCATTTATTGATTTTTCTAAAATTGGTTACAGCAGAAAACTTTCCTAGTGAGAGTGAAATTCTGCTCTGGAGTGCAGTTGATTAACGATGTTGTATTAGTTACAGTAAAGTGATTCAGTTATGTGTGTGCATGTACAGAAGTCCTCTACATATGAACCTTCAAGTTGTAAACTTTCAAAGATGTGCATGTGTGCTCCATCAGTCTCAGGGGTGAGTGAAATTGCAGCTTGCCCTCCGTCTCCTATTGCTGACAATCTTTCAGTTCTACCATCTTCCACCTTCTCTCCCTCCTTCAGTCAGTAGCTCTTCTTCCTGTTCATTTGATGTCAGCCTCTGTATGCCAGCTGTTGTATTATACTACTGTACTTTTCAAAGTACAGTACTGTAAGATAAAAAAGGTTTTCTTTATTTTTGTGTTTGTTTCTTATGTATCATTTGTGTGAAAAGTATAAATCTATTATGGTACAGTACTATATAGACATTTCTGTTAGTTGGGTACCTAGGCTAATTTTGTTGCACTTACAAACAAATTGGACTTAGAAATGCACTCTTGAAACAGAATTCATTCATATGTAGGGGAATTCCTATATGTATTCTTTTTCAAATTCTCTCCCCATGCATGGTTAATACTTTCTGATTACCCTTTGTGTTAAAGTGTGATGGTTGATAGTAAGACTGAAGTATATAATTACATGAACTCTAAAAAAGAATAAAGCAAAATTCTTTGGAGGACAGTTTACTTGTGAAACTTTAAAGTTCATGAGGACTTATACCATCTCTCCTTTTTAACTTTTGTGACTTTCCATTAGGATTTGCAGGTTGTATGAATTCTGAGATTTGAGTAAACTTCAAAAATTAAAAATAACATATTATTTGCATTCCATATAAGTTAAAATTTTAATTTTATTAAAAAAATCTGTTTAAAGTGAAATAGTTTCCCAATCACACAAAACCCGAATTCTTATCTCTGGGTTGTAATTACTAGAAATATAAAATAGGATATTTAAAGAAGTACACACTGGATTGACCTGTTCTGATTTCTTCTTTGATGTCCTGAAAGAACTTGGGAAAATAGTTTGAGTGTCTGACAAATGCACATTGATAGAAATAAGGTGTATGATCCATCTTTATATTTTAGTAAATTTCAGTAAAAACTGGCACTGTGATGAACTACTTAATGTCAGTTTTCTAACATAACATTTGTACAAACTCAGAATGTAAGTTGAAGCATCAAGATTGTAATATTTGGGTTTGTGCATTATTTTTGATAGGGGACACTTCATATGAAATAGATTTCTCCTGTAACAATTGTTGAGAAGAGAGTTTATGATCCCTAGGGAACTTTCCATGGAATCATTTTTTATATTATATTGTTTAGTGCAGAAAGGTTTGTAACCAAACTATTTTTAAATAAAAATATTTGGTGAGTTGAAACATGAATAGTGAAAATGGTTATCTATTTTAACATACCATTGAATCTTACATAATGGAATTTATGGACCAAGTTAGGACATAGAATGACATTACATTAAAATAAAAAGTTAAATGAAAATATAGGAATGTAGTGAGTTCTAGTTCTTTCTCCTTGAGGGAAACTTAATTTAAGATCCCTGCCATCCAATAGTTGATGCATTTATAGTCACATTTTAAACAAGTATTTATTAACATAAATAGCAAACTAGAGAAATACTTAAATCTATAAAGTCAGATGTATGTTTACCCAAGCTGCCATAACAAAAATACACCAGATTGGATGAACTAAAGAACAGAACTTTATTTTCCCACAGTTTTGGAGACTGGACATTCAAAATTAAGGTGTCAGCAAGTCTGGTTTCTCTCGAGGCCTCTCTGCTTGGCTTGCAGTGTTTGCTTTCTCCCTCTCTCCTCTGATAGCTTTTCCTCTGTGTATGCACAGTGCTAAAGAGAGAAATCTCTGATGTCTCTTATAGAGACACCTGTCATACTGGATTGAAAGTTCACTCTTATGATCCTGTTTAACCTTAATTGCCTCTGCATAAGCCATATATCCAAATACAGTAACATTGGGGTTTAGGGCTTCAACAAAAATTGGGGGGCATAATTCGGTTCATAACATCAGGTAAACTTTCAACAATTTAATTGGATTAACATATAAGAATAGGAATCTCTCAATTCTCTCAATTATTGGTAGGATAAGTTGGGCCTCTAGAAATTCTTCCTTCAAATTATGACAGACTGGAGTATTAGGGCAGTTCTAGTTGATGAACTATGTTGCATAAAAGAATCTGCATATGGTCTATTTAGAATACCGTTCTGGAAGTACTGGATGGACAATATCTATTATAGCTTAACAGGAGCACATGAACAAATGACCTAAGAGCCAACAGTGCAAGAAAGGCATCAAGTTATCAGTTGGTAAAGAGTGGATTTCTTTGGGAGTTGGGCAACAACCATATGGCAACTAGAGAAAGAGAGCTCTGGGGCATGGGGTCATTTATTGGATGATTGCCTAAAGGCAATCAGGGATAACAGAAAGATACTGGAACTGGTAGGTACAAGGTAGGAGAAACTTACAGTAAAATGGTAGTTGAAGAGTCTCAAAAGGCAGACTTAATTTCATGATTTTACCCAAGGGTGCTAAAAGGAAGCATAAGGAGGAGAATGCAGCACCTGGGAGTGGGACAGGAAGCAGGCTACTTAACAAACAGAGTTGGATCAAGGAGAATGGCTACCAACCAGGAGAGCATGGGAAGGGAGAGAAAAGACTGAGGGCATGACAGGAAAGAAGGAAAATTGCAATGCTCCTATGTGAAGGGAGTCCAATTGCTTATTCGCCCACAGTTAAAAATGATCAAGAAAGAAGAAAAGACCTTAAATTGTATCCCTTGTAAAAAAGGATATTTGTGGGGGAAGGGAAAAATGTTGAATGTCTAGGAAAGAGAGTACAAACTTTGTGTTATGATGCAATGTGAACCTGCCTCAAAAATTATGCTACCAGATAGGTATAACTCCTGCTTACAAAGTAGGGAGTATTCCAAAAAAAGCATAATATTGAATAGTTATATCATAACTTATGGATGAATTAATAGGTTATTGCTTTGTAAACAATAAGAACTTAATAAATAATATGTAAGTGATATTTAGTCACTGGCCTTCTCTCTATAGCCAATTATCCTGTCCAAGGTAAGGAATTGAAATATAATCACGTTGTTGAACTTCATATTTTTAATGTATAAGGTAATGTCCTTAATAGAGAACTTTGCTTCCTTTTACATCAAAGAGGTGGGAGGGGGGACCGGGATGGGGAATACATGTAAATCCATGGCTAATTCATTTCAATGTATGACAAAAACCACTGCAATGTTGTAAAGTAATTAGCCTCCAACTAATAAAAATAAATGGAAAAAAAAAACCTCAAAAAAAAAATGTTCTCTTTCTTACCTCTAATATTTTGGTTTCTGTTGGTGCCTTTTAGTCTTATACCCTTTCTGTTAAATCTCCGACATTAGCATGATGACATTAGCCATGAAGAATTCCCCTTCCTGAGTGCAAGTATATTCTGAATTTTGATGATAATAATTAACCTTAAGTAGTTATGTGTATTATGTAAGTAAATGTTTATTATTGTTATGTGTATAGTAAAGTACATCTCTTTTTCTCTCTATCTTTTATTTGGCCCTAAATACAACAAAGCCCTTTTTTTTATACCAGAAAATAAAATTGGGAGATGTCTTTATAATGAGGAGCTCACTATCAGCTCATAGATCATCCTGACAACTTCTGTTTTCAAGGGAAAATTCAAACTGAAAGGGACATCACAGTTTGTGTCTCTGCACAAGGAAAAGATAGACTTGAGCTTTAAGGAGAAATAACCTTTTTCTGTTCATCTGACTGTTGGAGTTGTAGCTATTTATCTTCTGTTGTGTACACATTCCAATGCATTGAATGCTAGACTGATGTTCCCATTTCTAGATGCTGACCATCTCTTGAGAAGTAGGGCCTTGGTGTATTGCGGTGTAGCTTGTATGTTTTGGTAACATGGAAAGGTGTTTCATCATTTATTAGAAAGTGTTCTCTTTGAAATTATAGTTTCATAGATTTCCCCATCAGTCTCTTCTCTATGTTTGGAATGTGGTTTCTGTTTTGTCTTGGGCTATTGATCTGCTCTTTGCCCTTTCCCACAAGAAGGGGAATTGTCATTTAGAAATAATGTGAGTTTCTAAATTTATTGTTTTTTTTTTCACTTAGGAACTGAAAATGGGCTGAAGTATGTACATTTATCTAGAGATGAGTTCAACTTTAAGAAGTTTTTAAAGGACATGTGCATTTTTTGGTGAAGTTTTACTCATCTCTTTTAAAGAATAAAAGCCTTGAGAAGTATCATGGGAATGTATTTGATTCTTGTGTCTGTATTTGCTAGTCTGCTCACTATCTCTTGCCTGATAAACATACCCCATACGTATCTGGTGGTTAACACTAATGCATGTGTATTCTGTAACTTATTAATCACAAACCACCATCTTCCACACTAAATTGTACAAATATTAGGAGATGACCTAAGTTATCCAGATCTTTCAGAATAAGGTTATTAAACATCCTTATTTTTCTATTTGAAATGGCTGTTAATTACTTAAAAAGTCAGGTGACATGACAAGGCTTTTTCTGAAATCAGTATTTTTTCTTAATATCTTATTGGGAGGTGAAATTTGCAAATATAATGAATAAAACATTTATAAGAGGAAAGGATTTTCTCAAATGCTGAGAACAACTGGGTTTTCTTTTCAGCTAATTCAGCATTCTGTTAATGGTACTCCTAAAATAATGATTTAATATGCAGCCATTTAATACAGTTTAAGAATAGGAAAATATGTAGACTTCAAGAAAACCTAAAAGAGTTCCCCTGGTTTTGGCATCACAAATAATACGCTTTACTCAACAAAGGAGCTTTGTTGTTTCTAATATGACTCCCCAGCTCCATGTGCCTCCCACTTGGAGAGTTTAGTTCCTGCATGTGGCAGGAGCCTTCACTGAGGTACTAAATGACTGGTTAGAGTTGACAGTACTGACAGGGAATGGAAATGTTCTTTGTTAACAAAGTCAGAGATGCTCTTCACTTCCTAGTGAGCTTTGGCCTTAATATTTCTCCAATAAAATTGTGAATTTTGCATGAACTCCCTTGAAAAATCTATGAGCACTCTAAAATGACAGCTAATTTATATTTCCAAATATGCTAATCACCTGCATCCAGAAGTGTAGTGAACTTAGATATGTCATTCTGGATATAACTTTCAACAACTACTTTTATTGTTCCAGTTCAATATTGCAAAATATTCATCCTCCACTATTACCATGTTAGGAGGCTAGTGTTCTTTTAAAAAAATTCTTTTTAAAAAAATTATTTATTTTAATTGGGGGCTAATTACTTTACAATATTGTAGTGGTTTTTGCCATGCATTGACATGAATCAGCCATGGGTGTACATGTGTTCCCCATCTTTAACTAGCTGATTTTCATGACTCTGATAACTAGTAGCTGAGATGTTTTTATTTCAGGTTCAAACTGGGGGTTATCTAGCTTTAAAATTTGCCAAAGAGATTTTCCTCCTGTTATTATTATTTTTTTTTGCATAAATTTGTTCTTGATTTATAAAATGTGACACAAATGTTTTCTCAGTGGATATTATTTTGAAATTTTCAAATCTAGATCTGAAATTTGTCTACCCTTTGCTTCACAGGGCTTCTCCTTTGAAGAAACAAGTCTGGGCTACAAAGTAGCTTATTTGCCCCAAAACTTATTAAAAAGAGGGGGATGGAGAGTTGGGACCCATCTTGATAACAACAATCATCCTTTGTAAGGTTTCATTCCAGGCTAATGGCTGGTGAAATTGTTCTGAGTAGTTAAAATTAAATGAAATTAATTAAAGAACATGAAGGAAAGCAAGCAAGATGGCTTATTTCTCTCCTTTGAAGGAACAATAACTATATTCTGTTTCTTTTTGTTACTCATATCTGTGTGGCAGATATTTAAAGCCAGTGTTTTGAATACCATGATGGCTAAATGAGGGCTATAAATCCAGAGCTATGGTGCAAAATTCTGGTAGCAGTTACTAAAACAGGATACCAAAGCCTCCAGCCCCCAAATTATTTTAACTGATGAGTATTCATAGTTAGAAAGGAGCAAGCACAATTCTTCCCCCTCTTTGACTAAATTCTATGTCCTCTAGGGTGGGAGATAGTAGTAAGGATAAACCTAGGGGAATAAAGGGTTGTGCCTCTGGGAGAACTTAAGGTAAGCTAGAGGAGGACTTTAGAGGAAATGCATTATAGGAAAATAGTGAGGTGATTTCAGTGTAGGTGTTTGTGATTCAAGATATAGATAAACATATCTGCATTTGACTCATATGGGAATGTATTTTTCAGGAGATGAACTTAGAGGACATAAACTTTGGATGAGGAAGATTTTTAAAAGTGGTACAAATTGTATCATTTGAACCCCATGGGCAATGACATGCACATACAGAATGGGTGGTAACCTAGTCAAGAAAGCTTAGTATAATTTAATGTGTTCTGAGAAATTTCGGGCTTGTCCACCACAATGGGACTTATTTCTCTGATTCTAGCTATTATTATTTTGCATCATGAACTCTGCCTACAAATTAATCTGAAGTACTCCACATTTCCTGAGCACATGTAGCACACTACCAAATTTTAACCTTGGCTAACACCCTTTTAAAAATAGATTTTATTTTTTTAGAACAGTTTTTTGTTTATGAATAAAAGTGAGAAGATAATACAGAAAGTTATATCCCATACCTCTCATAGGGCTTCCAGGTGGCTCAGTGGTAAAGAATCTGCCTGCCAGTGCAGGAGATGTGGGTTCAATTCGTGGGTTGAGAAGAGGCCCTAGAGAAGGAAGTGGCAACCCACTCCAGTATTTTTGCCTGGGTAATTCCATGGACAGAGGACCCTGGTGGGCTACAGTCCATGGGATCACAAAGAGTTGGACACAACTGAGCTACTTTCATGTCACATACATTATATACCCTGTGCCTCATCTCCCTTGTCAGACATTAGTAAGATACATTTATTAAAATAATGAACCAATATTTATACCTTATTTTATTTATTTATTATTTTAATTGGAGACTAATTACTTTACAGTATTGTGGGAGTTTTTGCCACGCATTCACATGAATCAGCCATGGGTATACATATGTTCCCCATCTTGACCTTCCCTCCCACCTCCCTCCCCATCCCATTCCCCAGGGTCATCCCAGTGCACCAGTCTTGAGCACCCTGTCTCATGCATCAAACCTGGACCAGTGATCTACTTCACATATGATAATATACAAGTTCCAATGCTACCCTCTCAAATCATCCCACCCTTGCCTTTTCCCACAGAGTCCAAAAGACTGTTCTTTACATCTGTGTCTCTTTTGCTGTCTCACATATAGGGTCATTGTTAGCATCTTTCTAAGTTCCATGTATATGCATTAGTATACTGTATTGGCACTTTTCTTTCTGACTAACTTCACTCTGTATAATAGGCTCCAGTTTCATCGACCTCACTAGAACTGATTCAAATGCCTTCTTTTTAATGGCTGAGTAATATTCTATTGTGTATATCTACCACAGCTTTCTTATCCATTCATCTGCCGATGGGCATCTAGGTTGCTTCCATGTCCTGGCTATTGTAAACAGTGCTGCAATGAACATTGGGGTACACATGTTTCTTTCACTTGTGGTTTCCTCAGTGTGTATACCCAGCAGTGGGATTGCTGGGTTGTATGGCAGTTCTACTTCCAGTTTTTTAAGGAGTCGCCACACTATTCTCCATAGTGGCTGTACTAGCTTGCATTCCCACCAACAGTGTAAGAAGGTTCCTTTTTCTCCACAACCTCTCCAGCATTTATTGTTTGTAGACTTTCTGATAGTAGCCATTCTGACTGGTGTGAGATGGTATGTCATTGTGGTTTTGATTTGCATTTCTCTGATAATGAGTGATGTTGAGCATCCTTTCATGTGTTTGTTAGCCATTTGTATGTCTTCTTTGGAGAAATGTCTGTTTAGTTCTTTGGCCCATTTGTTGATTGGGTCGTTTATTTTTCTGGAATTGAGCTGCAGGAGATGCTTGTATGTTATTGAGCTTAATTCGTTGTCCGTTGCTTCATTTACTATTATTTTCTCCCACTCTGAAGGCTGTCTTTTCACTTTTCTTATAATTTCCTTTGTTGTGCAGAAGCTTTTAAGTTTAACTAGGTCCCATATGTTTATTTTTGCTTTTATTTCCATTACTCTGGGAGGTGGGTCATACAGGATCCTGCTGTGGTTTATGTCAGAGAGTGTTTTGCCTGTTTTCCTCTAGGAGTTTTATACTTTCTGGTCTTACATTTAGATCTTTAATCCATTTTGAGTTTACTTTTGTGTATGGTGTTAGAACGTGTTCTAGTTTCATTCCTTTACAAGTGGTTGACCAATTTTCCCAGCACCACTTGTTAAAGAGATTGTCTTTTCTCCATTGTATATTCTTGCCTCCTTTGTCAAAGATAAGGTATCCACAGGTGTATGGATTTATCTCTCAGCTTTCTATTTTGTTCCAGTGATCTATATTTCTGTCTTTGTGCCAGTATCATACTGTCTTGGTGACTGTAGCTTTGTAGTATAGTCTGAAGTCAGGCAGATTGATTCCTCCAGTTGCATTCTTCTTTCTCAAGATTGCTTTGGCTATTCGAGGTTTTTTGTATTTCCATACAAATTGTGAAATTATTTGTTCTAGTTCTCTGAAAAACACCATTGGTACCTTGATAGGGATTGCATTTAATCTATAGATTGCTTTGGGTATTATAGTCATTTTGACAATATTGATTCTTCTGATCCATGAACATGGCATATTTCTCCATCTATTTGTGTCATCTTTGATTTCTTTCATTGTAGAATATTCTTAATGAGATTTGTCTAATGTTTTTTCTCATGATAAGCTTGGTTTATGAGTTTTTGGGAGGAAGACCACAGCGATAAAGTGCCATTTTCGTCACATCATATCAAGAATAGATACTATCAACATGGTTATAAGTGTTAACTTTGACCTTTTGGGATAAAATTTTAACTCTTTGGTTTAGCTTCCTGTCTTGTCTCCTTTTCCACCATTTCCTGCTACCAATCTTCACTGAAGTTGTATTGAACTTCACATACTTTATGCTGTTTCATCTTTTTAGGCATGAAGTTCCTCTGTTTAGTTTTCCCTCTTCACTTAGGTCATGTATTCATGTAGTTCGTTTCTTCTCTGGGTGCCTCTGCCCAGTCAGATTTAGGCGAACCTTTTCTTTGTTGAAATAACAATGTCCATATTCCTATAAAGCACTTACTAAACTGTTCAATAGCTGTTTTTACTTGTTTGACTTTCCCATTGAACCTAATGTCCAGGACAAGACTATATACAGATGGCTTATAAACACATGAATAGATGCTCAATGTCTCTCATTATAAGAGAAATGCAAATCAAAACTACAATGAGATATCACCTCACACCAGTCAGAATGGCCATCATTAAAAAAAAAATCTACAAATAAATAAATGATGGAGAAGGTGTGGAGAAAAGGAAACCCTCTTGCATTGTTGGTCGGAATGTAAATTAATATAGTCACTGTAGACTTCTCTGGTGGCTCAAATGGTAAAGTGTCTGCCTACAATGCAGGAGATGCAGGTTCAATCCCTGGGTCAGGAAGATCTCTTGGAGAAGGAAATGGCAACCCACTCCAGTATTCTTGCCTGGAGAATCCCATGGACGGAGGAGCCTGATAGGCTATAGTCCTTGGGGTCACAAAGAGTTGAACATGGCTGAGCAACTTCACTTTCACTTTCTTTGGAGAACAGTATGGAGATTACTTTAAAAAACTAGGAATAAAAATAACATATGATCCAACAGTCCTACTCCTGGGCATATACTCTGAGAAAACCATAATTGAAAAAGACACATGTACCCCAATATTCACTGCAGCATTGTTTACAACTGCCAGAGCAAGGAAGCAACCTAGATGTCCATTGACATAAAGAAGCTGTAGTAGATATATACCATGGAATATTACTCAGCCATAAAAAGGGACACAGTTGAGACAGTTCTAATGAGGTAGGTGAACCTAGAGACTATTATACAGAGTGAAGTAAGTCAGCAAAACAAATACTGTATATTAACACATATATATTGGATCTAAATAGATGATACTGATGAACCTATTTGCCAGGCAGCAATGGAGACACAGACATAGAAAACAGACTTCTGGATACAATGGGGGAGTACAAAGAGTAACATTGCAACATATGCATTACTATATGTAAAACAGATAGCTAGTGAGAAATTGCTGTATGACACAGGGAGCTCAAACCTGGTGCTCTGTGACGATCTAGATGGGTGGGATGGGGTGAGAGGTGGGAGGGAGGTTCAAAAAAGAGGGTGCATGTGTATACCTATGGCTGGTTCATGTTAGTGCATGGCAGAAACTAACACACTATTGTAAAGCAATTATCCTCCAGTTAAAAATAAATCAAAAAAAAAAAAAAGGAACCATGTCTTGAGTTTGTATCCTCAACCAGCAAAAAATGTCTCATACTTTGTGGGCACATAGTAAATGCTTATTAAAAGAATAAATGGATGAAGGAGTGAGTAAAAGAACTGTGAAATTTAAAGTTAACATAAACTCATCTATTATGTCTTATATAATTATTTCACCTATAATTCACTGTTAGAAGGAAGCCTATTTAAAATGGAAAAAAGACATGTATCTGATATGTGTTGAAAATCTAGAACAGATGACTATGATAGAGTATCATTTTGCAGTACATATTTAGTCCTCTCTTTTTTACATTGTGTGGTCATTAACATGCAGAATTATGATCTTGTGCTCTTGTGAGATTTTTGATCATTTTAGATTGATGTTCAAGTACACCTAAAGCAACTAGAAAAGGAAGAAATGAAGAACCCAATGGTTAGTACAAGGAAAGAAATCTTAAAAATTAGGGCAGAAATAAATGCAAAAGAAACAAAAGAGACCATAGCAAAAATCAATGGAGCTAAAAGCTGGTTTTTTGAAAAGATAAACAAAATTGACAAACTGTTAGCAAGACTCATTAAGAAACAAAGGGAGAAGAACCAAATCAACAAAATTAGAAATGAAAAAGTAGAGATCAGAACAGAAAACTCTGAAATAAAAAAGATCATAAGAGACTACTACCAGCAGCTCTATGCCAATAAAATGGACAACTTGGAAGAAATGGACAAATTCTTAGAAAAGTATAACTTTCCAAAACTGAACCAGGAAGAAATAGAAGATCTTAACAGACTCATCACAAGCAAGGAAATCGAAACTGTAATCAGTAATCTTCCAGCAAACAAAAGCCCAGGACCAGATGGCTTCACAGCTGAATTCTACCAAAAATTTAGAGAAGAGCTAACACCTATCTTACTCAAACTCTTCCAGAAAATAGCAGAAGAAGGTAAACTTCCAAACTCATTCTATGAGGCCACCATCACCCTAATTCCAAAACCAGACAAAGATGTCACAAAAAAAGAAAACTACAGGCCAATATCACTGATGAACATAGATGCAAAAATCCTTAACAAAATTCTAGCAAACAGAATCCAACAACATATTAAAAAGATCATATATCATGACCAAGTGGGCTTTATCCCAGGAATGCAAGGGTTCTTTAATATCCACAAATCAACCAATGTAATACACCACATTAACAATTTGAAAGATAAAAACCATATGATTATCTCAATAGATGCAGAAAAAGCCTTCGACAAAATTCAATATCCATTTATGATAAAAACTCTCCAGGAAGCAGACATAGAAGGAACATACCTCAACATAATAAAAGCTATATATGACAAACCCACAGCAAACATTATCCTCAATGGTGAAAAATTGAAAGCATTTCTCCTAAAATCAGGAAGAAGACAAGGGTGCCCACTCTCACTACTACTATTCAGCTTAGTTTTGGAAGTTTTGGCCACAGCAATCAGGGCAGAAAAAGAAGTGAAAGGAATCCAGATAGGAAAAGAAGTGAAACTCTCGCTGTTTGCAGATGACATGATCCTCTACATAGAAAACCCTAAAGACTCTACCAGAAAATTACTAGAGCTAATCAATGAATATAGTAAAGTTGCAGGATATAAAATTAACACACAGAAATCCCTTGTGTTACTATATGCTAACAATGAGAAAATAGAAAGAGAAATTAAAGAAACAATGGCATTCACCATTGCAACAAAAAGAATAAAATACTTAGGAGTATATCTACCTAAAGAAACAAAAGACCTATACATAGAAAACTATAAAACACTGATGAAAGAAATCAAAGAGGACACAAATAGATGGATAAATATACCGTGTTCATGGATTGGAAGAATCAATATTGTGAAAATGAGTATACTACCCCAAGGCAATCTATATATTCAATGCAATCCCTATCAAGCTACCAACGGTATTCTTCACAGAACTTGAACAAATAATTTCACAATTTGTATGGAAATACAAAAAACCTCGAATAGCCAAAGCAATCTTGAGAAAGAAGAATGCAACTGGAGGAATCAACCTGCCTGACTTCAGGCTCTACTGCAAAGCCACAGTCATCAAGACAGTACGGTACTGGCACAGAGACAGAAAAACAGATCAACGGAACAGAATAGAAAGCCCAGAGATAAATCCATGTACCTACGGTCACCTTATCTTTGACAAAGGAGGCAAGAATATACAATGGAAAAAAGACAACCTCTTTAACAAGTGGTTCTGGGAAAACTGGTCAACCACTTCTAAAAGAATGAAACTAGAACACTTTCTAACACCATACACAAAAATAAACTCAAAATGGATTAAAGATCTAAATGTAAGACCAGAAAGTATAAAACTCCTAGAGGAGAACACAGGCAAAACACTCTCTGACATAAATCACAGCAAGATCATCTATGACCCACCTCCCAGAATATTGGAAAGAAAAGCAAAAATAAACAAATGGGACCTAATTAAACTTAAAAGCTTTTGCACAACAAAGGAAACTATAAGCAAGGTGAAAAGAAAGACTTCAGAATGGGAGAAAATAATAGCAATTGAAGAAACAGACAAAGGATTAACCTCAAAAATATACAAGCAACTCCTGCAGCTCAATTCCAGAAAAATAAATGACCCAATCAAAAAATGGACCAAAGATCTAAACAGACATTTCTCCAAGAAGACATACAGATGGCTAACAAACACATGAAAAGATGCTCAACACCACTCATTATCAGGGAAATGCAAATCAAAACCTCAATGTGGTACCATTACACGCCATTCGGAATGGCTGCTATCCAAAAGTCTACAAGCAATAAATGCTGGAGAGAGTGTGGAGAAAAGGGAACCCTCTTACACTGTTGGTGGGAATGCAAACTAGTACAGCCACTATGAAGAACAGTGTGGGGATTCCTTAAAAAATGGAAATAGAACTGCCATATGATCCAGCAATCCCACTCCTGGTCATACACACCGAGGAAGCCAGATCTGAAAGAGACATGTGTACCCCAATGTTCATCGCAGCACTGTTTATAATAGTCAGGACATGGAAGCAACCTAGAAGCCCATCAGCAGATGACTGGATAAGGAAGCTGTGGTGCATATACACTGTGGAATATTACTCAACCATTAAAAAGAATTCATTTCAATCAGTTCTAATTAGATGGATGAAACTCGAGCCCATTATACAGAGTGAAGTAAGCTAGAAAGATAAAGACCAATACAGTATACTAACACATATATATGGACTTTAAGAAGATGGTAATGATAACCTATATGCAAAACAGAGAAAGAGACACAGATGTACAGGACAGAATTTTGTACTCTGTGGGAGAAGTCGAGGGTGGGATGTTCTGAGAGAATAGCATTGAAACACGTATACTATCAAGGGTGAAACAGACCACCAGCCCAGGTTGGATGCATGAGACAAGTGCTCAGGGCTGGTGCACTGGGAAGACCCAGAGGGATGGGATGGAGAGTGAGGCGGGAGGGAGGATCGGGAAGGGGAACACATGTAAATCCATGGCTGATTCATGTCAATATATGGCAAAAACCACTACAATAAAAAAGAAAAAATAAATAAACACAAAATAGCAAAAAAACAAAGCAGTTTTCACCTTAATCCCAAGGTAATCAAAATTTCCTAAATCAGATTAATCCATTTGTGGATATTTTTGGTTAGTTGAGGTTCTGTTAGTTTTACTTGACAAGTTTTATAGGGTCATATTCATAGAGCTATAATAAGTATCTTTTAAATTCTAATGATTTGTCTACAATCACTCTTACCTCATTGGCCTCATTTTTATGTTATGATCTTTAGATGCCTTTTGGGAGGTTCCCCATCTCAACATCATCAAGCTTTTCCTAATGATATGGGAAGCATTCATAGTATGTTTCCAGCAATCCAGATTGGGTTAAAAATAAAGGAGGAGGGGACATTAGCCTTGATTTAATATTTTGCTGTACTGATAAATTTAAATACCCCTCTATTTCCTCATTTGAAAGCCTTCAAGTATTTTTATGGCTATCTGGTAGCACTAGACACGTGATACATCCCTACAAGGAAGTAATCAAGTTCTTCATAGCAAAAGACCCCAAATGCCAAGGCAGCAGCTTTTATTATTATTAAACCTATTCTTAAACTTTGAAAATAATGTATATGTTGGTAAAAAATATAGCATTCCAGCAAAAGTCATTGCCCATTTATTAATTTTCTACCAGAGTAATACTTAATATTTACTTAATGAAAATTCAACATTTGGATAGTGTGTAATAAAATTTTCCATTGCTTCTTTCTGATAGTATCTATACTTATATAAATATAACAGAGTAGTTCAGATACAATAACAGTTGTTATGACGTAATGAATGTGTGTCCCTCCCATAATGCAAGAACATGAGATAATTCAAAAATATAGGTTTTTAAAGTTTCCAATATTGGTTGTATGCTTTTGTCTTGAGTTCAGTTGATTCGTGGGATAACTGAATTTTATATTAAAATTCATGAAACAGGGTTTTCATTAAAAATATTTTAACATTGTTATTTAAACAAAGCAAGCAGATGAACATCATGATATTTATACATCTTTTACAAATCGTATTTATAAATCATTCAGCTATGACAGCATGGCTTTAGTGTGTGTATATTTATGACAATTAATGGATACCTGCTCAAAAGTGAGTAGTACTAAAAATCAAAAGGAAACAAAGAGAGATCTTTAGGTTTGCATTGTTGGTGTCAGTGAGTCACTTCTCTGCTAATAGAGAAAATAATAAGGCCACAATACCAAATCTTATCCATCATAGTTTATATCATAGTTAATGTAGTATTATTACAGGTAAGAGTGATGAGATAAAGCACTCATGGTTACTGGGGTGAACTTTGAGGTAACTAATTCAGATTGTTAATTTTCTTTTTTTCCATTTTAATGAAATATACCTATAGAGGAGTGCACAAATCACAAATATACAGCTTGATAAATTTTCACAAGTCAAATGCACCTGTGCTTGTAAAGCCAGCACCCTGAATTAGAGCATCAGCAGCATCCCTGAACCTCCCCCTCTTTTGGTCCTTTTCAGATGCTATCACCCTGATAAAGGTTAAGCTGTATTCTTATATTTATCATCATATATTTGTTTATTATTTTTATAGGTAATACTCCATTTATAGTTATTATGTAGTGTCCTTCAAGAGAACAGCATCGAAACATATATATTATCTATGGTGAAACAGATCACCAGTCCAGGTTGGGTGCTCGGGCCTGGTGCACTGGGAAGACCCAGAGGGATTGGGTACAGAGGGAGGGGGGAGGGGGGATCGGGATGGGGAATACATGTAAATCCATGGCTGATTCATGTCAATGTATGACAAAAACCACTACAATATTGTAAAGTAATTAGCCTCCAACTAATAAAAATAAATGAAAAAATATAGTTATTATGGATATTGGCTGTATTCCCTATATTGTATAATATATCCTTATAGCTTACTTTATATATGATACTTTGTATCTCTTAATCCCCTATGCCTGCATTGCCTTTCCCTGTTCTCACTGGTAACCACTAGTTTGTTCTCTGTATTTTTGAGTCTGCTTCTTTCTTCCTGTTATTCACTAGTGTGTTGTTATTTTTATATTCCACATATAAGTGATATCATGCAGTATTTGACTTTTACTCTCTGGCTTATTTTGCTAAGCATAATGCTTACCAAGTTGATCCATGTGGCTGCAAATGGCAAAACTTGATTCTTTTTTGGCTGAGTAATATTCCATTGTGTGTGTATATACATATACATACACACACACATACAGACACTCACGTATATATATATATACACATTTATATACCACATGTTCTTTATCCACTCATCTGTTGATGGACACTTGGGTTGTTTCCATATCTTGGCTATTGTAAATAATGCTGGTATGAACATTGGGGTGCTTGCATCTTTTAAATTAGTGGGGGCTTTTCTTTGATATATACTCAGAAGTGTGCTTGATGGGTCATATTGTTCTATTTTTAGTTTTTTGAGAAAGCTCCATACTATTTTCCACAGTTGCTGCACCAATTTATATTCCTGTCAACAATGGACAAATATTCCATTTTCTCCACATCCTCTGCAACATTTATTATTTGTGGGCTTTTTTATGATGACGATTCTGACTGGTGTGAGGTGATACCTCATTGTGGTTTTGATTTCAATTTCTCTCATCATCAGTGATGTTGAGCATCTTTTCACATGCCTGTTTGCCATCTGCATTTCTGTTTGCCTATTATTATATGTATGTATATGCTCAGTCATATCCAACTCTTTGAGACCCCACAGACTGTAGCCTGCCCCGCTCCTCTGTCCATGGAATTATCCCCACAAGAACACTGAAGTGGGTTGCCATTTCCTCCTCCAGAGGGGAACTTTTTGACCTAGGGATTTAGCCTGCATCTCCTGCGGCTCCTGCATTGGTAGGCAAATTCTTTACCACTGAGCCACCTGGGAAGCCCCTTGCCTGTTATTGAGCTTCCTCTAAATAGAATCACAATATATGTAGCCTCTTGTATATGGCTTCTTTTATTCATTGTTGTCTGTGAGATATATTCAAGTTTTTATGTGCAGTGGTAGCTCGTTCTTTTTTATCGTTGCATAATTCTCCCTTGTCCCTGATGCTGGGAAAGATTGAGGGCAGGAGAAGAGGGCATCAGAGGATGAGATGGGTGGATGACATCACCAATGCAGTAAACATGAATTTGGGAAAACTTCTGGAGATGATGAGGGACAGGAAAACCTGGCTTGCTGCAGTCCATGGGGTCAAGAAGAGTCAGACACAACTTGGCAACTGAACTACAACAACAATAGCAACAACAACAACAAATTCTCCATTGTATGAATATATCATAATATTTCACAATTTATTTTTTATTCTAACATTGATGGACTTTTGGGTTGTTTCAATTTTGGGGGTTATTATGAATAGTCTTTCTATGAACATTTGTGTGTTTATCCTATTGTCTTTTGGTGGACATATGCCCTCATTCTTTATGTGAGGAATATATATATATGCTGTATCATAAGATACTTTTATTCCTAGTTTTATAGATGCTGTCTAATTGTTTTATATTCCCATCATCAAGAAGAGTGTTAAAGTTCTGGTTTCTCTACTTTATTATTTTCTTTTAATTTTTCTTTTATTTATTTTTATTGGAGTATAGTTGCTTTACAATGTTGTGTTAGTTCCTGCTGTGCAACATATTTATACACGTTTCCCCTTCCTCTGGAGCCTCTCTCCCACTCTCTAGTTAATTATTAACACTTGGTATAATCAATCTTTTTTGTTTTTAGTATTCTCATGTGTATATAATGAAGACATTTAAAATGATCAGAAGGGAAAATGTGTCTGCATAAATATTTTTAATTATTTTTTATTGGAATATAGTTGCTATACAATGTTGTGTTAGTTTCTGCTATACAGCAAAGTGAATCAGTTATGCATATATGTATAGCCTCTATTTTTTACATTTCCTTCTCATTTAGGTTGCCACAGAGAAGTGTATAGAATTTCTGTATTATACAATAGGTTCTCATTGTGCTTAGTTGCTCAGTCGTGTCTGACTCTTTGCAACCCTATGTACTGTAGCCTGACAGGCTCCTCTGTCCATGGGATTTTTCTGGTAAGAACACTAGAATGGATTACCATTTCCTCCTCCAGGGAATCTTCCTGACTCAGGGATCGAACCTGCATGTCCTGTGTCTCCTGCATTGCAGGCAGATTCTTTACCACTGAGCCACCAGGGAAGCCCAGATTCATATTAGTAATCTCTTTTATACATAGGAAAGGATAGTGTTAGTTGCTAAGTGATGTCTGACTCTTTGCAACCCCATGGACTGTAGCCTGCCCGACTCCTCTGTCCATGGGATTCTCCCAGCAGGAATACTGGAGTGGGTTGCCATTTCCTTCTCCAGGGATTCTTCCCAACCCAGGGATCAAACCCGGGTCTCCCACATTGTAGATGGATTCTTTACCATCTGAGCCACCTGTGAAGCCCTGTTGCTTACATAGTAGTGCACATATGTCAGTTCAATCTCCAGTCCATTTGACTCCACTTCCCCCCTTGGTATCCATAAGTTTGTTCTCTGCATTTGTGTTTGTATTTCTGCTTTGCAATTATGTTCATTTGTACTATTTTTCTAGATTCCACCTATAAGCAACATTATATGATTTTTTAAAATCTTTTTGACTTATGTCACTCTTTATGACAGTCTCCAGGTCTAGTCATATCTCTGCAAATGGCACAATTTTGTTCCTTTTTATTGCTGCATAGTATTCCCTTGTATATATGTACCACACCTTTTGTATCCATTCCTTGTTGATGGACATTTAGATTGCTTCCCTGTCCTGGCTATTGTAAATAGTGCTGCAATGAGCCTTGGGCTGCATGCATCTTTTTGCATTATGTTTTTCTCTTGGTATATGCCCAGGAGTAGGATTGCTGTGTCATATGGTAGTTCTATTTTTAAGTTTTTGAGGAACCTGCATACTTTTCTCCATAGGGGCTGTACCAATTTACACTTCGACCAACAATATAGGAATGCACTCTCTCCAGCATTTTTTGTTTGTAGATTTTTTTGATGATAGCCATACTGACTAGTGTGAAGTGATACCTCATTGTAGTTTTGATTTGCATTTCTCTAATGATTAGTGATTAGTGTACTTCCCTGATAGCTCAGTTGGTAAAGAATCCTCCTGCAATGCAGGAGACCCTGGTTTGATTCCTGAGTCAGGAAGATCCCCTGGAGAAGGTTTAGGCTACCCACTTCAGTATTCTTGGGCGTCCCTTGTGGCTCAGCTGGTAAATAATCTGCCTGCAATGCAGAAGACCTGGGTTCGACCCCTGAGTTGGGAAGATCCCCTGGAGAAGGGAAAGGCTACCCACTCTAGTATTTTGGCCTGGAGAATTCCATGAACTGTGTAGTCCATGGGGTCGCAAAGAGTCAGACACGACTGAGTGACCTTCACTTTCACTTTCTTTCTTTCTAATGGTTAGTGATATTGAACATCTTTTCATATGTTTTTTGGCTGTCTCTATGTTCTCTTTGGAGAAATGTCTGTTAAGATGTTCCCACAATTTATTTATTTATTTATTTTTTATATTGAGCTGCATGAGCTGTTTGTATATTTTGGAGATTAATCCCATGTCAGTTGCTGCATTTGTGAATATTTTCTCCCATTCTAAGGGTTGTCTTTTTGTTTATGGTTTTCTTTACTGTGCAAAAGTCTTTATGTTTAATTAGGTCTCATTTTTTTTTAATTCAGGTCTTAATTTTCACTACTCTAGGAAGTGAATCTAAAAAGATCTTGCTGCAATTCATGGAAAGAAGTGTTCTTCATAGGTTTTCCTTTAAGAGTTTTGTAGTGTCTGACCTTACATTTAGGTCTGTGATTCATTTAGACTTTATTTTTGTGTATGGTGTTAGGGAGTGTTCTAAATTCATTCTTTTATACATAGTTGTTCAGTTTTTCCAGTACCACTTATTGAAGAGACTGTCTTTTCTCCATTGTATATTCTTGCCTCCTTTTCATAGATTAGGTGACTATAGATACATGGGTTTATCACAGGGCTTTCTGTCCTGATCCATTGATCATTTCTGTTTTTGTGCCAGTACCATACTATTTTGATTACTGTAACTTTGTAGTACAGTCTGAGTCAGGGAGCTTGACTCCTCCAGCTCTGTTTTCCTTTCTCTAGCTTAATTTGGCAATTTGGGGTCTTTTGTGTTTTATACAAACTACAACCCTTTGTTCTAATTATGTGAAAAAAATACCATTGATAATTTGATAGATATTGTATTGAATCTGTAGTTTGCTTTGAGTAGTATAGCCATTTCACAATATTGATTCTTCCGTTCAAAGAATGGCTATACTACACATTTTATGCATTTTAAAAAATATTATATTTATTTTTTAACACCAAAAGCATTTTGTATTGGGGTATAGCCGATTAACAAGATTTTAATAATTTCAGGTGAAGAGTGAAGGGACTCAGCCATACATATACATGTATCCATTCTCCTCCAAACCTCCCTCTCATCCAGGCTGGCATATAATACTGAGCAGAGTTCCATGTGCTATAAAATAGGCTTTTGTTGGTTATCCATTTTAAGTAGAGCAGTGTGTGAATGACCTTCCCAAAGTCTGTAACTATCCCTTCCCCTGTGGCAACCATGAGTTTGTTTTCTATGAGTCTCTTTTTTGTAAATAAGTCCATTTGTATCATTTATTTTTTTTTCATTTATTTTTATTAGTTGGAGGCTAATTACTTTACATCATTGCAGTGGTTTTTGTCATACATTGAAATGAATTAGCCATGGATTTACATATATTCCCTATCCCGGTCCCCCCTCCCACCTCCCTCTCCACCTGATCCCTCTGGGTCTTCCCAGTGCACCAGGCCCGAGCACTTGTCTCATGCACCCAACCTGGGGTGGTGATCTGTTTCACCCTAGATAATATACATGTTTCGTACCATTTATTTTGGATTCCACATATAAGGGATCAGGTCAGTTCAGTTCAGTTAAGTCATTCAGTCGTGTCCGACTCTTTGCAACCCCATGAATTGCAGCATGCCAGGCATCCCAGTCCATCACCAACTACCGGAGTTTACTCAAACTCATGTCCATCGAGTCGGTGATGCCATCCAGCCATCTCATCCTCTGTCATCCCCTTCTCCTCCTGCCCCCAATCCCTCCCAGCATCAGGGTCTTTTCCAATGAGTCAACTCTTCGCATGCGGTGGCCAAAGTATTGGAGTTTCAGCTTCAGCATCAGTCCTTCCAATGAACACCCAGGAGTGATCTCCTTTAAGATGGACTGGTTGGATCTTCTTGCATTCCAAGGGACTCTCAGATTCTTCTACAACACCACAGTTCAAAAGCATCAATTTTTTGGCCCTCAGCTTTCTTCAGAGTCCAACTCTCACATCCATATATGACCACTGGAAAAACCATAGCCTTGACCAGATGGACCTTTGTTGGCAAAGTAATGTCTCTGCTTTTTAATATGCTATCTAGGTTGGCCATAACTTTCCCTCCAAGGAGTAAGCGTCTTTTAATTTCATGGCTGCAGTCACCATCTGCAGTGATTTTGGAGCCCCAAAAAATAAAGTCTGAGATGGTTTCCACTGTCTCCCCATCTATTTCCCATGAGGTGATGGGACCAGATGCCATGACCTTAGTTTTCTGAATGTTAAGCTTTAAGCCAACTTTTTCACTCTCCTCTTTCACTTTTATAAAGAGGCTTCTCAGTTCCTTTTCACTCTCTGCCATAAGGGTGGTGTCATCTGCATATCTGAGGTTACTGATATTTCTCCTGGCAATCTTGATTTTAGCTTGTGGTTCTTCCAGCCCAGCCTTTCTCATGATGTACTCTGCATATAAGTTAAATAAGCAGGGTGACAATATACAGCCTTAACATACACCTTTTCCTATTTGGAACCAGTCTGTTGTTCCATGTCCATTTCTAACTGTTGCTTCCTGACATGCATACAGATTTCTCAAGAAGCAGGTCAGGTGGTCTGGTGTTCTCTTTCAGAATTTTCCACAGTTTATTGTCATCCACACAGTCGAAGGCTTTGGCGCAGTCAATAAAGCAGAAATAGATGCTCTTCTGGAGCTCTCTTGCTTTTTCAATGATCCAGCAGATGTTGGTATTTTGATCTCTGGTTCCTCTGCCTTTTCTAAAACCAGCTTGAACATCTGGAAGTTCTTGGTTCACGTATTGCTGAAGCCTGGCTTGAAGAATTTTGAGCATTAGTTTACTAGCGTGTGAGATGAGTGCAATTGTGCAGTAGTTTGAGCATTATTTGGGATTGCCTTTCTTAGGGACTGGAATGAAAACTGACCTTTTCCAGTCCTGTGGCCACTGCTGAGTTTTTCAAATTTGCTGGCATATTGAGTGCAGCACTTTCACAGCATCATCTTTCAGGGTTTGAAATAGCTCAACTGGAATTCCATCACATCCACTAGCTTTGTTCCTGGTGATGCTTTCTAAGGCCCACTTGACTTCACATTCCAGGATGTCTGGCTCTAGGTGAGTGATCACACCATTGTGATTACCTGACTCGTGAAGATCTTTTTTGTACAGTTTTTCTGTGTATTCTTGCCACCTCTTCTTAATATCTTCTGCTTCTGTTAGGTCCATACCATATCATATGATATTTCTCTTTGTCTCTCTGACTTACTTCACTCAGTGTGACAATCTCTACGTCCATGCACGTTGCAGCAAATGGCATTATTTCATTCTTCTTTATGGCTGAGTAATATTCCATTGTGTATATGTACCACATCTTCTTTATCCATTCCTCTGTTGATAGACATTTAGGTTGTTTCCATGTCTTGTCTATTGTAAACAGTGCTTCAATAAGTATTGGGGTACATGTATCTTTTGGGCCATGTTTTTCTCTGGATATATGCCCAGGAGTAGGATTGCAGGGTCATATTGTAGCTCTGTGTTAGTTTTTTTAAGGAACCTCCATAATGTTCTCCATAGTGGCTGTGCTAATTTACATTCCCTCCAACAGTGCAGGAGGGCTCCCTTCTCTCCACATCCTCTCCAGTATTTGTTTGTGGATTTTTTTGATGATAGCCATTCTATCCATTGTGAAATGTTATCTCATTGTAGTTTTTCTTTAATAAATTAATTTATTTTAATTGGAGGCTAATTACTTTACAATATTGTAGTGGTTTTTGCCATACATTGACATGAATCAGCCATGGGTGTATATGTGTCCCCTATCCTGAACCCCCTTTCCATTCCCTCCATTATTCTGGGAGGTAGATTGAAAAATATATTGCTTTGATTTATGTCGGAGAGTGTTCTGCCATGTTTTCCTCTAAGAGTTTTATAGTGCCAGTCTAACATTTAGGTCTTTAATCCATTTTGAGCTTATTTTTGTGTATGAAGTTAAGGAATGATCTAATTTCATTTTGTTACATGTGACTGTACCCATTTTTTAGAAGAATTTGAGAAGGATAAATGTTAACTCTTCTCTAAATATTTGATACAATTTGCCTGTGAAGCCATCTGGTCCTGAACTTTTGCTTGTTGGATGATTTTTAATCACAGTTTCAGTTTTATTACTTGTAATTGGTTTGTTCATATTTTTATTTCTTCCTAGCCCAGTTTTGGAAGCTCTACCTTTCAAAGAACTTTTTCATTACTTCTAGGTTGTCATTGTTATTGGCATATAGTTTCTTATGGTCCTTTGTATTTCTTTGGCATCAGTTGTAAGTTTTCTTTTTTCATTTCTAATTTTATTGATTTGAATCCTCTCTCATTTTTCTTGAAGAATATAGTTAAATGTTTATTTATTTTATCTTCTCAGAGAACCAGACCAGTTTCATTGGTCTTTGCTATTGTTTTCTTCATTTCTATTTCATTTATTTCTGCTCTGATTTTTATGATTCTTTTTCCTTCTACTAGGTTTGGGCTCTGTTTTTTCTTCTTTCTCTAGTAGTTAGGTTGTTTATTTGAGATTTTTCTTGTTTCTTGAGGTGAGATTGTATTTCTTAGGGATTTTTAAATACAGAAAATTTTATTCAGTGAGGATCAATACATGATAGCCTGATAGTGACTGCACAATCTCCAAGGTGGGAAGAAACAGTGTCCTACTCAGGGTCATCATTTCCCCGTGAAAAACCTCAACCAGCCTTGTAAGCTGGTACAGTCCTGGAAGTGAAATATTCAATAATCTTGAAGGATTAATTTGATTAATCTCAATTCTGAACTTTAAACATATACTCACCAGTCCAGAGTTTTGATGCATTTTGTTGATCAACAAGTAGGATATACATTTTGAAAGTCTATGAAGTGTCATAATTGGATATTCTCAAACTTCATTCCTTTAAGCTACATGTATTTCTCAATTGGATATAAAAAGAGAATACATTAATCACTGTGGATGCTGTATCAGGGTATTATTATTTTATTTCTTCTTCTTCATCCTTCCCCAAATGGTTTTTAAAACTAGATGACAGTGAAGAGATAGTTACTCTGTCAGCCTTCATTGCCTGATCATTACCTCTTTATGAGAGATTATTTTTCATCTGCTGATTATCTTGATGTGACAGGTTGCCCACTACTTGAAGTGGATTTTTACAGAGGCAGAGAATATTTTCTTTGATGTTTTTACCACTCAGGGTTTCTTCCAAGAAATATGTGTTCTACACTGTCTCTGGTTCTATTTTTCAGTCTATCAGAATAAATCTAGAATTATAACATATAAAGAGGAGATGTTTGAAAAAATACCTGATCATTGTTTATGAAGGCTAGTGTATAATATTCCATCAGGTCATAAATTAACCATGAGGTGTCATTGTTTTCAGAGTCATGGAATCCATTACATTTATCTGTCTGGAACCACCAGGTTATTTATATTTTCACCCCATCTCCATAACATTAGACAATTGGCAGTATTTTTGTAGCATTAGGTTTAATATTTGCTAAAATTTTTGTGTCAATAGTTTAGAATAATTCATTTTTACTTTATCATATGTCAATATCTGACTATCTGGGAAATTCATTGAGTGTTACAGTGTATTATATTTTAAGACTTGATTATCTTGTTTAAATAAAAGGGGGACTATTCCTAAAAGAGTTTAATCTGTTATTAGCTCCTAAGAGAGGTCACATTGCGAAGCCTCTCAAGAGCATTGGTTACATCAGTGTGAGTTTATTCTATGTCTACACTGAATGTAAAAAGATAATAGAAGTCTTTCTATTGTATAGTCATCCTCTGAATCAATTAATTATCCTAATACTGCTAATACTGAATAAATATCTTAGAAAGATATGTTTATAACTAATTCATGGATTTAGGAAGAAATTTTATTAACTTGAGGCTGATGTTGTAGCAGAAGGAAGACTGAAATAGCTGGCAGAACATTTGTAGTCTTATTTCTATCTGTGTAACATTATGCAAGTTACTTCCCTCAATCTTAGCTTCTGTATCTGTAAAAAAGGAGAAATATTTATTCTTATCATCTTATATGTCCATCATAAACATTAAAAAGATTTACAAATTTTAAGTACTTTGTAAACATAGTACAGTTACTAGGATTTTATGTATTTATGTTATAGAGATTGCTACTAAAATTTTTACAGGAAGAGAAGAAAATGTTATTTCTGTTGAGTACACATTATATATGATAGCTGGCAAAACCACGGAACATAAAACAGAAAAATACATTTGTACCTTGTGTTATATACTTTATACAATTCTAATTATTTATTTAAGTTTTCATTGTCAGTAAGAGTTAGTCTCATAAAGAATTTTAAGCAAGACTATAAGAACAAAATTAATATTATAGAAGATAATATAGGACATATTGTGATAAAACCAGTAAAGCAAAAATATTGTTATAACTGTCTTACTTTGAGGAAACATTGAAAAAAAACTCACTATGAATTCTCCACCACCAATTCTTTCCATCCATGGCAAAGGATGAAAGTAAATGGAAAATTCAATATTATCAAAGAAAAGCTAATTAAAATGTCATCAGTGGGATCATGTATATATAATGGCTATTTATGTTTGACAACTGATTGTCTATTATTTTAGTACTAGTTCAGGAGGAATATCAAATACTTGCCTATCATTTGGATATTTCTAGCTCAGAGTATTGTTTTGTTCTAGGGAAATGGGTTCATGTTGTTATATGGATACATACAATTACTGGAGTTATAAAAACAATTATTAAAATATTACATATTTTATGACTGTACTCTTTCATCATTTTACATCTTTCTCATTTTTTTTCATTTTAGGTTAATATAAATTCTGAATATGTTATCTGAATTCTAAGCATTCTTATTATAAACTCCTTGTATAGTAACTACAAAATTCTAGAAATAAAGAAATTAGATATGCCATTCTGAAAAACATTTACTTGGTTTTTAAATTAATGTCACTGAAAAATCTCTGCAATATAATAATTCAATGAATCCACGGTAATTTAACACCAAATAAAGAGCTTATAGTATTGATCTCTCTGGGTTATTACATTTGCTTTTAAAGGTAAATGAAGCATTAACACCTGAGGCTACAGCATTGATCATAACAGTATCATTGTAAAAGCCTCATTGCTGTCGGTTTACTTCTAAGATAAAATAAAAGGCAGCCTATCTTTAAGTCAGGTGATTAACTTACTAGGGCAGCAATGTGAGGTTTCCAGTTAGTTTCAACAAGGCGCATTTCCCTGTAAGATTTCTGACTCCTAACTTGTACAGTTACCTTTCCAGTTATGTGATGCATCTTAATTTGCTGTGAATATTAAAAATATATCATTAAAAGAATTTATATAAAGCACAGTTGTCTATTGAAAATAAATATATACTTTAAATTAATCTTGGAGATGGTCTGTCTTCACAGTCTCATAGAAGTGTCAAAGATGTAAAAGCAGAAAATTTTATCTGTTTCACTAAATGAAGAAATGTTTTAATCTGTTTGAAATTTCTCATTCACTGACCATCTTTTCACCTCTTAAATGACTATTTCCTAAATTCCCTTGTATTAAACTGTTTTTGTTCAAATGATTAATATGTTGCTTTTTTTGCATGTTGATATGCAGCTCCAAGAATTTCTTTAAAAAAAAAAAAAAAACACAAGAACCTCAAACAAGCTGAGCAAGATTAAAATTTAACATCTAAATAGCCCTGGAAAATAGAGTTCTAAACCAATTTTGACATCAGAGGTAAATAATAGTTTTTATGGCATCAATTTAAGAGTTCTAAGGGAAGTTAGTATAAACGTGACTCAGAGGAATGTGCTAGTCATCAACAAAAAAGTTTTAACATTTACCCTTTATTTGCATTCGTCTTTAGTTTAAGAACCAGATGGACTTTGAAAACCAGGAAGCTCCGAGGTGGATGGAAAGATAAAGAAAGGCTAAATTCATAAATACTATACAAGTCATTCAGAAATGTGGTTGGATCCTTTGTTTACTGTGTTAGGGAGGTTATTCTAGTAAGGAGATGACAGATAATTGCAGATTATGTTATCTGTGCTTTTGATACTCTGGTCAGTATACTTCTCATATTTACAGAGAAATATATTAAATCCTAACAAATATTTTGTGTAATTGATTAGATTTTCAAGTGATCCCTATGAATGTTTTAAGTCAAGGGATAATAAGTTGAAAAGAAGCAATTGTAAGAGCAATCCCTGGATATAAGGGGGATATTAAAACTTTTTTAGATGATCAGCTTTAATCAAAATATATTTTACTTTGAATATAGTATCTACATTTCAAAACATGGGGAAATTAGAGTTTCTGACAGTTGACTAATACTTCCTAACATATTTAAATGAATTTGAGCATGTATTCTAAATGACCTTGGTACAGGTATGTGTAACAGCATCACTTTAATATTCTTCTGTCTACTTCAGATTAAGGCAGATATAATCTTCAGAATTGTTGCTGACTGCCTAAACGTAAATGACCATTTATTCATGTTTTCTTTCTCTTATTCATTACCTTTCTAGAAACTTGAGATTCTCATGTGATGCTCTCTCCCTTTCTGGGGTTCGCTCTTCAGTATTTTTCGAAAAGCAATTAAAAGCCTTATTTCAGTAACTAACTTATACAATATGCCAAATTGAAAAATGATAGCCAAGAATAAAACTCAGGTTTAGCAAAGAGGCTTTTAACAAAGAATCGTTGCATCTATTCCAGTGACTTCCCAATGGTAATTAAATAATTTCTTGATTTGCTATTTCTGCAGTTCTTGGCAAACGAAACTTCTCTGCTTAGTTTTCCTTGTATTCCCAAGAACTAAAGCACTCATTAAGGAAAGGAAGGAAGGGAAGCAAGTACAACTTAAGGTACACCGCCAAGTTTGTGCCTTGTGGTTTGGCATTCAAATATATATGCGAAGGAGGAGAGTTGTAAAACAAAAAATTGTGGAAATGTATTTTCAGTTTGTTTAAAGAACTCACAAAAGAAGTTTTTTTTTTTTTTTTTTCCCTGAGAGACAGATGAAAAATGCACACAGGGACAGGTGGTGCCATTAGCCCTACTGTTGGGACTGAGAGATCAGTACTGAAGTGGCATCAGGGCAGGGAGGCATCAGCTTCAGTAATGGAGAGACGTCTGGGGGAAAGATTGCTCTATCACAGTGATGGGTTCCTAGCATGTTATAAATCGAAGATTGTTCTTTCCTGCCACTGAAATGAGCAGCTCTTTCTCCTTTCCAGGATGAAATGTCAGACAGAGACAGAAAACAGATGAAAACAAAAAAAGTAGGAGAACATTTTATGTCTTTAACATAAATCTCCAGGAGGGGCAGAAAGACGGTGCAGTGCCAACCTCCAACTTAAACATGAGGTGAAGAAAATGCTCCCTTTCAGTAATTCCTTCTCATCCTAGCAAGCAGAATAGGTAGATGATGATAAAAAATTCTCTACTTGGCTTGATGTAATTTAGTTCTTAATTAAAAAAAATCAGAAACAAAAATTTTAAAGAATTCACACTTTTGGTTTAGCATGAAAGATATGTTAGGTTGGAATGACACTCAGTTATAAGAAGGTACTGTATGTAGTAAAATGTATAGAGCCCAGGTCTTAATTTCTGGCTAACTGCGATTCTACATCAGTAACCCTGCGATTTTAAGTAAGCTACTTATTGATTGCCGTTTTTGAGTGTAGTTCTCCTCATCAGTAAATTGTGATGATAAATTACTGGGAAAATTCCTGGGATGACATATAAAAAGAACCAAGCACAGTGCTTTGTGCATTATAACTAATTGAAAAATGTTAGTCTCTTTCCCTTTCCACTAGGCTAATAACTTATATAGCCAGCATTTTCCTAGAAATGTTAAATGACAAAAACAACCTTTTTTCTTGTTATTTTAAAAAATTAATATTTTGTCATCAATGTAATATCATCTAGGAGATATATATATATATATATATACATATATATATATATATATATATATATCACTGTTACCAAAACTGATAGCATTTTTAATAAACAAAATGAAACACCTAATTTACAGAAGAAAAATTTCTGACAATGTATCTAGAGTAAATTTGTAATATGAGGAGGATGGTAACTTTATTCATCATCATTTTAGCCACATATTGATTTTAAATGACCTGCCTAAAACTGCAGAGGGAATTATTAGCAGAGTTAGAAATGAGCAGCGAATTGTTTTTCTTTCCATCCAGCACAATCTTGTTTGCTTTATATGATTTGCAACTGGGCAAGCTAGATTTGCATAGGGATTTTCCTTAAAAAAAAAAAAAAAGACTCAGGTATCTCTTTTAGGGGAACAAGAAAAGCATCAGGAAATCCTAATTGATCTACATACAAATTAACCATCATACTTGTCAGCCAAATTATGCCAAATTATAACTCCTGGAAGAGTAACATGTTGTTCCTTGACCTACCCTATTTTTAGGAAAGTAAAAGGTCATAATTTCTTCTCCAAAATGAGAATTATTGTAAAATTATGGAAAAAGATTCTTGTAAAATAACACATTAAGACAGCAGTTCTCAAAGTATGGTTTAAGATTTGACTGGGAACCCCTAAGATACTTCCAGGAGGTCCACAAGGTCCCCTGCTTTTCCAATTACACATGTTTATAAAGCTGAATTTTCTCCCTGTGTTTCATCCAGAACATCATCGTGCATTACATTGAATATAGAAGTCGATAGACAATCCATCTGTCTTCTAGATTTACAAAAATGTAAAAGAAAGTCATTCTCACAAAATGTTAAAAAATGTATTTTTTGATTTGTAAAATGATTTCAATATATATTGTTTTTTTATTGCTATTTTAAACAAATTAATAATTTGGAAAGTGATTCTAAGACCAAAAAACTCTCAGAGCTGCTAAAATAAGATACAAGTATTTTTATTTGTGTTTAGAGATTAGATCATCTCATAATTTACATATATATATATATATATATATATAGCCTGATTATAAAATTAAATTTTTTAGAGAACATTTGAAAGAACACAAATGCAACTATAAGCCTATATTTCTATCATCCAGAGGTACTGCATGATCTTCCTTCTTTACTTCTATGCATTCATCTATCTATTTATTTAAGCAAAATTGTAATTACGAGGTATATATATTTATCCATTCTTTTTTTTTGTTTAGCTTCATATAATTAACACATTTGCAGTATTTTTAATAATCTTCAGAAACATGCTATTTACTAATGGTATAGTGCTTCCTTACATGTCATCTTTAACATTCTGTTAATAGAGATGATGTTATTATCATCTTCATCATCATCATCACTCTTGTCATCATATTCAACACTTATTGAGTCTTAGTTATGGTCTAGGCACTGTGTTAAACTCTTAACATGCCTTATTGCATTTAATTCATTTTTGAGATGTTTAGCTATTTCATCTAGGAAATAATCTTACTTTGTGTCCCTTGAAATTTTTCTATCATGAGATCTACTTAACAGATCATATGTAAAAGGGAGTGAGGTATATTGGACCATCTCTTTCTTTTAGTAAATAAGAAGCAAAGGGGAAATTGTCTAATTTTTGCACTCTAACTCATTCTAATGAATGCTATCTATATAAAAATATTGTGATTATGTTTTTTTTTTCTGCTTTTATTTGATGTGATTAGCTAAGGCCCTCTCTCCCTCCCCCAACCCCTCTTCAGGATTCCTGGGATGGAGGAATTTTCTCTATGTAGTTTGGTTGGAAATGCCACAGATATGGGTCCAGATCTGGTAGGGACCAGGAAGCCTTAAATGCAGAGAAATTCCACCTTAAACATATGAAGTGTATTGATAATTCCTGTCAACTGTGTCAAGAATGCATTCCAGTGGTTATAAGGACAATCAGGCAGGGGAATATGGATGGCTCAGGACAAGCTCTCCATGAGGGTTGTGGAGTATTTTTTTTCCATTTATTTTTATTAGTTGGAGGCTAATTACTTTACAATATTGTAGTGGTTTTTGCCATACATTGACATGAATCAGCCATGGATTCACATGTATTCCACATCCCGATTCCCCCTCCCACCTCCCTCTCCGCCTGATCCCTCTGGGTCTTCCCAGTGCACCAGCCCCGAGCACTTGTCTCATGTATCCAACCTGGGCTGGTGATCTGTTTCACCCTGGATAATATACATGTTTTGATGCTGTTCTCTTGAAACATCCCACCCTCGCCTTCTCTCACAGAGTCCAAAAGTCTGTTCTGTACATCTGTGCCTCTTTTTCTGTTTTGCATATAGGATTATAATTACCATCTTTCTAAATTCCATATATATGCATTAGTATACTGTATTGGTCTTTATCTTTCTGGCTTACTTCACTCTGTATAATGGGCTCCAGTTTCATCTATCTCATTAGAACTGATTCAAATGAATTCTTTTTAATGGCTGAGTAATATTCCTTGGTGTATATGTATCACAGCTTCCTTATACATTCGTTTGCTGATGGGCATCTAGGTTGCTTCCATGTCCTGGCTATTATAAACAGTGCTGCGATGAACATTGGGGTACACGTGTCTCTTTCAGATCTGGCTTCCTCGGTGTGTATGCCCAGAAGTGGGATTGCTGGGTCATATGGCAGTTCTAATTCCAGTTTTTAAAGAAATCTCCACACTGTTCTCCATAGCGGCTGTACTAGTTTGCATTCCCACCAACACTGTAAGAGGGTTCCCTTTTCTCCATACCCTCTTCAGCATTTATTGCTTGTAGACTTTTGGATAGCAGCCATCCTGACTGGCGTGTAATGGTACCTCATTGTGGTTTTGATTTGCATTTCTCTGATAATGAGTGATGTTGAGCATCTTTTCATGTGTTCGTTAGCCATCTGTATGTCTTCTTTGGAGAAATATCTGTTTAGTTCTTTGGCCCATTTTTTGATTGGGTCATTTATTTTTATGGAATCGAGCTGCAGGAGTTGCTTGTATATTTTTGAGATGAATCCTTTGTCTGTGGCTTCGTTTGCTATTATTTTCTCCCAATCTGAGGGCTGTCTTTTCACTTTGCTTATAGTTTCCTTTGTTGTGCAAAATCTTTTAAGTTTAATTAGGTCCCATTTGTTTATTTTTGCTTTTATTTCCAATATTCTGGGAGGTGGGTCACAGAGGATCCCGCTGTGATTTATGTCGGAGAGTGTTTTGCCTATGTTCTTCTCTAGGAGTTTTATACTTTCTGGTCTTACATTTAGATCTTTAATCCATTTTGAGTTTATTTTTGTGTATGGTGTTAGAAAGTGTTCTGGTTTCATTCTTTTACAAGTGGTTGACCAGTTTCCCCAGCACCACTTGTTAAAGAGGTTGTCTTTTTTCCATTGTATATCCTTGCCTCCTTTGTCGAAGATAAGGTGTCCATAGGTTCGTGGATTTATCTCTGGGCTTTCTATTCTGTTCCGTTGATCTGTATTTCTGTCTCTGTGCCAGTACCGTACTGTCTTGATGACTGTGGCTATGTAGTAGAGTCTGAAGTCAGGCAGGTTGATTCCTCCAGTTCCATTCTTCTTTCTCAAGATTGCTTTGGCTATTCGAGGTTTTTTGTATTTCCATACAAATTGTGAAATTATTTGTTCTCGTTCTGTGAAGAATACCGTTGGAAGTTTCATAGGGATTGCATGGAATCTATAGATAGCTTTGGGTATTATAGTCATTTTGACAATATTGATTCTTCTGATCCATGAATACGGCATATTTCTCCATCTATTTGTGTCCTCTTTGATTTCTTTCATCAGTGTTTTATAGTTTTCTATGTATAGGTCTTTTGTTTCTTTAGGTAGATATACTCGTAAGTATTTTATTCTTTTTGTTGCAATGGTGAATGCTATTGTTTCCTTAATTTCTCTTTCTGTTTTCTCATTGTTAGCATATAGTAACACAAGGGATTTCTGTGTGTTAATTTTATATCCTGCAACTTGACTCTATTCATTGATTAGCTCTAGTGATTTTCTGGTAGAGTCTTTAGGGTTTTCTATGTAGAGGATCATGTCATCTGCAAACAACGAGAGTTTCACTTCTTCTTTTCCTATATGGATTCCTTTTACTTCTTTTTCTGATCTGATTGCTGTGGCCAAAACTTCCAAAACTATGTTGAATAGTAGTAGTGAGAGTGGGTACCCTTGTCTTCTTCCTGATTTTAGGGGAAATGCTTTCAATTTTTCACCATTGAGAGAAATGTTTGCTGTGGGTTTGTCATATATAGCTTTTATTATGTTGAAATATGTTCCTTCCATGCCTGCTTTCTGGAGAGTTTTAATCATAAATGGATGTTGAATTTTGTCAAAGGCTTTTTCTGCATCTGTTGAGATAATCATATGGTTTTTATCTTTCAATTTGTTAAAGTGGTGTATCACATTGGTTGATTTTCAGATATTAAAGAATCCTTGCATTTCTGGGATGAAGCCTGGTTATGGAGTATTTATGACATTTACTACATATTGAACAAAGAAGTATTTTCCAAGATAAGGTGCCAACATAGAAATTATGAGTATTTTTTGCCTCATTTTTTATACAGTTCTTTTTGAAATATTTTATTAAAAATTTATTCATACTTGTAAGCTTGACTTTGCACCTTAGTTTTTTTGAGCATCTAGGCACATTCTAAATGGCTCAGACATGAGGAAACTTAAAGCACATGTTTATTGAAGGGTAAAACTCTGAGAAACATTTTTCTTTAGCTGAATTTGAAATTTGTTATATTTTGCCCTTTGTCAATGTAACCAGTGAATTTGATTTAACTAGATAAGAAAATTAGACATGAATCAGATTTTGCCTCTCATGTGCAATACCATTTTAAATAAGTGATTATTTTTCATTGTGATCAAGATTATATATTGTATTTTAAATACCATATCCTATAGTTTATGCATGTTTTTTATTAAATGTAACTTCTTAAGAAAGAATCAGATTAGAAGTATAACAGTGAGGAGTAAGAAAGAGTTCTTAAAATCAATGATAAAAATGCATTAGGGAACATAAATACTTAGTCTAACACATTTTCCTGGGTATGTATTTATATGCCATGCTTAACTTCAGAGTTGTATTCTTTGAACAACTTTATAAAACAAGATACTTTTTTCAGAAAATACCATGTTGATCATGACACGACTTATTAAACATTTAATTAGCATTATTCAGTATATCATTAAAATACGTATACACATTTTTTATTTTAGGTGGTCTGTCCCTATATCAGAAATAAAGTGTTATTAATGTGCTGAGTTGATGAAGTTTTGACTAAACTTTGAATGGGTTTATTGTCATCTAATTTTGGGGGAATCTTCTTTTTTTTTAAGGAGACTGAAGGGAATTTTTGTTTCTACAGATGATTATGACATGCACATTTAAATGTGAAATACTTAGTTGAATCATGAATAAATGGAAACAGATTTGTCTGTCAAAAATTAAATAGCAGTATTCTTTGACTAATATGAAAATCTAATCTAAACTAGTTTTAGCCATTTCACACAGGTGACATCTGTGCTTAAATATAATTTTTCTCTCCCTGTTCTGGCATGACTGTTAATTACTTACTCAATATAGTTCAACATTTAGTTAATAAATATGTCAAGCTTTTACCATGGTGTTCTTTTTGAAGAACTGTGAATTTGCAATTAGTTTTAGATTTACAACATGGTGACAGACAGTGCTGTATAAATAGAGGTTAAACACACAATTTACATATTAATTTCATGATTCATTTATTCAGTGATTTATGTGGGTATAGATTGTATTTAATCTCTTTGCTGTAGTTGTTTCAGGCATGACAAACAGAATCACTGTATTAGTAGAGAAATAATGACGTCTGTATTGAACTACAAAAGTTGAGAGGAAAATGAGAAACATTTGGAAACACGATTCATTATCTTTAATATTCTTTGGGAGGCAAGGGAAAAGCAATAATGGATTTTTAAAAGTTTAACAATACTAAGCGTGGGGGAGGATGGAATTCAACCAACTAGCTCAGTGCCCTGCACATAGTAAGTACTGTAACATTTGTTAAATTGCAATGACTTAAAGTTGAAGATCATGATTTATTTTTGTCTGGATAAAATTTAAATTAAACTTTGAAAAGTTTTAAGCAATTTCTTTTAATTGGCTTCAGTTAATTAACCTTGTTTCCTCACAACAGGTACCCACACATTTTTAAGATTCTATTTTTTAATTTTTTACTTCTTTCTTTTTTTATTTTTTAAAGTATGATTTCACATTTATAGAAGACTTGGGAAATACAGAACAAAGTTACATATAGTTCCACTATATATTGCAATTATTTTTTTTCTTTTTTTTCCATTTTTTTTTATTAGTTGGAAGCTAATTACTTTCCAATATTGTAGTGGTTTTTGTCATACATTGACATGAATCAGCCATGGATTGACATGTGTTCCCCATCCTGATACCCCCTTCCACCTCCCTCTCTACCCGATCCCTCTGGGTCTTCCCAGTTATTTTTAAGTAGAGAAATTTAAGATTTTTTAGTTTGAATTTCAATATCAAACTCTCAAAAATTAATAGAATGAATAGACAGAAAACTAGAGATATAGTAGGCCTGAAAAGCACTATGAACCAATTCAACATAATTAAGATCTATACAATTTTCACATAACAGCAGGATACAAATTCTATTCAAGTTCCCATGGGCTATAAACCAGGAAACAATGGAACATATCCAGGGACATAAAACAAGGTGCAATAATTTCATGGTCTAAAAGTATTGAAATCATACAGAGTCTGCTTTCTTATCACTGTGAAATTAGGTTAGAAATCAATATCAAAAAATATTTGAAAATAACACATGTATTTTCAAGTTCAGTGTGACATTTACCAAGAGAGGTCTTTGACTTAGCCATTGAAAGCCTCAATCAAGTTAAAAAATTTAAAAAAAAAACCCTCAGAGAATGATTGCAGAGAAGAAAACATTTAAATGAGAAATTAATATCAAAATGATAAATTAATATTAAAATACTTTAAAAAACCATGTAATTGGAAATTAAATATCCACTTTTAAATGATGGATGTGTCTAAGAAGTCATAACAAGGAAAATTAGAAAATATCTGTAACAGAATAAAAATGGAAAGAGAATTTATCAGAATTTGTTGCAGGTAGCTGAAACTGCTCAATGCAACTAAGCACAGTTTGGAGTCTTGAATAAGGTATGGAAAACAATAATGAGCACTAACATAAAATTTTGTGAACTTTGAAAAAACAGGTTGGGTACATGAGACAAGTGCTCGGGCCTGGTGCACTGGGAAGACCCAGAGGGATCGGGTGGAGAGGGAGGTGGGAGGGGGGACTGGGATGGGGAGTACATGTAAATCCATGGCTAATTCATATCAATGTATAACAAAAACTACTGTAATGATGTAAAGTAATTAGCCTCCAACTAATAAAAATTAAAAAAAAAAATCTATACTTCACCTAATAATATTGTATTGCATTTTAATTTCCTGTTTTTTTTTTTTTTGCAGCGTAGTGTTTCTTTATATTCTCAGAATCGGATTAGATATTTCAAGCCTCATTCAAATTTATTTTAAGAAAATCACTAAAATAATAAGCTTTCTGGACTTTTTGCAGTAATACTAGAATAAATGGAACTATATCAAAGTTTTGAATGAGTATAAATTAGAAATCTAGTATTCTATTCATACTTAGTCAAAGTGTCATACATTTTTAGCTAAACAAAAATTCCTAAGTTTTCTAATATATATAATACTCTCTCTCTCTCTCTCTCTCTATATATATATATATATATATATATATATTTACACACACAAAACCTTTTCTGCTACATTTGATAAAGGCTTGAGAAAGAACAAGAAAAAAAGAGATGGAGAAATTGGGAAGACTAAATGAAATGGTCATAACTTTCCTTCCAAGGAATAAGCATCTTTTAATTTCCTGGCTGCAATCACCATCTGCAGTGATTTTGGAGCCCAGAAAAATAAAATCAGCCACTGTTTCCACTGTTTCCACATCTATTTGCCATGAAGTGATGGGACCAGGTGCCATGATCTTAGTTTTCTGAATGTTGAGCTTTAAGCCAACTTTTTCACTCTCCTCTTTCACTTTCATAGAGAGGCTCTTTAGTTCTTCTTCACTTTCTGCCATAAGGGTGGTGTCATCTGCATATCTGAGGTTATTGATATTTCTCCCGGCAATCTTGATTCCAGCTTGTGCTTCCTCCAGCCCAGCGTTTCTCGTGATGTACCCTGCATATAAGTTAAATAAGCAGGGTGACAATATACAGCCTTGATGTACTCCTTTTCCTATTTGGAACCAGTCTGTTGTTTCATGTCCATTGCTAACTGTTGCTTCCTGACCTGCATACAGATTTCTCAAGAGGCAGGTCAGGTGGCCTGGTATTCCCATCTCTTTCAGAATTTTCCACAGTTTATTGTGATCCACACATCCAAAGGCTTTGGCATAGTCAATAAAGCAGAAATAGATGTTCTAATAACAAGCAAGACATTACTTTGTCAACAAAGGTCCGTCTAGTCAAGGCTATGGTTTTTCCAGTGGTCATGTATCGATGTGAGAGTTGGACTATAAAGAAAGGTGAGCACAGTAGAATTGATGCTTTTGAACTGTGGTGTTGGAGAAGACTCTTGACAGTCCCTTGGACTGCAAGGAAATCCAACCAACCACCCTAAAGGAGATCAGTCCTGGCTATTCATTGGAAGGACTGATATTGAAGCTGAAACTCCAATTCTTAGGCCACCTGATGCGAAGAGCTGACTCATTGGAAAAGATCCTGATGCTGGGAAAGATTGAGGGCAGGAGAAGAAGGGGACGACAGAGGATGAGCTGGTTGGATGGCATCACCAGCTCGATGGACATGGGTTTGGGTAGACTCCGGTAGTTGGTGATAGACAGGGAGGCCTGGCGTGCTGTGGTTCATGAGGTCACAGAGTCTGACACGACTGAGCAACTGAACTGAAATGAAATGTGACCGCTGACAATGAAATAGAAAAAGTGAAATAAGCTAGATAAAAGATCATCATATAGTCCAGTTTTTTTTTTTTAAATTTTATCAATTTGTTTCATTTTTATTTTATTTGTTTTATTGGAGTATAGTTTTCTTTTAACTTATTTATTTATTTTAATTGGAGGCTAATGACTTTATAATATTGTAATGCTTTTTGCTATACTTTGACATGGATCAGCCATGGGGGTACATATGTCCCCTATCCTGAACCTCCCTCCCACCTCCCTCCCCATCCCATCCCTCAGGGTTTGAGTGCCTGTTTCATGCATTGAACGTGTACTTGTGATCTATTTCACATATGGTAATATACACGTTTCAATTACAATGTAGTGTTAACTTCTTCTGTGCAACAAAATGAATCAGCCGTATTTATACATATTCCCTCCTTCCCCCCACTGAGCCTACCTCCCACTCTCCATTTAATTATTAACACTTGGTATAATCAATCTTTTTTGTTTTAGTATTCTCATGTGTAAATAATGAAGACATTTAAAATTATCAGAAAGGAAAATATGTGTCTGCATAGATATTTTTAATTAATTTTTATTGGAATATGGTTGCTACACAATGATGTGTTAGTTTCTGCTATACAGCAAAGTGAATTAGTTATACATATATGCATAGCCTCTATTTTTTAGATTTCCTTCCCATTTAGTTTGCCACAGGGAAGTGAATAGAATTCCTGTACTATACAATAGGTTCTCATTGTGCTCAGTTGCTCAGTCGTGTCTGACTCTTTGCAACCATATGTACTGTAGCCTGACAGGCTCCTCTGTCCATGGGATTTTTCTGGTAAGAATACTAGAATGGATTACCATTTCCTCCTCCAGGGAATCTTCTTGACTCAGGGATCAAACCTGCATCTCCTGTGTCTCCTGCATTGCAGGCGGATTCTTTACCACTGAGCCACCAGGGAAGGCCAGGTTCATATTAGTAATCTCTTTTATACATAGGAAAGGATAGTGTTAGTTGCTAAGTGATGTCTGACTCTTTGCAACCCCGTGGACTGTAGCCTGCCAGGCTATCAATTTATATTTCCATTCTTCCTGGGATAGTTTGGTAGATTATATTTTTCTAGCTTTTGTCCAAGTTTTCAAAATTACTTGCAGTATCATCTTACATTTTATTTTTTAAATATATTTATTTTAATTTGAGGACAATTAAAAAGCAGAGATATTACTTTGCTGACAAAGGTCTGTCTCTTCAAAGCTATGGTTTTTCCAGTAGTCATGTATGGATGTGAGAGTTGGACTATAAAGAAAGCTGAGCACTGAAGATTTGATGCTTTTGAACTGTGGTGTTGGAGAAGACTCTTGAGAGTCCCTTGGACTGCAAGGAGATCCAACCAGTCCATCCTAAAGGAAATAAATCCTGAATTTTCATTGGAAGGACTGATGCTGAAGTTGAAACTAATACTTTGGCCATCTGATGTGAAGAGTTGTCTCATTAGAAAAGACCCTGATGCTGTGCAAGTTTGAAGGTAGGAGGAAACGGGGACAAATAGGATGAGATGGTTGGATAGCATCACTGACTTGATGGATGTGAGTTTGAACAAGCTCTGGGAGTTGATGATGGACCGGGAGGCCTCATGTTCTGCAGTCCATGGGATTGCAAAGTCAGACAGGACTGAGTGCCTGAACTGAACTGAACTTTCATCACTTTAAATATATCATGCCGTTCCCTTCTGGTTTGTAGAATTTCTGTTGAGAAATCAGCTGATAACTTTATGGGAGTTATCTTGTGTGTTATTTGTCATTTCCTTGTTGCTTTTAATATTTTATCTTTGACTTTAATTTTGGTATATTTGATTACTGTGTGTCTTGGTATATTCCTCTTTGGTTTTATCCTGCCTGGGACTCTGCGTTTCCAGGATTTGATATACTATTTCCTTTTCCATGTTAGGGAAGTTTTCAGCTAACATGTTTTCAAATATTTTCTTGAGTCCTTTCTCTCTCTCTTCCAAATGTTGGTGTGTTTAATGTTGTTTCTGAGGTCTCTTATGCTGAATTAATTTTTTTCATTGTTTTTTTCTATATTTTGCTTTGTGGCAGTGATTTCCAGTATTCTACCTTCCAGGTCACCTATCCGTTCTTCTGCTTCAGTTATTCTGCTGTTGATTCCTTTTGGTGTATTGTTCATCTCTGTTTGTTCTTTAGTTCTTCTAGGTCCTTGGTAAACGTTTCTTGCATCTTCTCCATTCTTTTTCCAAGAAACTCGATCATCTTCACTATAATTATTCTGATTTCTTTTTCTTGGAGATTGCCCATCTCCAATTCAGTTAGTTGTCTTTCTGGGGTTTTATCTTGTCCCTTCATCTGGGACATAGCCATCTGCCTTTCATTTGTATTAACTTTCTGTGATGTGATTTTCCTTCTGGTGGCTGACTGCAAGATAATAGTTCTTGCTGCTTCTGTCTGTCTTCTGGTGGATGAGTCTAAGAGGCTTGTGTCAACTTCCTGACAGGAGGGACTAGCTGTAGAAAAGCTGGGTCTTGCTCCAGTGGGCAGGGTTGTGCTCCATAAAACCTTAATCCTATTGTCTGCTTATAATGGTACTGCACTCCCTCCCCTTAGTTTTTTTTTTTTTCCCTGAAACGACCCAGGCCTGGAGTCTCCGGGTTCTATTATTGGGTTAACGGGAACCTCCAAGATAAGTTACGCCAAGGGGCACCTTCCATTACTGCTGCTGCCAGTGCCCCCATTCCCGTGGTGAACCACTGTTGACCCACACCTGCACAGGAGATCCTCTAACGCTAGAAGGTAGGTCTGGTTCAGTCTCCTGTGGGGTCACTGCTCATTTTCTCTGGATCCCAGTGTGCACGAGACTTTGTGCCCTCCTAGAATGAAGTACCTTTCCCCCCCACTTCTGTGAAGATCCTGTAATCAAATCCTGCTGGCCTTTAAAGTCAGATTCCCTGGAGATTCCTAATCCCTTTTCCAGATCCCCTTGCTGGGAAGCCTGATATGGGGCTCAGAACGTTCACAACATTGGGAGAACTTCTTTGTATTATTGTTCTCTACTTTGTGGGCTGCCCACCTGGTGAGTACGGATTTGATTTTATCGGGGTTGTAACCCTCCTGATTACTCCTTGGAAGGAAAGTTATGACCAACCTAGATAGCATATTAAAAAGCAGAGACATTACATTACCAACAAAGGTCCATCTGGTCAAGACTATGGTTTTTCCAGTGGTCATGTATGGATGTGAGAGTTGGACTGTGAAGAAAACTGAGCTCTGAAAAATTGATGCTTTTGAACTGTGGTGTTGGAGAAGACTCTGAGAGTCCCTTGGACTGCAAGAAAATCCAACCAGTCTATCCTAAAGGAGATCACTCCTGGGTGTTCATTGGAAGGACTGATGCTGAAGCTGAAACTCCAGTACTTAGGCCACCTCATGCGAAGTGTTGACTCATTGGAAAAAAACCTGATGCTGGGAGGGATTGGGGGCAGGAGGAGAAGGGGACGACAGAGGATGAGCTGGTTGGATGGCATCACAAACTCGATGGACATGGGTTTGAGTAAACTCCAGGAGTTGGTGATGGACAGGGAGGCCTGGCGTGCTGTGATTCATGGGGTCGCAAAGAGTCGGACACGACTGAACGACTGAACTGAACTGACCCCTCCTGCTGTCTTGTTACGGTTCTACTTTGTCTTTGGATGTGGAATATCTTTTTTTGGTGAGTTCCCACATCCTTCTGTCGATGGTTGTTCAACAGCTAATTGCAGTTTCAGTGCTCTCGCAGGTGGAGGTGAGCTCATGTCCTTCTCCTCTGCCATCTTGAACCAGGCTCCTTGAATTCTCTGTCTATTCATTCTTGTGCCTTTGTTTGATATTCTTGGCCATATTGATGCAATGTCACAGAGTTGGGCATGGCTAAGCAACAGCCATAGCAAGATAAGAGATTTTCTTTCTGCTTATTTGTATATGAAATATATATTTGAAGGACTGAGATAGGTTGCATCATGTAATTTAAAAAAATACCTTTCAAGTTTGTAGTGAACATGGGTCAGCTTTAAATTGATGTACTTAAGGGTTTCAACATATTTCAACTGGAGGAATCACCTTCCTGAGTTCAGACTATACTACAAAGCTACAGTCATCAAGACAGTATGTTACTGTCAGAAAGACAAATATAGATCAGGGGATCAAAATAGAAAGTCCAGAGATAAATCCATGCACCTATGGACACCTTATCTTTGACAAAAGAAGCAAAAATATACAATGGAGAAAAGAGTTTCTTCAATAAGTGGTGCTGGAGAAACTGGTCAACCACATGTAAAAGAATGAAACTAGAACAATTTCTAACACCATACACAAAAATAAACTCAAAATGGATTAAAGATCTAAATGTAAGACCAGAAACTATAAAACTCTTAAAGGAAAACATAGGGAAAACACTCTGACATAAATCACAGCAAGATCTTCTATGACCCACCTCCCAGAGTAATGGAAATAAAAATAAAATTAAATAAGTTACAAGTGGGGCCTAATTAAACTTAAAAACTTTTGCACAATGAAGGAAATTATAAGCATGGTGGAGAGGCAGCCTTCAGAATGGGAGAAAATAATAGCAAAGGAAACAACTGACAAAGAATTAGTCTCCAAAATATAAAAGTAGTTCATGCAGCTCCATACCAGAAAAACGAACAATCCAATCAAAAAGTGGGCAAAATAACTAGACAGTTCTCCAAAGAAGACATACAGATGGCTAATAAGCACATGGAAAGATGGGCAACATCACTCATTATTAGAGAAATGCAAATCAAAACCTCCATGAGGTATCATCTCACGACTGTAAGAATGGGCACCATCAAAAAGTCTACAAACAGTAGATGCTGGAGAGGGTGTGGAGAAAAGGGAACCTTCTTACACTGTTGGTGGGAATGCAAAGTGATACAGTCACTATGGAGAACAGTGTGGAGATTCCTTAAAAAACTGGAAATAGAACTGCCAAATGACCCATCAATCCCACTTCTGGGCATTCACACCCAGGAAACCAGAATTGAAAGATACATGTGTACCCCAATGTTCGTTGCAGCACTGTTTACAATAATTAGGACTTGGAAGCAACCTAGATGTCCATTGGCAGATGAATGGATAAGGAAGTTGTGGTTCATATACACAATGGAATATTACTCAGCTATTAAAAAGAATGCATTTGAATCAGTTCCAATGAGTTGGATGAAACCAGAGCCTATTATACAGAGTGAAGTAAGTCAGAAAGAAAAACACCAATACAGTATATTAATGGATATATATGGAATTTGAAAGATGGTAACAATGATCTTATATGAGACCCAAATGTAAGAAGAGACTTTTGGACTCTGTGGGAGAAGGCGAGTGTGGGATGATTTGAGAGAATAGCATTGAAACATGTATATTTCCGTATGTGAAATAGATGACTAGTGAAGTTTGATGCGTGAAGCAGGGCAATCAAAGCTGGTGCTCTGGGACAACCCAGAGGGTTTGGGTGGAGAGGGAGGTGGGAGAGAGTTTCAGGATGGGAGGACACATGTGCACCCATGACTGATTCATGTTGATGTATGGCAAAAACCACCACAGTATTGTAAAGTAATTATCCTCTAATTTAAAAAGCATAATTAATTTTAAGAAAATATCTATTTAAGATAGGTTAATTCTGTATACATACCTCTTTTTGAAAAATCAAACCTTATGATAAAGCAGTTTAAATCAGACAAAATTTGATAGTTGTGGTAACATTCCTGGAGCAGCTTATGGTCTTCAAATTGACCTCATTTTGTTCCTTTTAAATTGCACTACTGTGGAGATTCCTTAGTGCTGAGAGATTGCCCTTGTTTGTTCTCAAGAAGATCATGCCCTACAAAGCTGATATTTTCAAGACACTTTTCTATGTGAAGGTATAGATGTAAAACATATAAATACTCAGCAAGGACTGTGGAATGCTTTTATAAGGTCACTGAGCTGAGTTCACCCAACAGGTAAACTACTTTAGATATCTTTGTATTAAGCATGTACTTTTCCAAGCTACTAGTGTTAATGTTTAGTGCAAGAATTGGAATTTTTGAAGTGAAATTCGAGTGACATGAAATAATAACAGAAACCAGGTACCACTTATATAATTTAATAAAGTAAATCTATTCAGTACAGTAATTCCTCTGCATATGACCCTTCAAGTTGCAGACTTTCAAAGATGTGAACATGCGTTCACATGTTCAGTCACATACATTAGTTCACTTGTCTGGCATATATTGTCATGTGTGTGCAACCTCTGCAAGTGGTTGTGCCTTGGTTTCCTTTATTGCAAAGTACTGAATAGAGCATAGTAGTACAGTACCTCTATTTCAAGTCTAGGATGTCTGGAAGCAAGGGTAAAAGCAGTGGTGATGTAGCTGGTACTGCTGAATAACCAAAGTTCACAACGCAGGAAATGGCCAGAGGATTTTCTTTATTTAAGTAGGCATTGTTCCTTTTTGAGGCACAGGACCTCAATGTAGAACAGCACAGGAAGGTTACAGCAGCCATTCAGAATGTAATCCAGTGCTACCATGCGAGAAAAAAAGAGCTACTATCCAGACATCACTGGGTCTTTTTTTCAAGAGGGTAGATAGCATTAAATGCAGCAAGGCACCTGAACCTGTTCTGTCAATGTCAGGTGTGAGTTAAATTGCAGCTTGCCCTCCATCTCCTATTGCTGACGATCTTTCAGCTCCACCATCTCCCACCTTCTCTCCCTCCTCCAGTCAGTAACTCTTCTTGTCTGTTCACTGTTCACCCAATGCCAGCCCCTGTAAGCCAGCAACTATACTGCCCTACTATACTTTTCAAGGTACTGTACTGTAAGATTAAAAATATTTTCATTTTGTTTGTTTTTGTGTAATACTTGTACAAAAAGTATTATAAACCTATTATAACACAGTACTATATAGACGATTGTGTTAGTTGGGTACACTGGCTAACTTTGTTGGACTTATGAACAAATTGTATTTATAAATGTGCTCTCAGAATGGAGTTCATTCTTATGTAGGGGATTTACTGTATGTTTTTATTTAATTTCTTTTTATGCAAGGGCTTCCCTGATAGCTCAGCTGGTAAAGAATCCGCCTGCAATGTGGGAGACCTGGGTTCTATCTCTGGGTTGGGAAGATCCCCTGGAGAAGGGAAAGGCCACCCACTCCAGTATTCTGGCCTGGAGAATTCCATGGACTGTATAGTCTATGGGGTCGCAAAAAGTCGGACATGACTGAGCAACTTTCACTTTCACTTTTCCTTTTTAGATACTCCAAAGATCTCATTTAACCCTCCAAATACTCCTTCAATAAGGTGTTATTGCTTCCATTTTGCAGATGAAAATTCTGAACCTCTGAGAAATTAAGTGGCTTGCCTCCTGGCCAATTTATGAGGATTAGAATCCAAATGGGGGTTCCAAAGACTTACTTTTTCTTTCACATCATGTTTTTTCCTGTTAAGGGAAGGAGTTTATGTATTTGCAAAGTTACCTGAAATATCCCAATAAGTAGAAATGGAGTACCTAACACAGGTGTTCAATTTTTCACTCCTGACAACATTGATTGCACTCTTATTCTAGTACTTAATGTTGCTCAGTCTAATAGTGTCTCTGATGATTCTAGTAATTGTAGCTAATTTACTTAGGAGACAAGTTGATTATTTCTGTTGACTATGTTGCCTTTTGTTGGATCAATTCCAATTGTTTCTCATATTTGGAGTTCTCATTTACATCAGAAAAATTCTAACGGCCAGAGAGTTAAACTAATGACTAGAAACTAAATGGTCACACTTTTCCACTCAGTAGTGTCTCAGTTCTTTTCTTGAATGCAGTGGTTTCTTGTAATTTTACTCAAAAGGGGTGAAAATTTGTTTCTAATGGAGATAATATATGAATCTGTGACATGTTCAGTCCCTGGGATAATCTAATGATTTAAAACAGGGGGATGTAGTGGAAAATAAATATATAGCATTAAGAAATACAACTGGGGTAAAACAAACAGAAAATTTCACAAGCCAGTTCTTTGGTTCTTCTTCCCCTAAAGGTTCTTATCTCCTTTCTTCACTCCATATTCTATTGACATGCTGCTTTCCAAAGAGTGAGGCAGGGATTAAGACTGAATTTCATCAGAAAATGTCTTCTGACTACTTAAAATTCATGGTAGAAAGTGCTGGATTTAAATTTGTCAAAAGTGATTGACTTAGAGTGGAGGATAGAGAGAAATTCCTGGGAGGAAAATTCTTACTAGAGTATATTGCATCCTGGGGCCCATACTTGAAATGATAACTATTCCTGTTTGCTGAGTACTTAATAGGAACTTTTCAACTTGAGCAAATGGAAGAGAAAAAAAAAATAAGCCTCGTCCCATTAAGAAAATTTAGTTTATTATAGCATTCTGCACTGTGATCTGTCTTCTCAGCCAATGAATAATGCCATCTAGAGCATGCATGTGGAGGAAAATTGAAGTAGGGTGACTGAAATGAACATTTTTAACAGTAGATTGTTTAGAAAAAGGCAATTTAATGAATGAACAGGTAGGTATTCTTGATTAGATTTCAAATATGATCTCAAAAATAAACACTTGAAAGCTAAGGGCAGGAAAGGGTGTCAAAGCTTAAATATTTTTCTTCCATATAACCCCACAAAATTGAATCGATTTCATTTCCATTTATTTAAATAATTTGCATACTATCAGCAGTGTAATTTCATCTTGGTTTATAGATGAGTTTCTTTTTCTCTTAATAGACTTGGAGTTAGGTCTCTCTTTTAAATCCCTTGAAATTGTCATGTAGTAAGTAGCTGACTATAGGGAGCAGGTGTCAAAAAATACTTAAATGACATTCTCAACAAAATAAATATTGAACCACCCTGTCACTTTGGTGATGGAATAATCTGCTTAAAAAAGTCCCATTCATTGTAAAACACTTCTGACATTCATTTTTCAGGAATTATTTGCTGTTTATCTTCTGAGCTGGAGCCTTTTAGCAACACAGCAGTTGAACTACAGTGTAAAAAAATGGTAACTGATTATTTTATCAAATGCTTCTAACAAAACAGACTTTGCAAGTCGTAAATGAAGATTAAAACCATTGCTTGCAGGGATGAATAAATTGGAATGATTTATTATCTGGAACATCAATATGTCATTGTTCAGAAATAAAATAAAAAGAAACAAACACCCCCAGCTCCCCCTTACATTAAAACTTCCCTCCACAACTCCACTCTCAGAGATATGCACCAAAAGCACCCTTAGTTGCAGCCAAAACAGTGAAGGTAAGTACATTTATTTGTGCTAGCGAAACTGCTAAAGAAAAAGACAGAAGAAAAAGCATCATAATAATAGGCCAGCTGCTGCAGGACATTATATAAGGAAAAGAGACAGTAATAAAAAAAACTGTGTCAAAGGAAAGCAACTATGAATGTGTACTTCTGTGCTCCTAATTATAGAAAGAGGATTAAATATAATAAATGGGGCAATTTAGAAACGTAAATTTACTGCTTATGCTTAACACCTAAGTAGCCAATGCTTTTTAAAATGGGCTTTATCTCACTTATCTAAAATAGCTTTAAAGAATGATGTTAGAAGAATATTCATTGCAGAAGTGTTCTGTCTTAATTATTTACCTTTGGGGATGACTACATTAAGAGCAGCGAGTCTGAGTATTTGGATTATAGCCACCAATTAGATTAACAACATGAAAATCATTCATAATTACTTGATACATTTTTCTCACATTTTATTAAATAAATATTAAGATTTTTATTTATATTTATTTATATTTATTTATTTTTATTTTTATTATTTATTTATTTATTTGTTTATTTACAACAAATGGTCAGAATTAAGTTGGGTAAAAGAGAAATCTTTTTTTTTGTGATCAGTTCAGTTCAGTCGCTCAGTTGAGTCCAATGCTTTCCGACCCCATGGACAGGCTTCCCTGTCCATCACCAACTCCCAAAGCTTGCGCAAACTCAGGTGCATCGAGTTGGTGATGCCATCCAACCATCTCATCCTCTGTCATCCCCTTGCTCCTCCTGCCTTCAATCTTCACCAGCATCAGGACCTTTTCCAATGAGTTAGTTCTTTGCATCTGGTGGCCAAAGTATTGGAGTTTCAGCTTCAGCATTAGTCCATCCAGTGAATATTCAGGACTGATTTCCTTTAGGATGGACTGGTTGGATCTCCTTGCTGTCCAAGGGACTCTCAAGAATCTTCTCCAACACCACAGTTCAAAACATCAAATCTTTGGTGCACAGCTTTCTTTATAGTCCAACTTTCACATCTGTACATGACTACTGAAAAAGCCATAGCTTTGACTAGATGGACCTTTGTCAACAAAGTAATGTCTCTGCTTTTTAATATGCTGCCCAGGTTGGTCATAGCTTTTCTTCCAAGGAGCAAGCGTCTTTTAATTTCATGGCTGCAGTCACCATCTGCAGTGATTTTGGACCCCAAGATAATAAAGTCTGTCACTGTTTCCATTGTATTCCCATCTATTTACCACGAAGTGATCGGACTGGATGCCATGATTTTTGTTTTTTTGAATGTTGAGTTTTAAGCCAGCTTTTTCACTCTCCTCTTTCAGTTTCTTCAAGAAGCTCTTCAGTTCCTCTTCACTTTCTGCCATAAGGGTGGTGTCATCTGCATATCTGAGCTTATTGATATATCTCCCAGCAATCTTGATTCCAGCTTGTGCTTCATACAGTCCGGCATTTCGCATGATGTACTCTGCATAAATTAAATAAGCAGGGTGACAATATACAGCTTTGATGTACTCTTCTCCCGATTTGGAACCAGTCTGTTGTTGCATGCCTGGTTCTAACTGTTGCTTCTTGACCTTCATACAGATTTTTCAGGAAGCAGGTAAGGTGGTCTAGTATTCCCATCTCTTGAAGAATTTTCCACAGTTTGCTGTGATCCACACACAGTCAAAGGCTTTGGCATAATCAAGAAAGCAGAAGTAGACATTTTTCTGGAACTCTCTTGCTTTTTCTATTATCCAACAGATGTTGTCAATTTGATCTCTGGTTCCTCTGCCTTTTCTGAATCCAACTTGAGCCTCTGAAAGTTCAGGGTTCACGTACTGTTGAAGCCTGACTTGGAGAATTTTGAGAATTACTTTACTAGCATGCGAGATGAGTGCAGTTGCGCAGTAGTTTGAGCATTCTTTGTCATTGTCTTTCTTTAAGATTGGAATGAAAACTGACATTTTCCAGTCCTGTGGTCACTGCTGAGTTTTCCAAATTTGCTGGCATATTGAGTGCAGCATTTTCACAGCATCATCTTTTTAGGATTTGAAATAGCTCAACTGGAATTCCACCACCTCCACTGGCTTTGTTCATAGTGATGCTTCCTAAGGCCCATTTGACTTCACATTCCAGGATGTCTGGCTCTAGGTGAGTGATCTCACCATCATGGTCATCTGGGTCATGAAGATCTTTTTTCTATAGTTCTTCTGTGTTTTCTTTCCATCTCTTCTTAATATCTTCTGCTTCTGTTATATCTATACAATTTCTGTCCTTTATTGTGTCCATCTTTGCATGAAATGTTCCCTTGGCATCTCTGATTTTCTTGAAGAGATCTCTAGTCTTTCTCATTCTATTGTTTTCCTCTATTTCTTTGCATTGATCACTGAGGAAGGCTTTCTTATCTCTCCTTACTTGTGATAGTTCAAGCTACTAAAAATGGTGTCCTGACTTTCAGAATGTCATTAAATGGGAATGTTTAGCTTCATTCCAGGCTGCCAGCAGGATACCAGTGTCTTTGTAATTCATTTTCTTGAGTGACTGTAAGAGTTTGCTACCCATGACTATTCAGTAAGTACAAATCAAATTGCTTACATCAGGTAGAAACCCAGGCTGGGACCTTTAAAGGCATTTAAAGAACAATTAGGTAGAGCTTTTTTGGTTAGGATAAAGAGAGCTTTATTCTCTTCCCTGTATAAATGCTCAGTCATGTCCAACTTTTTTGTAACCCTATGGATGGTAGCCCACAAGGCTCCTCTCTCTATGGGATTCTCCAGGCAGGAATTCTGGAGTGGGTTGCCATTTCCTACTCCAGGGAATCTTCCGGACCCAGGGATCCAACCCCTGGGATTGAATTAGGGGTTGAATGAGAGGAATGGAATCCCTCATTGCCCCCAAACTTATATCTCTTTCAGATTTTTAGATATAAAATGCAAGAGGTAGTCTATTGTTAACATGTATAGAATAATTTTATAAAGAAGTCACAAATTGTTAAATAATATTTTAAAAACCTAAAGAATCTTCTTTTCTCTTGCAATCAGTCAGATGGAAAGAAAATTTTCAGCATGTAGTTTTTGTATGTGTGTGTTATTCGCTCTGTCATGTCTGACTCTTTGTGACCCTATGAACTGTAGCCTGCCAGTCTCCTCTGTCCATGGGATTCTCCAGGGAAGAATAGTGGAATGGGTGCCATATCTTTCTCCAGGGGATCTTCCCAATCCAGGGATCGAACTGAGATCTTCTGTATTCACCATATTAATTTGTGACATTGATGAAAAATTTGATCTTTCCAAATTTTGGATATGATTTTGTTACAGACGCAGCACTAAGAAATAAGTTATATATCTGTTGAGGACAAAATAATTTGAATATATTAATGTTAGCTGGTTAAAATTATTAAGCATTGGGAATTTCTTAGAGGCCCAGCAGTTAGGATTTTTTTTTTCATTTATTTTTGTTAGTTGGAGGCTAATTACTTTCCAATATTGTAGTGGTTTTTGTCATACATTGACATGAATCAGCCATGGATTTACATGTGTTCCCCATCCTGATATCCCCTTCCACCTCCCTCCCCATCCCTTCCCTCTGGGTCTTCCCAGTGCACCAGCCCTGAGCACTTTTCTCATGCATCCAACTTAGGCTGGTGATCTGTTTCACACTTGATAATATACATGTTTCAATGGTATTCTCTCAGAACATCCCACCCTCGCCTTCTCCCACAGAGTCTAAAAGTCTGTTCTATACATCTGTGTCTCTTTTTCTGTCTTGCATGTAGGATTTTTGCTTTTAGTGCTGTGGCCTGGGTTCAATCCCTGGTCAGGGAACTAAGGTCTTTCAAGCCACTCAGAACTGCTGAAAAAAAGAGAAAAAATAGTAATTCTTATTACCAAACTTCATTCCAAAAGTATTGGTAATAATGTCAGATATGTTTATTAAATTTGAAATGATAATGTTTTGTATGGACACTGAACATAAGCTCATTTATTACATATTTTTTCAATGCTAAAAAGAAAAAAACAAAACCTATCATATAATACTGAATCAAAAAGCTAAAATTTTTTTGTATGCATTCAGTAAGTTGAATTGCTCTTTTCTGGCAATTATGATACTCTTTTATGAATAGATATTTATGCACATTTGTTGTGGGACTGTGCTTAAGGAGCTTCTTTTCTCCAGTGGGTTAAATCAGCTCACCTGCCATTTTATTTGCTAAGTTTTTGCAAATTTAATTTTTGTTAGATAGGACAGAAATATTCAGCATTTTATTGGAGAAACTGCAAGATTAAATCCTCTATATTAAAGGCTCAGTATCTCCAGTAGTTCTTTCCAATCCAGTTTAAATTAAATAGTTCAATAGCTCTTTTTTAAAAAAAAATATTTATTTATTTTCGTTGGAAAATCTGAGGATGTCACAAACTTCTCTCACAGTTTAACCAACAGTGAGTTAATATGGTCATCCATTTGTATAACAGTATAAAAATCTTTCCATAGATTTATATTTTTATAAAAATGGGAATACTATTGAAAGAGAGACATTATGGTGATATAAAAGGATTGGTGGGATGAACATTAGATGTGGGTTCTGCTGCATGTTGGTCATGTGACTAGATTAAACTAATCTCTCTAAGCCTCTGTTGATTTATTTGTTGACTTGATAGCTTATGTCCTTTAACTCTTAAAGATCTATGGCTTGCCTGAAAATGGGGCCAGATCCTTAATGTCCCACTTTAATAGTTCATGGCACTGTGCTATACAGACTTGTCCCTCACTGTAAATGTTTCTTTTTTTTTTTTATTTTTATTTTTTTATTTTTTTTTGCTTTTTATTTATTTATTTATTTATTTTTATTAGTTGTTTCTTTTGAACTGAAGAAAAAGAATTCCCAAGTTCTCAGCTCTCTCTGGGAAATATCCTTTATCATGACTTTTGCTGAAGTACAAACCTGGGGATGAGATAATAAGAGGGGTATAACTAATAGCTCTAGTCAAAAAGGCACATGAGGAGATGAGAAGGGGTGGATAATCTCCATGGTCATTAGATCCAAAGCTATCTGAACCTAAAGTTTTACCTGATAAGCTCAGCATTGAAATATTCAGAGATAAGTGCATATTACCGAGAGTGAGTGTTAACAGTTCCTTGTACTTCCATGTTTCAATAGATGCAGTTCCTTTTGTAAATGAACACACATAGGCAACAGTACTGTGGGAAGAATGAGTGGTGAAACAGATTCTCTCAATATTCCTAGAGTGTAGGGTCTCCTTCTCTTAAAGGAACACTTATATTTACCTCCAAGTCAGTTCAGTTCTGTCACTCAGTCATGTCAAACTCTTTGTGACCCCATGGACTGCAGCACACCAAGCTTCCCTATCCATCACCAACTCCCGGAGCTTGCTCAAACTCATGTCCATTGAGTCGGTGATGCCATCCAACCATCTCATCCTCTGTTGTCCTCTTCTCTTCCTGCATTCAGTCTTTCCCAGCATCAGGGTTTTTCCCAATGCGTCAGTTCTTCAAATCAGGTGGCCAAAGTATTGTATATACATATATATACACCTTATTATTGTCTGTTAGATTTGAAATTTTTAAGCTAATGGGATAATTGTTTCTAAATGTAAAGTTTTCAGATAAGTGAATAGGTATTGATTCTCTACTCACTTCTCTAAGTAGAAAACAACTTAGGGTGAAATTCATCTTTTAATTATATTTTCTCTTAAAATTAATGAACCCTCACATCTATTTTCTAATTTATATTCAGAAAATTCTTCAATTGGGTAAAATTGGCTTGGGGGTGGGGATGCATGCAGGTTGTAAGAATTCATGTTTTCAAATGGGTGTATTTTGGTTAAACAATGTCAAATGACTTGTAGAGCTTGAAGGCTAATGTTGGAATTTATTGCTCCTGATTCTTTTTTTTTTTTCATTTATTTTTATTAGTTGGAGGCTAATTACTTTACATCATTACAGTAGTTTTTGTCATACATTGAAATGAATTAGCCATGGATTTACATGTATTCCCCATCCCGGTCCCCCCTCCCACCTCCCTCTCCACCCGATCCCTCTGGGTCTTCCCAGTGCACCAGGCCCGAGCACTTGTCTCGTGATTCTTTATCTAAATCTTTGTTCCTTAGATTTTGTTACAAAATATCACTTTGAATAGTAAAGCTCTTGTTTCTACAATGGTGTTGAATACAGAAAAGTAACAAAACATAGATTTCTTTTCAAGACTATCTGATAATGGAGCAAGTTGGAGGGAAAATTAGACAATGATTATTAAGCTAATTTCTGCATATATGCACTGTGAAAAATTGTTCAAGTGGAACACCAGACCACATTACCTGTCTCCTGAGATAGGTGTATGCAGGTTAAGAAGCAACATGTTAGAACCGGACATGGAACAAATGACTGATTCAGAATTGGAAAAGGAGTACCTCAACTCTGTATATTGTCATCCTGTTCATTTAACTTATATGAAGAATATATCATGTGAAATGCTGGGCTGGATGAATCACAAGGTGGTATCAAGACTTCCGGGAGAAATATGAACAACCTCAGATGCGTAGATGATGACACTCTAATGGTAGAAAATGGAGAGGAACTAAAGAGCCTCTTGAGGGTGAAAGAGGAGAGTGAAAAGGTTGGCTTAAACCTCTGAATTAAAAAAATTAAGATCATTGCATCTGGTCCCATCACTTCACTGCAAATAGATAGGGAAGAAATTGAATCAGTGATAGATTTTATTTTCTTGGGCTCCAAATTCACTGCAGATGGTGACTGTAGCCATGAAATTAAAAGACCCTTGATCCTTGGAAGGAAAGCTATGACAGACCTAGACAGCATATTGAAAAACAAAGATATCACTTTGCCAACAAAGGTCTGTCTAATCAAAGCTCTGGTTTTTCCAGTAGTCATGTATGGATGTGAGAGTTGGACCATAAGGAAGGTTTAGTGTCAAAGAATTGATGGCTTTGAATTGTGGTGCTGAAAAGACTCTTAAGAATCCCTTGGACAGCAAGGAGATCAAACCAGTCAATCCTAAAGGAAATCATCCCTGAATATTCATTGGAAGGACTGATGCTGAAGCTGAAACTCAGGTACTTTGACCATATGATGCAAAGAGCCAACTCATTGGAAAAGACCTTGATGCTGGGAAAGATAGAAGGCAGTAGGAGAAAGGGATGACAGAGGATGAAATGGACATTAGTTTGAGCCAACTCTGGGAGATTGTGAAGGATAGCGAAGCCTGGCTTGCTATAGTCAATGGGATCGCAGAGTCTGATGTGACTTAGTGGGTGAACAACAGCAACACTTGTGAATACCTCACTCTATATGAAAGAGTTATGAATAACACGTAATTTTCCAGGACCTGTAAAAGTCATTTGGATTACAAGACATGGTTAGTTACAAGGTGGATTAGTTTCAGGTCAAATTTTTCTGTAATCTTATAAGGTTATTTCCTCAGTAGTCAATTTATTCTGATGCTTCAAAACATGAGAATATATAAAAATCTTTTCACTGTTTACACTTACACATATTTTAGCAAGCTTTCTTCTAACTCTTCATTGATTATCACTCTTGCCAAATTCATCATTGCATTTGGATAATAAGAAGATAAGGTGTAGACTCAACAGTATTTGAAGTACAGTTTTCCATTTGATTTGACTGTGCAGATTTCATCTGTTTCACTTTTAACATGTGAGTGAATATATATATATATATATATATATATATATATAATTTTTGGGTGCTTATAGGTTCCCCAAAGAGGGAGATAGCTCTGCCTTTTTTTTTTTAAAGCATTACGATATATCAAATAAATATTTAGACAGATGTCTGGGCTTCCTCAGTGTCTCGGTCAGTACAGAATCTGCCTGCAGTGCAGAAGACCACTTGCAGTGCAGGAGACATGCATTCAATCCCTGGTTCAGGAAGATTACCTGGAGAAGGAAATGGCAACCCACTCTAGTATTCTTGCCTGGGAAATCCCATGGACAGAGAAGCCTGGCAGGCTATAGTCCATGGAGTTGCAATAGTTGGACATGACTTAGCGACTAAACCACCACCATCACCAGTGCTTATCACATAATAGAACCTCAATATATGTTTGTTCAGTGGACTTGTTATTGATGGAAATTGCGTAGAAGGTGATCTCTGAGAGATGAGTAGGAATTGGTAGGCAGAGAAAGTGAGGATTACAGTATGGGTATACAATTGAATTTGGCAATGTCATAAGCAGTAAGAAAAGTACATTCTAAAATGTAGGGGGTTTTGAGTATAACAGAGGTATTTTTACACTTTTCATTATATTCCCCAGAACCAATGAATTTTAATGTAAACCTAAGATATGCTGCCTCAAATTTTATCATGCCTTTGTTAGAATAGCTTTATAAAAAGGCTTGGTGTGTTTTCAATTATCCTTCTTAAAGTAATACCTATGATGTTAAATACATTATTTTAATTGAAGAGAGCATTCTGGGGAAAACGGGGGAAAAAAGTAAAAAATGATAAAATTTAACTTGGATTAAAGGAGAATTTAAGAATAAATGATAAGGAGTTAAATTTATTGTAGAAGTCACAAGTCACTCTCTGAAAGTCGCTAGAGTATAGAGATAAAGCAATAACCAGAGAGCGAGAGAGAGAGAGAGAGAGAAAGAAACCACCTTATGTGAGCATTACTAAGATAATTTGGATTGAGAGAGATTGGATACCTAATTAAATAATTGTAGTGATCTGCATTTCTGATACAGAGTGAAAATGTCATAAACCAGTACCATTGAATAGCTACTAGATTTAAATTTCTGTTGAGTTGAATTGTATGGATCAATTCAGAAGTCAACTCAAGTGAGGTAGTGTACATCAGAGAAAAGTCCCTGCAAAGATTTACTTGATCATTTCAAAGAAGATTAGTTGAAAACCTTTTTTTTTTTTAATGAACAAAACCTTCCCCTAACATTGTAAATACCACCAGACTCTCAGTAGGATAATGTAGCTTTTATCAATATATCAGCAAATCTGTCGCTCTCTTGGTTTCGTGTCTGTTGCAATCATGTTTTTTTTTTTTTTTTCTTGGGGTGGGGGAAGGACTAAAGAATTTTAATGCTAAAAGGAGCACAAAGGAGTTTCTCCCCAACTCCAAGTGGTTATTTCTGTCTGTAACAAAGATGACATCCAAAGAGGGGATGTACAAATGACCTCATGCCACTGAAAAGGCAAAACAATTATTTGATAATAGGGAGGTTTTAAAAAACTATATAGTCAGGTCTTTCTTAACATTCATAGACCTTTTTATACTGCTCCAGTTATCTGTATATGTATTTTAGGCAAACAAAATGGTAGGAAAATAAGTTATATGGTTTTACCAATAATATATAGCTATGTCTGTCTTTGAAAAGATCTTATTACTTCACTTTTGCTTTTAAGTAGCCCTATATATTACTTTTCTATTTGTTTATAAAAGAATGAGTATTTCTGTTTTTTTTTCTAAAATCTCCTACTTTATTTGAATAGCATGCCCAGCGAACTCTCCTAGGATTTCTGTTACTGGTTGTTAGTTACAACTCAGTTCTAATTTACATAGTCAATTTTAATTTACTCTTTTGACCTCTATTTAATACACTTAAATTTTTATATACTAAGTGATGCTTAAGTCAGTCTCCTGAAAGAATATACATATTCCAATTTGGTACCTACTGGCAATACAGACTATGGTTAATAAGGGGGAAAAGTCTCCTTCAAGAAAATTTTCCATTAGATAATATGGAAAATTGCTTTAAAAATTTCAGCATATCATCATTTAGATTTTCTTTCTTTTTTTTTTAGATTTTCTTCTGATTAAAAACAAAAGCTTGATTTTATATAAGGTTAAACAATGAGAGAGATGATTTTTTCAGAGAACTATATTGTTATGATATTGTGGGAAATAGAATTAGTTTTCCTGAAAACAAGCTAAGCTCTTGATATCAGTAACCTTTGGGAAAATCAGAATTATTTAGCATTTCCAAATTCTGTGATTCTGGCTTAATAGGGTTATACCCAGATTCATATTTAAGAGAAACTTGATAGGTCATGAAAATAATATGCTTATTACTTTCATAGTTGATTTTAATGTTTAGAATACTTCATTTTTATCTTTTAATGGAATGTGCATTTTAGATCTAGGTATCCTATTTTGGTATGTTTATATTTTTTCTTTAGGGAAATTTATTTGTGTGAATCCTGAACTACAAGTTTCAAAGTCAGCATTACTTGCACAGTTGTAATAGTCCCAACAGAAAGATAAGTGTATATTGGCTGAGGCTGGAGCTCCAGTTCCTTCAGTTGCTTAAGGTCAACAGTCCCATAGAGGTTCTCTCCAACCTTCAAATGTCTATAGGCTAAATCACTGACAAATCACTACACTTTTCTAAATGGAGGAAACCTACACTGTACTAGGAAGCAGCCTGGTGTTATTGTGTCTTTTGACTGATGTAATTTTGAACAAGATGAGAAGCAATTTCAATTCAGGCCCTGTTCCAAAACTTTATGGAAATGATTGTAAAACTGACCAGTCAGGCTGAATGTACTAGCCAAAAAAAGATGTAGTGGCACCATTTCTTTTACAAACCTGAGTTGTAACATGTCTTAAGATGGATTTATAATGAGCTGACACTTTAAATTCTCAATCATGTTAACATTTTAATTTATGTAAATATTGGAGGCATGTAGTATTAAAAAAAACTGGAGGTGTTGGGCAGAAGAATCAGTAAAAACAAAGCGCATCACAAAAGAGGATAAATATAGAAATCATCTTCAATGAATACACAATTAATTTGAGGGTTGAGGTTATTATGTAGCACAGAGTATTGAAGGTAACACATCAAGGATGTAATAAAAATAAATGAGACACTTGACCTTGCACATTTCTATGGGCATGCTCTAGAGAATGTGATCCCTGCTGATCATGCTCGAAGGAACTAAACAGGCAGAATAAAGAAGAATGCATTGCAGTGTTTTCTTTTTTTTCCTCCTGGTTTACATATAATAAAGTAATACACCACAAAGTATTTATGCCACAAACTTTATAGGGTAGGTTAGAACTTCTTTGTAGTTTAGTAAACTTTCTGTTGCAGAAAATATCACCATTTTGATATTGTCCTTTCAAAAATGATTTCAGGTTTAATTATTTCTTTTTAATTATAGTTTGATATTAATTTGGAATCATTTAATTAAAATATTGAATAGAATGAAAATTTAAGATAACTTTTGAAAGCAAAACTTATTTGCAAAAATCATGTGCAATACCTTAATACATCACACTGATATAATTAGTGACAAATGTAGCATGCCTATTATATGTAGAATTTAATCTTTTTTATTTTTAAATTTTTTTCATTGTGGTAAAAGTTACATAATATAAAATATACTATTTTAACCATATTTAACTGTACAGTTCAGTGGTACCAAGTAGGTTCACATTGTTGTGCAACTCTTACCATTATCCGTTTCCTGATTTTTCACTTCCCTAAACTGATGCAAACAATTCTGAAATTACTGCACAATTGCACTCATCTCACACACTAGTAAAATGCTCAAAATTCTTGAAGCCAGACTTCAACAGTATGTGAACTGTGAACTTCCAGATGTTCAAGCTGGTTTTAGAAAAGGCAGAGGAACCAGAGATGAAATTGCCAACATCCACTGGATCATCGAAAAAGCAAGAGAGTTCCAGGAAAATGTCTATTTCTGCTTTATTGACTATGCCAAAACCTTTGACTGTGTGGATGACAATAAACTGGAAAATTCTGAAAGAGATGGGAATACCAGACCACCTGACCTGCCTCTTGAGAAATCCGTATGCAGGTCAGGAAGCAACAGTTAGAACTGGACATGAAACAACAAACTGGTTCCAAATCGGGAAAGGAGTGTGTCAAGGCTGTATATTGTCACCCTGTTTATTTAACTTATATGCAGAATATATTATGAGAAACGCTGGGTTGGGAGAAGCACAAGCTGGAATCAAGATTGCTGGGAGAAGTATCAATAACCTCAGATACACAGATGACACCACCCTTATGGCAAAAAGTGAATAAGAACTAAAACCTCTTGATGAAGTGAAAGAGGAGAGTGAAAAAGTTGGCTTAAACCTCAACATTCAGAAAACTAAGATCATGGCAACTGGTCCCATCACTTCATGACAAATAGATGGTAAAAAAATGGAAACGGTGACAGGCTTTATTTTCTTGGGCTCCAAAATCACTGCAGATGGTGATTGCAGCCATGAAATTAAAAGATGTTTGCTCCTTGGAAGAAAAGCTAAGACCAACCTAGACAGTATATTAAAAAGCAGAGACATTGCTTTGCCAACAAAGGTCCGTCTAGTTAAGGCTATGGTTTTACCAGTAGTCACATATGGATGTGAGGGTTGGACTATAAAGAAAGCTGAGGACTGAAGAATCGATGCTTTTGAACTGTGTTGTTGGAGAAGACTCTTGAGAGTCTCTTGGACTGCAAGGAGATCCAAGCAGTCCATCCTAAAGGAAATCAGTCCTGAATATTCATTGGAAGTCCTGATGTTGAAGCTGAAACTCCAATACTTTGGCCACCTGATGTGAAGAACTGACTCATTTGAAAAGACCCTGATGCTGGGAATGATTGACGGCTTGAGGGGAAGGGGATGACAGAGGATGAGATGGTTGGATGGCATTACCAACTCAATGAACATGAGTTTGAGTAAACTCCAGGAGTTGGTGATGGACAGGGAGGCCTGGCATGCTGTAGTCCATGGGGTCGCAAAGAGTCAGACACTACTGAGTGACTGAACTAAACTGAAGCTGAAACATTGTTCCCAATAAACATTAAGTCCCCATTCTCCCTTCCCCACCCCACCCCCATCATGGCCCCTGTCATCTACTGATGTACTTTCTCTTTATGAATTTGACTATTTTATATACCTTGAATAAGTGGAATCAAAATTTGTCTTGGTATTTGTCTGTACCCACTGTATATTGGAATGCACTTTAAAGGTTAACTTATATGTGCTAAAAACAGATCTTACCTTCTTTTTTTCCTCCCTGTACCATACAGAAGGTTCTCACTAGTTACTTATTTTATACATAGTAGTGAATATACATCAATCCCAATCTCCCAATCTATCCAACCTCCCCCCTTTGATGTCCATAAATTTGTTCTCTGTGACTGTGTCTCTGTTTCTGCTTTGGAAATAGATTCATCTGTACTATTCTTTTTTATAGAGTTCATGTATAAGTGATAGTATATGATATTTGTCATTCTCTTTCTGACTTACTTCTCTCTGTATGACAATCTCTAGGTCCATCTACATCTCTGAAAATGGCACAATTTCTTCATTTTTAGGATAAGTATTATTGCATTGTATGTGTGTACCACATCTTCTTTATCCTTTCTTCTGTCCTGGATATTTTGGTTGCTTCCATGTCTTGGTTATTGTGAATAACTTGGTTATTGAAATTACCATCGAAGTGTATGTATCTTTGGAAATACAATTTCCTCTGGGTATATGCCCAATCCTGGAATTGCTGAATTATATGGCAATTCTTTGTAGTTCTTTGAGGGACCTCCATACTATTTTCCATGGTGGCTGTACCAATTTACACTCCCATCAACAGTGTAGGAAGGTTCACTGTATCTTTAATGTTACTAGAGCATCTTTAAATTTACCTATAAAATATAAGAATCAGTGGCAGTGTCTTCCATGTATTTATATCAGAAGAATAGTCTCCTTTTTTTAACATTAGAATCTCCTTGTTAGTCACTCAGTCGTGTCCATGTGACCCCATGTAACCCTTCCAGGCTTCTCTGTCCATGGAATTCTGTTGTGCTTTCTTTCAATTTGTCTGTAAGCTGAATAAAAATGAAATCCCTTTGATTTTAAATGCAGATTTTGAGCTTTACAAATATATATAATGTTGATTATAAAGGGATCTGGTGAAATTGATTATGTATATACTGGTGTAATTACATTTTGCATCATTTAGTAATTTTATTGTATAAGATTACTCTTGAGAATTCAGGTTGTGAGGGATATGTAGAGACTGCACACAGAAGATAAAATAATAGATGTTACTGGCAATCTCTTGTTGGAAAACAGTGAACCTGGAAACAGGGATGCAGCACATATGTGCACAAATTCCATAATACAACTATTCACAAATATACTTTTTCTGGCTTCAGAGTAATATACATAAATATATACAATTATGTACACAAACATATTATAATCTGAGTACTTAAGGCAATGAAAACTCTCCAGTTCTACCGGTACAAGGTGTCAATCTTATAACCTTATAATAGAGTGACAAGTAGCTCAATTTTCAGGTATTATAGGGTTAACATGTAAAAAAATAGCTTTGACCTTCCTAGATACATCCCTCCAAAAACCAAGGGACAAATGCGACCAAGTTCACTGTCCAAGGTTACATCTGGCTCTCAATATGATTTTATATAACCTGTATCACTGTCCAGTGATAGCAAGTGCCTTTCTGCTTTTTTGCAGGAAAAATAAGCCAGTTGTATTGGTCTGTGAGCAGCTTCCTAAACAGTAAGGCATACAGCAACCACATCATAGGAGGTTAGTTGTACTAGAAATAAGTGGTCCTGTTGCCATGTGATAATGAAATCTCTTTCTGACAAGAGTAATCAGAAAATAATTTATTGGAATTCAGTCAGATTGTATGAGACTCTTAATTACTTTACGGCAAGGAAATCAGGAGCTAAGTGTATGAAATTGGTGGTAGCTGAATTGTGAGTAGTAATACTCAGTGGTCCCACCATATTATGTTGGCTTAGAAAATGTTTCATGCTCTACTCATACTGCTGTCAGAAGAATAATAGCTGGATACAAGAGTTAGTGAAGCTATTTCCTTAGTAGATAAGTCTACCTATTTATATATGGTCAATGAGATATTGGCTTTGGGCTTCTCTGGTGACTCAGTGATAAAGAATCCTCTTGCCAATGCAGGAAACACAAGAAATGTGGGTTAAATGCCTGTGTCATGAAGATCCCCTAGCAACCCACTCCAGTATTCTTGCCTGGAAAATCCCATGGACAGAGGAGCCTGGTGGGCTACAGTCCATGGGGTCACAAAAATTAGACATGACTTAGCGACTAAAGAACAACAACAATGAAATATTAACAGGAAGGCCATATAATTTATCTTCCAAACTGCAAGATTTCTGAGGGTGAAACAGGAACTTCTACTAATAATTACATCAATTCAATGGGCATAAATCCGGAAGGACTGTTTTTGACAAACTGGGATATAAAAGTACCTTAAGAATAAGATGTAAAACTACAAGACAGTCCACAGGTGACTCAGGACTGACCGATAGTGAAACCCATTGTCATCTGCCTGGTCCTGAAGTCACCAGACATTTGAGCTAATGAACCAATTCCCACTTGCTGTATATGAAGTTTATAACATGAGGATATAGTATAGTTCCTGAGCAAGTTATGCCTATGGATTTTTCCTTCTGAGGCCTAAAGAAGCTTGAATGTCGTATGGTGTTGCAGTATCGTTGGATGGAAATGATTCATAACAATGGCTGCCATCAAATGTGACATAATTCCATGATTTCTGCTAGTGTTTTTTACCTTTTTGATCTACTTCCAATTTCTATTTCCTTCTTCTTAGACTTTTTGTTTGAGATTGATTTACAGTCTTACAAAATGCAGTATGTTTTATTTGCTTCCTTTTTGAACCCTATTTTTATTGCACATCTGACTAATACAGTTATTGTAGTTAAAAGAGAAGCTTGAGAGAAACCCTCTTGGTTCTCTTGTTTGCTCTGATGCTGTTTCACTGTGACCTCTAAGGCAAATCACCAAGTGGTTTTGTTAACATCTTTATGAAGTTTTATAATAAAATAGACTCTGAGTGCAGCTTCCTTAGATTTTTTCAGCTAAAAGACAATATAGCCATGTGGAGTCGTATTATCTCAATAGAACCACAAGCTAAGTCTTTTACAGGTGAAACAGTCAACCACGAGTCATTAATTCTCTGTTCAAAATGCTGTTGGAAACATTATCCCCAACTTTGAAAAGACCCAGTTAAATCAGTTGTTGCAGTGTCTCTGAATTATTTTCATAGAAAAAGGTTTCAAAGTTCAGGTGCAACTTGTAACATGATGGCAAAAATTATTTTATCTGGGAGCTGCTTGGTTAGTTCATATTTGTTTTTCGTTCTGCACCTTCAATGTATAACTCATACAATTAATTTTCATAACATTTTGAGGAAAACCAATTCAGTTTAAAATTTTTGTGACTGTGTAACTGTGCTGTTGAAAGATAAGGCCACTCTACCCTCTTCATTGGCTAATAAGAAATGTAATCATCAATGTTTTCTCTTAGTTCAGTCCCACTTTGCATTATTTCTTAATTTGTATCTGTAGATTCTGAGATATGTCAGGTTTGGAGAGTTCCTCTTTATTCTGTCAACATCTTTGTTTCTTTTTAAATAATTTCCTACTTTGTACCCACATATTTTGGTAGCCTCAAACATTAGTTTTGTAAGCTATACAACCATTTTTTCATGAATATGCAGTATAATTCTTTTTGAAGGAGACTAGGTAATGCCAGTTGCATTTTATAATTGTTACCTTAATCAACCTTTCCACAGTAAATAAGAAGCAGTTTTATTATTATTCCTATGTTACATGCAATTAAGGTCACGTCTCTTTATCTCACTCCCCTGCCTAAATGAAGATTTTCATTCTATTTCAGCTTTTTTATATCCAGTGACATGTGAAAATAATGCTTGTGTTTAACTATGCAGTGACTGTGAAAGTGCTTAGCACAAATTAGATGCTTCTTTGCTGAATGTGATTTGGTCATAAAATTTATTTTTGCAAGTCACAAAGATTTGTATGCTGAGATATGATTACCTAAGGAATATTCAGGACTACTAGGGGTTGTGATGGTTGCTTTAGGCTAGGTTTTGCCTGTAGTAAGGGAAAAAAATGAATACCTCCGCCAAATCTGTTTTACGTTCTGATAAGTCAGGTTATTCAATAACTTGAAAAAGGTAATATTGCTCATTCAAATGAAGAAGCAAATATTTGCAAGTAATATGTATACACATAGAGCTCAGCTTAAAATCAAAGCCATTTGTAGCATTTCTTCCCTTTTTGCTTCTTCCATTTGTTGCCATTTTGAGAAGGATATGTGTATTTGCATGCAAGTAGTCTTTCCATAAAATTTACAGGTTGCTGACAGTAACAACATAAAACATATTTTAGAGATTCTCATTCTATACTTTTTTAGTATATAGCCATTCCAAATAAAACACTTAGTGAAGAAACTTGAAGGAACTATACTTCTTTGCGAAGAAAAAATTCATCATGGGGACTGAAAAAAAGGTGCTCTAATTCAGTGCTGATAATATTGGGTTTTAATGGGATTTCACTTTATGGGTAGAATTTCTCAGGTTATGTTACTTCTAACATATTATAACCATGAGAGATCTTTATTTTTTAAAAGGTTTCCTTTATAAATATGCCAGTTTTTAAAATAAAACTTTTCAAAGCTAGTATAATTAAAAAAAACAAAACAAAATAAAATCCAAGAGACTCATCTTAATTTAACTTCTCAGTGGCTTTATTCTTGAATACCTGACTATGCAATTTATAGTAATCTTAAGGTGTACAACATGACAATTGTATTTTTGCTGGCTTTTTGCTCATTCAGTTTCCTACAATTTAAAAATTATTAAAATGCAACAAATATTTACCCTAACAAAAATTGTTTTTCAATCTGAAATAATACAAACATTAATGTCAGTTTTGTGAGCAATATAATATGAAATTGATTTTTTTAATGGTGCATATATTAAGGAATGCTAACAAGGGAAAGGAAAAAGAATGCAGTATCTTTGTTATATGTGATCTGTCTTGCCCTTAGAATACTGAACTAACACATTGAACTCAAGAATGGTAAGAGGAGTAATGATCATAAAATATATACAAGTATGCATTATCTGTGGGTTTCAATTATTTCAGTCATGGAAAAAATTGAACATGGGAGAGAAGTGTAATGATATTATTCTATATTTTCTGTAGTATTAACAAATAATATAGAAATTCCTTGACATTTTCACTGTAATACAATGGATTACTCAACAGATCAAGATAGCAGTATATTTTTTTTTTGTTTTTACCAGAGCCAAACATAGATTAATAAATATATTATTGAAAACATTTAATTTTTAAAACCTTATTTTACTGCTTCAGTGATAAAAATTTTTATTGAAATATATAGAAAATTATTCTTGAAATATAAAGTAACTGCCCTGTGGTCAATGATAGTCTTAACTACTTGTCAATCAAAAGCAGAAGTTTGTTGAGACATTTAATTACAAGATAATGTAGTCATCAAAATGTCGTTGTGGTAACTGACAGCTCATTTTGGACTGAAAGCATGCAAATACCTCCCCTGAGGTCAGAGATGTTCAGAGGTTAACTTAGTAATGACAAGTCCTTTATTATCACTTTATGACATTGAAAAAATTGCAATTATACTAATAAATTAATAACAGTAATAAAATGACAGTCATAATTGCATAATATACAAGTTGTCAACTGCATTTTTGTTACATGGTTGGAATTTTTATCTACATCTGCACCATGTTAATTGTTCCCAATATGGCATAGACAAAGAAAGATTTCTGAAAATTTTCAAAAGCCATCTATACTGATGGGAGGCCAGCATATCTGTATTTTTGATCCCACTTATTTTCTCTCCTCTTCTCTCCTCTGCTATTTTATAAAGCCTTAAAATAAGGAGAATTAGTAATTACCACCTGAGCCAGTGTTAATATGTAGTTAACATCCTTATTACTTCACCAAGCTTCTGTCTTCTTAAGGCTTTTTGGCTTAAATATCTTCTACTTCAAGCAGTCAGGTAAATGAAGGAAAAAGGACTTGGTTTTACCTTTTTCTCTTTTCTTCTATTCTATAACTCTCCTCATTCTCTGGAAGAACACATTGTATTTACCATATTTTGCACAAATGTTTTATAAAGTAGACCCACTTTTTATGTCAAAATGAATGATAATTCAGTGATTACTTCTAAATAGCCAAAGATATAATTTTAGCATTTAATCTAAATAGCTATAGACAAAATCTTTCATTTCTTAACTTTGTATAACTCTAGAAAATAGATCTCTTTAGTATCTGATTTTTTTCTGCTGTGAAATCTTCCAGTTAATCTAAGAAAGGTTAACTATCTCTATGAGTAGATTAATAATAGATTTATGTGTGAAATGATCTAGTCATGAGTTTATACTTGGTGGTTGACATTTATTCATTGAGAAAGACCATGAAAAAAGTCTTAGATGGCTATTGTTTCCATTGACTTGAATTACAGAGAATTAATTGTATGCTTTTGCAAACTTTCTTCTGGAATTGGAAAGGACCTTTTATAATAGGTAGTTGTTCTTTTATAAATATTTTCTTGCAACTTTTCTTTATATCTTCTCTTGAGTGTGCTTTAATACTCCTGGGTGTGCCAAGGAGAAAAGTTTTCCTCTTTGGTACCCTAAATCAGAAAGTTTACCCAAATCACTGCTCAGGCCAGAAAATTAGTAAACTGCTAAAGATAAAATTTCTTATAAGAGAAATTTGAGAGTAGTGCATAATAGTTATATATAAACAAAGAAGTTTATATTGATTTTCTTTCCTTAGTGGAGAGAAGGAATGTACTAGAGTCAAAATACTAATGATAATAATAATAACCATGATGCTTCCGTTCTTATACCTTAATTATATACAACAGGGTGACTGTAAGTATGTGCCCTGGAGAAACATTGTCTAGATTTAAATGAAGGCTTTACCATTACTACCTGTGAAATTTGAGAAGTAATTTAATGTTTCAAATCTTAATTTTCTCATTTGTAAAATGGGAGTAATAGGAGACATGGCCCTTAGTGCTACTGTTAGAAAAATTTCCCAACTTGTCAGACTGTTCCCTTAAATTTCTCCAGGAATCACCATTTACACAAAATATGATATGAATGGCACACCTTGGAGTTGCGCAATCTTTGGCCATTATTTACATGTTTAAATTTTCTTTATTAAAGGAGTTTTACTTTGTAAATAATAAAGATTTAAATTTCAGGTTGGGTGTGTTCAGAACATTTCTAATGGCACTGCCTTTTGTGAGTAATGAAGAAGCCAAGTGAAGGAAATAATGATCAATTTGTCCATCTACCCATCCATCCATCCATTCTTCCATTTAACTGATATTTTTCAAGAGTTGGCTGTGTACCAGACACAATCATAGCCACTCAATTCTAGGTAAGTGGATGAAGATGAAATATGTGTTTGAACTGGAGTAAGTAAACACCTTAAGGGATAAAATTACATAATTACTTTTTTAAAATAAGGGTTCTCTGCTGTTAGATACAAACTGGGTCAGAGACCTGGAAATTTTTTGCTTTCCCTTCTCTCAGGATATCTGTCCACTGTTCCTGTAGTTGTCATTATGAAATATTGGTCATTTTTTAAACAGATGGTGAAACGTGAAAGGAAGGAAATGTTAAATATAAATACCCCTTTTCTAATCACTTGCCGATTCTTGTTGTTTCTCCACCTCTGGCTTAACTTTTCACCAAAAAAATACATCATTGTCAAACCAGTCTTACACCCTAGGCTTTGAGAGAAAAATAGGTGTTAGATTGAGATTCCCATTAGTTTTCCAATTATTGGTGATTCCTGTAAATCAATATTCTTTACTAAATGCCAATATCGAATAGTAGTGAAGTCAATAATATATTATTTTTCCTCTATTCCCATTAAAAAAGTGAAGCTATCATGAATGTAAAAGATTAAAAAAAATCAATAATGCAAGCATTAATGCATTTTAGTGGTTTCAGTTATCTTAGAACTTTCACCAAGAGACAGAAGGGACATTAAAGATCATTTAGTTTGATCTCTGAGTTTATAGATGAGGAAACTAAACCTAAAAAGAAAATGAAATGGCTTTCCTTTTGTATTTAAGATATTTAGTAATAGTCATTGGATTCTAGTTATTGAGACTCAGCTCAGTGTACTTTCTGGCACACTCTCCTCAATTTTCCTTTATTATTTCATTTATCTTCATGGCTATAAGGGCTAACTAGAACAAACCTTTATTGTCAAACCACATTAAATTTTTATTTCTCTATTATTTACTTTGTTTTCTGCATTTATGTATTTCCCAATCTTCCTTATAATTTACTGCTGCTGCTGCCGCTAAGTCGCTTCAGTCATGTCCAACCCTGTGCAACCCCATAGACGGCAGCCCACCAGGTTCTGCTGCCCCTGGGATTCTCCTGGCAAGAACACTGGAGTGGGTTGCCATTTCCTTCTCCAATGCATGAAAGTGAAAAGTGAAAGTGAAGTTTCTCAGTCGTGTTTGACTCTTCGCGACCCCATGGACTGCAGCCTACCGGGCTTCTCTATCCATGTGATTTTCCAGGCAAGAGTACTGGAGTGGGGTGCTATTGTCTTCTCCGAGCAAACTCCTAACCATCCTTAAAACTCCACTCAGATATCCCTTTCTCTGTCTCCAAGACCTTTGTTTTGGAATAAACGGGAGAAGATTGCTATCAATACGTTTGTCTGATGGGTATTCAGAAGAAAATAAAATACAGAAATACATAAACAGGATCTATTATTGGCATAATTTCATCAGTTCACTCCATTTAAACGAGCATACATAGGTGTAGCAATTCAGTTTCTTCCTTTGATTTGCAGGTGAATAAAGAATTAGTTTAAAATCACAGAGGTAATATCCAAGCATTACCTTATTAAGGCTACGTGTTTGGAAAAGCCTTGAAAAAGTTTAGCAAAAATATTATTCTGTTCTAATGTATTTAAATATATGATGAATGTCACAACATAGAATTTTACTCTAAAGATAAGAGCATTACTTTTTTTGGCCTGACCCTATAATTGTAGTGGCTTCCATAAGAGGAACATTTACCTATATGTTTCCTTATAAAGAGCTCAGATTATTTCTGTTTTGTAATACATTGGGTGCCCAGGCATTTCAAAGGTCTAAAAGTCAGGAAATACTTTTTGTGCCTATTTCATAAAACTAAAACACAGAACCAAGTGCAAAATGATTTGTAATCCTGTTTGTACATAATAAAAATAATAAATGCTATGCATTAATAAAAATGCTGATTAAATACAATACAGACAAGTTAATATAACTACAAATATACAGAGAAAACCAGCTCAGAGCACCACTGTTCAGCTTAGCTTCCATAATTCATTAGATTCTGGTTATGCTTCTATAAATGATTATGCTGCATGAGATGCAAAAGAACTATGATGAGAAGATTCATAGAAGGACAAAGATAACTGTAAAAATGAAGCTTCCCATTCAAACTTAACATCTTAAGTTGAATGAGATTAATTTGATGTGTAAGAATATTTAATAAATTACCTTGAAAAAGTCAACTTGCTCTTTTCTATTTTGTTTTTTTCCATTTTAAAAATTAACAGGGGCCAGAGTCCAAAGCTGGTCAGAATAAAGCTGTGTCTATAATGACAAAAATATTAAAGATGGGAATGCTTTTTTAAACAAAGTCCAAATTCTCAGGTTCACAGAAGCTAATTATGTCCTCGCTATTAAGGGAATGTTGCCTTTATTCCATTTTGAAGAAAACTGTTTTTGTTAGATTTCACAAAAAGAAAACCTTACTTCCATCTCAAAAATCTAAAATATACTACAATTTCCTCATATCAAATTTAGTAAATGTGAATTTTAGAGCAATGAGGTATAGGGATGAACAAATAATTCTGTAAAAAATTAAATGCATTGATAATAGTATAAAGGTGGCACAAAAACTGATATACCTTTTTAACTCTATAGGACTGGTACATACTAGAGACAAAAGACAAAATTTTCATAAAAAGATTTTCTTTAAAAAACATTGTAAGTAGTGAAAAAAAATCACTGGAATATTTGAGCTTAGTCATAGCTTTAAAGAAGTGTTCAAACTGAGGCTGTACCCATTTTCACATCTGAATTAAGCTCTGGGGTCACCGTTCATAACAATGTTTGATGTCTTTTGATTATCACTCAATAAATACACTTCCAATACTAAAGGTTAAAAACCTACACATCTTGAGTCAATAACACAAAGTGTAGATATCTATCATATTAAGAAATCTAAGAAACAGCATCACTCACAAGCCCAGTGGCAAAGCATGTCAATTTTAGCATCATTCCAAGATGACCAGAGTCTGAGTAGGAGGTTTGTTCCCAGATTCTGTCAGTACATGAGAAAGACTTCAAATAAGAAAAAGACAGATGGTGGGACACTGACTTGTAAATAATACCTTCACATTAGAATCCATGAGCTTGAGTCTCTCTGGAAAAATATCTGCACTCAGCAATGTGTGGTCTTAAGAGTACTTTGCCTAAAGTGCCTTCTTGAATATATGTTTATAAACTACCTGTGTATTCATAAAAATGAGATAGTAACAGGTTTGAGTATCAATCCCTAATCCTTGGAAGCAAAAGGTGAGGGGAAAATAAGACCTTAAACAGAAAGCTTAAGTTATACATATTAAGGAACTTTTCCCCTTAGCATAAACTGTTTGGTGGAGCAGGGGCTGGGATCAAGCGTGGCAGCAGGAGGGGAAGCATGCAGTACTAGTATCCCATGGCATTTGACTTGATACTGATTCATGGAATGAAAACTGTCTATGTATTTGAGTTTAAAATGTTGATATCTCAACTGCAACAGTAGCATTTATGTTTCTTTGAAAGATGATGGTGAGCCTTTAATTATTAAAGCAAACATATTTAACAGATGGTCAAAGAAAAGTACTTTTAGAAAGTTGCCCAGAGGGTTATATAAAGGAACAAGCTAAAACAGCTGGCAGCTGGTGCATGAAATCAATAATAAGAAAATGAGTTCTACTGTATCTTTGTTTTCATTGTCTAGTTGAAGACAGAAAAGACAAGAGAAAGAGCAGGAGGGAATCAACTTGTGAAATTCACAAATAGGCTGAATGGATTATGAGTATCTAATCAGAAAGAGAGAAACCTCTTGGAGTGAGGCTGTAAAACTAAGGAAATGGGGTGTGTGTGTGTGTGTGTGTGCGCGCGCGCTCTTGTGTGTATGTGTGTGCAAGTATACCAAGGTGCTGAGTGCACAGGAATACAGAGATGAAACTCTTCTGACTACTTCAGCTACACTGTTGTGAGTGATTGCTGATTTTATGGTCTAAAAAAATCCAAATTGCACTTCTGTTCAGTTCAGTCACTCAGTCGTGTCCAACTCTTTGCAACCCATGGACTGCAGCAAACCAGGCCTCCCTGTCCTTCACTATCTCCCAGAGTTTGCTCAAACTCATGTCCATCATGTCAATCCAACCATCTCATCTTCTGTCACCCCCTTGTCCCCCTGCCCTCAATCTTTCCCAGCATCAGGGTCTTTTTCAATGAGTCAGCTCTTAGCATCAGATTGCCAAAGTATTGGAGCTTCAGCAAAGGTCCTTCCAGTGAGGATTCAGGGTTGAGTTCCTTGAGGATTGGCTGATTTGATCTCCTTGCTGTCCAAGGGACTCTCAAGAGTCTTCCCCAGCACCACAATAGGAAAGCATCAACTCTTCAGTGCTCAGGCTGTTTTATAGTCAAACTCTCACATCTGTACATGACTACTGGAAACAGTATTACCTTTGACTATATGGATTTTGGGGCAAAGTGATGTCTTTGCTTTCTAATATGCTGTCTAAATTTGCCATAGCTTTCCTTCTAAGAAGCAAGGGTCTTTTCATTTCATGGCTGCAGTCACCATCCACAGTGATTTTGCATCCCAAGAAAATAAAATCTGTCACTGCTTCTACTTTTTCCCCTTATATTTGCCATGAAGTGATGGGACCAGATCCTATAACTTAGATTTTTTTTTTTATTTTTCATGACACTTTACTTACATCGAGATATCCAAGATATTATATAAACATATAATCACTTAAAAAAAGTGTTGAGGTGCTTTACATGCTTTTTTACATGTGAAAGTGAAATCCGGAGTGTACTTTTCACTTAATACATCCCAGTTGAGACTCACCACATTTCCAGTGCTCAATAGCTACATGTGGCAAGTGGCTACCATGCTGTGCAGCACAGCTCTGAACCATGTCCTTAGTGTAGTTGGAGGGCTATACCGGGCTAATTGCCACCACTGGCCTTTTGGTTACTCTCTTCTCCTGAAACCAGGTCCTTATCCAAATATGCTAAACATCCTTGCTGAGAAACCCAGAAAATTCAGGTCTCACCATCTCCTCTGAACCATTTTAACATTAATTTTTTCATGTAGCAGTTACTTGCAATATTTATTGGTTTGTATTATAATCAGGGGTAGTGTTAAAATATTCAATAACTGATAAGGCATGGGAATACGTGCTGATGAATTAGAACCTATGGCAGCTGTGTTCTCATCTGTGTGTACCTGCTGAATTATAGCTCTGGTCGTCCTGGGTTATGTATTACTGGCTGAGTTCCCTGAAGGCAGGCTTTTGTCCTACTCAACTTTGCCTCCCTAAGAGGACCCCTTACCTGGCTCATAGTAGATCAGTTCAGTTCAGTCACTTAGTCATGTCCAACTCTTTGCGAACCCATGGACAGCAGCATGCCAGGCTCCCCTGTCCATCACCAACTCCCAGACTTGCTCAGACTCATGTCCATCGAGTCGGTGATGCCATCCAACCATCTCATCCTCTGTCATCCCCTTCTCCTCCCTTCCATCTTCCCCAGTATCAGGATCTTTCCCAATGATTTAGATTTTTGAATGTTGAGTTTTAAGCCAGCTTTTTCATTCTCCTCTTTCAACCTCATCAAAAGGCTCTTTAGTTCCTCTTCACTTTCTGCCATTAGAGAAGTATCATGTGCATATCTGAAGTGGCTGATATTTCTCCAAGAAACCTTGATTTCAGCCTGGCATTTTGCATGATGTACTCTGCATATAAGTTAAATAAATAGGGTGACATTATACAGCCTTGTCATACTCATTTCTGAATTTTGAATGAATAAGTTGTTCCATGTAAGGGTCTAACTGTAGCTTCTTGACCTGCATACAAGTTTCTCAGGAGACAGGTAAGGTGGTCTGGTATTCCTATCCCTTTAAGAATTTTCCACAGTTTGTTGTGATGCACATAGTCAAAGGATTTAGCATAGTCAATGAAGAAGAAGTAGATGTTTTTCCGATCCAAGGAATGTTGACAATTTGATCTCTGGTTCCTCTGCCTCTTTGAAACCCAGCTTGTACATCTGGAAGTTTTCAATTCACATACTGCTAAAGCCTAGCTTGAAGGATTTTGAGCATAACCTTGCTGGCATGTGAAATGAGTGCAATTGTCTACTAGTTTGAACATTCTTTGGCATTGCCTTTCTTTTGAATTGGAATGAAAACTGATCTTTTCCAGTCCTGTGTCCATTGTTGAGATTTCCAAATTTTCTGAGATATTGAGTGCAGCATTTTTACATAACAGCATCATCTTTAAGGTTTGATAAAGATAAATAGCTTAGCTGGAATGCCATCCCCTCCACTAACTTTGTCGGTAGTAATGCTTCCTAAAGCCCACTTGACTTCACACTCCAGGATGTCTGCTCTAGGTGAGTGACCACACCATCATGGTTATCCTGGTTATTAAGACATTTTTGTATAGTTCTCCTGTATATTCTTGCCACCTCTTTTTAATATCTTCTGCTTCTGTTAGGTCCTTACAATTTCTGTGCTTTATTGTGCCCATCCTTGCATGAAATATTCCCTTGATCTCTCCAATTTTCTTGAAGAAATCTTTAGGCTTTCCCATTCTATTTTTTCACTCTTCTTCTTTGCATTGTTCTTTGAAGAAGGCCTTCTTATCTCTCCATGCTGTTCTCTGGAACTCTGCATTCAGTTAGGAATATCTTTCCCTTTCTCACTTGCTTTTTACTTCTCTTCTTCCCTCAGCTATTTGTAAAGGCTCCTCAGACAACCACTTTGCCTTCTTGCATTTCTTTTTCTTTGGAATGGTTTTGATCACTACCTCCTCTATATATGAACCTCTGTCCATAGTTCTTCAGGCACTCTGTCTACCAGATCTAATCCCTTGAATCTACTCATCACCTCCACTGCATGAACATAAGGAATTTGACTTAAGTCATACCTTTCATCATTTCATATGTGAAATAGTAGGCTCATGATGCTGTTAAAATGTATTTTATTAGCTATAGAAAAGAAATTGTGACACAACTTCAACACTTCCCACTTCCTGAGTACATAAGGATAAAGAAACTATAGCTGACCTATCAATTTCATCAGGAGAAGGACATTGATAACATTGATTTAATTAATTCTTATTGGTTAATTAAAATTAAATTTTTCTCTGAATTACCTCTCACAGAAAGGAGAAACTTTATAAAAATATAGGAAATAGATGGAAAAGTTTAATGATTTAAAATGAAAGAAAAATAATATCATTGCAATACTGCTCATAATTCTCTGGAATTCCTGGTCATATCTACACTACAGTCTCCAAAGGATGTCATCAGTAACATATAATCCAGGAAACAAATAAAACTGCAAGTATTTTAAATGCAATACTCATTGAAGGTGGTTGAGTTTAATTAGGATTTATGGGTCCAGAAATGAAAGCTAAACAGAGATGTAGTTGCTCAGATGTGTGTGCTCTCTTGGACCAATGAGACAAGGGGAAAGAGATCTGTAAGAAAGTCCTGAATGTCAGGCAGGGATCTTTGGACTTGTCACCACAGGTATTTGAGCACAGAAACAATATGGAAGAAATGAAGTGTACGCGAAACTACCTTTCAATAGGATTAGAAAGGGAAAACAACTGTGGATAGAAGAAAGTATAAAAATGGTAAAAGAAGTTCCAGATGTACAGTGAGAACAGCCTAAGTCAGCATAAAAAAAATAAGAAAATAAAACTAAAAGATAAGTTTTTTCTAAAACACAATACAGAAAAAAAATAGGTAGGTGTTGATATACTGACTGAAACCAAAGCCAAAAAACTAAAGGCGTGGTTTCACGCCTAGAGAACTAAAAAATTAATGATGTAGAGGAAATGGGCAAGGACCAAAGAGGACCTCAATTTCCAACGTGATATATATTTCTATATAGATTCACACTTACGGTTACTTTTTGATTGGGCCTATATAATTAAATCCTTGAAATTTGTTGCTTCTTTCTAGAATTCTAGGATTCTAGAATTTTGAAAATACTAATCTAAGCTCCCACTGTCTGTCCAATATATAATAGATTGTAGAATGTTTTTAATTAAATCTCCCAAGAGCATCACTATAGTGAACACTATTTCACAGATACTTTCACGTGCTAATCTTTATTATGTACTCCCAATCTCCAGCTAAATCCTTGAAGACCTTACCCTTATTCTTGAAATCTCTAAGACCAAACTCTAATGCTTAAAATGCCAAGGATGTTATTATCACTTTAGTTGTTATTTTTCACCTTTTCTACTTGGCCTACATTCTCTCTTTTGCTCTAGACAACAGATGACTGAAGCAGAATCCTGTCTTTTAAAAAAAATGGATACTTCTTCCATTGGATAGCATTAGAAGGCTCTATTATTATAATTTACTAGGCTCCACATCACCCTACAGTTTTGGGTACAGATGATGCAAACTGGAATTGAGGCTATAAACATACTCAGATCAGCAGCTGACAGGATTAAGTCTCCAATTTCCTGGTCAAGAACTATTGTTATAAAATTAGTATCTGGAGTACCAAAAAAAGATGTCAAATAGTCCCCCTTCAAATATCTCTCCAACAGAAGCAGACTCTCTTTCTATTCAGTAATGTATATTTGATTGATATCTATCTTCTTGGATAAAGAATAAGCCAGTAACCATATTACACAGTGGTCTAAGGCATTCTAGGAAAATAAGTCAGGCCGAAAATATTTGCCAGGTAAAAGGTAAAAACCAATGTTTTTACTGACTTTTATTAACTGTGCAGGTTATAACGTGATGAAAATATTTCCAATCTTTTTTAAAAGGATTTCAAAAATGTTGGCAACTATTTATAAAGAAAATTTACAAAGGTTATTAATGTACTTTATATTGTCAACAAGTTTTTGATATGTTTTTCTGAAAAAAAATCTTAACATTGCACTATCAAGGTATCTCAATTCCTATTGTCTAGAGTTTCATTTAACCTCATGAAAGAAAGAAACATGGTACACATAGTGAATCTATATCACATTAGCATTTTTACAGACTCTTTCAGAAAAAAGTTTTTAAAACTATTGCAGACCTTAAGACTCCTTCCCTTTTCCTGTTTTCTTGGCAAATTTGCACCAAACCTAAGAGGCACTGTGGTGCAGAAATAAAGAGCATGGAATTGGAAGCCAGGATTAGGAATTTCATTCAAAAAATTCCACCACTTTTTAGCTGTCTGACATTGAGCATGTAATTCAGCCCTCTGTGCCTCAGTATGGAGTGGGATGTCATTCCCTTCTCCAAGGGATATTCCCAACCCAGGGATCAAACCTGTATCTCCTGCTTTGGCAGGGAGATTTTTTTACCACTGAGCCACCAAGAAAGCCCTTATTTGCTATATGGGAATAGAAAGTCTATAAATTTTCCATACTTACTAAATGAAACTACAAGATGTAGAAATCTGGCTGGTGAGTTCCCTTGCTCTGATTTCTTATAAAACAATGTTATAAGGCATAAGTTCTTGTCCCACCAGGTATTGCAATTACTGTTTGACAGAGTACCAGCTTAAAAGATATTTTCTGTTTCATATTTTGCCTGCTAATGAAAGTCATATTTATATTCATTTTAATGTTAAAATAACTATCAAAGATTAATATTTCAATAAATATTAACCTTATAGAATTGTACCTCTCATTATTTTTTCCCAAATATCTACTGCTCTTTTGAGAAAAAGCTGGTACATAAAGGAGTGTCAAGCTTCTTTGATTTAAGTCAACAAGGGCACCTTTTGCCTATGTGTGGATTTGCCCACTAGTTACTAATTCTCATTGTTCACTTTCAAGCTCTCTTAACCATCCCCTTGCTTCCAGTTCAGACTAAATAACCACGCTTGCTACTGTTAAGAGTGTGAGAAGGGCGGCAAAGGTCGCCCCTCCCCATAGACTCACTGGAGAATTCACACAAAGATGGGGAGTAAGCCTCTATTGCATTTTCCCTTCAACAAAATGCAGGCTTTCAGTGACACAGCCTTTTGAAATTATCCAGCAAGTTCATCTTTATTTTAAAGTGTGCAGGATTTTTAAATGTGTAATTGCTTCATCTTTTAAGTTTGCTTTCATTTGAGATTCAGGAAATGAGATTAAATGATCATTGCTAAATATAAAAAACTCAGAAATGGGAAATCAACAGAATAAGAGAAAACAATTCTGAAAATATAAGAAGTCTACATCTGGAGGCATTAAATCATATAGTAATCTCTGGATATTGAATATTCTAAATCACAAAGTACTTTCATATGTTGTTTTCTTTTATTTGCAAAAGAGTGAATATAATATAAATTTATAAATTGCTATTAATAGCACAATTCAATGAGAAACTAATAAGCACAAATTATTGAACATTTGTTTAAATTGGCAACATTAAGCAAAATATAACACATGCACAAACATATACATGCTTTTTTCTCAGTGTATTTTTACTGTAGTATAACCTTATAAATTTGATGAGATTAAAGAAATAGATTATAGTATGTTACATAGATGAAATTCTTTAACCTGCCATTATGGAATCTTAGTCTTCTAATCTTAATCAAACACAAAAGATAGAGAAATAGTCAGAATTTAAATCTATTTTTTAAAAATTGTTCATTTCAGCTTAATTATACTATCATAGCTAATCCTCTGATAATAACAGTACAGCATTTTCTCAGGTCCCTGTATTTTAGACATGTTAGTGTTATGTGTCTGTAACAATATTTCCTTAAATAACTCAAAATGATCTTCATATATTGTCTCAATCAAAAATAGTAGCTGAAGACAGATACTGTTATAATCATTAATTTACAGATTGACTAACTCTCATTAAGAAGTTAGTTAAGTTCAGTAGTAAAGGTGGAATTGCAGTCAAATTTTTCCTCATTTTACTCTTTACAGAGTACTTACTGAAATATACTGCTTGCTACTGATATATACTGATATATAGATCTGATCATATATATCAGATATATATGAGATATATATTATATATATATATATATATATACACTGATATATAGATCTGATCATATATAAATATAACTAACAACTGACAGTTTGAGGCCATACCAACAATATGATCCTTAGAGACAATTTAGTATTCTAGAAAATAGTATTTATTATCTGTACTGATCTTGAAGAATCAAGGTGTTTTCAAAATAAAATCATTTAATTTAATACAAAAACAATGGTAACAAATGAGTAGCACAGAGCCCTAAGACACATAGTCTAATATGTCACAAAAAAATTTACCCATGACTTGCATAGTTTTCTAAATATTACACTCAGTGACTATAGAGTCATACATTTAAAACACTTTACCATCATTTTGCAATGAAACCTTAGTTACCATACTCTTCAAACAAATGTGAGTTTTCAGTTAAGCTTAATTTTCAGGTTAATTGAGTGTTATTCAGAAAATTCCCAGTTGGTGAAAATCTTTTCAAATAGTCTTACAAGCTCAGAATGGGAATGCATTTAAATCCCTTTTCCCCCCTTAATGGGTCAGGACCTCCCAGGGTCTCATTTAGCACATATACCATCATTAACATAAGAACCTGCAAGTTTGAGAAGGGTAAAATCCTGGAATTGTGTCACGTCTCTAACTCTCTTCCTCCAAACCACACCCATTATACTTACTGCAGGTTGAAAGATTTGACATCTATATTAAGTATATTTTAATATTAATCTATGATTTTTTAATTGTGAGAGAAAGTGGACATTTGATAGCAAAATAAATCACATAGAATCAAGTGCTGATAGTTTCCATAATAATTCCCTGATATGTACATTTTCCTGCCAATTTACCTCTATGTAAAGTAGAGGGCAGATAAAATTCCCTATATGATAGCAATGTTAACCTGGAGGACAGGTAGCAGTCAGTGATGATTAGACTCCAGGCAGACTTGCTTCTGTTTTTCTTCAGAGATTTAGACTGAAATTTAGATTGTTTAATATTCTAAAACTAGAAGTAATACCAAGGTTCTAGAAAAAAGCTCTTGTCTGGAATATTATGCAAGTGGCCTTACTGTTATTTTAAACTCCTGTTGTCCTCAAATGGTATAATTGACTGTATTCGGTCAGTTTTTGTTGATGGAACCTACATTTACTGACACCAACAGCCTTGCTTCTTGTAACTGCCCCAACAATAGTAACTTGATAAACCTTTCATCCAATGATGTATGAATCAAAAACTTCACTTCGACATGTACAAACTCCAGGATAAATGGACAAGCATTGGAAGTAGCTTTCCATGCTCAAATACAAAGCTGGTTTACAGTACAATCAGTTTGAATTACAATTCTATAGTAAAAAATACACTCCCTTGTTCTCAGAGTATTGTGAAATTGTGGTTTTGTAAGTAAAAATTTATGTATATAATATAATAAGTCCAAATTAAATCTGTACATTTGAAATCAAGTTCTCCATAGATATTCAAATCATGAAGTAGGGAATAAATCCAGGTAGTCATGTTCTAAGCAATCTAAATGATTCATTAATTAAATTAACACTTTTACCTCAAGGGATGAATGTATAAGTGTTAAAGATGTTTTATACCTTTGTATTTCTTAAGATCCCATATATTTATTGTCAAAAGTACTGTAACAAGTCTGCTTACTTCACAAAAAACATGTAAACATATCTTCCATCAACTTCCATTCAAGGAAGACCCAAATTAAATAACTTGATTATCTATAATTCAATTAGCTAGAATAACTAATACCACCTATTTAATTATATGCTATCATTAGGAGAAAACATTTTTAATTAGTAAGAAGTGATATTTTTAAATTGTTTTATAAAGCCTCACTAACTGATAAGCATATCACCAGATATAGTAAAAACCAAACTTTTATCTACCCACATAGCTCCACAGTCAAAATGTTGAGTAGAATGATGATTCTGAGGTTCTAAGAATTTAATCACCCAAATAAAGTTATGTATATGTTCACTGTAGTATGTTACATAAAACAGGCAATAAAATGGACCAATATTATTAAAAAGATTTTCAAAAAGGATTAGCAACACAAATATTTGATTAACTTCAATTAGCTGGAACCTCCATATCTGATTGTCTTGTTAATCAAGATTTTTGATGTAAACGAGTTTACATTCCACAAAATAATTCTTATTTGGAACAAATAAGGTTTTGATGATCTGCAATCAGTTGTGCACCCTGCTAGGCAAATTCTTGTGAGGGAAACAGCTGTCTAGTTGTATCGAATTTGTTTTCTTTCTTAAAACAAGAACGAATAACAAGTCTCTTACCTGAAGCAAATATTCTGCTTAATACAATGGCACATGCCTGCTCAAGAAATTTCCATTTTTCTTGCTCTCACTAGTCACCAAAGACCACAATTCTAGTTGTTCTCTCATCAAATATGTATATTTCTCTATTTTCTAAGAAAAATAACTTCCAATGAGTTTTCTTTTTTTTTTTTGAGGAGGTCATGGCAGCCCACTGCAGTATTCTTTTTTTTTTTAATTAATTAATTTATTTTTTTATTAGTTGGAGGCTAATTACTTTACAATATTGTAGTGAGTTTTGTCATACATTGACACGAATCAGCCATGGAGTTACATGTGTTCCCCATCCCGATCCCCCCTCCCACCTCCCTCTCCACCCGATCCCTCTGGTTCTTCCCAGTGCACCAGGTCTGAGCACTTGTCTCATGTATCCAACCTGGGCTGGTGATCTGTTTCACCCTAGATAATATACATGTTTTGATGCTGTTCTCTTGAAACATCCCACCCTTGCCTTCTCCCACAGAGTCCAAAAGTCTGTTCTATACATCTGTGTCTCTTTTTCTGTTTTGCATATAGGGTTATCGTTACCATCTTTCTAAATTCCATATATATGTGTTAGTATACTGTAATGGTCTTTATCTTTCTGGCTTACTTCACTCTGTATAATGGGCTCCAGTTTCATCCATCTCATTAGAACTGATTCAAATGAATTCTTTTTAAGGGCTGAGTAATATTCCATGGTGTATATGTACCACAGCTTCCTTATCCATTCGTCTGCTGATGGGCATCTAGGTTGCTTCCATGTCCTGGCTATTATAAACAGTGCTGCGATGAACAATGGGGTGCACGTGTCTCTTTCAGATCTGGTTTCCTTGGTGTGTATGCCCAGAAGTGGGATTGCTGGGTCATATTGCAGTTCTATTTCCAGAGTATTCAAACAGTAGCCCAAAAAGAAAGCATTCCCAGAGAATTTCTGTACACTGGAATCCCATACCAACTACATGGTATTAATATCATCTAAACACTCAGATTAATGTCAACAGTGGTTTGCAATAAATGAGTCCTAATGAATTCTAATGGAGCTCCAAATATCACTGGCTGTTGAAAGACTATCATCAAGTGAAAGTCCCCTAACATGATCTAAAATAATGTTATACTTCTCTATTGTGTTTGAAGATATTTTCCTCTTCCATTGTTTTTCTGTGAACAGAATGCTCGCAGATTTACACAGCCCCCTGCTTCAACCACAACCAAACCCAAAGCTCACTAATACTCACATACAGCAAGGTCAGAATTTTTTTAAGTAAGAAAAAAACTTCTTAGATTAATGCTGAGAGCTGCACCATGTTTAGACAGGGTCATGACCCAGGCATCCATTTAATCAAATTTTCCTGCTGCCTGTCCCAGTGGAGCCATTGCAACAAGAAACTCTCTCAATGAAACAGGAGTGGGGGTGGGGTGGGGAGGGGTGGGGGGTGGGAGTGGGATGGGGAGGGGTGGGGGGTGGGGTGGGGTGGGGGGGTGGGACGGGAGGGGAAAAGCATACTTCACATCTCACATTGTTTACATGCTGTTAAGTAATTATTTCACTTGTCCACCCACACTGGCCATAAACACGCAAATCACTTCCCTGGAGATTCTGAAAAGCCATTCAGCTGTATATAGCTCCCCCTCCCACACCCTTCATAGTAAAGTTAGCTGCTTAACTTAAAGATTTCTTTGTGGATACTAAAGTATACTTTGTCCATATTAATGATCTAACTAATTATATAGGTATTTATCATATAGATGCTCTTGGTTTCTCTTTATGAAAACCACTGTTCCTCAACTACATTAGAGTAATAATTTCTGAATAATTTGTCCACTGCCAGCACATCACTTCAGTACTTCAAGGTGAATACACATACACACATACACAAGAAACCTGTTTTGCCAAGGAATTGTGTCATTGGTTGAGTGATCAAACGAGTTATTATTTTTCAGAAGTTTTCAACAACACTCTGATCTTTAACACAGCTCTTCTCCAGGACAAAGAGCAGAAAAGAGGCAGACAGATAATAAAGAATTACAGTTTGCCTTTACTTAGTAGCTCTGTAAGTCAGAATAATACAGATGTATAAAATCACCCAACCCTTCCAGTTTGCTCTCTTAAAAAGCAAAAGGGGAAGTGGGGGCAAAAAAAAAAAACATGTTTGTATCTAATTGAAGTTCAAGAATTAAAGATAAACAACCTGAAAGCTAAGTATAAACAGAATCTTCCCAAACCCAAATGGAAACAGTCTACAAAATACACTACTTTTAGAAACTGAAGAGAAAACTGAAAGGCAGGAGTCTCAGATCTCAAAATCAGAGGCCATTTTTCTTTCTGAATTTATTTTTCTGCAACCTCTGCTGAAATAATCATTTCACACAACCTTGTTCATATTGGAAGGTAAAGAGAAAAAAATGCAAAGATTTTTCTGATTATAAAACAAAGCTGCAAGGAAGTTAATAACTTTCTTATAATTTTTACTAGGAAATACAATTTCAAGTGAGCACTTTTCCTTATTTTGTTGCCAATATTACTTTCTGGTTAATGGTCACCAATGAAAGTACAATTATCCATGCCTCCAATATTACTTTCTGGTAAATGGTAAACAATGAAAATAAAGGTATTAAAATCTCTCCCAAATGCTACACCTAATACCTTATTAGATTATTGATAATAATCTTATAAGTACAATACATGCTTCTCTCCCAAGAAAATTAATATCCAGGATATAATTGGACTAAGATTTCTGCCCTTTTAGTCCTTGTACAGTGTCCATTACTAAAAGGAAAACAGTATACTTCTTGATCCATAGAGAGATTAAAACCACAAAATTACCATAGTAGGTGTGAATGAAATTGTTCTTGTGTTTTCATATGTGGCTATAGTAAATATAGAGAAGGAAATGGCAACCTACCCCAGTATTCCTGCTTGAGGAACCCCATGGACAGTATGAGAAGGCAAAACAATATGACACCAGAAGATGAGCCCCCCAGTTCGAAGGTGTCCAATATGCTACTGGGGAAAAGTGGAGGGCAATTATGAATGACTCCAGCTCGGGCCTGGTGCACTGGGAAGACCCAGAGGGATCGGGTGGAGAGGGAGGTGGGAGGGGGAACCGGGATGGGGAATACATGTAAATCCATGGCTAATTCATTTCAATGTTTGACAAAAACCACTGCAATGTTGTAAAGTAATTAGTCTCTAACTAATAAAAATAAATGGAAAAAAAAAATAATGAAGCAGCTGGGCCAAAGTGGAAACACTCAGTTCAGGATGTGTCTAGTGGTGAAAGCAAAGTCTGAAGCTGGGAAGAATAATACTGCATAGGAAACTAGAATGTTAGTTCCATGAATCAAGGTAAATTGGACATGGTCAAGCAGGAGGTGACAAGAGTGAACACTGACATCTTAGGAAGCAGTGAACTAAAATGCATGGGAATGGGTGAATTTAATTCAGATGACCATTATATCTACTACTATGGGCAAGAATTCCTTAGAAAAAATGGAATAGCCAATTGTTGACTTTCATAGTCAATAAGAAAGTCTGAAATGCAGTACTTAGATGCAATCTCAGAAACAACAGAATGATCTCGGTTTATTCCAAGGCAAACCATTCAATATCACAGTAATCCAAGTATATGCACCAACCACTGATGCCAAAGAAACTGAAGTTGATTGGTTCTATGAAGACCTATAAGACCTTCTAGAACTAACCCAAAAAAGATGTCCTTTTCATCATAGGGGATTGGAATGCAAAAGTAGGAAGTCAAAGAGATACTTGGAGAAACAGGCAAGTTTGTTCTTGGTGGATAAAATGAATCAGGGCAAAGGCTAACAGAGTTTTATCAAGATAACTCACTGGTCATACCAAACATCTTTTTCCAAAAACACAAGAGATATGGGTATTAACAGATGGTCAGTACTGAAATCAGATTGATTATGTTCTTTGAAGCCAAAGGTGGAGAAGCTCTGTACAGTCAATAAAACAAGACTGGAGTTGACTATAGCTCAAATCGTAAGCCCCTTACTGCAAAATTCAGGCTTAAATTCAAGAAAGTAGGGGAAACCACTAGGCCATTCAGGTATGGCCTAAAATGAACCCCTTATGATAATACAGTGAAGGTGACAAATAGATTCAAGGGATTAAATCTGGGAGACAGAGTGTCTAAAGAACTATGGACAGAGGTTTGTAACATAGTACAGGAGGCAAAAATAAATAGTGGAAAACTATAGAATGGGAAAGACTAGAGATATCTTTAAAAAATTGGAGATACAAAGGGAACATTTTATCCAAGGATGGGCACAATGAAGGACCAAAATGTTAAGGATCTAAGAGAAGCTCCCCTGGTAGCTCAGCTGGCAAAGAATACACCTGCAGTGCAGGACTCACCTGTTCGATTCCTAGGTCAGGAAGATCCCCTACAGAAGGGAATAGCTATCCACTCTAGTATTCTGGCCTGGAGAATTTCATGGACAGAGGAGCCAGGCAGGCTACAGTCCATGGGGCAGCAAAGAGTCAGACACAACTGAGTGACTTTCACTTTCACTTTCTAAGAGAAGCAGAAGAGATTAAGAAGTGGCAAGAATACACAGAAGAACTATACAAGAAAAGGTCTTAATGACCAGGATAACCAGGATCATGTGGTCACTCGCCTAGAGCCAGACATCTTTCAGTGTGAAGTCAAGTGGGCCTTAGGAAGCTTTACTATCAACTAAGCTGGTGGAGGTGATAGAATTTCAGCTAAGCTATTTAAAATCTTAAAAGATGATGCTGTGAAAGTGCTGCACTCAATATGCCAGCAAATTTGGAAAACTTAGCAGTGGACACAGGACTGGAAAACATCAGTTTTCATTCCAATCCTAGAGAAGGGCAATGCCAAAGAATGTTCAAACTAGTAGACAATTGTGCTCATTTCACCTGCTAGCAAGGTTATGTTCAAAATCCTTCAAGCTAGGCTTTAGCAGTATGTGAATTGAAAACTTCCAGATGTACAAGCTGGGTTTCAAAGAGGCAGAGGAACCAGAGAGCAAATTGCCAACATTCCTTGGATCATGGAGAAAGCAAGGGAGTTCCAGAAAAACATCTACTTCTTCATTGACTATGCTAAAGCCTTTAACTGTGTGCATCACAACAAACTGTGGAAAATTCTTAGAGATGAAAATACACCTTACCTGTCTCCTGAGAAACCTGTATGAGGATCAAGAAGCAACAGTTAAAGTCAGCCATGGAACAATTGACTGGTTCAAAATTCAGAAAGGAATGTGACAAGGCTGTATATTGTCACCCTGCTGATTTAACTTATATACAGAGTATATCATGCAAAATATTGGGCTGGATGAGTCACAAGCTGGAATCAAGACTACTGGGAGAAGTATCAACCACCTCAGATATGCAGATGATACCACTCTTATGGCAGAAAGTGAAGAGGAACTAATGAGCTTCTTGATAAGGATGAAAGAGGAGAGTGAGAAAGCTGTATTGAAACTCAATATTCAAAGACCTAAGATCATGGCATCTAGTCCAGTCACTTCAAATAGAAGGGGGAAAAGTGGAAGCAGTAACAGATTTTATTTTCTTGGGCTCCAAAATCACTGTGGATGGTGACTGCAGCCATGAAATTAAAAGACCCTTGCTCCTTAGAAGGAAAGCTATGGCAAACCTAGAGAGCATATTAGAAAGCAAAGACACCACTTTGCCACAGGAAGTTCATATCGCCAAAGGTATGGTATTTCCAGTTGTCGTGTATGGATGTTAGAGCTGGTCCATAAAGAAGGCTGAGTACCAAAGAATTGATGCCTTCAAACTGTGGTGCTGGAGAAGACTCTTAAGAGTCCCTTGGACTGCAAGGAAATTAGACCAGTCAATTGTCAAGGAAACAAACCTGAATATTCTTTGGAAGAACTGTTGTTGAAGCTGAAGCTCCAATACTTTGGCCACCTGAAGCAAAGAGTTGACTCATTGGAAATGACCCTGATACTTGGAAAGAATGAAGGCAAAAGGAGAAGGGGGCAGCAGAGTATAAGGTGATTAGATGGCATCACTCACTCAATGAACATGAATCTGGGAAAACTGGAAGACAGTGGAGGACAGAGGAACCCAGAGTACTGTGGTCTATTGGGTTACAAAGGGTTGGACACAACTTAATGACTGAACAACAATAGTCAACATTTCCAATGAGGAAAGCAAAAGAGGATAACCAGTTAAGAAACAAAGTCACCAAGGAGGGGAAAAAATGCAGTGTAGAGTGGGAAAGAGCAAGGTCAGGGGTGGGAGGGAGGTTTCAGAGAGAGGGGATATATGGCTGATTCACATTGTATGGCAGAAACAACACACCGTTGTAAAGTGTTTATCATCCCAAATATATATATATATATTTAAAGAAATAGGGAAAAGTAGTAAATTATAGGAGAAGGCGATGGCAGGAGTTTGCTGGGCAGATAAAGGGTGTGTGTGTGTGTGTGCATGTGTGTGTGTATTGGGAGGTGGGAATTATAGGCAGTGAAGACACTAGACTTATGGGCTGCTCTCTTCTTCACAACCTATTTTATCACTCTCATTCTTTCTGTGTCCTCCCCACCTACCTCACCCCTCTGTTTTTCCCCTACAGAGTTTTGTTTCAGATTATGATTTGAATAAACTCTGGTGTAGTGTATTATTATTTTTTTGTATTGATTTATTTTTATTAGTTGGAGGCTAATTACTTTAAATCATTGCAGTGGTTTTTGTCATACATTGAAATGAATTAGCCATGGATTTACATGTATTCCCCATCCCGGTCCCCCCAAACATGTAGTGTATTATTTAATATTTGCTTAACACCAATATTTCTGTATAGAAATGATTCTACTGACAAATTGGGCAACCTATAAGAAATGTAAATTACTAGAAATGTACAATCTTCCAAGACTGTTTATGAAGAAATAGAAAATCTGAATAGACTGATTACTAATAAGGAGATTAAAACAGTAGTCAAAAAGCTCCCAGTCAACAAAAGCCAAAGACCAGATAGCCTCACTGGTGAATTCTCCAAAATATTGAAAGAAGATTCAATACCTATCCTTTTCACATTCTTACAAAAAAATATTGAAGTGGAGAGAAACCTTCCAAACACATTTTATGAAGCATTACCCTGATACAAGAAGCAGACAAGGAGACCACAAAAATAAAAGTTACAGTCCAGTATCCTTGGTGAACATGATGCAAAAATCTCCAGCAAAATACTAGCAAACCTAATCCAAAAATGATTAGAATGATCATACACCATGATGAAGTGGGATTTATTCCAGGGATGCAAAGATGGTTTAAAATCTACAAATTAATTAGTGTGATTAACAAAATGAAGGATACAAATATAGGATCATTTCAATAGATACGTAAAATGCTTTTGACAAAATTCAACATCCATTTATGGTAAGAACTCTCCACAGAGTGGTCATAGAGTCAATATGCCTCAACATAATAAAGGCTTTATCTGACATGTCCACAGCTAGCATCATATTCAATGGTGAAAAACTAAAAGCTTTTCCTCTAAGGTCAGGAACAAGACAAAGATACCTATTCTTGCCACTTTTATTCAACATAGTATTGGAAGTCTTAACCATAGCAGTAGGCAAGAAAAAAGAAACTAAAAGGCATTTAAAATAGAAAAGTACAACTGTCACTTTTTACAGATGAAAGTGAAAGTGAAAGTTGCTCAATCATGTCTGACTCTTTGCAATCCCATGGACTATACCATCCATGGAATTCTCCAGGCCAGAATGCTGGAGTGGGTAGCCTTTCTCTTCTCCAGGGGATCTTCCCAAGGCAGGAATTGAACCCAGGTTTCCCACATTGCAGGCCGAATCTTTACCAGCTGACCCACAAGAGAAGCCCAAGAATACTGTAGTGGGTAGCCTATCCGTTCTCTAACGGATCTTCCTGACCCAAGGAATCGAACTGGGGTCTCCTATATTGCAGGTGGATTCTTCACTAACTGAGCTATGAGGGAAGCCCTTCTTACAGATGAGATGTTAATATATAGAAAACCTTAAAGATTACACCAAAAGACTGGTAGAACTAATGAAGGAATTCAGTAAAGTTTCAGAATAGAAAATCCATACACAGAAACCTGTGGCGTTTCTATACATTCTTAACAAACTCTCAGTGAAATTAAGGAAATGACTCCATTTGCAATTCCATTAAAAAAGAATAAAATACACTGAAAACTAATGATATTAATGGAAGAAATTGAAGAAGAGACCAAAATTGAAAAACTCTGTGCTCATAGTTTGGAAGAATGAATACTGTTAAAATATCCATTCTACCCAATCTATAGATATAATACAATCCTTATCAAAATGTCAATGGTATATTTCACAGAACTAGAACAAATCATCATATTTTTATGGAACCACAGAAGACCTTGAATAGTCAAAATATTCTTGAGAAAGAACAAAACTGGATGTATCATATCACCTGGTTTCAAAGTACACTACAAAGCTACAGTAATGAAAAACAGTCTAGCACTGGCACAAAAATGACAGTTTAATGAAGCCCAACGGGGAGCTCAGAAATAAACCCACACACATATGAACAATTAATCTGTGGCACAGAAATGACAGTCTAATGGAACCCAACGGGGAGCTCAGAAGTAAACCCACACATATATTGACAATTAATCTGTGATACAGGAGCAAAGAACATATAATGGAGGAAGGACAGTCTCTAGATGGTGCTGGGAAAACTGTGTATGTTGTAAAAGGACAGCCGTCCTTTTAAAACATACACAAAAATTAATTCAAAATGGATTAAAGACTTGAATGTAAGTCCTGAAGCCATAAAGTTCTTGGAGGAAAATCTAGGTGATAACCACATTGACTTCAATCTTAGAGATATTTTTGTGAATTTGACTTCGAAGGCAAGGGAAACAAAAGCAAAATTAAGCAAGTGGAACTGTATCAGACTAAAAAAACTTCTGTATAGCCAAGAAAAGCATCATCAAAATGAAAATGCAGTCTATTGAATAGGATAAGATATTTGCAAATCATATATCCAAGGGATTAATATCCAAAATAAATAAAGAGCTCATACAACTCAGCAGCAAAGAAATCAATTAAGAATGGGCAAATAATATCCCAGTAGACACTTTTTCAAAGAAGATATACAGATGGCAAACACGTATATGAAAATATATTCAACATCACTAATTACTAGTAAAATGCAAGTCAGAATCACAAGATGTCACCTCACACTTGTTAGAGTGGTGATTATTGAAAAGACAAATGATGGAGAAGTTGTGGAGAAAAGGACACATCTGTACACTGTTGGTGGGACTGTAAATTGGTGCAGTCATTATGGAAAACAGTATGGAGATACCTCAAAAAATTAAGACCAGAACTACCAAATGACCCAGTTATTCCACTTCTGGGTATTTACCCAAAGAACATGAAAACACTAATTTGAAAGATACATGAACCTAATGTTCATGGCAGCATTGTTTACAATATCCAAGACATGGAAACAACCGAAGTGTTCATTGATGGATCAAATATTAAGGAATATGGAATACTACTCAACTGTATAAAAGATGAAATTATGCCATTTGTGACAACATGGATGGACCTTGAGGGTATTATGCTAACTGAAACAAGCCAAATGAAGAAAGACAAATAGCATATGATTTCACTCATTTGTGGAATATTAAAACAAACTACAACAAATGAAAATGAGCACATAGATATGGAGAACGGATTGGAGTTTGAGGGTGGGTGAATGGAGTCAACTGTATGGTAATGGATGGTAACTAAACTTATTGTGGTGATCCCTCTATGGTGTATATAGATGTTGAACTACAATGTTGTATACCTGAAATTGATATAATAATAATAGTAATAATGATAATAATAATTAAACAAAGAACTAATTGAATCTTTCAGCCAAGTTGTAAGAGATAGAAACAATTCTCATTAGAAGATCTGCATTACTAGCTAGGGCTCTCTGAATTTGTGTGTTTCTTCCAGTCACTTTATCCAGTGATTAAATAAACTTGTTTACAGTACTAGTCAGAGTAGATTTAGTTGAGACAAAAATGTGTTTTCCAAATTATCAGACACACACACTCCAGATCTAGGTAGAGCCCCTCCAACCCTGCTCTGATAATCCTCTTCTTTTTAACCTTTAATATTTGGCTTCCTGCAAACATTACGGAACAGACTCATGAGAATTTCAGCCAGAAGCACTGCCCAGCAGCATGGTAACAAAACTGGGTAGGGAAAAAAGCTCCTCTTAGGACCCCATTCTTCCTCTCAACTCATCTTTGATTATTCTTGATTGAAAAAAGAAAAAAAAATTATAGTCTCTGTTTTGCTAGTGACTGGTGAAAGGATGCTGTGAACATGGTGTTAAGACTGAAATGTTATGCACTTTCTATAGAAAGTCAATTTTAACAGTTATATAAGTGTTACTATATAACAATTCTAGTAACAGTCTGATGAATGGAGGTTGAATGGAACCTTCAGCTCCTTGGGTAAGAAACTAGGCCTGCAGGATATCTTTAACATTTCCATTTTTTAAATGTTCAGATCAGATCTTTGAAAATGATGAGTTAGTGTCATAGAGCCAGGTTGCATAGCCAGTAGGAAGTGAGATGTTAATGGATGTTATGTATCAGTAAAGAATATGCCACAAGAGAAAGGAATCAATATGACCATCATGGTTTACCTTATGTGCTCTTAGCTAAAAATGATATCTTTAGGTTCTTTCACATAATTTTATTACAATTAAGATTAGTTTATGTTGGTTCTGATGAAAAATATAAATGCTATTATCAACTTGAAAAATTCAAAGTCAAATGAAGAATTAAGATGAAATATATTGCAATACAAGTTTCATATGGAAATGTCATCTGTGAGCTGAGCTCAATTTTAATATTATACATTAAAAATGTCCACCCTTCAAAATCTGTGACTTCTTGAACACAGGATTTTCTGATATCCTTAGGGCAAGGAAAGGAATCATAAACTTGTGTGGTCTTGTAGAAGACTAAAGGAAGGCAAGATAAGAAAGTGTTAAATTCTGATTTCAATTGACTAGAATGATTCCCCCTGCACATTTGATTTATTTTTTCATTTTAGTTTTGTGGTTCCTTTAAGATTGTTTTCCTCTATTTAAATATTCATTGTTTGCATAGCATCCATATAATGGTATCCATTTTGTTACCTATCTATATGTCTTCTCTTCCTAGAGACATTATAGGCATTTGTAGGATAATAATATAGTATCAGATGTTTCTATATCAAGATCATTACCACTCTGCAGAATGATCTCTTTCCCAAGGATGTTACCTTCTGAACTTCATATTTCTGTTCTGTTGGCGTCTTTATATAAAGCACTGGAGAAGAGATAGATGGAGCATAAGAGTGAAACACTTATCCAAGCACATGGATTAGAATGGACATTTCTAACAATACATTTTTCTGTTTTTTCCCCAAGAAAACAAGATCAACAAATTTTTCATTTTTGAGCACCTTATAAAGATTTAAGGAAAAAACATAACTTTACATTTTATAGTATCAACAAAATGCCTATTTTCACCCTATTGTTTAATAGCGCAGTAGTGTTATTTATGTGATTGTTATTCTTCCAAAGGCTTGCAGCTAATGTACATTCCTTTTTGATTTGCGTGCATTTCCCTCCCATACTTTCCTAAGAAGAGATTGAGTCTCTTTTTATCTTTTTGGTGATGAAAAACTTTAAAAAGCCAATGCTAAATGATTTCCAAAGCAAAAAGTTTGAACTCAGATATATGACCAATAAATAACTTTTTCAAAAAACACTTTTACCCCAATGACATTAAAAGAAGCAAAACTTACATGCTAAATAGTATTTAGTGGTAACTTAATATTTGTTTTATTTTTCTTAAACCTTTTATTTTGTATTGGGGTATCACCAATTAACAATGTTGTGATAGTTTGAGATGAACAGTGAAGGGGACTCAGCCATACTCCATTCTCCCCCAGACTTCCCTCTCTTTCAGGCTGCCACATAATATTGAGCAGAGCTCTATGTGCTATACAGTAGGTCCTTGTTGGTTATGCATTTTAAATATGTGTGCAATGTGTACCTATCCATCTCAAACCCCCCAACTATTCCTTCCCCCACTAGCAACCGTAAGTTCCTTCTTTTAAGTCTGTGAGTTTCTTTCGGTTTTGTAAGTTCTTTAAACGATGATCCAGAATATGCATTTTTTTGCAGATGAGTATATTTTGAGGTATAGTATACATTGTTACTCTTCGGGACCTTTGAAAAATCCATTATTAACAACAATGTTATTAATTCAGAACACATATAAAACCTGAAATAACGTTCTGGAAATGAAAGAACAGTTTGTCTTTTTTTCTGCCCCATCTGGCAATTTGCTAAAATTTGAAAAACCCTTTAAAGTGTACCTTCTTGTGAAGCATCTTTCAGTAACAATATAAAATTTATAATATTATACATAATTTTATTATTTTGTGTGTAGACCTTCTGCCTATTTTTTGTCATTATTGTTTTAATTGGAGTGTTTAAGATCACCAGAGGCAAATTGCGACTATTACTTGATATTATAGTTTTAAAATATGTGGTTGGTATCTAAGGATGGTGGTTATTGAAATAATGATACCTTTTGGCTTATATATGATTTTTTCTATTGAATAATTTTTATTGCATTATTTGATCCCAATACTTCAAAATGAGAATTCCATTGATTTTCTTGATATCACAGGATAAAGAGAGATGTAATGATGTTTCAGTGTGTATAATCGTAGCAAGATTATTATTCATTTTTTTAACAGTTTTCCTCTCTGCAAAATAAAATTGTTTCATAATTAAGTATCGTGTTTAAACAAGGGCTTTATTTGCGAGGTGTCAAGATACAGTGAACTTAATTGGTGTACAATGACTTTATAATTTTTTATTCAGTAGATACAAGCATATTTGTATTATTACAAAAGATATAAACTTAATAAACTATTCATTTTTATAAAACATTCTAAGCCAAGTGTACAGCTTGTATCATATGACAGAATGTTGAATATTTTGACATGAAAATGAAGTTGAATAGAAGAATACAGACTAAATTATATCCATTTTCTCTATGGAAGTACAGATTCGAAGGATTTCTTTTGCAGCATTTAAAAAGTAATAGAGACCACCACTCATTTAAAAATTCAGAAATAAGAAAATTTATTTACCAGATGTTACCTTGATGGTACCAAATATGAAATAGTAAATGAACATCTGATCCATATTAGTAAATCTCTTTAATACCTCAAAATGACTATACCTATAGTCAAACATATTGAATTATGTCAGAAAATATCCTTGGATTACTTTGCTTTTCATTGGACAAATATTCATTGTGTATTTAATGAGTGTTGGTCTTTAGAACAATGCTAGAAACTTAAATATTCAATTGAGAAAGTGTTGACAGTTTACATAGTCACTATGGCCCAGGGCAAAGATAAATGTAAAATTTAGACTAGTCCATGATTTCAGTTATACTGTGAGGTATATATCCAGAGAGAGAGAGAGTATTTTTAGAGCATTAATTTTAATAATGGAAGTCATTGAATTATAATATATATAGGTGTGTATATGTATATGTATATAAGCATAATTGACAGAAAATGCACATGGCTAAAAAATAAACTTTAAAAAAGTCTATGGGTAAAGTCTATAAAGGTGATAAATTTTCACCAACATCTTTTAAATAAATTAAAACAAATATGAGATAATATACTAAATAAAATGAAGTTTAAAAAGGAGTTTTGTTTTGAAAACAAATTCATAAGCAATATACCATTAAAACATATAATTTGGGGGAATTCATTTGCAAAGGAAAGAAAAGTCTTACTTTCTTGACATTCCCCCACTTCATTCTAATAATTGTTTTAGGTGAAAGGAAAATGCACTTTTATGTTTTCTAAGACACTTAATCAATCTCTCCTTTTTCTAGAACCTTAGCAAACGAAACTGCTTATAACTACAATATGCTACATATTTACTGAACTTTGAAAAGACCATGACGCTAAAATAGTGTAGATTTGCCAGTTGCTAAATGATGATTTTAAAAGAAAGTCAAAGCTTTGAATGTCTTTGAATTTTCTCCATTTCTAAATGCTCTGTAATTTGTGTATGAAGAATTTAAGACCTGTCTTCTTGTATTGTGACACTGTTATTTATTTTTAAAGTTTTGGTTTGCTGTAGATTGTAATGGGTAAATAGTGAATGTGGGGTGGAAAGGACATGCTATTTGTGAGCAAGGAAAAAAAAATATATTGTTTCCTACTAGGAATACACCTTCAGAAATAAATAGGTGAAAAAAAGAAATAACTGGGTGGTCTTTCATCGCCACTTGATGTGAGTTTAAGGAGGAAGCATTCACAGATTCAAAAACATTCTTAAAGATGTGATCACTGTAAGGCCAAGAGCATTACAAGTAAGCAGAGTAAAAGGCTGAAGATCACATGTAGGATTGCTACAGTGGGTAGAAGGTAAAAAGGGAAGGCCTAGCTGGCTTGGAGAGAGGAGGAGATGGTCTGAAATCTATTCATTTTCAGTGTGAAGACAGCTACATGTTCTACAGTGTGGAAGAGAAAGAATGCAATACTCAGTTCAGTTCAGTTCAGTCGCTCAGTCATGTCCGACTCTTTGCAACCCCATGAATTGCAGCACACCAGGCCTCCCTGTCCATCACCAACTCCCGGAGTCTACCCAAACTCATGTTCGTCAAGTTGGTGATGCCATTTGGCCATCTCATCCTCTGTCGTCCCCTCCACCTGCCGCCCCCAATCCTTCACAGCATTAGGGTCTTTTCCAATGAGTCAGCTCTTCGCATGAGGTGGCCAAAGTATTGAAGTTGCAGCTTCAACATCAGTCCTTCCAATGAACACCCAGGGCTGATCTCCTTTAGGATGGACTGGTTGGATCTCCTTGCAGTCCAAAGGATTCTCACGGGTCTTCTCCAACACCACAGTTCAAAAGCATCAATTTTTCAGTGCTCAGCTTTCCTCATAGTACAACTCTCACATCCATACATGACCACTGGAAAAACCATAGCCTTGACCAGATGGACCTTTGTTGGCAAAGTAATGTCTCTGCTTTTTAATGTGCTATCTAGGTTGGTCATAACTTTCCTTCCAAGAAGTAAGCATCTTTTAATTTCATGGCTGCAATCACTATCTGCACTGATTTTGGAGCCCCCCCCCCAAAAAAAAAAAAGTCTGACACTGTTTCCACTGTTTCCCCATCTATTTGCCATGAAGTCATTGGATCAGATGCCATGATCTTAGTTTTCTGAATGTTGGGCTTTAAGCCAACTTTTTTACTCTCCTCTTTCACTTTCATCAAGAGGCTTTTTCGTTCCTCTTCACTTTTTTTCCATAAGGGTGGTGTCATCTGCATATCTGAGGATATCTCCCAGCAATCTTGATTCCAGCTTGTGCTTCTTCCAGCCCAGCATTTCTCGTCATGTACTCTGTGTATAAGTTAAATAAGCAGGATGACAATATAAAGCCTTGACATGCTCCTTTTCCTATTTGGAACCAGTCTGTTGTTCCATGTCCAGTTCTAACTGTGGCTTCCTGACCTGCATATAGGTTTCTCAAGAGGCAGTTCAGGTGATCTCGTATTCCCATCTCTTTAAGAATTTTCCAGTTTATTGTGATCGACACAGTCAAGGGCTTTGGCATAGTCAGTAAAGTAGAAATAGATGTTTTTCTGGAACTCACTTGCTTTTTCGATGATCCAGAGGATCTTGGCAATTTGATCTCTGGTTCCTCTGCCTTTTCTAAAACCAGCTTGAACATCTGGAATTTCACGGTTCATGTATTGCTGAAGCCTGGCTTGGAGAATTTTGAGCATTACTTTACTAGCATGTGAGATGAGTGCAATTGTGCGGTAGTTTGAGCATTCTTTGGCATTACCTTTCTTTGGGACTAGAATGAAAACTGACTTTTTCCAGCCCTGTGGCCACTGCTGAGTTTTCCAAATTTCCTGGCATATTGAGTGCAGCACCTTCACAGCATCATCTTTCAGGATTTGAAATATCTCAACTGGAATTCCATCACCTCCACTAGCTTTGTTTGTAGTGATGGTTTCTAAGGCCCATTTGACTTCACATTCCAGGATGTCTGGTGCGAGGTGAGTGATCACACCATAGTGACTATCTGGGTCGTGAAGATCTTTTTTGTACACTTCTTCCATGTATTCTTGCCACCTCTTCTTAATATCTTCTGCTTCTGTTAAGTCCCTACCATTTCTGTCCTTTATTGAGCCCATCTTTGCATGAAATGTTCCCTTGGTATCTCTAATTTTCTTGAAGAGATCTCTAGTCTTTTCCATTCTGTTGTTTTCCTCTATTTCTTTGCACTGATCACTGAGGAAGGCTTTTTGTTTTTTTTTAATCTCTCCTTGCTATTCTTTGCAACTCTGCATTCAAATGGGAATATCGTTCCTTTTCTCCTTTGCTTTTCGCTTCTCTTCTTTTCACAGCTGTTTGTAAGACCTCCTCAGACAGCCATTTTGCTTTTCTGCATTTCTTTTCCATGGGGATGGTCTTAATCCCTATCTCCTGTACAATGTCACAAACCTCTGTCCATAGTTCATCAGGCACTCTGTCTATCAGATCTAGTCCCTTAAATCTATTTCTCACTTCCACTGTATAATCTTAAGGGATTTGATTTAGGTCGTATATGAATGGTCTTGGGGTTTTCCCTACTTTTTTCAATTTTAGTATGAATTTAGCAATAAGGAGTTAATGACCTGAGCCACAGTCAGCTCCTGGTCTTGTTTTTGCTGACTGTATAGAGCTTCTCCATCTTTGGCTGCTAAGAATATAATCAATCTGATTTCAGTGTTGACCATCTGGTGATGTCCATGTGTAGAGTCTTCTCTTGTGTTGTTGGAAGAGGGTGTTTCCTATGACTAGTGTGTTCTCTTTGCAAAACTCTGTAAGCCTTTGTCCTGCTTCATTTTGTACTCCAAGGCCAAATTTGCCTGTTACTCCAGGTGTTTCATGACTACCTACTTTTGCATTCCAGTCCCCTATAATGAAATGGACATCTTTTTTGGGTGTTAGTTATAAAAGGTCTTATAGGTCTCCATAGAACCATTCAACTTCAGCTTCTTCAGCATTACTGGTTGGGGCATAGGCTTGGATTACTGTGATATTTTTATGGTTTGTCTTGGAAACAAACAGAGATCATTCTGTCATTTTTGAGATTGCATCCAAGTACTGCATTTCAGATTCTTTTGTTGACCATGATGGCTACTTCATTTCCTCTAAGGGATTCCTGCCCACAGTAGTAGATATAATGGTCATCTGAGTTAAATTCACCCATTGCAATCCATCTTAGTTTGCTGATTCCTAGAATGTTGACGTTCACTCTTACCATCTCCTGTTTGACCACTTCCAATTTGCCTTGATTCATGGACCTAACATTCCAGGTTCCTATGCAATATTGCTCTTTACAGCATCGGACCTTGCTTCTATTACCAGTCCCATCCACAACTAGGTGTTGTTTTTGCTTTGGCTCCATCCCTTCCTTCTTTCTGGAGTTATTTCTCCACTGATCTCCAGTAGCATATTGGGCACCTACCGACCTGGGAAGTTCCTCTTTCAGTGTCCTATCTTTTTGCCTTTCATACTGTTCATGGGGTTCTGAAGGCAAGAATACTGAAGTGGTTTGCCATTCCCTTCTCCAGTGCACCACGTTCTCTCAGACCTCTCCACCTTGACCCGTCCGTCTTGGGTGGCCCCACACGGCATGGCTTAGTTTCCTTGATTATGGTTTCAGTGTGTCTTCCTTCTGATGCCTTGTGGCAACACCTACCTTCTTTTTTTTTGTTTTTTTTTTTTTTTGTTTTCCATTTATTTTTATTAGTTGGAGGCTAATTACTTTACATCATTGCAGTGGTTTTTGTCATACATTGAAATGAATTAGCCATGGATTTACATGTATTCCCCATCCCGGTCCCCCCTCCCACCTCCCTCTCCACCCGATTCCTCTGGGTCTTCCCAGTGCACCAGGCCCGAGCACTTGTCTCATGCATCCAACCTGGGCTGGTGATCTGTTTCACCCTAGATAATATACATGTTTCGATGCTGTTCTCTTGAAACATCCCACCCTCGCCTTCTCCCAGAGTCCACAAGTCTGTTCTATACATCTGAGTCTCTTTTTCTGTTTTGCATATAGGGTTATCGTTACCATCTTTCTAAATTCCACATATATGTGTTAGTATACTGTAATGGTCTTTATCTTTCTGGCTTACTTCGCTCTGTATAATGGGCTCCAGTTTCATCCATCTCATTAGAACTGATTCAAATGAATTCTTTTTAATGGTTGAGTAATATTCCATGGTGTATATGTACCACAGCTTCCTCATCCATTCGTCTGCTATCTTCTTACTTGTGTTTCTCTTACCTTGGACGTGGGGACCGTGCAGAAGCATGGCAGCTGTGATGGACCGGGAAGGTCCTGAATAATGGGTTTCCCTGGTGGCTCAGATGTTAAAGCGTCTGTCTGGAATGTGGGAGACCCCGGTTCGATCCCTGAGTTGGGAAGATCCCCTGGAGAAGGAAATGGCAACCCATTCCAGTACTCTTGCTTGGAGAATCCCATGGAGGAAGGAGCCTGGTAGGCTACAGTCCATGGGGTCGCAAAGAGTCAGACATGACTGAGTGACTTCACTTTCTTTCACTTTCTTTCTATAGAGACACTAGGAGAAGTATGATGTGATGGGTGGAAAGGATCTACAACATATGTACTGAATCATTTCTATTAGCTATGGTTCATATTTGTATAAATAAAAGAAGAGTGACGTTCCTTTCTTTCACTCTTTCATTGTTATTTTTTTTTCATTCTTTTAAAATTTTGTTTGAATTGAGAGAGAGAGAAACTGATAGGAAGAGTTGTCTCCAAAACCCTGTGACACTATTGCTGATAAACATTTAGAGAAAAAAAAGCATGCCTGGTGGAGTTTTAGGCTTAAGGGGGCATACCTTCTAACAGATGGAATATGTACATAGCTATGAGTGAATAACGGAGATGCTATGCATTATTTGAGAAGACAGTTATGGAAGTAACCTCTAGTAAATTTGTAAAGTGAAGAGGGTAAATATATAAAAGGAATAATACAGACAACTTCTGAAAAGGAGAGAAAAATGCCACTTAATCACTTAAACAGAGAATAGCCAAAAGAAAATATTAGGTCGTGAAATAGCTAACAGCCTTCATTTGTATTAAATTAGTGCTAATCATAACCCTAATGAGCTGCCTAGGTATTCATATATTGGAAATTTTGTTTGAAGCCTTATTGGTGGGTCTGTTTGATTTTGCTAAAATGGTAAAAATGTTATCTGAAATACAAGACAGTGTCAGAATATTGATTTTTCACCAAGGAGAAATAATTATTTTATTGGGATCAAATGATAAAGACAAAAGCTTGTATTAAAGAAACCTGAGTGAGATGATATGGAACACTTTTGAGGCAGGAGAAAACTAACTTTGGAAAGTATGGAAAGACCACAACAATAATACTTAGGGAAGTAATTGTCAGTTGGTGGAAAATTTCTATAATTCATAATTCATGGCATTGCAACAAGACAAAAAGTAATAAAATCAGATAATGCAAAAAAAAATTGAACTGTGTTCATAAAGATTTTAGTAGTATAGATTAAAATCTGGGGAATAATGAGCATAATAAAAAATAAAGAATAGTTTTAAATTTACATTAAAAAGAAATATTGCATCAAATATTTTATATGACCTGGAAAAATGAACTTGATCTTGACAGTTACATTTGAAATAAATACTATGACCTCCAATACTTTTTTATTAAACATGTGTCTACTAAAAGACCCTGATGCTGGGAGGGATTGGGAGCAGGAGAAGGGCACGACAGAGGATGAGATGGCTGGATGGCATCACCAACTCAATGGGCATGAGTTTGAGTAAACTCTGGGAGCTGGTGATGGACAGGGAGGCCTGGCATGCTGTAATTCATGGGGTCACAAAGAGCCGGACACGACTGAGTGACTGAATTGAACTGAACTGAAGACTTTAATCATATTTTATAATGTTACAGATGGTTTTGTTATCAAAATGATGTTAAGTAGCTAGGTTTTGTTGCTTTCAAGGAATCACTGTCTAGTGAGAGAAATGCACATATGACTGAATGTTATAGCAAAGGCAATCACAAAGTGCTATGTAAGTAGAAAGGAAGGAGACACTGTTAATTTATATGTTTAAAAAATGAAAAAAAAAATGGAAGCAACCAAGGTTAATGTTAAGACCAGCATATTGTTTGACTCCATTTTACTTTTAGAAAGGGATAGAGGAACTTACTCACAGCAGAGATATGGACCAGAGAGTTTCACAGCCCTTTTAAGTGTTCATTTTCACCACTTTGTTTTAGAGGCTTTGTTTACATGGTCTTTTGTTAGACACTATAAGGAAATATGCATTAGTTGTGGTTCTTACTTTTAGTTGTTTGCGTTTTATGTAATCAAGCCAGCAGATACACACGGGGTTAGATAGTGTTGAACATATCAATAAGTAGATGAAAATGTACATACTGTTAGGTCTTTACACTTTTATCTGAAGGGGAGGAAGTGGGATGGTAGACAGCAGTTGGTGGGAGTGATGTGTTTTTCTCTGTGTAACTGTTAGGCAAAGTATGTCATTCATTTTTTCTATTTATGGAAATTTTCCAATCAAGAGGTTCCAGATAAAACTGTCTAAAGAAGAAATGAAAAATACTATGATGTTCTTGATGAATGACAGCTTTTTTTTTTTTTAACCTACTTTCAGGGTTATTCCTGATTGCTCAGACGGTAAAAAATCTGCCTACAATACAGGAGACCCAGGTTCAGTCTGTGGATCAGGAAAGACCCCTTGAAGAAGGGAATGGCTACCCATTCCAGTGTTCTTGCCTGGCAAATTCAATGGACAGAGGAGTCTGACAGTCCATGGGGTCACAAAAAGTTGGACACAACTAAGCAACTACCACTTTCACTTTTCACTTTCACTTTTTCAGGGTTAAAAGAAAGATCTAAAATTCTGTGGGATAGATGATGAGATTACAGCATTCCTATAACCTCATTTAGAGTGTTATGGTTAGTTCTAGTTACCGTATTTTTTAAAAAGATGTAGCATTGGAAAAATGGGATTAGATTGACTTTAGGACTACCAGATATTAGCTGTGAAGACAGAATAGAACCCAGAACAGAATAAAATTAAGAATTTCTATAATCTTGAAAGAGAACAGTTGAAGAAGACTTAATTGAAAATAAACTCAAAAAAAAAAAAAAAAAAGAAAGAAAATAAACTCACTTCAACATACATATAATGTCAACTCTGTTTTGTTTTTGGCTGCACTGGGTCTTAGTTTTAGCATGTGAGATCTAGTTCCCTGACCAGGGATAGAACCTGGGCCCCATGCATTGGGAGCATGGAATTTTAGCCACTGGACAGCCAAGAGAGTTCCAATTCTGTTTTTATTACAATACAGATAGTTGCAAAAGAGATGTATAAATTCATTAGAAGTGAAATTTGCTGAAACAAACTATTTATATGCCTCAGGATTTCAAGTCAATTTTTCTGTAGCATCAAACAGAACAACACTCTACTGATTTACTTTTTGAGGTAAAATGTCTGAAGAATTTTCCTTCAGTACTTTTCTGGAACATAGAAAAGATATGTCCCTTAGCCAAATACCACTGACAGGCATCACAATAACTTATTATGCATTAAGAAAGAAATATGTCTCTGGAGTGGCAACTATGTTGCAATAGCTCCTAACTTCTCAGATAAATTTTAATTTAATCTATCTGTATTTTAGGCAGGTAGTTGGCAACTCAAAAAACAGAGGACCACAAAGTTATTTGAGCTTGATGGGTCAGAGAGGTCAATTGATCCAACACCAGTTTTACAAATAAGGATATTGGGATCTAGAAAGGGCAAGTCATTTGCTCATGGTCACATGTACAGTTGTATCAGTAGCTTAGTTGCTCATTTGTGTCCGACTCTTTGCGACTCCATGTGTTGCAGCATGCCAGGTTTCTGTGTCCATCACAAACTCCTGGAGCTCGCTCAAACTCAGGTCCATTGATTCCGTGATGCCATCCAACCATTTCACCTTCTGTCGTCTCCTTCTCCTGCCTTCAATCTTTCCTAGCATCAGGGTCTTTTCCAATGAGTCAGTTCTTCACATTAGGTGGAAAAGTACTGGAGTTTCAGACTCGAAATCAGTCCTTCCAATGAATATTCAGGATAGATTTCCTTCAGGATGGACTGGTTGAATCTCCTTGCAGTCCAAGGGACTCTCAAGAGTCTTCTCCAACACCACAGTTCAAAAGCATCAGTTCCTCTGTGCTCAGCTTTCTTTATGATCCAACTCTCACATCCACACATGACTACTGGAAAAACCTAGCTTTGACCAGATGAACTTTGTTGGCAAGGGAATGTCTCTGCTTTTTAATACACTATGTGGGTTTGTCATAGCTTTTCTATCAAAGAGCAAGCATCTTTTGATTTCATGACTGCAGTCACCATGTGCAGTGATTTTGGAGCCAAGAAAATAAAGTCTTTCACTGTTTCTGTTGTTTCCCCATTTGCCTTAAAGTGATAGGACCAGATGCCATGATCTTCGTTTTTGAAACGTTGAGGTTTAAGCCAACTTTTTTACTCTCCTCTTTCACTTTCATCAAGAGGCTGTTTAGTACTTCTTCAATTTCTGCCATAAGGGTGGTGTCACCTGTATATCTGAGGTTATTGATACTTCTTTCAGCAATTTTGGTTCCAGCTTGTGCTTCATCCAGCCTGGCATGATGTACTTTGCATATAAGTTAAATAAGCAGGGTGAAAATATACAGCCTTGACATTCTTCTTTCCCAACTTGGAACCAGTCTGTTGTTCCATATTCAGTTCTAAGTGTTGCTTCTTGACCTGCAAATAGGTTTCTCAGGAGGCAGGTAAGGTGGTCTGGTATTCCCATCTCTGTCAGAATTTTCCAGTTTATTGTGATCCACACAGTCAAAGGCTTTGGTGTAGACAATCAAGCAGAAGTAGATGTTTTTCTGGAACTCTGTTGCTTTTTGTATGACCCAAAGAATTTGGCAATCTGATCTCTGGTTCCTCTTCCTTATCTAAATCCAGCTTGAACATCCGGAAATTCTCAGTTCATGTGCTGTTGAAGCCTGGCTTGGAGAATTTTGAGCATTACTTTGCTAGCATGTGACATGAGTACAATCGTGCAGTAGTTTGAACATTCTTTGGCATTTCCCTTCTTGGGAATTGGAATGAAAACTGACCTTTTCCAGTCCTGTGGCCCCTGCTGAGTTTTCCAAATTTGCTGGCATATTGAGTGGAACACTTTAACAGCATCATCAGTTAAACATACAGCATCATACACTTGCATAGTTGATACTAGTACCCAAGTCTCCTTATGTCTTGTTCAATGTTCTTTCT